>NC_091069.1:163073123-163698123 GCF_032405125.1 Capricornis sumatraensis
GTAATCAAGAAAATGCTGCATTAATAAATTATTATCTGACAGATAAGGTAATGACAGAACCCTCACTGATTTACTAATTGGTCAGCTACAATATTGCAAAGTTTTGACATGACATTAATCATTACCTGGTGAAAAGATTAAGAGCTTTTGTGTGATGTTGTGCCTTCCTGGGAAAATCACTAATAAATCCACATAAACCAGAGGTGCCAGAAGAAAGCTCTTGCTATGGAATTGAGGGACAGTTTGTTTAAAGAAAGGAAAACAGCCCTAAATAGTAAAGTAAATATTTTCCTCTGCCTTTGGATGACCTTACGCTCAACCTCTTGCCTTATGAGAATGCTGTCTCCAAGCCTGTGGTTTTGTGGCATGTCAGTAATTCTGGAGAGTCTCTCTGTAGTTTGGCAATAGGCCACTTCCCAGCCACACTAACCTGAGTTCCTCCTCTTTTCTCCACAAAAATCTACATACTCACTAGCTTCCTCCTTTCTTGCGATGGATTTTCTTTCTTTAATGCCAATATCAGCTCACTGTCCCTGAAATAACTTTAATAAGATTCCCCTTCCTCATTTTGAAGGCACAGCCTGGCAGGTCTCCCAGTTATGTAGAAGCTTTGCTTTCTGGTGGTATGAGGTTAAAAGAAATGACAGTCAAGGACATAACTGCAAAAAGAGCCACTTTAAGTTCACTGGTCTGGTCATTTATAGAGGTCTGAGGACAATAATCAATGATGCAATTAAATAAAGTATGAGAATTCAGAAGGTTAGATACTACCTTAAGAACATAAGGTAAAATTTCACCTATGTAAGTTAAGTAAGTTCTAGAGATCTGCTGTATAACCCTATGCCTGTAGTTAACAAACCTTATTGGACACTTTAAAATTTTTAAGAAGCTTTTAAAAGAGAATGTACTGTGTCACAACTCAGTGCACCAAGTCATGGCTGGCAAGCCCAAAGAGCCCAGAGGGATGTCATTGTCCCACTGCCAGGATTCCTCAGACAGGGGCTGCATGCAACAAACACAGAGATGGGAAACACATATTCAAGGAAGGGGTCTGTCTGGGCCACACTTGTGTGTGTTTTCTTGAGCATTTCAGAAACAAAACCGCTTCTCCATGACTGCTTTAGTCTGTTTCGGCTGCCATAACAAAATACCATGGACCATGGTTCACACAACAGATACTTATTTCTCACAGTTCTGGGGGCAGGCACAGGGAGTTTCTGATGAGAAGCCTTTCCCGTCTTGGCAGACAACTGCCCCCACTGAATGCTCAGGTTGTGGGGAGGAGTAGGCAAGGAAGAGGATCTCTCATCTATCCTTGTAAGGCCACTGATCTCTTAGGACTTAACCCATGTGAACTCATTTAATCCTCATTACCTATAAAACCCCCTCTCTCCTAATACAATCACACTGAGGTTAAGAGTTCAATATTATGTGTTCTGGGGGACACAATTCAGTCCATAGCATGACCCAGAAACCTGTAGAGAATATCCACAAAAGCAGAAATCACTTTCGCTCTTTAAGGTAACATTTTACAAATGCCTTATTTTTGACAAGCAAATGCTATGTCCAAAATAAATTTTACAAAGATATCTAGTACATAATAAATAGATAAATGGAATAGCCCCCAGCTTATCTTAGGGGATAGATTCCAAGACCCTCAGTGGATGCCTGAAACCATGGATAGTGCTGAACCCTATAAATACTGTTTTTTTCTACACATACTTACTTATGATAAAGTTATACATTAGGCACCATAAGAGATTAACAACAATAACCAATAACCAGTCAATTCAGTTCAGTTGCTCAGTTGTATCTGACTCTTTGTGACCCCATGGACTGCAGCACATCAGACTTCCCTGTTCATCACCAACTCCCAAAGCTTTCTCAAATTCATGTTCATAGAGCCAGTGATGCCATCCATCTCATTCTCTGTTGTCCCCTTCTCCTCCTGCCTTCAATCTTGCCCACCATCAGGGTCTTTTCCAATGAGTTGGCTCTTCACATCAGGTGGCCAAAGGACCGGACCTTCAGCTTCAGCATCAGTCCTTCCAGTGAATATTCAGGACTGACTTATTTTAAGATTGACTGGTTTGATATCCTTGTAGTCCAAGGGACTCTCAAGAGTCTTTTCCAATATCACAGCTCAAAACCATCAATTCTTCAGTGCTCAGCTTTCTTTATGGTCACTTAGGAAGGCTTTCTTATCTCTCCTTGCTATCCTTTGGAACTCAGAATAGCAAAAATGGATATATCTTTTCTTTTCTCCTTTGCCTTTCACTTCTCTTCTTTTCTCAGTTATTTGTAAGTCCTCCTCAGACTGGCCTTTTTGCATTTCTTTTTCTTAGGGATAGTTTTGATCACAGCCTCCTGTACAATGCTATGAACCTCCATCCACAGTTCTTCAGGCACTCTATCAGATCTACTCCCTTGAATCTATTTGTCACTTCCACTATATAATCATAAGGGATTTGATTTAGGTCACACATGAATGGTCCAGTGGTTTTCCCTACTTTCTTCCAAACTAAGTCTGAATTTTGCAATAAGGAATTCATGATCTGAGCCACAGTCAGCTCGTAGTCTTGTTTTTGCTGACAATATAAAGCTTCTCCATCTTTGGCTGTAAAGAATATAATCAATCTGATTTCGGTGTTGACCATCTGGTGATGTCCAAGTGTTGAGTCGTCTCTTGTGTTGTTGGAAGAGAGTGTTTGCTATGAATGGTCCGTTCTCTTAGCAAAACTCTGTTAGCCTTTGCCCTGCTTCATTTTGCACTCCAAGGCCAAACTTGCCTGTTACTCTAGGTATCTCTTGGCTTCCTACTTTTGCATTCCAGTCCCCTATGATGAAAGTGAAGTCACTCAGTCATGTCCAACTCTTTGTGACCCCATGGACTATAGCCTACCAGGCTCCATAGAATTTTCCAAGCAAGGGTACTGGAGTGGGTTGCCATTTCTTTCTCCAGGAGATCTTCCCGACCCAGGGATTGAACCCAGGTCTCCGGGATTGTAGGCAGATGCTTTACTCTCTGAACCACCAGGGAAGTCCTATGATGAAAAGGACATCTTTTTTTGTTGTTAGTTCTAGAAGGTCTTCATAAAACCATTCAGCTTCTTCAGCATTAATTGTTGGGGCATAGACTCAGATTACTTTGATGTTGAATGGTTTGCCTTGGATATGAACAGAGATCATTCTGTCATTTTTGAAACCGCACCCAAGTACTGCATTTCAGACTGTTGTTGACTCTGAGGGCTACTCCATTTCTTCTAAGGGATTTCTTCTAAGCAATCACAAAATATATTATAATAAATGTTATATGAAGGAGATCTCTCTCCATCAAATTGTCTTATTAAATTTGATACCCTTTTTTAAATCATAACTAAGCATTATCACACACTCTGACTATAAATTTTACAGTTTGAGGTGTGATGACCCCGAAGTGACTGCAAAACTAGATTTCTTTTTCCTTCTTCACAATTTCACAAATAGAGGATCCATTCTCACTATAGATCTTAGCAGCCTCAATATGACTTTTTGTTCTTATTAAGTCAAGAACTTCTGCATTTTTCACTTGAAGAACTCTACAACTTCTCTTTGGCATATTCAAATTGCTACATCACTGTGACTTTGAGCTGTGGGGCTATTAGTAAGTAAAATAAGGGTGACTTCAACACAAGCATAGCAGTACTGAGACAATCAGTCTAATTACAGAGTAGCAATGAGGTGACTACCAGGTGAGGTATGCTGGACAAATGGATGACTCATGTTTCAGGCAGGACAGAGCAGGAAGGCTTGAGATTTTACCACACTACTCAGAAAGGCATGCAATTCACAACTTACACATTGTTTACTTCTGGAATATCTGGTGACCGCAAGTAACTAAAATGGCAAGCAAAGGAAATCACAGAAAAGGTGGGACTACTGTAAATAAATAATGTACTGAGGTGAGGTTGGAAAATGTGGTCAATCTGTGTAGGTGTAGACAGTTGTTCTGCTACAAATCACTCTATGAGAAAACACATAGGAGATTTCTAGGAGATGTCATCCTGGGCAAATGGCTCAAGGGCATGTACCCTGAAACCGCCCTCCCCCCGAGGAAACTTCTTTGCTATCTCACAGGAGCATCTGTAAAAGCATCTGTACCTCTGCAGTTACCATGCAACAGAGTGCAGCCAACATGACCCTGACTGCGTGAAGAGACTCGGAGAGAGGACACCTCATCCTGAGTCATCAGGGTATTTCACAGGGGGATTTAAGCAACTGGTCTAGCAAGTTAAAGCCTCTCGCAAGAATGTACACCCGTTAGCATCTTACTGATAAAATCAAAGTACCTGCAAAACTGGAAGATTTGCAAACAGGATGTAATTTTTGCCATAGGACTCATAGAAAGTTCAAGTAGACTGATAGAAAGTTCAAGTCTTTCTATCAGATCATTAAGCAAGTATCTTGGACTGGGATCAGGAGAACTCTGGTCTCATCCAAATTTTCCTACTATTTAGCTTTACTGGAGAAGTGGTTCAATTTCCTTATTAGTAAATAAAGCAGTAGATCAGACCAGTGAGGCTTAAACTTTAATGTATGTAAGAATTAGCTAGATAGCTTATCTAAAGTGTAGGTTTTCTGACCTGCATCTCCCCACAAAAAATCTGATTCTGTTATTCTGTGGCAAGACCCAGGAATTTACTTTATATACTGGTAGCCAGTACTCTTGCCTGGAAAATCCCATGGACCGAGGAGCCTGGTGGGCTGCAGTCCATGGGGCCACTAAGAGTCAGACACAACTGAGCGACTTCACTTTCACTTTTCACTTTCATGCATTGGAGAAGGAAATGGCAACCCACTCCAGTGTTCTTGCCTGGAGAATCCCAGGGACGGAAGAGCCTGGTCGGTTGCTGTCTATGGGGTCGCACAGAGTCAGACACGACTGAAGTGACTTAACAGCAGCAGGACAAGCATCTTCCATTTCCAAGATCACTAATGTTTCAGGCAAGATATATATCTATTTTTTTCAAAAAAACAAACAAACAGTCTATCCTCTTCTAGGATGCTGCCAGTCATTTAGAAAATCATTTGCATGTCCAGGGCATCTTTCTGTAATTAGTATTTGTTTTCAGTTACTATAAATAGAACTTAAGACCATTTTCTTGAAGGGAGAAATACTGCACATGGATTGTGTCTTTATGAAAAGATACAGTGAGCACAAAACTAGTACTTTGTAGGAAATATATTTAGGAAAAGGAATGGGAAGAACAGCACAAACACATGGTGTCTGAGTTGTCTAATGAAACAAAAATGCATTCAATGATCCAGTGGATGGAAATGATTTTTTTGCCATCCAAAATTTATGGATTATGGATTTCTCAACTTTAGTCTGAATCAATGAAGGAAGGACAGGGACTTCCATGGTGGTCCAGTGGTTAGGAATCTGAGATTCCACTGTAGGGAGCATGGGTTCAATCCCTGGTCAGGGAACTAAGATCCCACTTGCTGCATAGTGCAACCAAAAAAAAAAAAAAAAATAGAGGAAGAAATAAGAACCTCATTAGGGCATCCTCAGTTGGCCTATTCCACTCTATGAATCCATCTCTAGGCTTAGGATAACTCACTTCCCATGAGTCAATGTCCTAGGACGGTCACTTGCTGCATGATTTTACCCTCACTGTTCTAAGCAACTTCATGGAGACAGGTCCTTGAGGAAAGGATTCAGACTGGGGATCCATCAAATACCTCTTGCCTTTGATCTTCGGAGAGAAAGTTAATGAATACAGCTTAGAGTAGGACTAATTAATTTTTTACATTTTCTGTTTATTTTTGTGTCACAAAAGCTTAGAGAGATTGGTGAAACAGAAGCTAGCTGGGCATTCTTCAGAGCCCTAGTCCAGAAGTGGGGTTGTTGTTGTTCAGTCACTCAGTCGTGTCTGACTCTTTGCGACCCCACGGACTGCAGCATGCCAGGCTTCCTTGTTCATCACCAGCTCCCAGAGTTTACTCAAACTCACGTCCATTGAGTCAGTGATGCCATCTAACCATCTCATCCTCTGTCATCCCCTTCTCCTCCCACCTTCAATCTTTCCCAGCATCAGGGTCTTTTCCAATGAATCAGCTCTTTTCATCAGGTGGCCAGAATATTGAAGCTTCAGATTCAGCATCTTCCAATGAATATTCAGTATTAATTTCCTTTAGGATTGACTAGTTTGATCTCCTTGCTGTCCAAGGGACTCTCAAGAGTCTTCTCCAACTCCACAGTTTAAAAGCATCAATTCTTTGGTGCTCAGTCCTCTTTCTTTATGGTCCAACTCTCACATCCATATATGACTACTAGAAAAACCATAGCTTTGACTCTACAGGGTTAAAGCGGGGTTAAATGCCCTAAAATTCTGAGAAAGGCAACATCAAGGCTGGCAAGAAGCTTCTCTAATAAACTTATCACACAGCCTTGTGATGCTTATTTACACACTATCACCCATTAGACTGGGAGCATCTCTACAGGAGAGACTAGTCTTCAAGGATCTAAGCCTAGCAGAGAAATCTGTAGCAGATTTGAACTGAAGGACTCCTGGTGGGTGGAAACTTCCCCTTAAGTTTTTAAAATTTGTGTGAGACATTTTTGGTGTTTTGGCAACTCAGAAATTTTTGGAAAGGGGGAAAGGAAGTGGCATTTTCATCATGTTTGGATTTCTTCTCCTCTTAGTCTTTAGTTAATCTCTAACAAATATAAAATAATTAATAAAATGAGAGATGAAAATTAATGGTTTAAGGCTCACCAGTCAGGCTTTATGTTTTTATGACATGCTTTTTTCTTCTACCAGAATGTAAATGTTTTGACTGAAAGTCCAAAACAGCACAGTACACAAAATGGGAAATTACACAAAGATGTGGAAAGAACAGCTAAAGAAAAGGAAAGTTGAAGAGTGCCAGAAACTGCTAATAACTATTACCCTATTGGAAAACTATAAAGCACATGTGAGTCCCCAGCTTGGTTTGGACTTTCTCTTCTTGGCCATTAGCCTTTAAACTGAATAAAGAGGTCATGTATTCTGAAGCCTATAATTCATTATGTGAGTGTGATATTTAAGGCACTTAATTAGGGTGAATATATTAATATAATTTATCATCCAATCTGCAACACTTTTCAAGATGAAAGGGGGCACTAAACCAGGTCTGTCTCAGACAACCCAACACATATGTTTGCTCTACTCTCCATCCACTTAAAGGCCTTCTTTTTATTCTGTGTATTTTGCTCAAAATGTTCCATATTTTGCTCTAAGGGAGATCTTAATTGGGCTCCCACTATATGCCAGCCTGAAGTGAACAGAAGTCTGCTTCAAACACATCCATTCACAGCCCAGCTGTGAGGACATGGCTCAGACCAGTGTTTCCTGAAAGGTGGAATACACAACCAAGTGAGAACCTGATTTGGGGTCACAAAGAACAAAGGACACTGCACAGAATAACTTCACAGCAAGGAGGAAGTTAGATTTAGGTGCTAAATTGTTTTTATTATCTTTCTAACAGTTATTAGTATTTCATCACATAACACAACAGACTCTAGCTCACAGTTTTTAAATGTAGCTTAAGTTAAATGTCACTTTGTTTTCATTGTATTTGTTTTTAGGTTATTTCTTGCAAGAAAAATTTATTTCTAAATTTTTCATTCGTCATGATGCTTGTTGCTGTTTTAGTCACTAAGTCGTGTCTGACTCTTTGGCAACCCCATGGACTGTAGCCTGCCAGGCTCCTCTGTCCATGGGATTTCCCAGGCAAGAATACTAGAGTCGGTTGCCATTTCCTTCTCCAGAGGATCATTCCCACCCAGGGATCGAACCCATGTCTCCTGTATCGGCAGGCAGATGCTTTACCACTAAGCCACTTGGGAAGCTGTAATAATGCTATTTTCTTTAAAAATGAATTTAAGTGTAAGAAAGAAAAAAATAAATAATATTATAGGTGATATGTCAATATGAATAAAAAAATCTTTTTAAAAAGTGAGACAGAACCACTAGCCAAAATGATCAAAGAAATAGACGTTCTGACTGAACAAACACAAGTTCGTCCTGATGCAAGGAGTCATGGGAGGTAAAGATGATACAAAGACTTTCCTTGGATTTAGGTCCTTCCCTAAAAGCCAAAAACATGAGTTAGGAAGAAACAATCTCACAATCCTACATGAAAAGGGAAGAACTTGAGAATTTTCTAGGATAAGGAAGGCCATCTGAACAGAATAAGGCGACCAGATGAAAACTCAGCCAGGGACAGGTAAAGGTTGAAAACCCAGGGTTACCAACCCCCTTGGTTTAGCTGTATATGGCTGAAAGAGGGGAAGAAAAGAACATAAATAGCAGAAATATTCTAAAATCTGTGGTCAGAAATAAATATGACAGAAAAAGGTGGCTAAGATATGACAATGGATGGCTCAAGAAACGCAATCTGTCACAGTGTAACTGCTATGAAATCCATTCATCAAGGTTGATCTGGGACGAAGGGGATGAAAACCTTACCACTTACCTTTCCACTCACGTGTTCTCTTCCGAACTCTTATACCTACTCCTATCTTAGAGAAAGATTAATATATATACCAAAGCTTCCTATAGAATCTTTCAACATAAATGTGATGAGAGATGTATAAGCTGGAAATGGATTTGGGAAACTTGTTTGCATATTGATGGTGATTGAAATCATGACAGATGGTAAAATTGCACTCTATGCGTCCCTCACAGACACCTTACCCCTGTTACTGCCATCTGCAAGCATTCTCCTCCTATAAACCTTCCCATCTGGTTAACTTTTGCTATTCACTGTTCAGGTCTTGGCTTACACTGCCCTGGATCTCACAGCCTCCTCTTTCATAGCTCCCATAATGCCATTGTTATTACTTATTTAATATTTCTCATTAGACTGCAAACTCCCTAAAGGCAGGAATGAGGTTCACAGTGATATCCCCACCATCTGACCCTAGTCTGATACAGTCTGGTACTAACCAGCAGCCAATTAGCGAATGGATAAATGAATGAGTGAATGACATGCAGGACGTTGTCGTAATTCATGAACATTCACCTAAGAAGCCCAGGGACCTGGCCTTTCTGGGCAAGCCACCAGGAGAGGCAAGAACCAGTGAGAAGCAGGAAAATATCAAACCAGTTGTGGCTCAGACCAGGAGAAAAACATAATGGAAGTGAGACCCACAGAGAGCATAAAGGAGAAGGAGGTGAAGTTTATCTATCCAAAGGGGCCCTCACATGGGTAGGGCTTGGTCATCATTGGCATAGGAAGTGAGTGAGGCTGGTCTAAAGTTGACGACACCGTTGCCAAGCAGGACATTACAGCACTCAAATGTCCTATCGTGTTTATAAGAATGATCTCATCAACAAGTGTTTTGGTTTTTTTATTTTTAATCTCTTCTTGTTTGAATGAACTTCTTCCCCATGGAGGAAATTATTGAGCCACATGCCCTTGGTTTGGAAGGGGTGACTCATCCAACTGAGACAAGAAGCCAAGCCAAGTCTGCTTTCACCTGCCCAATTATGCTGCTTCCGCTAAAGATGGACCTAACGATTCAAACAGATACCTGAATCCAAATTAATCACTAGGAAGGCGTTTTCTAAGATAATCATAAAGAGAGGCAGTTTTGTAACTTTGGACAAGTTATTTATCACTCATAATCTCAGGTTCTTTATCCCTGACTCTGGAATTGCAGCACTTACCTTTGGGCTGATAGTAGACTCCAATAGATAAGGCACCCAGCACAATCGTTGTATTATTTGTAAATCTACACTAAAATGGAAGGAAATACAAAAACTTTAGGATAAGGTGATAGCCTTCTCACTAAACACTGACTCTTCTCTTCCAAACATTAACCTAAACCATGTTTCTCTTCAGATCTCTGTAGAATGTAACCTCTTCCTTTATCCTGAGCATTTTTTAGTTCAAGGAGGCTTACAGTATGGTGTACAATGGCACCTGGATACCTTGAGTCCCTTAAGACACTTCTCTTTACTCTGATTTCTTCTCACAGTAGTAAAAGATTTTGAAGCTCACTTCAAAGGCAAGACCATATTTGTCCCGAATTCCACCTCTCAAATTCTCTTTATATCTTCCCCTGAGGCATCACTTTGACCTATACTCAGAGCACCATTTCCATTCCTTCCATCTGACTCCCTTCTGCTGCTAACTCCCAATCAGAACATACTTTTCCCTTCCCCTGGGTTTTTCAGGGTATCATTCTTCTACATCACATTCTTCTACATCCTCTTACATCACAATCACCAGATGCCTCACTCTAGACCTTCCAAATCAGAGTCTGTAGGAGTGACATTGCAGCTCCTTAGATGACACTGAGGCACAGAAAGCTTGGGATCCTGGCCTTAAACCTGGGGCAGCATTTATGTGGACAGAGAAAAGTGCCTGGGGCTCTTAGAGCAGGACTCTGCTTTCAACAAATTTTAAAGCTCTGTTACAATGTATGTACTTCTTTTCCCATTACATGAAAAGTACCCTAATTGGATCAACTTTAAACTTGCTATGCACTTTGAAAAATCTCAGAAATCTGCAGAAATTGGTACCTAACCAAGGGTAACCATAGTAACTGAGGATGAGTTTATAGCTTAAGTAACCAGTACTTCAAGTTAATAGGTAATAGGTTCACATCTATGATTATGAAAAGGTAAGGCATTTGCTGGTTACAGTAGGAGAGAGGACTTTATTATACTTTCTATATTTATAGAAATACAGGTCTTAGTCGCGGCACGTGGGATCTTTATCTTCACTGCAGGATGAAAACACTTAGTGGCACATGTGTGATCTAGTTCCCTGACCAAGGATGGAATCCAGGCCCCCTGTATTGGGAGGGCAGAGTCTTAGCCACTGGACCACCAGGGACATCTGGGAGAGAGTATTTTAAATGGCACATTCATGTGGCATGCAACAACAATTGGTCACAAAGTGAGATTCTTTTCAATTATCTTTCAAGCTTTCTGATTACATCAAAGAATAAGTCTCAAAATGGTGCTAGGTGTCTTCTAGAACTAGAACTTCCCAATGTTTTCTTCTTTTTTTTGTTAATAAAAAGAGAGCAGGTTTCAGGCTACAACTTTCTCAAGCAAAGATATTTAACTAGAATGCAATGAGTTTCATAACTTTGTCATGAAAATTTCTGTGTATTTATTTTTATTGTTTCCTTTGATTTGTTTTACACACTGGTATAAAATTTCCTTTTATTAATTGATATATTAAACAAAAAACTGACTTACAGAAAAATAATAGTTACGGTTGTTGAGTTGGTGATGGACAGGGAAGCCTGGCATGCTTCTGTCTGTCGGGTCACAAAGAGTCGGACACGACTGAGTGACTGAACTGAACTGAATAGTTTTGGTAATATGTGACTGGCAAAAATAATGAAGGGTGCCAATGAATGACTAAACTTTAGAAAACCTGTCTAGAATCTAGTAGATAAAGAACCATGAGCAGGTTAGAGCAATCTTGAGTAAGATTAGAAAACAGATTTTTTGTTTTATGTGATTTTATACAAAAGAACAGCAATTCACTTAGCGTTTCTTAGATACAAGATGTGAATGAAGTACCATATCAGCTTTCTTATAGGTGTAAAGGCAGGGGGAAAAAAAACCTCTTCCTTTTTCTATGGACCATATGTAAAAAGGCAAAAACAGGAGTCTTTTCTTGATTAAGGGCATGGGCTGCTCTTACTGCTGATTAGTTTGGGACAATTACATATATATAATACATACACACATATATATTTAAATATATACATATATTTGCAAACTAAGCACAGTGAACAACACATTGAAAGTCCTTAAAATGAACTTGTATTCTATTGCTATTTAGAATTAGCATAGCTGCTGCTCTTTATCAATTTTTAGTGCTAAAAGTGAATCATTGAAATGATCATTCTTCAGGCTGTTTAAACCCCTTACAACTTCCACTTTTAACTCTTTACACTTCAAATTAGGCTGAAGAGCAATCTGGATCTCTTGACCAAAATTCTTTTCCCATATCTTCTAACATTTACATGATATCTTTCTAAACCCTTACCTCATATCCAATTATATTTAGGATCATGGTTCCCCTGGTAGAGGGAGCCCAGCAATGAGAATAGGCTCAGAACATCTGGATTGCTGGGGACCCTGGCTTCTCAAATTTTATAGGCACATTAGTAATAACACTGCTTAGCTGACTGAATTATAAGAATTTATTCAGAATGAGTAGAAAGTAGTGAATTTTTTCTGCTTTACTATGAATGAGAAGATAGACTGGTAGATTATTTAAATTAGTAATTAGAAGTTAGCAATTAGTCAATCCTAGAGGAAATCAGTCCTGAATATTGATTGGAAGGACTGATGCTGAAGCTGAAACTCCAATACTTTGGCCACTTGATGTGAAGAACTGACTCACTGGAAAAGACCCTGATGCTGGGAAAGATTGAAGGCAGGAGGAAAAGGGGACGACAGAAGATAAGATGGTTGGATGGCATCACTGACTCAATGGACATGAGTTTGAGCAAGCTACAGGATTTGGTGAAGGACAGAGAAACCTGGTGTGCTGCAGTTCATGGGGTTGCAAAGAGTCAGCAACTGAACTGAATTAGAAGACAAACTAAATTGTACAGACCATTAGGTCTTTATGTTTTCTCTAATGAGCTATGGTGCCTTATTTTTATTTGGTGATGTTTTACTCATTTTATACAGTGATGCTCAATCCTGAGATTGAGCTCTTGTGTGAAAGCCCTGAATAGAAGGTTGTGATTCTTCTTGGTACACTGACTAATAGAAATGGGCTTTGAAAAGCCAGTCTTGCTTGAAAAAATCAACTGTGGGTCTGTTTGTGTTTCTCTTCACTAAAGTATCAGAGGGAAATGTAGTGGCCTTGCAAATGGAGATATGGCAGCCCTTTTTGAGACCAGGAAAGTGAGACCCTCTTGGAGGCTATACATTAAATAAAAGGTATAACCTACTTTCTATACTCAGTACAAATATATTCACAATATATGTTTACACTGTTTTCTCTTTTTTTATTTTGCCCTCTCGTCGAACATGAGGTATTATTAGTACTGTTCATTTTCTCCCATTTGCATCAATTCTCAAGTCTCCTACTTAATTCTGTTATCCAAGAACTCTAGGGGTTGACTTTATCCCAAGTAGCTTCTACTCTCTAAGAGTCTAACTGGACCACTTCAGCCAGGTATTTTTCAATATCACACACTCTCACCGTTGAAGATGGGTCCTACAAGGTCTAACATTTCTTTGTAGCAAGGCCATTGCTAGTTGAAGCTTTGCTAGTGCTACTGCTGCTGCTAAGTCGCTTCAGTCGTGTCCGACTCTGTGCGACCCCATAGACGGCAGCCCACCAGGCTCCCCTGTCCCTGGGATTCTCCAGGCAAGAACACTGAAATGGGTTGCCGTTTCCTTCTCCAATGTATGAAAGTGAAAAGTGAAAGTGAAGTCGCTCAGTCGTGTCTGACTCTTAGTGGCCCCATGGACTGCAGCCCACCAGGCTCCTCCGTCCACAGGGTTTTCCAGGCAAGAGGACTGGAGTGGGGTGCCATTGTAGTACCCGATAGTAAGGCTCCAAAGTTGCAGCTCTTGTGTCATATTCCACAAGGCTGACATCAGTCCAGTCTGGCTGAATTCTGAGGAAATTCTGGCATAAGTGACATGCTGTGCCACAATCCTTCCTACATCTTGAACTTTGGTCACTAGGCTGGATGCTTTCTTTCCTCAAAGTTAGTTTTATTTTACAGAACTTACTGCTTTTTCCTTCCAATATTCCTTCCAATGTTCATGTCCATCCTAGTTCACAATAAAAGGTCTTCTTAATTTCTGGGAAGTAGAATTTTAAATAACTCTTCTGCAAGAGAATCTATAAAACACAAAGTTTGATAACCCATCTGAATTCAAGGCCACTTAATCTCCTTCAAGTATGATTATCTGAAGTGAAGACCAGTCTGTGTCTTTAAGGTAGGACATAGCCAGAAATGTTCCACTACAATGACTGCTTGATTTCAAATTCTAGTTTGTTTATTCTTTTTTGTAGAATTTATGTAGTAGGGAATCTTGAGAAGCTGCCTAAAATGCCCCAAAAACCAAAGTGAGTGTCCTAGAAATATAATTAGTACATTCTTTACGGATATACTACACTTCCTTTCAGGAAACAAACCCACTATTTTCTCAACTGTTATATTGTTTATCCTTTAAAAGATACCCCACTATCATGCCATAGCTCATTCTGATTTTCTTTTATCTGTGTACCCCAAATATAAACAAACCTCAATCGGGTCTATAAATTTAATTCTCAAGATGCATCCATATTTCTTAAATGAATTATTGAGCTGGAAACCAAGCAAGATCGGTGAGGTTCAGACCTCGTTAAGCAACCACATCTATCATGGTCCCAAATGTGTTTCAGCCCTTAGTGGTTTTGAGGCTTTTCAGAAAAGCAGTGTCCAAGTAGAAGGTCTAACCAAAGGAAACTTGGACTAAGGTCAAATCATCCTTACCCTAATGGCTTGAGGTTGTTCTCTTTGTTTTTCTTGAGCTCTCTAGAGAGAGTCTGACCATAGTCTCTGCCTCTAGCAACTCCTTGTAGAATCAGAGTTGGCAGGAGACTGAGTAATCAATTAATCTAAACCTTTATTTGAGTCACAAAATCTTTTACTGTTTTAATAACTGACACAGATGGCCAAGAATACAGATAAACCCTATGGCTAAATATTTAAAAGTTAAAAACAAAGCTAAAAAAAAAATGGTTCTTAACAGGCAAAATGTTATAGTTCAGAGTACAATTCTGGAACCAGAGTTAGTTCCAAGATAGTCTCTGAAGTTCTCCTTCCCCAGAGACTTCAAGGAATGTCTGCCTTGGGGTTTTTTGTTTTGTTTCTTTTTGCCTTGGGGTCTTGATTCATGAACTCCTTATTGCAAAATTCAGAGACTTAAATTGAAGAAAGTGGGGAAAACCACTAGACCATTCAGGTATGACCTAAATCAAATCCCTTATGATTTATACAGTGGAAGTGAGAAATAGATTTAAGGGATTGGATCTGATAGACAGAGTGCCTGATGAATTATGGATGGAGGTTTGTGACACTGTACAAGAGACAGGGAGCAAGACCATCCCCAACAAAAAGAAATGTAAAAAAGCAAAATGGCTGTCTGAGGAGACCTTACAAATAGCTGTGAAAAGAAGAGAAGCCAAAAAGCAAAGGAGAAAAGGAAAGGTATACCCGTTTGCATGCAGACTTCCAAAGAATAGCAAGGAGAGGTAAGAAAGCCTTCCTCAGTGATCACTGGGCTTCCCTGGTGGTGCAGAGGTTAAAGCGTCTGCCTGCAATGTGGGAGACCTGGGTTCAATCCCTGGGTGGGGAAGATCCCCTGGAGAAGGAAATGGCAACCCACTCCAGTATTCTTGCCTGGAGAATCCCATGGACAGAGGAGCTTGGTGGGCTACAGTCCACAGGTCTGCCAAGAGTCGGACACGACTGAGCGACTTCACTTTCACTTTCCTCAATGATCAGTGCAAAGAAATAGTGGGAAATAATAGAATGGGAAAGACTAGAGATCTCTTCAAGAAAATTAGAGATACCAAGGGAACATTTCATGCAAAGATGGGCTTGATAAAGGACAGAAATGGTATGGACCTAACAGAAGAGGAAGATATTAAGAAGAGGTGGCAAGAATACACAGAAGAACTGTACAAAAAAAGATCTTCATGACCCAGATAATCATGATGATGTGATCACTCATCTAGAGCCAGACATTCTGGAATGTGAAGTCAAGTGGGCCTTGGAAAGCATCACTACAAACAAAGCTAGAGGAGGTGATGGGATACCAGTTGAGCTATTTCAAATCCTAAAAGATGATGCTGTGAAAGTCCTGCACTCTATATGCCAACAAATTTGGAAAACTCAGCAGTGGCCACGGGACTGGAAAAGGTCAGTTTTCATTCCAATCCCAAAGAAAGGCAATGCCAAAGAATGCTCAAACTACCACACGATTGCACTCATCTCATGCTAGCAAAGTAATGCTCAAAATTCTCCAAGCCAGACTTCAGCAATGTGTGATCCGTGAACTTCCAGATGTTCAAGCTGGTTTTAGAAAAGGCAGAGGAACCAGAGATCAAATTGCCAACAGCCGCTGGATCATGGAAAAAGCAAGAGAGTTTCAGAAAAACATCTACTTCTGCTTTATTGACTATGCCAAAGCCTTTTACTGTGTGGATCACAATAAACTGGAAAATTCTGAAAGAGATGGGAATACCAGACCACCTGACCTGCCTCTTGAGAAACCGGTATGCAGGTCAGGAAGCAACAGTTAGAACTGGACATGGAACAACAGACTGGTTCCCAATAGGAAAAGGATTACGTCAAGGCTGTATATTGTCACTTTTTTAACTTATATAAGAGTACATCATGAGAAATGCTGGGCTGGATGAAGCACAAGCTGGAATCAAGGTTGCTGGGAGAAATATCAATAACCTCAGATATGCAGATGACACCACCCTTATGGCAGAAAGTGAAGAACTGAAGAGCCTCTTGACGAAAGTGACAGAGGAGAGTGAAAAAGTTGGCTTAAAGCTCAACGTTCAGAAAACTAAGATCATGGCATCCAGTCCCATCACTTCATGGCAAATAGATGGGGAAACAGTGGCTGACTTTATTTTTTGGCTCCAAACTCACAGCAGATGGTGACTGCAGCCATGAAATTAAAAGACACTTACTCCTTGGAAGGAAAGCTATGACCAACCTAGATGGCATGTTAAAAAGCAGGGACATTACTTTGCCAACAAAGGTCCATCTAGTCAAGGCTGTGGTTTTTCCAGTAGTCATGTATGAATGTGAGAGTTGGACTCTAAAGAAAGCTGAGCACCGAAGAACTGATACTTTTGAACTGCGGTGTTGGAGAAGACTCTTGAGAGTCCCTTGGACTGCAAGGAGATCTAACCAGTCCATCCTAAAGGAGATCAGTCCTGAGTGTTCATTGGAAGGACTGATGTTGGAGCTGAAACTCCAATCCTTTGGCTACCTGATGCAAAGAGCTGACATATTTGAAAAGACCTTGATGCTGGGAAAGATTGAGGGTAGGAGGAGAAGGGGATGACAAAAAATGAGATGGTTGGATGGCATCACCGACTCAGTGGACATGAGTTTGGGTAAACTCTGGGAACTGGTGATAGACAGGGAAGCCTGGTGTGCTGCAGTCCATGGGGTCTGAGCAACTGAACTGAGTGATTCTTCAGTAACTCTAAACTGAACCAGGTGTGTCTTCAGCAACTCTCCTAAGATAGGACCCAGAGAATCATATGTCCTACCACCTTGGTGAATTTCACATACCGTTTCATGTATAGGCCAGAGTCAGCACTTCTAAGACCCACAGTGGGCCAAGGAACCCGATAAATGGACTCTTCTAAGCTTTCAAAGGGAGATGTGTAAAGACTCTATTAGAATTCTCCAGAGAAATAGAACATTTGTGTATATATATATAGGTATAAACACACACATACGGCAGAGAAAGCAATGGCACCCCACTCCAGTACTCTTGCCTGGAAAATCCCACGGATGGAGGAGCCTGGTGGGGTGCAGTCCATGGGGTCGCTAAGAGTCGGACTCCACTGAGTGACTTCACTTTCCCTTTTCACTTTCATGCATTGGAGAAGGACATGCCAATCCACTCCAGTATTCTTGCCTGGAGCATCCCAGGGACGGAGGAGCCTGGTGGGCTCCCATCTACGGAGTCGCAGAGTCGGACACAACTGAAGCGACTTAGCAGCAGCAGCAGCATGTATACATGGGCCACAACACTGACCCTGTTTTGCCTCCCAGAACAGCAGTTTGGGGCTGCCCTGGGAGCACCCACCACAGAGCTCTCTCAAGGCACATGTACTGTAAAGAGTCTTAGAACAAGAGATGTCACAGGTTCAGGGAGAGGGCCCATGGACAGGAGGTGGAATTTGCTACCGGTGTGACTGATGGCTATGTGACCAGCCAGGTAGGCAAAGTACCTTGAAGGAACAATCACTGGCTTCAGTGACTCCAACTCATGGCTGGCTGGTGGGTCCTTGAGGAGGGATATGGCATAAATACATGTGATCTATTTTATCATAAAGTAATCAATATATGATTTATGTTAAGTAGTTGGCTTGTGAGATTGTAGAGGCCAGAAAACTCAAAATCTGCAGGGTAGGCATGCAGGCTGGAGACCCAGGGAATAATTGATGTTGCAGCCCAAATCCAAAGGCAGTCTGCTGGCAGCAATCCTGCTTCTTCGGGGTAAGTCTGTCTTTTTTTCTCTCAAGGCTTCCAATTGATTTTTAGATGAGGCCCACTGACAATATGGAGGGTAAACTGCTTAACTCAAAATCTACTCATTTAAATGTTAATCTCTTTCCAAAAAAAAAAATCTTCACATCAGCACCCATACTAGTGTTAAACAAATATCTGGATATTGTGGACTAGCCAAGTTGACACAAAATAAGTTGTATTTGAACATATTCATCTTACTTCTTTATCTAAGAAAATATCAATAACTTAGTGGAGGCCCAGGAAGCTGCCTAATGGTCAAAACCTCTAGGTTTTATTTCCATTTTATTGCTGGCAGGCAAAAATGTCAATACTGATAAGACGTATAACTTCCACGGGCTGACAGTTTTACTAGGCATGACCACATTTCCACAGGAAGAGTTTGAATTTCAGTTGTCAGGAAATCCTATATTTGGCAAATTGGGATGATATGTCAAGCCTCATAAATAAAAGCAGGCCAGGTTACTTATAACTATACTGATTATCTTTCCAGTCTACTTTTTGAAGCCAGAAACTTAGGTAATAAGTTAGGTATTGAAGTGAAGTGAAGTTGCTCAGTCGTGTCCGACTCTTTGTGACCCCATGGATGGCAGGCTACCAGGCTCTGGGTCCATGGGATTTTTCAGGCAAGAATACTGGAGTGGGCTGCCAAGTTAGGTATTAGTTTTTAACTAATGGTGCTTATGTCTATTTCTTCTGTACTTTACACCGGAGGACAGAAATATCTATCAGTTCAGTTTAATCACTCGGTTGTGTCCAACTCTTTGTGACCCCATGGACTGCAGCACGCCATGCTTCCCTGTTCATCACCAACTCCCAGAGCTTGCTCAAATTCATGTCCATTGAGTCGGTGATGACATCCAATCACCTCATCCTCTGTCATCTCCTTCTCCTCCTGCCTTCAATCTTTCCCAGTATGAGGGTCTTTTCCAATGAGTCAGTTCTTCACATCAGGTGGCCAAAGTACGGGAGTTTCAGCTTCAGCATCCGTCCTTCTGATGAATATTCAGTACTGATTTACTTTAGGATTGACTGATCTTCTTGCAGCTCAAGAGAATCTCAAGGGTCTTCTCCAACACCAAGGGTTGGTGTTGGAGAAAACCACCACAATTCAAAAGGATCAATTCTTTTGTGCTCAGCTTTATTTATACAAATAGCTGAGAAAAGAAAAAATATATATATACATATATATATTTATAAAATGGGAGAGATATTTTTCCCTATATATAAATAACCTGGGTTCACTAAAGATTCTAAGAATCTAAATAAAATTTACCATACTTTGTAAACACTCAAATCAGAAGTCACAGGGGCTATGCCATGTGTTCAACTGAAACTAACCAAAGAAAAGAGAAAGAGATTCATAAGATGCTAAGTAGGGATATTAAACATAATAACACCAACTATATATGCCAAACACTGCCAGAGATACAGTATATACATTATTTCTAGTTCTAACTACTAGACAGTAAGTGTCATTTCTCACAATTTAAAGGTAAGATTAAGATTCAGAAAGTTAGAACAACCTGCCTGAGGTACACTGGAAACAACTTGTTCTGCCAGGATTCAAGTAGCTGTTCTCTTTGTGGAAAAGGGAAGGGCAGGTGCAGACTTCTCGCAATTCCAGGAGCATCAGGAAACCCAGGAACTTTCAGGGGACATACAAAGTAGCCTCAACTTAGGCCTGAAAATCCCTTTGAGCAGTTTCCAAGCCACCTCAAGTTTCTGGAATTTTCTCACTTCATCTTAAAGAATTAGAATTTATACAATTTCAGTGAAAATCCTATGAAAAAGACAAATGTCAAGATACAGAACATTTTCTTATGAGCTCAAGGAAAGACTGGCAAGTTGCAGAAGAGGAAACCTGAGACATAAAATTAATGACCTGAGCTCTTTTCTCACAGGTAATTCTCTTCCTTGATCCAAATGAGTAACAGGGACCAATACCAAAAATCACCAAAACTTTTCTTCATTTATTCTTTCCTTCATTAATTTATCTCATTCTACATACCAGAAAAAGCACTACAAAAAGGAGAAGAAAGACACAGTCCCTGTGTCTTGAGGAACTTGCTATCCAGCCCTGGAGAAAAACAAATAAGACATAATTATAATATAGCTGGTTAAGTAAAATAACAGATTTGTGTAATGGATAGTATGAGAGCATAGGAAGGGCTTCAGAGCAGCAAGCAAATTACTCTACGAGGAGGAACTTAGGAGATGATGCTTGCGTCGGAAGGTTGAAGGGGAAGCAGCAGTTGCATTAGCAGCACATGGGCTCACCAAGTGTTGCTGGGGTGCTCAACCAGGGTTATTCCCAGAGTAGCTAGTAAGCCAGGTGGCCTCAGGGACCAGGAGGAAGACAGAAGTTGTTAAAGATCATCCCTTCTGGGCAGAATTCTTGATTTAAAGACCTACAATTCCAGCAGTTTCAGTGGATGAGAGCCAAGATATGGAATAGGTGTTCTGTATTTTGCACCTCGTTTGTACCCCCGGGTGGTATGCTTGGTAGGCTTTTATGCTTTTAGAGACTTCCAGATATTATTTCATTTGAATCAGCTCAGCTCAGAAATTTCAAACACAGCAGCACCATATCGCAATGTTTATAGAAAGGATATCTATCATGGAATAAATTGTGGAATTGTGTGTCTGTATATTAAAAGGAGTTTAAGACAGATAGTCACTGCTCTCAAGAGTCCTCTGTAAACTAGCAAATTACTATAATGTCTAGAACTGTGGAGTAGAGTCTGCATGAAAGCTCTCACTAGCCCTTAATTCCACACCCACCAAAGTCTACCAGGCTTTCAGAAACCTAGCAAAGGCCTGTCTATTTATAGCTGCACAGATACATTCACAGTAAACTTGTTGTTCAATTGCTCAGTCATGTCCAACTCTGAGAATCCATGGACTGCAGCACGCCAGGCTTCTCTGTCCTCCACTCTCTCCCAGAGTCTGCTCAAGTTCATGTCCATGTGTACAATCATATCAGAATACATAAACATTCAGGGTCTGGAGAATGACCTGGTCGTTACATAATGAAAAACATGTGCAGGTTCCCTTACTATTAATAGGTATAAAGAAAATGTCTTCTAGATTTCTCTGTGACTGGTCTGATGCTCCTCACCAGCTCCCTTTCCTTGGAGAGTAGCGTATGTGAAGTAAGATGGCAGAGTACAGTAGGAAAAGGGGTGGAGATTTGGAGATTTAGGTCAACCCAGTGGTCTCATCTGGGAACAAAGCCAGATGCAGGCCTGTCTTTGTCTAATCTGTACCACTTTGACTGCCTTTTGTTCAGTGGTTAAGGCTTGAATTGCATCCCCACTAAAAACGATACTTGAAGTCCTAACCCTCAGGACCTCATACTGTGACCTTGCTGGAAATATGGTTGTTTTCAGATGTGATTACTTAAGCTAAGATGCAGTCACACAGGAGTAGTGTGCTTAGTTGCTCAGTTGTGTCCAACTCTCTGCAACCCTATGGACTGTAGTCTGCCAGGCTCCTCTGTCCATGGGATTTTCCTGGCAAGAATACTGAAATGAGTTGCCATTTCCTCCTCCAGGGGATCTTCCAGACCCAGGGATCAAATTGGTGTCTCTTGCATATCCTGCATTGCAGATGGATTCTTTACCACTGAGTCACAGTGGAAGAAGGAGTAGGGTGGGCCCTTAATTCAACATGACTGGTGTTCTTCTAAGAAGAGACACAGAGATATAGGCACATGAGGGGAGAAAGCCATATGATGATAGAGGCAGAGACTGAAATGCTGCAGCTGGAAACCAGCAAATGCCAAGAGATGTTGGCAACAGCTAGAAGGTAGCAAAAAGCAAGGAATTTTCTCATGAGCAGGTTTCAGAGGGAGCATAGCTCTGCCAATGCCTTAATTCTGGACGTCTAGCTTCCAGAACTGTGAGACAATAAATACCTATTGTCTGAAGCCTCCTAGTTTGTAGTGCTTTGTTTTAGCAGCCCCAGGAAACTAATTACTGGTCCAGGATAGAGCTGAGATTTCCTAGGTCCTATGAGGGAGCCTCCTGCCAGCATCCCAAACAGGAAGCAGGACAGTCTCTGTGGTTTCTGCTCGCTCTGAAATTGCCCCTTCCCTCCCCCATCTCCATTACTTTACAGGCCCTGGAGGTCAAGGCTGACTGCCTGCTTTCTAGGCGTTTGTCTCTCTCCTTCCGAGAGAGGATCCAAGGGGTCAAGCTTTCCTAATTTCCTTTTCCTACTTGATCAGATATCCCTTTCCTCAAACTCCATGATCAAATCTACCAAGCCTTTTGTCTTGCTATATTGAAGAAAAGAAAGAAAGAAAGAAATTTGAAACATACTTTTCTCTCCAAAATAAAAGCTAGCTTTTGAGTCTCTCACCTTGCTCAGACTCAGATATCCCATTCGAGATGCCAGAAGCCAGTTATTAACCATCTCATTGTCTTTCTAAGTCTCCCATCCATTAAGAGTCATCATATGTAGCTGTGATGCATAAAGTTTGGACTCAAATGGTATTTGTGAGCTGAGCAGTCAGTCACTCAATCATTGCTGAGTTACTTAACATTTTTGCAGATAAACTGTAACTATGATCTCTCCTCTCCTTGAGAAGTGAAGGAAAAAGAACTCTTTAGCTGTACTCTCTCATGCTCCAATCCCTTTTCTGGTCTGTGCATTTCCTTCTGGCAGTCTGGACCAGGAATAGGCTGACAGACACACTGTAAGCCTTGGGGTCTTGGAGAATCAAGGTCAGTACTTCTGGGGCTAAAATTTCAGCTTCTCTATACACCAGTGCCAAATCGAACCCTGGAGACAGAATTGTGGGTGAAGTAGAAAAAGATAGCTTTATTACTTTGCCAGGAAAAGGGGGATACAGTGGGATCGTGACTTCAAAAACTGTCCCAACTTGGAGAAGATAGAAATTTTACAGTAATGGTTCAAAGATGTGATCAGCTTGTGGACATTCTTCTGATGGGTTGGTGGTGAGGTATGTAGGGGTCAGCATCATCAATCTTCAGGTCCAACCGGTCTGGGGTCTACATCTTTGTGGGCAGCATGCCACTGTTAATTGTTAACTTCTCCCACCTGGATAGGTTTCCAGTATCTCCAAAATAGCTCAAAGATTCTGTTGCATGTATTCCTTGATGAGGAGCCAGGACATTGCCCCAAGGCTACTCTTGACTGTTTCTCCCTGGTCTCACATCCCCTCCCTTCTCTAATTAGCAACAGCTTGAATCTGCCCTTGGAACTAAGGGAAGGTCATGGAGGCCGAATGAAGACTATGTCCTATAATCAAAGGAATGGGGGACACAGAAAGACTTTGTACCCAGAAGCCCCACAGGGCCCTGTGTGGTATCACTTCTTATAAATAGATCTCTTAACATTTGATGCTCCAACATGCAATCTTACTGTGTGTTAATGGTCATAATGGTTTTAGTAAATACTTACTGTCTAGCCGTGTTCCTCCCGGGAATTCTGGAGTGGAAGTTACTTGTGGCCTACAACACTCATCATCTTTTCTCCTTTTCCAGCAGATTGTGATATTGTTTAGATATCCATCCTTTTCTGAAACAGCCCCTGTCCCTCAGTGGGCTGATGGGTCAAATGTTATTACATACCTTTTCTGAGATTGGTTCTAAGATGAGTATGTGACCCATATCAAACTGATGGAACTCAGTTTCTGCCAGAGACTTCCAGGGAAAAAGCTTCTTTGTCCTTAGAGGATGCTTCATGAAGCAAATCTGTTTTAATATGGAAAGTGGAAGAAAAGAGCACGTAGCCCTGACTGCAGCAGCAGCTGTCCTGCAGTTATGGGGACAACAGTCCGTACAATGAAGCCTATGTTCCACAGAGCTCAGAGATGAAACCCATCTGAGTCCAAGAACTGAAGCCCAGTGAATCCATGATGCCTAGTTATCTGAGTCAATGACTTTTTGTATGGTTTAAATTAATTTGACAGTTGTGTTTCAAAATATCCTAACAGATTCAAACTTTAGTGGACATACATTTTAGAGCATGTACAATATGAGAGGAAAGCCACAGATCACTGTGGCTTTTTCGCTCACTGATGCATAAATTTATTTCACCTGGATGTTCTTGGAAGCGTGGAAGATTTGTTCCTTATATTTCTACTTCTAGATGCGTCACCTTTCCGTAGCATATATCGGTCAACTCATCTGCTCTCATTAAGAACTTAATGTATAAATTCAAAACATAGCTATTCCATGGTGTACTCCCAGGAAGAAGGCTTTTTAGCTTTAACATTATCAACAGTGTATAGGCGGGAGAACAGAAATACTGAAAGGAAAAAAATCTGCTTAAACCCATAAATTTCCATAATCTAGGTAATTGTCACAAACACAAATCAGTATAGAACCATTTCAAGAACACAAAAAAGGCTGAGTTTTTCCCAGATACACTGGACCCAGAGTCCTAACTCTGTCAATGTATTTCTAGTTAAATAATATATGAAGATTCTTATACCATCAAAAGGAAAGATTTGTAGGAAGACATTACCTTTTAGACCTTTTTTATTTGGGAGGAGGGGTGAGGCACAGCACTTCACGGGATGCAGAATCTTAATTCCCTGACCAGGGATCGAACTCACATGCCCTGCACTGGAAGCCTGGAGTCTTAACCACTGGACCAGCAGGTAGGCCCTAGACCTCTTAATGAAATCAAGTTTAGTGGGAAGTACTTGGAGCAGAGTTAGAGTAATAAATATTTTTCCATGAGAAGGATACACAAACCATACCTCCTTGTAAATAACCCCTGAAATGAAGATTTTATTTACTCGAATATTCTCAGCTTTTAACTCATTTAAATCATTAGCCTATAAGAGAGCTGGAAGAGGAAAGGAAGGTTGAAATAAATCAATTAGCTTCTCTTAGATAATTTTAAGAAGTTTAATTTGGAAGAGTTTTCTGGAGTGAAATCCAGGCTATCTTTAAGTTTATCTTTTCTATCTCTCCTTAGTACATTTACTACTACTACTAGACTAAAACCGCATAAAGCTTAATATTTGATTGTCTTTTAAATAAAACCTCAAAATTAAGCCAGACAGGCAAAACTCTTTCAGCATATTTGCTAGAATTGTCCAATTATTATTCAGTTACTCAAAGGGATACACCTGGCACTTTGCGAATAGGTTTACACACATACTCTTTATTCGTGGCCAGAAAGTATAGCATTCTGTGGCGTTTGGATAATTTTAAATACTTGTGCCATTTTTCCTTCCTTTGCCTAAGCAAAGAGGAATCTTGGCAGCTAAAACAAGAATTGAACGCTACATTTTCTCTCAGGCAGGTAGTCAGGACACAGAAAGTGCGATAACAGTAGAACAAAGGGGAACTCCTTAAAACTTGGTGGTAAAGCTGTTGTTTTTGCTCTGTTGCCAGGGAAGGAATGCAGGAACTCTGCCAGCCCTCTCTTCTGGCCATTCTGCCCAGGGAGGTGTCACGGTGTGATGGGGAGGTGAGAGTGGGGGCAGGCAGTGAGGCTCGGAGGAACCAGAGCCCTTGCCCTCTGAGAGACACAGCCTATCTCTGGGCGCAAGGCAGGCTACAGGTCTGCAATTTCCAGCTGTAGGACTGATCCCAACCAGAACTTGCTGGGTGGTTTGGAACCACCTTTGTAACTATCACACGTCCACTCACCCAGAATGACAAGTTGTTCATTATGGAGTTTCTGTTTAAAATTGGAAGGTTTGGGGTAAGTAATGCTAACATACATGTGGAAGCACTCACATCCTGGATAAATATTAATAGATAACTACTTATTTCTCTGAGCTTATAGTAAGTGCATGTAAAGCCACATGATCACCTTTATGTTATCAAGAGGGGTGGGGTGAAAAAATCTGATTTGAAGATTTCCAAAGAATAGAACTAGTAAGTTTATGGTAGAAAAATGATTTAATGTAAACAATTTGAAGCTTGGGCTTGGACAATGTACTTCTTTTGCTTTCTTTCACTGGATTTATTTGTTCTAAAAGCAGATATTGAGGACCTCTATATGATGGACTGAGATGGGCTCTGTGTGACCAAGTCTGAATGAGTTATTGTTATCCTCCATACTCTTAAAAGGAGTATTGGATAACACACGCTAAGCACTTAGTACTTTTTGAATGCTAAATGAATAATCCTTAGCAAAAGAAAAATCTGCAATATCTTCAGCTGAGACATTTAAATTATATTTTGTAGAGTATCTTCTACAATATATAAAATAATATTTTGTAGAATTCACAGAAGTAGAATACACAGAAGAACTATACAAAAAAGATCTTCACGACCCAGATAACCATGATGGTGTGATCACTCAACTAGAGTCAGACATTCTGGAATGCAAAGTCAAGTGGGTCTTCAGAAGCATCACTACGAACAAAGCTAGTGGAGGTGATGGGATTCCAGTCGAGCTATTTCAAAGCCTAAAAGATGATGCTGTCAAAGTGCTGCACTCAATATGCCAGCAAATTTGGAAAACTCAGCAATGGCCACAGGACTAGAAAAGGTCTATTTTCATTTCAATCCAAAGAAAGGCAATGCCAAAGAATGCTCAAACTACCGCACAATTGCACTCATCTCACACGTTAGCAAAGTAATGTTCAAAATTCTTCAAGCCAGGCTTCAGTACTATGTGAACTGCGAATTTCCAGATGTTCATGCTGGTTTTAGAAAAGGCAGAGGAACCAGAGATCAAATTGCCAATAACCGCTGGATCATCGAAAAAGCAAGAGAGGTCCAGAAAAACATCTATTTCTGCTTTATTGACTATGCCAAAGCCTTTGACTGTGTGGATCACAATAAACTGTGGAAAATTCTTAAATAGATGGTAATATCAAACCACCTGATCTGCCTCCTGAGAAATCTGTATGCAGGTCAAGAAGCAACAACTGGACACGGAACAGCAGATTGATTCCAAATTTGGAAAGGAGTATGTAAAGGCTGTATATTGTCAACCTGCTTATTTAACTTATATCCAGAGTACATCATGAGAAATCTGGACTGGATGAAGCACAAGCTGGAATCAAGATTGCTGGGAGAAATATCAATAACCTCAGCTATGCAGATGACACCACCCTTGTGGCAGAAAGCGAGGAAGAACTAAAAAGCTTCTTGATGGAAACAATGGAAACAGTGGCTGACTTTATTTTTCTGGGCTCCAAAATCACTGCAGATGGTGATTGCAGCCATGAAATTAAAAGACTTCTGCTCCTTGGAGGAAAAGCTATGACCAACCTAGATAGCATATCAAAAAGCAGAGACATTACTTTGCCAACAAAGGTCTGTCTAGTCAAGGCTATAGGTTTTCCAGTAGTGATGTATGAATGTGAGAGTTGGACTATAAAGAAGGCTGAGTACTGAAGAATTGATGCTTTTGAACTGTGATGTTGGAGAAAACTCTCGAGAGTCCCTTGGACTGCAAGGAGATCCAACCAGTCCATCCTAAAGGAAATCAGTCCTGAATATTCATTGAAAGGACTGATGTTAAAGCTGAAGCTCCAATATTTTGGCCACCTGATGTGAAGAGCGGACTCATTTGAGAAGACCCTGATGCTGGGAAAGATTGAGGGTGGGAGGAGAAGGGGAATGCAGAGGATGAGATGGTTGGATGGCATCACCGACACAATCGACATGAGTTCAAGTAAACTCCGGGAGTTGGTGATGGACAGAGAAGCCTGGTGTGCTGCAGTCTATGGGGTCACAGAGTCAGACACAACTGAGCAGCTGAACTGAATGGAGAGTATCTTCTTATTAAAGTTAACATTAAAATTCATTCCATATGTACCTGTTTGATGGTAAGGTGAAGACATTTGACTGTTAAAATTTGATCAAGAAGGCACTAAATCTGTAATCCAGGTACAAATAAAGAGCAATATATTTTATGACTTCAAAATATGTCACAAACTATTTCCTTGAGCATGATTCTGTTAAATGAGAATAGCTACTTTGTTTGGGATGAATTGAAGGTTAACCTAAGTATCCTGTTAGAGTCCTAGTGAGATGCTGTGTAAGAAAGTGCTTGGCAACGTGCCATGAAGCTTTTCATAAGCACAGGTCACCAGAATGGAAGTTGAAGTCAGACAGGCTGGAAACCGTCAGATAGTCCCAGTCCCCTGATGGCTGGCTGTACACTCTGGGGCAAGTTATTTTACCCCTGGAACCTTAGCTTTCTCATATATAAAATGTAAAAGAATACTATTTATGAGCTAATGCACAGAAGAATTTTAGCCTAGTGGCAGTTCATAGCAAGAATTTAATTGACATTAGCAAGCATCATCTTATTTTTCTTCATCGTCTTCATCAACACAAGAAAAGATAATTTCTCCTTTACTTCTCATCTTGCAAAATGTCAAGATTGCCAAGAGAAAAAAAAAGAAAGGGAAAACAAAAGCAAGCAGAAGTGCTGCTAAATCACATTCTTACAAACTCTCACCTAGAACAAGACCTACAAGACCTTCTAGAACTAACACCCAGAAAAGATATCCTTTTCATTATAGGGGACTGGGATGCAAAAGTAGGAAGTCAAGAAATACCTGGAGTAACAGGCAACTTTGGCCTTGGAGTATATAATGAAGCAGGCCAAAGGCTAATAGAGTTTTGCCAAGAGAATGCAAACAACCTCTTCCAACAACACAAGAGAAGATGCTACACATGGACATCACCAAATGGTCATACTGAAATCTGATTGATTATATTCTTTGCAGCCAAATATGGAGAAGCTCTATACAGTCAGGAAAAACAAGACTGGAAGCTGACTGTGGCTCAGATCATGAACTCTTTATTGCAAAATTCGGACTTAAATTGAAGAAAGTGGGGAAAACCACTAGATCATTCAGGTAGGACCTAAATTAATTCCCTTATGATTATACAGTGGAAGTGACATATATATTCAAGGATTTACCATAGTTCTTGGTATATTTTAAGAGTTTAAAAACTATTTCTGAATGAGTGGATGAATCAATAAATGAATGCATACACATCAGATAATCAAGTTCAAAGCATGATTTTTAGAGTTGCTGGAGCCAGTATAAGTGCCTTATGCTGCTGCTGCTGCTGCTGCTGCTAAGCCGCGTAAGTTGTGTCGACTCTGTGTGATCCCATAGGCAGCAGCCCACCAGGCTCCCCCGTCCATGGGATTCTCCAGGCAAGAACACTGGAGTGGGTTGCCATTTCCTTCTCCAATGCATGAAAGTGAAAAGTGAAAGTGAAGTTGCTCAGTCGTGTCCCACTCTTAGTGACCCCATGGACTATAGCCCACCAGGCTCCTCCACCCATGGGATTCTCATGAGGGGACCAAAATACAACATTCTTCCCAACCAAGTTTGAAAATAATGAAAAGGGAGACATGACAGAAGGAGATTGAAATGTCACCCTCATTATTGATAATGGTAATAAAGAAGGGCATGGCTTAGGTGCATGACGACAGTAGACTTCCTAAAAATGCACTCCAGAATCAGATGGACTCACTCACCAGCTACTGCATAGCTACCACCTCAGAACTTGCCTCTGCACAGCTTAGAGGGAGAAGGAGTAGACCAGAGTGTGTGCTTCCTGTGATTGGCTGGCTCCCAACTACACAGCAGTGGTTTATTTCCCAAAAGCACCACTGCAAGGGTTGTCTCTTCTCTGGGACAGAGTGAGTCAAGTAGGGGAGACAGGCCAAGAGGGTTACAGCAACTGATGTCAATTCGAATCATAAACAGGAGCCAAGAGAAATGGCTGTTCTGTCATCCCCATTATCTTCATGTGCACTGATTGATTTAGATGCTGGTGCTATTTCCCACAAGGGACAGGAAAAGGGGACCACAAAGATATCCCCAGATTGTGTATCAGTCAGTGGATTTGACTTCCCTTCTCTAGTTCCCCCTTTTCAGTTGATCTGTGAACAGACTGAATGACGTACTTAGATAAAACTATCAAGATTTCAAAATTCAGTGAAACTTTGCAAATATTTATTGAGACCCTGCCAAATGCCGAAAACAGTAGAATATACTGATGAATATATCAGAGTGAACTGGAGTTTAAAATCCAGCCAGCATCTACTGGATTTTTTTCTCTTAGAGAAAAGGAAATTCAGTCACATATAAGATCAAAATGAACAGAGAAAAATATTTCCTTTTTTTTTTTTCTAATTTCCAAATGTTCTTCTGAGAGGTTTGAGTAGTTAAGTGACTGTTTACCAAGAACTTAAAAAATTTCTTTTATCATTAGCATTAGAGCCAAGATACTAACAATAAAGGTCATGGAAACGTACGAAGGTCTGGAGAGTCGTCTATCTTCCCTCATCTCATCCACACTACCCCCTCAGCACAGAGGCCTGCAACTGGTAAAGAAAGGAATTGGGCGAAATGGATTGTTCATATCCATCTTCACTACTGAAAAACAACTCAGACTAAAGAATAAATGACTTTGCCTCTTGGCATGAAGGCATCAAACTTACCCCTCTTATCTTATCTTCCTGGATATTCCACTGTTTTTTTGGTTTTAAAAAAGTTGATATCCTATATTTCTAAGAATTGTATTTTTTTTTATTTAACTAGATTCTAGAAGATTATCCATAATATTTTACAAGCTCTTAAACTCACAGTCATTTTTTTAAATTCTGTTTTGTTTTCATCTCATTTGTTTTACATCTTCTTATCACTAACTGGAAGACTAGTCAGAAGAAAAAGGGATTGGATATGATTCTAATTCCTAAGAGATATAGATTCAGAGTCTCCTCTCAACTTCAATTGTTTAGCCAAACCGTATGAAGAAATTTGGAATTTGGAACTGGCATCCATGGCCTCAGAATTGTTCCTTACTGCCAGAAAAGCAGCTTCTTCTCTTTCTTCCACATCCATATCTCTATTAGATTAATAGCTGGAACACAAAGTAATTTGTAAAAGAAATTGCCATGTTCACTTTGGAATAGCTTGGCAACATACACTGCATGAAGACAAGCAGGGAAAATTTAAAACTCTGGGGCATGTATAAATATTTTGTTTCTAAACATGGAGCAATACATCCCAGAGTGTACCATTGTCTACATGAAGTGCTATGGGATCTTAGGTAACAATTATGCTTTATGATTTTTTCTTAGATTTGTAAAGAAAAAATGAATAGAAAGGCATCATGACATGTTTTTTTTTTAATCTGTATATTCAGAATCTACAGAAGATAGAATAAATAAAAGGAAACAATCGACAATAGATTCACAAATATTGTAGGGACTTCAAATTACTTTGCATATGCATTTAAAAATTTTTTAAATGTATTATTCAACAATTACCCTACTGAGAAACGCTGGGCTAAATGAAGCACAAGCTGGAATCAAAATTGCCGGGAGAAATATCAATAACTTCAGATATGCAGATGACACCACCCTTATGGCCGAAAGTGAAGAAGAGCTAAAAAGCCTCTTGATGAAAGCGAAAAAGAAGAGTGAAAAAATTGGCTTAAAGCTCAACATACAGAAAACTAAGATCGTGACATCCAGTCCCATCACTTCAAGGCAAATGGGAAATAGTGGAAACAGTAGCTGACTTCAGTTTTGAGGGCTTCAAAATCACTGCACATGGTGACTGCAGCCATGAGATTAAAAGATGCTTACTCCTTGGAAGGAAAGCTATGATAAACCTAGATGGCATATTAAAAAGCAGAGACATTACTTTGCCAACAAAGGTCCATCTAGTCAAGGCTATGGCTTTTCCAGTAGTCATGTACAGATGTGAGAGTTGGACTATAAAGAAAGCTGAGCGCCAAAGAATTGATGCTTTTGAACTGTGGTGTTGGAGAAGACTTGTGAGAGTCCCTTGGACTGCCGGAGATCCAACCAGTCCATCCTAAAGGAAATCAGTCCTGGGTGTTCATTGGAAGGACTGATGCTGAAGCTGAAACTCCATACTTTGACCACCTGATGCGAAGAGTTGACTCATTGGAAAAGACCTTGATGCTGGGAGGGATTGGGGGCAGGAGAAGAAGGGGACGACAGAGGATGAGATGGCTGGATGGCATCTCTGACTCATCTCTGACTCATCTCATCTCTGACTCGCTGGACTTGAGTTTGGGTAAACTTCAGGAATTGGTGATGGACAGGGAGGCCTGGCATGCTGCGATTCATGGGGCTGCAAAGAGTTGGACATGACTGAGTGACTGAACTGAACTGAATCTTCAAAAATTATCTTATGCATATCACATCCCTATAATCTTCCATGAATCCCCATTCTCTAAAAATTAGACCTTAACCATACATTCAGGATCCTTCATAATCAGGTTTCAGTTTTTCTCATTTTATACTTATGTCTCCTATTTAAAAATTTGAGAGTGAGGAAGGGATTGAGGAAGAGATTTACCATTAACCACATACTCACATCAGTTTCAGAAGGGAAAGTAACAGATTAGAGAGGCAATTTACTCTCTACTCCAAAGCTGTGGCATCTAGAGTGGTGATTTGAAATTTAGTACATCTGACACCAAAATGCGTGTTCTTGCTGCTGCTAAGTTGCCTCAGTCGTGTCCGACTCTGTGCGACCCCATAGATGGCAGCCCACCAGGCTCCCCCGTCCCTGGGATTCTCCAGGCAACAACACTGGAGTGGGTTGCCATTTCCTTCTCCAATGCATGAAAGTGAAAAGTGGAAGTAAAGTCGCTCAGTCATGTCTGACTCTTAACGACCCCGTGGACTGCAGCCCACCAGGCTCCTCCATCCATGGGATTTTCCAAGCAAGAGTGCTGGAGTGGGGTGCCATTGCCTTCTGCGTGTTCTTACTATCACACTATATTTCAATTCAATTCAGTAAATATTTATTTGATGTACTCTCCATGCAAAACACTTTATTATGTACTGCTGCTGCTGCTGCTGCTGCTAAGTCGCTTCAGTCGTGTCCGACTCTGTGCGACCCCAGAGACGGCAGCCCACCAGGCTCCCCCATCCCTGGGATTCTCCAGGCAAGAACATTGGAGTGGGTTGCCATTTCCTTCTCCAATGCATGAAAGTGCTAGAAAGGATTTAACATTTAAAAAGAATGGAACATAATTGACATTTAATCATGATGCCTGCCTTCCTGGCAGCAACTCCTTCCAGGCATTGAGCTTCGTGCCAAGGAACTGGTGTCAGGCAATAGCTGATTGACACAAAGATAGGTATCTGTTCTGGTGATCTATTGCTACCTAACAAGCCACCTCAAAACTCAGTGGCTTGCAACAATGACAGTATTTGTTTTGTTTACAAATCTGCAATTCAGGTAAGGCTCAGAGGGGACAGCTTGTCTCTGCTACACTCCTCAAAGGCTAGAGTGGCCTGAAGGCCAGGAATAGGAATCATCTGAAGGTTTGCTTACCCCCTAGTCTGGAGGCTGGTGCTAGCTGTCAGCTGGGTCCTTGGCGAGAACTGTCACCTGAAATACCTTCTGTGTAGTCTTTCTGGCTTGGGGCCTGGGTTCCTAGCATGCTACTGCTGCTAAATCATGTCAGTCATGTCCAACTCTGTGCGACCCCATAGACGGCAGCCCACCAGGCTCCCCCGTCCCTGGGATTCTCCAGGCAAGAACACTGGAGTGGGTTGCCATTTCCTTCTCCAATGCATGAAAGTGAAAAGTGAAAGTGAAGTCGCTCAGTCATGTCTGACTCTTCGCGACCCCATGGACTATAGCCTACCAGGCTCTTCCATCCATGGGATTTTCCAGGCAAGAGGACTGGAGTGGGGTGCCATTGCCTTCTATTCACCCACACAGATCCAAAGGGAGGAAATGTAGACCCCACCTCATGATAAGGACCACTGTCATCACATTGCAAGAAGAGCATGTGGGATGGTGCTGCCCTCTTTACAATACAGCCTGCCGCAGCACCTATGGATGTGCCAACAACCTGTCATAGGAATACAATCCAGGACAGTCAAATTCCCTTTCAACTGAATATAATTTACGAATAATTTAGAGAATAAAATATTAGCCACTGGAGATTACAGGACATAACAGAGAAAGAGAAAGAACATGATGGAACATACATTCACGAAAGTTATGGAGTGCTAGACACTAGGAGTAAGAACCAGAGTCCCGTTCATTTTTATGTGTATCCTCAATAGAGCACAGTACAAACACATAGTAGGTGTTCATATGAGTCACATGAAGACATGCATGAATGGGAAGAGAAGACACACAAGGAGGGATGAGTTCGGAGGGGAAAGATGAGATTCTGTTAGAAATAAGTTGAGTTTAAGATTCCAACCATAGCTCCTCACTGAAATGTCTAACAAGCAGTTGGGGAAGCGGGTCTGTGGCTCAGAAGAGAGAGCAATTTAGGGAGAGAGCTTAGACCAAGGTCAAGCTTTGGTCGAATGAGACCGTTAAGGAGGAGCATGTAGAGGAAGACCAATGAGGAAAGCTCAAGCAAAATACTGAGTGGTTAATGCAATAGGCTCTAAATATGAGTCAGATTTAATGTTTGTAATACATGCATCACCACTTTTTAACTCTGTATTTTCTTAGGTTTGGCCGCTTAATCTCTCTGTTCCTCATCATCCTACTGTACCTTTGTTATAATAATGCAAGCTACTGACAGGACTGTGAATTGAGTGGTATAATGTCTGCAGAGTGCTTGGACTAAAACATAGTTCGGCAATCAATGTATATTAGTTATCATCACTATTGTCAGGGTTTTCGTCATATTTAGGATTAAGCCGAAGAAGAGCCAGAGAGTAACACTGGGCAGGAAGGCTTTGCGAAACCTTGTGTAATAGTCCTAATGAATAGCTGTGGTTACTTATTACTGAGTTGCTAAACATCAAAGAGTTGCTGACTGTTAATAAAGAGGGGGTGACAGGCTGAGTCATATTCTCTATACCAATATTTGACAAAGTCTGTGTTTTGAGTGTGCTTTAGTAATATGAGTTGTGTTAAGAAAAAGAAGTATGTTCTATTCGCAAATAAACTGGTGAAATGCTGAGTTAAACAAAATTAAATAGACTTTCCTTAAATGCATATGGCAATACTAGCCATGGCTTGCTAAGAAGGAGATATAGACAGCATTATTTTTTCAATTTTTAGGATTTCATAGGTACCATTCTGCAAAACCAATGTGTAGAAAACAACTTCTCAATGCCAGTCAAGGAAAAATCTCTTGGTAAACTTAAAAATACATATTAATGGATCCACCTCCACAGATTCCGATTAGACAGTCTAGAATGGGGTTAAAGAATTTGTATTTTAAAAAAACTCTCTGGTGTCGCCTTCCCTCCAGGCAGCCCAGAAGAGGAACTGACCTTTCCCATAATCACCATCTTTTTTTTTTCCAACCTATTCTGAGAAAAGTGGCTCCCATAAAGAAAGGTAGCAAAAAAAAAAAAAAAAAAAAAAGGAGGGTGGTATTCTGCCACCAAAGAGATGGCTAGAAAACAGAACATCAGCATTCATAAATACTTGCATTAAGTCAGCTTTAAGAAGCATGGACCTCAGGTACTCAAAGAAATCTAGAATTTGCTTTTAAAAAAAAAGAAAAAAAAAAGAAAGCTATTTGGGCTGAAGGAATAAGAAACATTCAATAATATATCTAAGTTAACCAGAAAACATGAGGACAAGGATTCACCAAGCAAGCATAACATGGTGGTTACCTGTACACGTGTTCTGCTTTCAAAAACCTTCAGATAGTCAACAGTCAAAATGGATGAAAGCTAATGATTTGGTTATCATAAAAATATAACTAGACAAAAGTAGTTGCAAGCTCTACATACAAAGAAATTCAAACTAACTCCCTATGGAATTAGTGGTAATCTAATAGAATTCCAAGAATTCTCAACAGAACTTTGAGGTGGTTAGATTAGATATCTTCTTAACTCGGAATTCATATCTAACACAATAGGGATAGCTGTGTTTTCTGTATGCCTGTTTAAAATTCGATCTAGGAACCGGCCTCCTAACTGTGATTTACTTGAAGATAAAAGCAGACCTGAGAATATGCTGATCTCAGAGATGCAGTGCTCAGTCTAATTTAAGAGAGATTGTCTGAGACCATTTGGAAACAAGAAGGATTTTTCTTGTGAACATTCTAACTCGGAAGAATTCAGCAAAGAGTAAATGGTTTAATATATTTCTATTTTTACAGTCTGCTTTAAAACTTTTATAGTAGTAAAAATAAAAGGCATCTCTTTACCCACTCAAGCAATTATTTATTTTATATGTCTGGCAGGATGGCATTTGTTTGTGATACTTCTCTGTCTTTTCCATCACCCCTGGTGCAGAGGGGTGGGAGTGAGAATTAATTAGCCTGTGAGAGGCCACCCATGCTGCACTCTTCCAGACCAAGAAAAGGCTAAAGAGACATGACCACTCCATGCAACACATGATCCTTAATTAGAGCCGATAAAGAAAGAATATTATTGAGACAATTGATTATACGTGAATGGAGTCTGTGAGTTCAGTGTCCATAAGGGTCAATGATAATGTCCTGATTTTGATCCTTGTATTGTGGTTATCTGGAGAATGTCCAATTCAGGACAGAAGGATACCACACTCAAAACTTATCCCCAAATGGTTCCAGAAAGAATGTTTTTGTGCTAGTCTTGCAGTTTTTCTACAATTATTCTGAAATTATTTCTGAAACTATCTCTGAATTTTTTTTTAATTGACATTATCTTTAGCATTTAAAAAAAGAGTACATTCATTTTATTGTTTGTGTTAGCTTATCACTGATGCTCTCAGGTTCTCTAGGTAAACTACCAAATTACCTGAAAATAGTTTTACTTTTCCAATTCCTGTACTGCTTACTGTTTTCTCTCCTTAAATTCTACTGGCTAATTTCTCCAGGACTGTGTTCAACAGTAATAGATACAGTGGATGTCCCTGACTCATTTCTAATCGTATTAGAAATTCCCCTAATATTACCACATTAAGCACAATTCTGGCTTTAGGAAATATGCTTCATTTCCTATTTTCTTGAGTGTTTTTATCAGGAAGTATCTTTTGACAACTTTTCTTCTTTATCTTAAAAATAATCATGTGATTATTACTTTTACATGTTCATAATGTCATGTTCATAATAATAGTGAAGTCACTCAGTCGTGTCTGACTCTTTGCCACCCCACGGACTATAGCTCACCAGGCTCCTCGGTCCATGGGACTTTTCAGGCATGAATACTGGAGTGGGTTGCCATTTTCTTCTCCAGGGGATCTTCCCAACCCAGGGATCGAACCCGGGCCTCCCACATCGTAGACAGACGCTTTACCGCCTGAGCTACCAGGGAAGCCCTAGACTTCCTAATACGGAGTTTTTCTTGCATTCCAGAAATGAATCCCACTTGGTCATGGTACCTAACCTTAGTGTTTTTGTCTCTTCTTTTACAGTCATCCCATTCCAGACTAGAGGTTTGAATGTAAAGGGACTGTGAAAAGAATGGAAAAGGAAGATAAAATTTCTTGAACCCTTACTGGTTGCTAGGTCTATCTGCAGTTCATTGGTGAGGAAAAACCTGAGGGAACCAGCTTGAAAGGCGGTGGGTGTGGTCATTATCTATCTAAGAGTTAAGACTAGCATTTGTTCTTCTCAACCATAACCTCTCCAAGCAGAAGAGAAAGGGGAGATGTATTATCTCTACACTTTTAGTCAGTGTTCTGAACTTGGAGAAATCACTCCATACAGAGAGGCCAGTGACTGTGCTCCTAGGACTCCCGAGTGTGGAGGAGGTAAGGAGACTGCGTCTCTTTATTAACATTGCAGAGATGACAGTGGGCACAAAATTGTGGCAGTGCAGTGGGGGGGACAGTTTGACCTAAAGACATTGACATTTAGCTGAACCTATGAAGTTGAAGCTAAATAGAAAAGCAAAACTTGGGAAGACAGCATGGCACAGGTATTAAGAAACAGACTCTAGACCGACACAGACCTGGGCTACATTTTGTCTCGTCTCTTGCTGTGTATCTCCACATGTTTTCTGAGCTTTAATTGCATAGCCTGTAGAATGAGGGGAAAGGATCTGATATATATGTGTTTGTGGTGAAAATTAAAGGAAATGATGCAGGAAAACCACCAAGCACAGTGCCTGGCATGTGAATCCTTACAAGAATTGCTGTTATTATTATCTGGTCTTCAGCAGTGTTCTTCAGTCTTACCTCTGTCAATAATCCTCTCCTCAGACCTCAAGTTTCTTTTTTATTTAAAAAGCTTACTGAGATATAATCCCCATAATCATACAATTCATCCATTTAAACTGTAGAATTCGGTATTTTAAAAAATACTTTCATAAAGTTGTCCACAATCTAATTTTAGAACATTTTCATCAAAAGAAAATCCCCAAAAGAACCTCCTGCTCATTAGAAATCACTCCTTACCCCTCCTTCACTCCTCACAACCAGCTCTAGGCAACCACCAATCTACTTTGCATCTCTGGACATTTGCATATTCTGGACATTTCCTATAAATGGAATCACACAGTATGTGATACTTAGCAACTGGCTTTTTTCAATTACTCTAGTGTATACAAGTTTCATCTATGTTGGAGCGTGCGTCAGTACTTCATTCCTTTATACTGTACCGTGTGCTCAGTTGCGTCTGACTCTTTGTGACCCCATGGACTGAAGCCCACTAGGCTCCCCTGCCCATGGAATTTTCCAGGCAAGCACACTGGAGTGGATTGCCATTTCCTTCTCCATCATTCCTTTATAGGGCCAAATAATATTTCTTTGTATGGATAACCCCCAGTTGTATTTATCCATTCACTAGCTGAAGGACAACTGAGTTGTTTCTACTTTTTGGCTATTATGAACAGTGATGATATAAATATTTGAAGGATGCCTGAGTTGCTTCTACCTTTTGGCTAGTATGAACACTGATGAGAGGAACATTTGTATTCAAGTTATGTGTGAACATGTTTTCATTTCTTTTGGGTATATGCCTATGAGTACCATTGCTGGGTCTTATTGCAGCTCTGTTTTTAACCTTTTGAAGAACTGAGGGACTGTTTTCCAAAGTGGCATTGTACATACCCACAGGCACCTTATCCTTTCCAATATGTGCTAGTATCTGTCTTTCTCATTATAGCCATCCCAGTGGGTGTGAAGTGGTATCAAATTGTGGGATTGATGCACTTTCCCCTAATAATTAATAATGCTCAGCATTTTTTCATATGTTTATTGGCCATGTGTTTATCTTCTTTGGAGAGACATCTATTCAGATTCTAAGACCATGTTGAATTTTAAGGTTGTTTTTTATTTTTAATATTCTAGATGCCAGTCACTTGTTAGATATATGATTTGTATACATTTTCTCCCATTCTGTGGTTTGTCTTTTTTCTTGGTATTATTTGTAGCCCAAAAGTTTTTAAAGTATCTTTTTAATGTAACTTATGGAAGTCTGTATTTCAGCATTTAACTCCTACAAAAATACTCCAGTTGGTAGACTTTCAGTGGAAGAGTTAGCATAGTACTTCATTGACAAGAGTGAGGCTCTCCATATCTAAAAATCCCATCCTCTTAACTCTTTCTGCCACACAGCTTTTGAACTACATGGATATCTATCTTCATCATGTTTCCTTTATCCATTCTCTTAAAATGAAGAATATATCTCTTTGTCAAGGCCAAACCTCTAACTGTAAGATGATCTCATCCCCCTTCTCTTCTCCAGGAACTTGCTCCATCATTTAATCTCCTGCCCCCTAGATTTTTACCATTTCCCTATTTTCCCTCGGCCTATGAACCAGTTTTAGCTTTCTTTCTCCCATTTTAAGGAAAAGCAAAACTTCTTAAGATCTGTGTCCTCTAAATATACATCTCCAGCTATGGCCATTATCTCTACCCTACACTTCACTTAAATGATCTACAGATATACCCCAATTCAACATGTCTGAAACTGAATTTCCCTTCTCACTCCAAACCTTACAGTTATTGTGAAAATCAAGCGAGAAATATTTGGCATCTTAGGCACAAAACAAATGGGGGCTCTAACATGATGGGGGGATCACACCATCTACTGAGGCAACTCTGCATTCTGCAGAGAAAACTGGACATAAAGAGAACTGTGGGAACCCTGTCATAAACTCAGGGGCTCTGTGGGGAGCTCTTAAGAACAAGGGCATTGGCTTCCTTTTCTATAATATGAGATTTTGTGGAAATTAAAAGATATAATAAAGACAAAGTAACTAACAGGATGATGGCTGGTAAATAATAAGCATGGGATGAAAAATAGAAAATAAGCAATAACAAATGGCAAGTAGAAACTATGCTGAAAGACTGATGTGTCTCTTGGTCTAAATAGTGCACATCACTTGTTCACCAGCATCCTTTTTTTTTTTAAAGTCTGTCATTCTAGCCATATGTATGCTTCTGTTGGTGTTGGTTAGTGGTGATGGTGTTTAGGTTTTGTCATTCTGAAGGATAGTCAGCAGAGCAAATATAGGACGATGCAGGATATCTGCTTTTCAATTTCAACAGCTGTTAGTGTTCCCCAGATGTTAGCTCTGCTGACTTTCAGTTTCCAGAGGTCGCTTCAGCTTCCAGCTTCCTGCTCATGGTACCTTTCTTCTCTTGCTGTGCGCAGGCTGGCATTGATCCTAGTTTATCCTCAGAGACTCAGCAGAAGATCCTGATGGAGGAGGATAATACCCAAAGAGAGGACACCAAGGAAGAGGGAGTTGGTGACAGACAGCCTGTGGGTGAGAACTCTTTTGATGTGCATTTCATCCTCAGGGGTTTTCAGTGTGTCATGCATACTGGGAAAGACCTGGCTTTTCCCAGCATAAACTCAGGAGTCCAGCAAATACCAGGAAGATAGCCTGAGGCTATAAACCCTACCCTGGAACTTTGATCATGTGCTTACTTACTCCACTGAAGATTGCTGAGGTTTTGTTTGGAACAGATGCTGAGTGATAGGCAGGCCAAAGCAGCTGGTGTGGAGAGGTCATTTCCAGTGACTCATCAGTCATTCAAAAATCAAAACACAAACAAAAAGGGGTGGGATGGGATGTAGAGAGAAAGGCATGAAGTTTTATGTATTCCAGAAGAGAGGCTGATCCTGATGTCCCCTTCTGAGGGATGATGAGGCTCCAACTCAGCTACTCTGACTCACAGGGCACGTGGTGCTGGTTGGAATCTCTGTAATGCATTTCCTGGCATTCAACAAAATAAGTAGGTTCATAAAATGTGTATTTTCCGCATTATTTTTTTATTATGGGTCAGATGACCAAGTTACCAAGGGACAGGGGCGGGGGTGCTCAGGGATGTGCTAGGGACCTGTTTAGTTGGCCTCAACAGGACTAAATGACCATCTCTGCACTGCAAAGTTCTCCTCTATTAAGGAGGGGGATTTCAAGCTAGATTTAATTTTTCATTTACTTATTGTGCTGTGTTCTAAAAACAGGAGTTAAACTAGAAAGCTTCCAGGATAGTGAAGGTTCTCCAGAGAAACAGAACCAACAGATGTGTATATGTATAGAAAAACAGACATAGAGTGGGGAAAGAGAGAGGAGAAGCAGAGAGAAAAAGAGGGAGTTTTTTTTTTTTTTTTAAAGAGGGAGATTTTTAAGACTTGTCTCACACGATGGGGGCTGGCAGGGTTGAAATCCTCAGGGTATGCCTGAGGGCTGGAAATTCAGACAAGAGCTGATGTTGTAGTCTTGAATCCGGGTTCTGGTGGACAGGCTGGAAACTGACATAGTGTTTCTATGTTATAGTCTTGAGAATTCCTCCTTCTTGAGAGTTCTCTCTGGGAACCCTCTGTCTAGATGCTCTTAAGGTCTCAAGGTATCACTGACACGATGGGCATGGATTTGAGTAGGCTCCGGGAGTTGGTGATGGACAGGGAAGCCTGGCATACTGAAGTCCATGGGGTCGCAAAGAGTCGGACACAACTGAGTGACTGAACTGAAGGTCTCAACTACTGGAGGAGGCCCAGTCATGTTTTGAAGGCTAATTTGCTTTACTCTAAGTCTGTTGATTTAAATGCCAATCATACCTAAAATCACCTTCACAGTGACATCTAATCTGATGTTTGACCAAACATTGGGCACCATAAAGTGAAAGTGAAAGTGAAGTCGCTCAGTCTAGTCCGACTCTTTGCAACCCCATCGACTGTAGCCCACCAGGCTCCTCTGTCCATGGGATTCTCCAGGCAAGAATACTGAAGTGGGTTGCCATTTCCTTCTCCAGGGGATCTTCCCAACCCAGGGATCGAACCCAGGTCTCCCGCGTTGCAAGCAGATGTTTTAACCTCTGAGCCACCAGGGAAGCAATAGCCTGGCTATATATAAAATTATCCATCACAGTCCTCTTACTTGAGGGAGTTTTATGACTTGAATAGAGACAGACAATGAAACAGAAAACCTGTAATCCAATAACATGAAGTACCCTAACCTCCAACCAAGACCAGGGATGGAGGTGGTAAAAGCTTTCTGGAACTCATGATTCCTGCACTGATTTTTTGCCAGTTAGCAGGAAAGAGGTGAACAAATATGACATGTGATTAACTGCAAGTCGTTTATTATGATTAAAACATCCCCTCCTTGCAGAGAGAGGGCAGAGGATTCAATGAGATACGATGTAGGAAAATAACCTGAAGTAACCAGATGACTGACTTACTTTTTTTAAATGCGAAAGCAGTGATTCTGGATTTATTTTATCTGCACACCTTGGAGGAGTCCATGAAGAATTCTTAATCATTGAAGCGATGAAATTAGATTTTCAGTATTCAAGACCAATTTATGTAATTATTAAACAAATAATTTATGGTATATGGGGGAGGCTTTGGGTGTATAACAATGAACAATGTAGAGGTCCCTGACTTCACACAGCTTAGAATTATAGGGGTGGGGGAGGTGAGGGAATTGGGGGGAGGGGGAGGGAAAGACACACAAAATAAGTACATAATTGCTTCGGATAATGAGCAGTCCCTCAGCAGCTGCCCTATACGTCATCCCCACCTTCCTTGTACTGAAGGCGGGGACAGTTCAAGTGGAAAACAAGGGACCAATATTTCCAGTAGGATCAAAGCATTCAACTATTTACAAGTCACAGGGAATTTAACATGGATGCTAATAACCAACAAGAGAGAAAACTTTCTTTGGGGCACAAATTACCAGTGAATTATTCATTAGAAGTAATGTTGCCCTCCACCCACACAGAACCTTCAAAATTTGTGAAGAATTTCCCACCTGGATTGTCACTTTGATTAACTCAGGAGCCAGACAGGATGAGGGCCAAAACTAGCCTGTGAGACAGGAAATCATTAAACCACATCAGGGCTTGTCTTGACAACAATGTCTATCAATATTCAACACACTAGAGGAATGAAGATCATGTAGGTAATTGCCCTCCACTAGCACTCAGTTATTGGGGTCCTCAGACCTCACCAGGTCTTCTTAGAGCGGAAGCAGAGAGAGAGCCACAGGAAGTTCTGCAAGCAGGTGTGGGAGAAAGGGAGGAAACACACTCTAGTCATATCCAGATTTGCCTTCTTGACTAGCCAATCCATTTCAGTACCTGTAACTTTTCTCTTGTGAGTTCTTGGGTTGATAAGCCTTTTATAAAGCTAACTTTTAATATTAACATTGAAAGTGTAGTGTCTCTTTCTCCCTATGTTAAAGTTCTGGAGATTCTTATGTCAGTCTTATAAATACAGTGCTTATACCATGGAGATCCACCTCTTGAGATGAATGATAAGAGAAGGACGTTCTGAATAGAATTTCATTTTGGTCCCATCTTCAGGAACCTGTAAGAGAATTTTGATCATCTTGTTTAGGCATAGAGAAGTGCCTGGTTCTTGTGAAGAGCAAGAAATTCAAATGAATCTAAAAGAACTGTACCAGTCATATGCATCGCTATCTATATCTCAGAGATAAATGCTTTAAACAACCATTTAGAATTTTTTGAGTACTCATTCTAAATCTCTAGTCAGAGATGAGTGGTATATAATAATGTTTTACATGCTCTCTTAACAACTCTCCTGGGAGGAATTACCCCCATAATGTGAAACATCTTAAAAGGTCAAGCAAGTAGTCCTAGGCTCCTGATGACACAACTGGTTCATTGGAATGTTAAGCCACTGAGTTTCCAGTTCAATCCTTGACCACAATAGCCAGAAATTACCTGTTTCACATGTACTTCTGTGAGAACTCAGAATCTGTAACTATGGAGTCATCCTAAGATTTTAAAAAATGGATGGCAGTCAAGAGCAGGCAGGGAGACTCAGGATCTTAACTGGGCCCTTAGCCTGGAGAATCCCAGGGACGGCGGAGCTTGGTGGGCTGCTGTCTATGGGGTCGCACAGAGTCGGACACGACTGAAGCGACTTAGCAGCAGCAGCAGCAGTAAATATTCAGTTGAGCAACCTTTTCTTGGATTGATAACCTTGTGTGACATGTTAGGACACAGAACCTGGACTACTTTATTGGTCTTTAAATTCTGTGGCTGGAGCTTGTCTTTCTCTTTCATCCTACAGCTATATAACCACTACAGAGCTGCTGGCTCTTCCTGGATTTATCAGGCAAGGAGGAGCCAGTATAAGTTTAGGAGGAAAGGAAATGACATAATTAAAATGGTATTAGACATAAAATCTAAAATTCAAGGTCCCATCTCTTCCCTCTCCTCAAACCTCCCCCCAGACCCCCAGATCTTATCTCCCGAGCCTCCTGCCATGTACATGGGTTCAGGCAAGCTGCATTACTCACTGCTTCCCTAACCTGCCTTGGCTTTACTGCCCAGCAGCTGTGTGCCTGAAGTCTCCTCTGCCGGAAGACTGTTCTTTCAATACGAAGGCCACACACATTGTCTTCCCTGATAGACTCCTTCTCTGAACTCATTTGTATCATTTTCTCTAGATTTTTGCATTTCATGATCACATTACAGTTATATGCCAGGCAGTAAATTCCTATATATAGACACACAACGAATGTCTTATCTCCATTTCCCACCCATCTAGGCATATTGTGTGGAACGGAGTAGTGTGTATGCTGTCTCTTCAGTCATTTTGACTTTTTGCGACCCTATGGATTGTAGACTGCCAAGCTCCTCTGTCTATGGGATTCTCCAGACAAGAATACTGGAGTGGGTTGACATGCCCTTCTCTTAGGGATCTTCCTGACCAAGGGATTGAACCTGCATCCCTTGTCTCCTACATCCGGGAAGTCCGGAACAGAGTAGACATTTGGTAAATTTTCCCTTGTGTTTAACAAACCTCATGTTCTGAATCTTCTGCTCTGAGCTATCAGAAGTCTCTAGTGCAATGAAGTCTTTATATATCCGGCACATCAAACACTTATTCCTGAAAAAATATGACTCCAAAATAAATAAATATAGGTGATAGTGAGGGACAGGGAGGCCTGGCATGCTGTAGTCCATGGGATCACAAAGAGCTGGACACAACTGGGTGTCTGAACAACAACAATATTAAATTTATTATATTATGGGAGAATTTGAATTCAAAGTATGAGATTGTTGGAGGGTTGATAAAGGTCAGATGAAAGAAAAATTAAAGAGGAGAAACAGAGAAAAGAAAGTGACTTCCCAGCATCCCAGCAATATCAAGGATTACCACTGATGCAGCACTGTCTTTTTTTTTCTGTGATGAGCAGATAACCTACAAAGAAAACTGTTTGTTTTAAGTCTGCCATGCAGGAAAAGTAGACCAATTCAAGTTCCTCAAGTGATTAGAAAAGTAAACCAGATAAACACAGCTAGGATAGAGTAATCTAAAGGGGACGCAGACCCACAGAGTTCCAGCATCCTTTTCCTGTCTGATTCCAATACAAACTGACAGAAAAAATTGGGGCAGGACATAAAGAAACATTTTTATGCAGAAATTAATCAGATGCTTCAAATGTATTTAAATAATTATCATAATTAGAGAGTCAATCTTATAATAGTTTGAACATAAAGCAACACATGGGTGGGAGTACATTTCCACTTTAATTTTGGTTAATTTTCTGCTGTTAATTTGAAGAGTCGAGGTATTATTTTTACTTAATATATTTGGATATCTATATATATTAGAGTGTAGAGTAAAACCCAAGTATCCAATAAAGTCATTGGAATATGAATATATTGAACACATGAAAAAGAGTAGGAGGCAAAAATCTTTGATACAATAACAACAACTTAATTTATAGTAGTACAACTATATTACATTATGCATTATGATATGTGTGTGTGCTTAGTCATTAAGTCATGTCTGACTCTTTGCGACCCCATGGATTGTAGCCCACCAGGCTCTTCTGCTCATGGAATTTTCCAGGCAAGAATACTGGAGCAGGTTGCCATTTCCTACTCCAGAGGATCTTCCCAACCCAAGGACTGAACCCTTGTCTCTTGGGTCTCCTGCATCGGCAGGCAGATTCTTTACCACTGAGCCACCTGGAAAGTCCATTCATTATAATATAATACATTAAACTGTACTACTAAATATTAAAAATTATAATTTATAATAGTACAATAATTTAATAGTAAATGTGACACTGTGCTTTTTAACAATGACTGCAAATCTAATGTGAAAATAGATGAAGGTAACTTTTCTAAGAAATTAAAGTACATAGCTTTTTTGAGAGAAAATTTATCCTAGTACTAAATTCTAAAAGGAATTTATGAACTCAGCTTCAATAAGACAGTACAGAATGATGGCTGATGTCACTGACAAGGGAGAAGAGCAAGTGTGGTTGGAAACTACTCTTTTGATGAGGACATTCTGCTAAGTGAAATAAACCAGGCACAGAAAGAAAAAAATCTTCATGACCTCACTTAATGTGGAACCTAAAAATGTAGATTACATAGAAGCTGAGTGTGGAAAGGTGGTTACCAGGGGAAAAGAGATGAGGAAATGGGGTGATGTTCATCAAAAAGTACAAAGCTGTTAAATGATAAATAAGTATGAAGATCTAATGCAGCAGCATGATACCTTGTTAAATATAGGGCATTTGGTGAGATCAGATTTACACTGTTCTCATTTACATACAAAAGTTAAATTAATATGTGAGAAGCTGTTAATTAGCTTGACTATAGCAATCACTTCACTACATGAATGTCCATAAAATATGCCTGTTGTCCACCTTAAATATATACTATTTTCATTTAAAAAGAATAATAATAATATAAAGAAACCACTTTTGAGTAATCTCTGTGCTTTCTCCTGTACAGGAATGATAGCTACATTATCACGTTAATTCATAAACATATGAGTTGGGTGTTATTCATCCCATTTCTTCAGAAAAGAAACTTGTTTCTCAATGAAGGTAAATAACACACTCAAATTATCTGACTGGTAAAGGGGCTGAGTCAGGGATTAAACCCAGATCTTCATGATTCCAAAGTCAATGATCATTCCACTGCACTCTGCAAATAAAACCTTGATTCTTTACAGAGGCATAATATTAAAGATAATTTCACTTCAAACAGTTGCTCCACTGGCCAAATCGTGGCCAAGTCGGTAGCTTCAAAGATTTGTTGGGCTATTACTGCAGAAGGAAAAGAAGTACAGATTCAGGACATGAACTAATTAAGTCCAACCAGTCTATGCTAATGAAAACTAACTGCAAATGAAATAATCCATAAATAATTAATTATATCTCTGTGTGCCACACTTCACCTTTGAAAAGTACCATCAGATACTATTAACCACTATAGATCCTAGAGAAAGGAAAGGAAAGGAAAGGAAAGGAAGTTCTCCTGTTTACAACACAATATCCCTGGTGGACAATAGAGAATGGCAGACAAGGGGAGGTGTGTCTGGGTCTATGATTAAATAGGGGACTTTGTTTTAAAGAATCCAGGAAATGGAAAAAGTAGAAGGAAAGAGCTCATATCTTTTTTTTTCTTTCTATTTTTAAAAATATCATCATAGCTAAAAAATTCTGATAAGAACAATTATTACAATAATAATATGCTAAATTTTGAGTGCCTCCTATACATTTTAAGATGTTGGAGTCTGCATTTCACATTTTATTAACTCTTGTACCTTGCTGATATCTTCTGGCTGTATTGAGAGCTGCCTGCATGAGGGCAAAAGTAGGAAGAGGTCAAAGATAGAATCAAGACATGATGGTAGATTAGGGTGCTAATAACAGTGGTGTGTGTGTGTGTGTGTGCACGTGTGTGTGCTAGTTGCTCAGTCATGGAGGTAGTAAGTAATTGAATTTTGGATTTATTTTGAAAAGAGAGGTGATTTTTTTTCCCCCTGATGGATTGGATTCGAAATATGATAGAAAAGTCAAGGATGACACCCAGGTTTGGGGCCTGATGTCAGGAAGATTTCAATTGAGACTGAGTGGCTGGGGGACAGAGGAAAGAATTTCAGAATTAATTGCAGAGTCAAGAATGTTAGGTGGGAGAAGCCTGCTGCTGCTGCTGCTGCTGCTAAGTCACTTCAGACTCTGTGCGACCCCATAAACGGCAGCCCACCAAGCTTCCCTGTCCCTGGGATTCTCCAGGCAAGGACATTAGAGTGGGTGGGAGAAGCCTAGTAGGCATCTAAGTGGGCAGTAGCCTGGAGTTCAGGGGGGATGTTCAGACTGGAGGTAAATTTTGGGAGTCATCACCACACAGGTGATCTATAGTGCCAGGAGACAAGATGAGATAACCCAGGGAGTGAGTGTAAATAGACAGGAGGTCCAAAGTCAGAATTCTGGGGACTCTGGACACTGGGAGAAGAGAGGGGACCAGCAAGGCAGACTGAGAAAGAACCAGCAGTGGAGTTAGGAGGAAGAAAAAAAAATGAAGAAGTTGTGGAAGTCCAAATAAAGTTTACAGGGGAAAAAAAGTGTGCAACTGTTAATTTCTGCTGATAGTTCAAATGAGATGAGACCTGAGAAAGCATCTAATTTAGGAGTCTGATCTTGATAGAAAGAGTTCTACTGGACATAGTAGAAGCAAAAGCCTGATTGAAATAAATGGGAAGAAAAAACTTGGAGGTGGCTTTTCTTTAGCTGTGGCTGAGAAGGGGAAAAAAAGGAAGGCAAGTGGCTGGAGGAGGAAGCGGATTCAAGAGTTTTTTGTTTTTAAGATGGGAGCAAGAACATGTTTTTACAGGGATGGGATGATCCAATAGGGGGAAAGTGCAGGGCCGCTTAAGAGTCCTATTGGTTTCTTTATGTTTCTGTGGGAGAAAGAGCCAGGGCAGGGAAAAATAATGCCTATAGAACACCAAGGAGCTCAGAGGTGAGCCTCTCCTGTAAATTAGAAGTCAGACTTTACTTGCAAAAATGAAAAGTGCATTATAAATAAGTTATTTTTGAGTGCCTGAGTGCCACTCATGGCATCAGGAACTTTGTATACATTATCCAGAAGCTTCTTAACCATCCTGCAATGCCAGTTATCATTGTTACTATATTGTCTATCAGTGTTCCCAAACCTTTTTGGCACCAGGGACCTGTTTCAACATTGCTTGAAATTTTTTCAAACAAAATTGTTTCATGGAAGACAATTTTTCCACAGATGGGGAGGGGAGAGGATGGTTTCCGGATGATTTAAGGGCATTACATTTATTGTGCACTTCATATTTCTACTATTATTACATCAGCTCCATCTCAGATCATCAGGCATTAGATCCTGGGTGTTAGGGGACCCCTGGTGTAGATGACATTGTTGCTAGGAGTTGAAACAACTTGCCCAATCAAAGCAATACTGACCAGAAATGAGTTTGCACCTTATTGTGCTCTTTCTTGCTATTGTGTTTCTCCAAGACTGATGACCTTTCTTATTGTAAGCCAGAGAATCACCCAGAACTTGCCAGAGGTTCACAGTCCCCCTTGGGGAGATGGGCTAAGGACGCCCTAAGTCCAATTGGTCACCTTCCGCGGACGCACCCTCCATTCATATCAGCATTGTTTTCATTGGTTGCAGCAACTGAGAAAAACACGCTAGAAAATGTAGAAACTTTGGAGAGAAATAACCGAAAGGAAATCAGCACAAGTTAGTTTAAAATCCTCAGCTGAGACGGTGCCCCAACAGCTTTGCAGAACTGCTTTTCTGACGCATCAGGTACCTGCCTGCGGGCGAATTGTTGGGAGGAGGCGCGGTCACCAGGAGTTTCCCAGTAGAAACTTCCCCGCTGGGTGAGGAGATCTTAGCTGGAGGACGTGCACCCTCCCGTCCTTCTTCCAGCTCCTTAGGAAAGCCTGCCACACAGTCTCCACCGCCGCTGTAAACGCGGCTCCTCGAAGCTGGCGCCCTCGGATGAGGCCAGACCCTTCCCGGAGCAGTGAAAGCCCCGACTGCCAATTGCCCGGCACCTTCGCCCACTTCACTGCTCCGGGCTACCCTAGGTGCCCGCCGCGGCGCGCTCGAAGGGGGCCGGGGCGCGGGACCGAGCGGCGCGGAGCCCACCACCGCGGCCCGAGGGGGACCGCACCCAGCGGCTGGGTGCCCGCAGCGCGCCTCGTCTCTCTCGCCGCGGACACCCGGCCGCGCCGACCCGCCAGGTGAGGAGGGGGCGGCGGCTGGCGGGCTGGAGGGGGCCTCGCCGGTTTCTAGCCTCCCAGCGGGTCCCCCGGGGCGCTGCCTCCCCCGCCGCCGAGTTGGTCGCCGCCCATTTGCGCGTCCGAGGGTTGAGGGCGGAGAGGAGGCAGCGGCCGCCTGGGCCAGGAGGGGCGCGCTGACTGCGCACGGCGAGTCCAGAGCGGCTGGACCGCTGCGGCTGGGGCGGCGGCGGCGGCTGGGCCCGGGAGTCGGGGCCGAAGGGAGGGAGGGAGGGAGGCGGGGGCCAAGCGCCGGCGGCGGGGCCAGTGGAGAGCGGCGATTCGGAGGGAAGATGAGACGGTGAGTGGGTGCAGAGTTTCTTGCTTCTCTTGCAGGCTGCAGGGACAAAAGCCCAGGCTGGGCTGCGCAGCTTTGAACCCCAAGAATGGGTGGACTTCGGTAGAGAGGATCCTCGGGAGGGAGTGGCGAGGTGGAAGAGCGGCTCACAGAGCGATCGTAGGGAACGGGCGGGATTTGGGGGGACCCGGGGCAACTTTGGCAAAGACGTCTGGATACTCCGGGAGAGAGGGATCGCGATACAGTTGCTTTGTCCCCGGGGGCGGAGAAAAGAGAAGGTCCGCTGCTGGATGGTGTGGTCGAGCAATTCAGAAAAGACCCCCTCCCCCAAATATCTATCTAGCTGTCCTGGTTCACTTTGTTTCAAAACTTGGGCTCGCGAGTTTAAACCGTCCAGAGGCTCTTAATGCCTGTTTGGACGTGGGTTTCCCCCAAATGTATGGTATGGCGGCCTCCGCACCCCTAGAGATAGCGCCTGGAAGTAGGGAACGCTTTGAACCCCGGTTTCACCCGCGCCCGGCACTGCCGAGGCGCAGCTGAAATGTTTGCTGGTGTACTGAATAACTTAGCTTCAACAAACATCTCTTAACTAAAGCGCCGAGGACCTGGCTAACTCTCGCCACCGCCAGGAAATTAAAAGGCTGACAGGCTGTCCCTTCCAAAGTTGGGGTTTCCTGTTTGAAAGCGCTTCGGAAATCGAACCTGCTACCCATCTACCTTTCTCATGTAAAAGCAGGAACTGCGCCCGCTGGCTTTTATGCTGGTCCACTTGCCCGCGGCTGGAAGTCCTTTCGCCTGGCCCTGCTGTCTTCCCTAGAAATCTTCCTTCTCCTGCTCTCAAGTTGCTCTCAAGAATTCTAGAATGCATGGCTAGTCACAGCCAGACGCAGCTGGGAGTGGAACTAAGAGAAGAGGCGTAAAAATGTGGCTTGCTTTTAGGGTGAATATATGTCAGTCACATTTCCGTGCATCATATGAATGTATTAATTACAGATATTAATTTTCAAGTATTGGACTTGTAACTTTTAGCTTCGTAGTTTGGCTTAACAAGCCCTTAAGATTTGTCTTCAAGATTCTAACATCTGAATTCAGCTGGGAGAGGTTTAAATGAAGTTCACAATTTCAGAGGGTTAGTTAAACTTTTGCCCTGGGAGCACTTGAATTCTTCGTTCCTGGTAGGATAGCAACAGAGTAGTCTGATTTGGGATAAATAAATCTTTAGAGTTGCCCACTGTTTTAACAGAATGGCTATATCCCTGGTACCATTGCCCTCAATTGTGTAAATATTTGTTTGAATAAAGAGCTAAGGTTCTCTGAAAAGTAACAGTTGTGTCTATTCATGATTCCCTTTTCATTTCCTGGACTTAGGTTATTAAAAGATTTTTTTAAAAATTGTTTTTGTCTTACATATATACTGTGGAAATTTAAACATATGTCCTTGAGAAACTCTGTAAAGTCCCTGAAAGTTTATAACTGCGATTTCCTTTAAAAGTGAGGGGGAGTCGAGGTTTTGCTTAGCTGAGTAGTGTAGCCTTCACCTCCTGAGACCCAGAGGTTTGCAAATCCCAGCCTTTTTCACAAATGGAAAAATGAGATGTTTGGCTAGTAGTCATCATTTCAGTCAGTTTGCGGCCTTCAGTCTGTTTAGTGCTGCTGCCAGCTGCTGTCCTTCTGGGCTGAGGACTGGATTTAAGGGATGGCCTCTTGAATCCCCATTTGAAGTGCGGGAGGAAAAGACACGGGAAATTCATCTGAGAGCTGGCTACCTCCTACCTCCTTTCTTAAAGAACCCTGTACCAAAGCTGGAACTCTTTAACAACCTTTTCAGAAATATTTTATTTCCTGGCTTTTGCACAAGAAAGGGAAGAAAAAGCTTAAGTGATTAAACCTATCACTCAATTTTGCTGTTTCCTCCAAACCCTGTTTTGAGGTCTGTGCTGTATGCAAGGGTTGATTCTGGAGTGCACTAGAAGAGTTACTGTGAAAAACATGAATGCTTTTAAACACTTTTAAAGAGCAGTTGTGGTTATTACTTTGCATGCTAATTCTCAGCCCTTAGCAGGAAGGTGGTTGGTTCTATGCATAACTTGGAAAGACAGTGGTTTTGCACATCTTCCAAGTGGAATACATGTGTTTTATAAATCTGACTATCTGTTAAGCCTTGATGCATGTATTAACTGTGTAAATGTCATCTATTTGAAACAAAAACATCTTTGAAATGATATGCTTTATTATGAAGCTCTGGTATATACAACAGCAGCAATTCTAAATGGAGGCGGTGGAGTGAGAGGGGGTTGCTCTCCAGGGGTTATCAACCAGTGACTGGAGACATTTTTGGTTGTCTCAACTAGGGGCAGGGGACAACCCCAATGGCCAACTTTGACTGGTCTCTAGTGGGTAGAGGCCTCAGATGCTGGGTAATATCCTATAATGTCCAGGACACACAAACAATAAATTATTGAGCCCCAAACTCTTCATTAGGATAGTACCTTGAGGGCATATGTTAACAAGTTTAGGGATCTTAATCTAATTTGGGTCTTCAAGAAACTGTGTTCTTGCTCAACCTAAAGAGACCTTTTTGTCTGCAGTAGATTCTTTTGACCTTGGCATTAGGAGTCAATATACCATAGATGTGAAGGAACTTGTGTTCACTGAGTTTGAGCTGGCTTAAAATTACAGAATTTGGAAGTGTTACAGTGTCAGGGAGACTCAGAGGTCGCTGGACTCAACCTTTTTGTTTTATAGACACAAAAACTGAGATGCCCCAAAATAGTGACTGATAAAGTCTCAAATGTATTAGTGACAGATGTTAGTTTTAGGTGCAACCCAGGATTAGAGAATTTAGAAACTGATATTCAGGCAAATGAAACTTTTTAAAAAACTGACAACCCTTTGTGAGAATTTAGAAGTACCATTCTCTATAATAGGAAATACACTGTTCGATGGGGGAAGGGTAGTGTTAGCCATGGTGACTGTGGAGCATATGCTTGGGTGTGTCAGCCCCAAGATGGGCATAATTCTATTGTGCAACCTGTGACACTCCATGTCTGTGGCCTGCACCGTCCTTCCCATGGCCAAGTGGGCAACAGATGGTTCCACAACTCATAGCAGATGTTGCTTTTGAATACAGGTACAAAACAGAACATTTGAGATTTTTTTTTTCTTTCTGTCTGCCTTCTGGGTTAAGAGTAGAGGGCCTGAATGGATAGGGTTGTTTTGGACAGAAGGGATAATGAGAGGGGCTTCCTGAATACAGTGTTAAAAAATGATACCTGATGTTTTAGGAAACGAGCATGCAGTGATGGAGAAAACTCATAAGTTGATGAGTGGATATCTTAGATAAATATGATGTTTGTGTAGAACTTGGGTTAGGAATCCGAAGTCAGTTCAAGCATGGCACTTCTCTGGGGGAATAGGGCAAAATAATAATGAGGGTAAAAGGAATCTTAGAAATCCTCTTATTTGAATTCACTCACTTGGTTTGCTACAACCTACAAACCAGACCTCCTCTTTCATTGTTACTTTCTCTTACACTCCTGGTCTCTACTATTCCTTCTGTTTACTTAATGGGGAAAAAATTGATAGTAACATAAAGTTTTTGTTCACTTCCTGGGAAAGTTTCAAAGGCATGGTCTTTGTGAATGGTTCTGCTTACAGACAGCAGTTATCTCGGTGAGCTTTTGGTGATCAGAAAAGCTGTGCACATATGGCAGCTCTCGCATTTACATGGCTATGATTACCCATTAGGCCTGTAATTATGGGTTTCAGTTCTGTGTGCTGAGTGGTCCTGCCAGGGTAGTTATACGCCTCAAATCTGGGAGGTTCTGGCAATATAGGAGAATTCTTTAGTGTGCCTTTTCTGGAAGAGCTCTGAACCTCACTGTGGTAAGTTCTTATCGTTTCAACAAGTAGCCAATGGGTGTACCTCAAGGCCAAGTACATAGTAGTATATTTAGAAATGATTCAGAAGTGATGACTTTTTTAAGAGGTCTGCTCTCTGCAGGTGTTGCAGTAAAGGGGCATAGCATCCTTTTCATGATCACTTTTCATCTCGTCATTCTTGTTACTTATTTTTCAGGTGATGGGACAGAAGATGAGTGTGTGTTTTTGTTTATAATTTTGACTGGAACTATTTATTGGCATTTGATTAATATGATTTCTTGTCTTTTGAAAGTGAGTAAAACCAAAAAGGGTAGCTCAGGTTTTCACACCCCTTCAAAATAAGTAAGGCAGAACTTGTCTCTGCCACCCAGGCATTCAAATTCTTCTGGAAGTTAGTTTGCACAGCTAGTCTCATGATATTTAGGAATGTTTCTTAGATGTTGATGAGAACCTTTGTGCCATATCTGCTTTAAAGGCAAGGTTGTTATCTATAGCAGCTAATGGTCCACAGGAGAAACCCAAGTATAAAAATAATTTTGTTGAGATTTAGTGGAAAGGCTAGGGACTGGAGAAGCTTTCCATACAAAGAAACAGGTAAATAAGACAGAGCAACAGGCTAAGTTATAGGGAGACTTGTTGAGAGGGTTTTTTTTTAACAAAAGATACTTGTTTTGCTTAGTGTGAGTGGGTTGATTTATTAGAATATCAGTTTTTCCTTACTTTGCAAATTAAGGGGAAGGAAAAGTTAGTTTATTCCAATATTTAATATTGTTACCTCAAGTGGGGTCAGCTTTTTCTAAGACTTGCTGCCAAATCTAGAGTTCAGTGGAAATCAGTGTTCATCATCTTATTTTGTTTGCAAGCAGCATATGATCAATCCAGATGGCGATATGCTTGTAGAATTAGCATATGGAAGGGGAAAAAAAGCTGAAAGTTAAAAGATTTCTCCTGGATTTGTTTCTTGATCACTAAATTGCTGAAACAAAGGCAGGTAAAAGCAAAGGAAAGCCAACTTCTGCCTTGTTTTGCCCAGTTCAAATGTAGCCTGAGTTGTGCTTTGTAGCCAAGCGATAGTCAGAGGGGGCTTGGGAAGTGAGGTCTGGCTGCCACACTGCTTACGTCATTGCACAAGTAGGTCTTCAAAAAACAGCTCAAGATTTAGTAAGGAAATTGCAAACCATGGGAATGTAGACAAAATATTTCTTATACATCATGCTGAATCAAATTCCCATATCATATTACACTAACATAGCTCTGGCCAGGCTTTTTTTTCTCAGTATGTTGTGCTGAAATAATTTACCATGCCCTTGAAAGGTCATGGGCAACAGTGCCAGTGCAGTCCTTTCCCAGTTAGGTAGCTGCCGCCTTATCACTGAAACGTGTTTGTGTCCTGTGATCATTTCCATTTCCTGCATTGTATAAATGGCACTCCTGTGTTACTTAACCTGTGCCTGTGGGAGCCGAGAAAGGTGAAACAGAAAAGCATCTAGTTCACCCTCACCATTTTAAATATGGGGAAACCTCTGCTAAAACAAGGTGAAGACAAGCCAAGTGACTTGCTCTGGCTCTTTCTTCTGTTGGTTATTTTGGCAGAACCAGGACTAGGGATGAGTCTCCTGACTCGTGTTTCTGGCAGCCCATCCACTATTCTTTGCACTAGATTGGCCACTACAATAAAAAGACATCGTAATGTAACCATTTCCTTAATTAGGTCTTTTGGGCAGATGTAAAAAACAGCATCGATTAAATTTAGTGTAGTCAGTTATTTATTGACCTTTGCTAGTTCATGTCCTTTTTTCCTTTTCCTTCCATCGAAATAAATGGTTAAAAAGTAGGTAATAGGAAAGGAAAAAATTAAGTGTCTGTACCACCCACTTTGCATAATCTGCAGTTAAGCAATGAAGAGATGATTTCATTATTGTTTTGCTTACTTTATAGTATTTTTAGCCTAAGCATTCAGTTTTTTTTTAGGTAAATGGGAAAACACTATAACCATGGATGATGTGGTCAACTTGTGTTTGTTCCATCTTTCCTGAGCTTGCCTGGTGGTGGTTTAGTCACTAAGTTGTGTCTGACTCTTGCGACCCCATAGACTGTAGTCCACCAGGCTTCTTTGTCCATAGAATTTCCTGACTATTTCCAGCTCATAAATATTGGGTAAGGGAATGAGGAACCTAGGGCGTTTGGGTTTGGTGAACGTTACTTTGAAAAAATAGACACTGACTTTTAAAAGAATTTATTTTGATTAGTAGTGTGGACTGGGGACGGGATGGTGTAGAGATCAGAGTTTGATCCCACAGACTCTCAGCTTCCAATTCCAGCCCAGATAGGTGGTTTCAGGGTCAAGAGAGAACATCTTTATCTCCATGTGATCCCAGGGTCAATAATTTTTCTTGGATAAAATTGGCTTTAAAGAATGCTTTTTCCTCGAGTGCCTCTTTGCTTCAGCAAGTAAGACGTGCAGTGTCTGCTCCCTGACATTCCAGGAAGTACGTGCTCAGTGGTGTCTGACTCTATGGCCCCGTGGACAGTAACCCGCCAGGCTCCTCTGTCCGTGGGATTCTCCAGGCGAGAACATTGGAGTGGGTTGCCATGCCCTCCTCCAGGGGATCTTCCCGACCCAGGGATCAAGACCCCATCTTCCGCAGCTCCTGCATTGCAGGCGGATTCTTTACCACTTTGCCACCTGGGAAGCCCAGACGTTCAACACCTCCAACTTAGTTATTCTGTGCCTCTGCTTCTTCGCTTTGTCTTCACTGTGGTGGTCACATGATGTGGGAGGATTCTTCAGAGGCTACAATCAGAATCACCTACACCCGGGGATGAATTATGCTGATGATCAGGAGTAAAAAACATCTGGAAATATTTACTTTATTTGGGAAAATTTTAGAAACCTTTTTCTTCAACTGAAGCTATCTTAGGATTCTATAAAGAACCCTGAAAATACGGGTTTTTAATTTCCTACCCAAAGAACTTTACCACTTTCAGAGAAGCCACCACATAATTTAAGAATTTATAAAGTGTTTGTTTGTTTTAATGTTTTTGAGGCTGAAAGTCTTCAAGATATCACAGGTATGGCAGTTTTTGTGTTTATATTTTAACTTTCTGAAGAGATGGATTTTATTTGAATACACATAGTAATGAAATTTAGATACCACTACCTACCATTCATTATCTTGCAAGTATCCTAAATATAGTAATCTAATACTTGTAATCTAGACAGTGCATTTCCTTTTAAGTTTCTTCAAGTTAATTTTTAAAAATAAGCTTTTAGGAGCTTAATTCAACATGATAGAGGATTAGTGTTTCGTGCTTTTTAAAAAATCAGCCAGGAGCCACTGGTATAAACACATCCTTCTTTGTAAAGTGAGCTACTATAATTTTTAAGTTAGTATGTGAAGTGAAGTGAAGTCGCTCAGTTGTGTCCGACTCTTTGTGACCCCATGGACTGTAGCCTACCAGGCTTCTCTGTCCATGGGATTTTCCAGGCAATAGTACTGGAGTGGATTGCTATTTCCTTCTCCAGGAGATCTTCCCGACCCAGGGATCGAACCCGGGTCTCCTGCATTGCAGACAGATGCTTTACAGTCTGAGCCACCAGGGAAGTTTATATTTTTATTCATATTTGATTTTTAGAATGCACACATCTTTTACTTTTTAAATATTTTGTTATGGAAAATTGTAAATGTACATAAAAATTAGAAGAAGAATACAGTGAAATCCCAAGTACCCATCATTCAGTTTCAAGTTATGTACATATGATAATCTTGTTTCATCTGTAGACCTTACTTCCCCAAAACATAGATTGTTATCAAGCGAATTCGAAATACTGTAGTATTTTATTCATAAAAATGTAAATCTAAGAGTTTAGGATTTTTAAAAAGTCCAACAACATCATTATTACACCTAAAAAAAAAAAGCCAGTAATTAAAATATCTTTTTTCCAGTGTTCAGATTCTCTGATTGTCACATAAATTTTTCATTTAATAGTTGGATTTTTCAAGACAAGATCTAAACACAGCCTGCGCATTGTATTTAATTGTTAGTTGGTATGTCTCCTGGGCCTTCCTGGTGACTCAGTGGTAAAAAATCCACCTGCAATTCAGGGGATGCGGGTTTGATCCCTGGGCTGGGAAGATTCCCTTGGAGAAGGAAATGGCAACCCACTCCAGTATCCTTCCTTGGGAAATCCCAGGGACAGAGGAGCCTGGTGGGCTATAGTCCATGGGGTTGCAAAAGAACTGGATACAATTTAGCAACTTAATAACATGTTTTCTTGGTCTCTTAATCTAGAACAGTTCCCTCTCTTATTTTTCTTTTCTTACCATTTGCTGCTTGAAGACATTCGTTATTTTTCTGTAGACTTCCCATGTTTTAGATTTAAGTGATAACATCTCTATGGTGTGTTTCATATTCCTCTGTTCTTTTAATTTTCTATAGTTGAAGACAGCCTGCTTTTAATTTGAGAACTTTCCTACCATCAGTTCAGTTCAGTTCAGTCACTCAGTTGTGTCCGACTCTTTGCGACCCCATGAATCACAGCACACCAGGCCTCCCTGTCCATCTCGCTGTGTTAAACTTAATTTTTAAGATATATATATATTCGTAGCAGCAGCAGCAGCATATATATACTTACTACATGAATATTGTATCTTTTTCAGACATTGCTAAAGCTGCTTTGAAAGTAAACTGTTGGTCACTCAGTCATGTCTGACTCTTTGTGATCTCATGAACTGTAGCCCTCCAGGCTCCTCTGTCCATGGGCTTCTCCAGGCAAGAATACTAGAGTGGGTTGCCCTGCCCTTCTCCAGGGGATCTTCCCAACTCAGGGATCAAACCTGGGTCTGCTGCATTGCAGGCAGGTTCGTTACCATCTGAGCCACCAGGAAATCCCAAAACTATGTAATAATGATACAGATGCAAACGTGAGTCCAACTGGTAAAAGTCACATCTGCCATATTTAGGTCAAAGTCAAGAATTTTGCAGGTAGGAAGGGAATTTGAATGACCCAGTTGATTTTTGAGGTTGTTCCTGTTTTTTGTCCTTCCTCCTCTGCCTGTATCACTGGCTGAAGAGTTATTGTAGGAAATGCGGTGCCAAATTTGTTGGATAGTTAAAGAATATTTTCAAGTTCATACAGACAAGTTTTATTCAAGGGACTAGCACAAAACTATTTAAAATCTCTATAATCGATGTTTTACTTTCTTTAATGAGTCCTCAAAGATTCTTGATAATTCCTAATATAAAACAATCTAGACTTTGTAAAACGTCGCTTCTGATCACAGGGGATACAGATCTTCATTTGAATATGGTTATTACTGTTGATTGTGGTTACCGTTAGGAACCATTGGATATCCATCTAGAGTGTTTTTTTTGGCAGAGCTTAGACTTCAGTAGGCTAGAAATGACAGAAAGGAATGGTAGCATGGCGTTCCTGTGCCAGCTGCTTGTGCTCAGTTGCTCAGATGTGTCTGACTCTTTGCAACCCCATGGACTGCAGCCTGCCAGGCTCCTCTGTCCATGGGATTTCCCAGGCAAGAATACTGGAGTGGGTTGCCTTTTATACTGCAGGGGATCTTCCCGACTCAGGGATCGAACTCACGTCTCTTTTGTCTCCTGCATTGGCAGGCGGATTCTTTACCATAGAGCCACCTGGAAAGCCATCATGGGGTTAGACTCCTTTATTGTGATAGGAAGAAGCTGAAGCTTTTTTGTTTGTCTTGCTTTTTGTCATCACGTCTTCCATCTCTCCTTGCCTCCCCCGTCCCCTCATCACTCTCCACTCCCTTCTGTGCTTCCTTCCTCCCTGTGGCATCATCTGATACTTTTGTTCTTTCCATAATGGTCACCCTTACCTCTTCTTTTAGATGTTTTTCAAAACATAATCAAATAAAAATTCAAAAGGGAAAACAGGAAAATCCAGAAAGAAACTGTGTGATCAGTGTCCTGAGATCCTATTGGCATTCCAGTGGTCCTCCCTTTCTCCCCAGCCCACTGTGCATGACCCCAACACCTGGCAAATTCTGAGGATGCCTCAGCTTCCCTGGGTTCTGAAGAGCCTCCTCTGGCACTCACAAAGCCTTTGTGCCTTTTAGACTGCTATAGGCGTGTGGGCCATGCGTGTCTGTCTCTGTGTGTCTGTGAGTGTGTGTAAGCATCTGCACACATGAGATTTACTGTTGTAACGGGCTCAGTTTGCAGGAACCAAACATCCTCCTTCAGTTCAGTTCAGTTCAGTTCAGTCGCTCAGTCATGTCCGACTCTTTGAGACCCCATGAATCGAAGCACGCCAGGCCTCCCTGTCCATCACCAACTCCCGGAGTTCACTCAGACTCACGTCCATCAAGTCCGTGATGTCATCCAGCCATCTCATCCTCAGTCATCCCCTTCTCCTCCTGCCCCCAATCCCTCCCAGCATCGGAGTCTTTTCCAATGAGTCAACTCTTCGCATGAGGTGGCCAAAGTACTGGAGCTTCAGTTTCAGCATCATTCCTTCCAAAGAAATCCCAGGGCTGATCTCCTTCAGAATGGACTGGTTGAATCTCCTTGCAGTCCAAGGAACTCTCAAGAGTCTTCTCCAACACCACAGTTCAAAAGCATCAATTCTTCGGCGCTCAGCCTCCTTATGCTGCCATTAAAATACATTTGTTCCTGTGATACTGCTTTTCTGGATTTTTTGAGAGATAAAAATCTCCTCCGTGGAGATAATCAGCCTATCTACATGTATCTAGTAGATAATAATAATTTGTTCAAAGAGGCAGATCTTTAAATGATAAAGAACATGGTGTAAGGAACAGGAATGACAGTCCATTTGCTGCTCTGTATGTTTGCAAAGAACCAATAAGGGCACTATGTCTACTCACAGGCTTTTGGTTTTTTTATTTTATTTCATTAAAATTTTTTTTTTTCTTTCCTGCGCTGAGATGTAAAATCTTGGGTGTGGTGGGAGAGTTTAAAGGAACAGAGATTAGGAAGCTGGGTTGTATGAGTGGGAGATGCAGTTCTATACAGGTGGGTGTTGAGACAGTGGGGAGGCTCAAGGTTTGGGATGCTGGATGGGAGGGGTTCTTTGAAGAAGAGAGCATCTGGGAATATATGCTGGAGGGGGAGGTGTTTGCCAATGGGTGTGGGGTTGTGCGGAGAGATATGGTTTGTGTGCAGAGATGCCGGAGGTTGAGGATTTAGTGATGAGAGGGAATACTTGTGAAAAAGGAGCGTATGTTTGTAAAAGCAGAGTTGAGAGGACTGACGGTTTAACAGAGGATAGTGTTTGGATAACAGAGGGTGGGGAAGCCAGGCTGCTTCAGGGTTTCTGAAATGAGAATATTGCTAGACAAGGAAGTGTGTGTTCTTGAAGCTTCTACTTACCCTCCCCCCATCACGTTTTCATGTTGAGATTAGTGGAAAAAGGAAGGTTTTGTGTCCATTGTTCTCCGTTCTTAAGCTTGGAGTTTGGGGCTGAAATAGATGTCTTCGTTTTTCCTCTTCAGTCCTCTAAAGCTTCCTCCCTCAGGCCCTACCGTCATCACAGAATCTGCCCCCCCAGTCCTCCCCACCATGCACACACAGACAATGGCACTGCCTCTGACAGACTGCTCTAAGCCGGTGTCTGAATTCAATTCCATGTCATCAGTGTGTGCTTTCAAACATTGCCATACCATAAACATCAGTGCTGAAAGAGGCTGGCCTGTGGACCACCAGTGCACCGGGAGAGCTTAAACACCAGTCTTCAACCACTGTCTGTGACAAAATATGCTCCCAGAGCCAGCGCCTCAGCTCTAAGGCTCCTGTAGGACAAGACAGAAACTCAAACTTTTTCATAAGGTGGAAATTTTAACCTAAACCTTCCTGAGTTTTAAGATTGTTGTTCTGAATTTGCTTCTGTACCCAGTGGCTCAGTGATAAAGAATCCGCCTGAAAAAAAGGAGACTCCACCTGCCAATGCAGAAGAGGCATGCTCTATCCCTGGGTCAGGAAGATTCCCTAGAGAAGGGAATGGCAACCCACTCCAGTATTCTGGCCTGGAGAATTCCATGAACAGAGGAGCCTGGCGGGGTACAGTCCCTGGGGTTGCAAAGAGTCAGACACAACCGAGTGAGCATGCCAACGTGCCACGCCAGTCTACATCCTTTCCCCAGCAATATGGAAAGGTTTCTGCTTTTTGGTGACTTGCTCTAGCAGTCCCCTTTTGACTAATTCCTGCTATTTTGTATGATCCTGAGAAGTGTTTGTGCACGGCAATATAAAATGACAAGTAACATGTTTTATTTTGTAAGGATTCTCCAAACTCTTGGTGTAAATTACCTGGAAAACTGAACTTATATATATAGGCCAGACTTTAAATCTCTGTCCTCTAAAACAGTACACACAACACAACAGATGCTTCATTTTAATTGGTTTGTTTTTTAAAACTTTGCTCCCTGGGTGTGTTTTCATTATCTTGAAAGCCAGATCCCTACAGCTCTGGCCATCACAGTGCTCTGAAGCTCACCACTGGTGACTTACGGTTTGGTTAGGATTAACCTCACTATGATGTTATTTGGTACAAATAGAGCTGGAAAATTATCTTTTAAAACGCACACCAGCATTGTGCCAAAGAAAAAAGAATCTACCAGAAACTTGCAAACATCATGCTTGAGATTAGTTTTTCCAATAATTTACTTCTCAAGGGAAAAATGTACTGTGACTTGCTATGCTACCTTCCAAAGATCTCTAAGTGACTCCTGGCATTCTCTAATTGACAATAAGATGATATACATTTCAGGTGATAAAAATAACAAGAGCTCTGGAGGGATTAAATTTATGGATTGAAAAATAAGCCCAGACGTTTCAACACACACTAACTTCTTTCCTGTTTAGACGTCCCCAGGTTGTCTTTTCTCTCAGATGGGCACCAGATGGCTTCTTCCCTTTTCCATGCCCGGTTCTCTTTCTCTTCATCTGCATAAAGTGTATGGAGCCATTAGGGCCCTAGGGACTGTTTTGCTTCCACAATAACATAATGCAGTGATTTTATAATTTCCCTGAGACTTCTTTTTTGTTTACAAAAATGTGAAAGTGAAAAGTGAAAGTGAAATCGCTCAGTCATGTCCGACTCTTTGCAACCCCATGGGCTGTAGCCTACTACAGCTCCTCCGTCCACGGGATTCTCCAGGCAAGAGTACTGGAGTGGGTTGCCATTTCCTTCTCCAGGGTATCTTCCCAACCCAGGGATCGAACCGAGGTCTCCCGCCTTGCAGGCAGACGCTTTACCCTCTGAGCCACCAGGAAACCAAAAAGAAACAGCAGTGGAGATCAAGAATCCAGTCTGGAAACCGTGGAATCTTCCTCGCCTCCTCTTTTACACGTGTTAATACAGACATCTTTCCCGCTGTGCTTCCACTTGTGTGTCACTTTGATAGCCCCGTTTCACTTCCCACTGTTCTAGTTCTTCCTCTGCTTTCTTTCCCTAACCTCAACTGCAGTCTCTGATGCACCATCTGCAGGGTCTATCATGTCAGTATCTCCGTCTCTCCTGGGGAATTAAACCCAGTGCTTCCCATTGTATATCCTCTGCCCTCCTGCCTCTGCTCTCCTTGCTTTTGTGTCATCTCATTGAAAATATTTACTACTTCCTGTTGTATGTTTCGGAGGAGGCAATGGCACCCCACTTCAGTACTCTTGCCTGGAAAATCCCATGGAAGGAGGAGCCTGGAAGGCTGCAGTCCATGGGGTCGCTGAGGGTCGGACACGACTGAGCGACTTCACTTTCACTTTTCACTTTCATGCATTGGAGAAGGTAATGGCAACCCACTCCAGTGTTCTTGCCTGGAGAATCCCAGGAACGGGGGAGCCTGGTGGGCTGCCATCTATGGGGTCGCACAGAGTCGGACACGACTGAAGTGGCTTAGCAGCATACGCTTCCCATCTCTAGGCCTCCACTCTTATGATCTCACCCACGATGAAAAGAATACCCTGGAAGTAGGGAAGGAGAGAGATATCATGACCCACTATTGTCACTTCTAGGGTCAGAAAGGCACCTGTGTGATTCTCCACCTTTTGAGTAGAATTGATTTGTGGAATTAAGTCTTGAAGATCTCAAACTGACACAAGGATCCATACATATATATTCAGCTATGGCTGGTACACTCAGCTTCAGTAACTTGAGTGAATTACATGTTTATACTTGATGACAAATCTTTAAATGCACGCCTTCTTACACATCATTAACAAACCCAAAAAGGCTGAAATGAAAAACTATAGAGTATGGAGCATGAATATCTTAAAATATCTTCTAGAAGGTTCTTCGATCCAAATCATCTGTAACTTTCTTCTGCAATATGTATGGTGGAGAAATGTTGCATGACTGTTTCTTGGATGTGATTTATTATTTGCAAATGGCCTACTTGTCTCTTCCCTACAGACTGTGAACCTAATCTTTCAGCCAGCACTACTGTGGAATGTTTTGGTATTTTGTTTGGCCAGCTAAACTGCATCAATAATTATATTATGTTTCTTTTTTTTTTTTTTTCCTTTTTGGCTGAATTGGCTGTGTTGTGCAGCATGCAGGATCTTAGTTCCCTGACCAGGAAACAAATCTATGTCCCCTGCAGTGGAAGCATGAAGTCCTAGCCACTGGACTGGCAGGGAATTCCCAATAATCACATTTTTTGATTAAAAAAAAGTACACGTAAGGAGGAGGGGGGACCAAGTGTCGCCACCCTGTAGGGTAGTAAGAATACCCTATAGTGGTTTGATACTCTCTAGTTTTGTTGGCTCAAAGGAAGAAGAAACAGAGTTTGGTAATATTTCATTTGGGTGATTGAGCAGCATTTGCAACTGCAAACAGGTTGAAATATATTAACACATTTTATCATCTAAGATGACATTAATGTCATATACTGCTCAGTTAAAAATTAAACTTTTATGTATTCATTTTGACATGAGGTGTAAAACATTCAATTCTGTACCATTAGAGTAAATTTTGAAAATGCAGAGTTCTGGGCTCAGGGCTTAGTTTCTAGCTTCCATTGCACAGCATCTGCTCTGGCTTGCTTTCTGGATTCCTATCTTGCACTTAATTCTGTTTCCTATTTTGTATGCATTACCTTACAACCAGAGCTTTGCCCACTAACTGGCTTTAGTGTTATTCTAACATCTGACTTGACGGATTTCCCTTTGTCTCCTTGTCTAAAATACACTAAATGGTTGGAGGATTGCTGTCAGATTTAAACCACACCTAAGATAGGCATAGACTTGGACCCCACAGAACGTATCTTACATGATGGTGTCGATGGGAAAAGATTTAGGTAACTATGAGAGAGAAATACATAGTTAATAAATATAGAAAATAACTTGCTTTTTTCTACACAATTTTTGTTATTAATTCTGTCAGAGACAGAATGTTTCCTGGATGTACCAGTAGTCTGACCTCAGATGGGCTTGAGATTTTGTTTATATTTTTAAAACTTCAAAATTTTAGGTGTGGAGGTAACTTTATGCTATCATTGGATAATACCCATCAGATTCTCTTTCTTTCAGTAGGACTTAACTCCATTGTCATTTCTTCCTATCATAACTTACCCAGACTATCCCTCTCACTGGGTTAGCTCCCCTCCATCTGTCAATCAGTCCTTTACCAACCTGTCAATCAGTCCTCTATTAAGGCATGCATCACACTGTATAGCATTTATTCATACATGTATTTGCCACTTTGGATTGTAAGCTGTGTATTAGCAGGAAATACTATCTTTGACCACATACTTTCCAGGGCCTAGCTCAAAGCCCGGTTTATAGTAGGCACTTAATGAAGATTAGCACCTTCATAGTAACAAACAACTCTCAAATCTCAGTGGCTTAAGACAATCCTGGATTGGCGAAGGCCCTCTTCCCCATTATCATCACTGAGGGAAGTAGGCTAAGGAAGCCTTTACAGACTTGGACACAAGACGGGTATGGAAATGGTGAATCATGCCAGCTCTTGATGTTTCAGCTTGGAACTGACACATCACTTTCTCTCATATTTCCTTGATCAAAGCAAGGGACATAGCCACACCTAATGTCATAAGGATGAGGAAGAACAACACTGCAGTGTTTCTGAAAGGAAAGAACAGAAATAATAGTGAGCAACACCAATGCCTGTTAAGTCAGTGTCTGAGATGTTCAGTTCAGTTCAGTTCAGTTGCTCAGTCATGTCCAATTCTTTGCAACCCCGTGAATCACAGCACACCAGGCCTCCCTGTCCATCACCAACTCCCGGAGTTCACTCAAACTCATGTCCATCGAGTCAGTGATGCCATCCAGCCATCTCATCCTCTGTCGTCCCCTTCTCCTCCTGCCCCCAATCCCTCCCAGCATCAGGGTCTTTTCCAATGAGTCAACTCTTCACATGAGGTGGCCAAAGTATTGGAGTTTCAGCTTTAGCATCAGTCTTTCTAAAGAATACCCAGGACTGATCTCCTTTAGAATGGACTGGTTGGATCTCCTTGCAGTCCAAGGGACTCTCAAGAGTCTTCTTCAACACCACGATTCAAAAGCATCAATTCTTCGGCACTCAGCTTTCTTCGCAGTCCAACTCTCACATCCGTACATGACTACTGGAAAAACCATAGCCTTGACTAGACGGACCTTTGTTGGCAAAGTAACGTCTCTGCTTTTGAATATGCTGTCTAGGTTGGTCATAACTTTTCTTCCAAGGAGTAAGCGTCTTTTAATTTCATGGCTGCGATCACCATCTGCAGTGATTTTGGAGCCCCCCAAAATAAAGTCTGACACTGTTTCCACTGTTTCCCCATCTATTTCCCATGAAGTGATGCGACCAGATGCCATAATCTTAGTTTTCTGAATGTTGAGCTTTAAACCAATTTTGTCACTCTCCTCTTTCGCTTTCATCAGGAGGCTTTTGAGATGTCAGTTAGTTAGTTTAGTCGCTCAGTCATGTCCGACTCCTTGTGACCCCATGAATCGGAGCACGCCAGGCCTCCCTGTCCATCACCAACTCCCGGAGTTCACTCAGACTCACGTCCATCGAGTCAGTGATGCCATTCAGCCATCTCATCCTCTGTCGTCCCCTTCTCCTCCTGCCCCCAATCCCTCCCAGCATCAGAGTCTTTTCCAATGAATCAACTCTTCGCATGAGGTGGCCAAAGTACTGGAGTTTCAGCTCCAGCATCATTCCTTCCAAAGAAATCCCAGGGCTGATTAATGAATGAAGTACCTAAAACTACCTGTTAGGATTTTAATTTTTTTCTATACCATGAGCAGAATCACCTCAAGTAATGCAATAATCTAATAACTACATTTTAAAAATGAGCAAACTAACATTATTATCTAAGCTATATTCAGTAAACATCTGGAGACCATTTGGGTAACACTCTGTTCATTTATTCATGTTAGGGAAGTGATTAGGGATATATATTAGTTATGTTTGCTTCTACACTTTCAGATGTATAAAGTATGAAATGGTCGCAGTAAAGTGAAAGTATTAGTTGCTCAGTTGTGTCTGACTCTTTGTGGCCCCATAGACTATAGCCTGCTAGGCTCCTCTGTCCATGGAATTCTCCAGGCAAGAATAGTGGAATGGGTAGCCAACCCCTTCTACAGGGGATCTTCCCGACCTAGAAAGCAAACCTGAGTCTCCTGCATTGCAGATAGATTCTTTACTGTCTGAGCCATCAGACTTGTATAATTATGATTTTCTCCTGAATCTTTTAGATTTGGAAGAAAACATCGAAGGCTTCAACTGACATATTAAGTTAGTCTGATCAAGAAGTTCTTTAACCTTTTTTCTTTAATTGTTTAGTTTTTATTTCATAATCATAAATTTAACTTTGCAATCCAGCTAAACTTGGAGGGGGAATAAGGAAAATACGGAACCCAAAGAACTGTAGTGAGAACACAAAGATTATAGGATATTTCGAGCAGATGGGGTGAAGGGGTGTTCTCCTGGTGGTTAAGTAAAACGCAAGTCAAATTTATTAGATTTGTCCGCAGTCAGCAATGGTGATCTTGCTGGTCTTGCCATTCCTGGCCCCAAAGCGCTCCATGGCTTCCACACTATTCATGCCCTCTTTCACCTTGCCAAAGACCATGTGCTTGCCATCCAGCCACTCAAGTCTTGGCAGTGCAGATGAAAAACTAGGAACCGTTTGTGTTGGGGCCAGCATTTGCCATGGACAAGATGCCAGGACCTGTATGCTTCTGAAATTCTCATCATCAAATTTCTCCCCATAGATGGACTTGCCACCAGTACCATTATGGCGTGTGAAGTCACCACCCTGGCACATAAATCCCAGGATTATTCTGTGAAAGCAGGAACCTTTATAACCAAATCCTTTCTCTCCAGTGCTCAGAGCTTGAAAGTTTTCTGCTGTCTTTGGAACTTTGTCTGCAAACAGCTCAAAAGAGACGCGGCCCAAGGGCTTGCCATCGACAGCGATGTCGAAGAACACAGTGGGGTTGACCATGGCTAGACAGCAAGAGAGGCTCCGGGGTGGCGGCATCTGCAAGGCCTAACCTTTTTTTTTTTTGGAAGAATTAGTGTCTGGCTCAAAAATTGGACAAGAGCTTAGGAAAAATGAATATCTACTCAACTTAAAAGTGAAGTATTGCTTCAGATTGTATGTTAGTATTTTACACTAAATTTTTCATTCATTGTAAAGGCAACCCAAACACATGGTATAAAATATGAAAAATACAAACTAGTTTGAGAAAGAGGAATTAAAAATCACTAGTGTGATTTATTTCATTCCATTGTTATTGTTGTAAAATGAGCATATAGCATATGGAAGAGGAAAGAGAAGATACTGGCTTGTAATACGGGGGTAGCAATAGGATTTGTTGATGGATAAAATGAGAAAGGAGGGAATAGAGAAGTGACAGATGGCAGAGGATAGAGGATATAATGATAGAGGAGACCAGTGATGACTCCTTAGATTCTGGCTTAAACATCTGTGTGTAACTGATGAGTATATAAGGCTGCACTCATTGTATGGATGGTTTTTAAAAATTTACTGAACATTATATTAATGTACTTTTTATGTTGTAAACATACCTCAAAATAAGATTTTAAGTGGTTTTTATGCACTCATGACATACTATGGCTTTTAATTTTCTCCCTATTGTTGGGAAATTAGCGTATATTTTCCCTTTTAATAAATAGCGTGGTAATGTTCTCAGGTTCCACATACTTCCTTGTTTCCTCAATTCAAAAAAATTTAACATGAGGGAATTGGCCATGGTTTGCTGGAATTTCAACATGGCAAACCAACATGTGATACAGTTATTCAGAAATAGAAGGAACCAAGACTGGATAGAGGTCAGCTTGATTTCAGTCCTCCATGGGGGACATGGTGAGATAGATACAGCTTGAGCCAGACTGGTGTTGCTTTCAAGGTCAGAATTGGTGGTGGCACACAATTGTTGAGAGGGACATTTGTGACCTGTCAAGACCCAGAGGGCAGGGCCAGACCCCAGCTGGGTAGCAATTCTAAAGGAGAATCTTAAAAAAAACTTTTTGAGGTCCAGTTCAAAAGATAATCATGTTTTTTTTCATAAGGGCAGGGCTTTGGGTTGGAGGATAAAGACCCCAAGGCAGAGCTTGTCGAGGGGAAGCTGTAGCTTTGAGGGTGTGAGGACTCAGCCCATCACTAGAATTTAAGCAGCCAGACTGTTTCTTGGCCCAACTCTGTGGGTGAAAGGCAGTTCCTTATTAGGCTGCCTGCATTTGCCCAGGAAATCTGTGAGGCTGAGCAAGCAAGATGAAGATCCTCCATCTGAGGCTGGGAGGGAGTAGGGAGGGAGTAGGGAAGGCTGCGATGGATAATTAAAAACTTGTGTTCATTGAGTGTCTCTCCTGTGGGACAGTGGGAGTCAGGAGGGACTGGAGATATGATAGAAATACTGTACATAACCCTCTTCCTTAAACTTGTATGTCAGTCACAGAAACAAGCACATTATGATATTTATTACTAACCAAATGTGATTCTGTTTACATACCACATATTACAGAGATGTAGTAACTGGTGTCTGAGGTGCCTAAGAAGTTGGAGGACAGTCTTAGCAGTGCCTGAGTTCAATGGTAATGTTTAAACTGCATCTTCACTTTGATGAAAACTTAAAGAAAGCATTTTGATCAGTTTAAAATATAACCTTTCACATTGGCAGGGTTAGTTTATAATGAAAAGACATTTTTATAGACTATAACTTTAGTTTCTTAAGTTAATATTGTTCAAACTAGGGTCCAAAACATATTCTTACAGGTGTATCCATTTAAAAATTCTTTTATTCACTGTGGAAACTAGAATATTGATCTGAACCTCAAAGGATGTGTGGGTTCATATGGGTGTGAAAGGAGGAGAAAGGTGTTTCCATGAGAGGAGAGGGTTAGATCAAGGATGATCGTGGTGCCTCTGGGATGCCTGGGAACTCGAAGGATATATCAGTTTCAGGTTTCTAGATATTCTACCTGACACTGATATGTCAGGAATGTGGGGACCACTCTTCCCTCTACTATTGTAAATACCTACCTTTTTCTGATGGATGCAGGGAGTTTTTTAAGTCTTTTTGTTGAGAAGGTAACTCTTATAGTCCTCTTGTAAAGAATCATCTTCTAACCCTCATGTTATTGATCATAAAATTTTCTTTCTCTGCTAGAATGTGAATTTAGTTTCCTTAGGACTTGAGTGGTTAATATTTCTTACAGAGACATCTAAAGGAAAGCCCGTTGCCTCATCCCTTCAGGTGTTTGCTAGGTACTCAGGAAGCAGGTGGTCCCCCAGGGAGTAGAACGCTAAAGGGTCATTGTCTCTTTTAGGTATCACCCCCTCACCTTGCACCTGTACTTGGTGTTAGGGATTTGTTCCTCTCAAATATCACTGATGTTCTCTTGAATTATTTTTCTTTTGGTCAGAAAACATCCCAGATCAGTGGTCTTTAGTCATCTTCATTTGGCAGGACAGCTTTACTAGGTTTATTACTAAAACAGCAACGTATCAGATTGCCAGCCTGTTTGTGTACCCATGTAGGCTAACAAGTGGTTGGTCTTTTAAAATATTTGTTAAGTAAAGCTGTCTCTCTCTCTCTCTCTTTTTTTCCTTTGCAGATTCCAACAAGATTATGGCAGAGCAGAGCCACATGCAAAAGCAGCTGGATTTACAGAATGGTAGCTTAGAGGCAGGCTTTGTGGAGAATTCCCTCGAAAACGATTCCCAAAACATGATGGAGAGCCTGAGCCCAAAGAAATATTCTTCCAGTCTGAGATTTAAAGCCAATGGAGACTGTTCTGGCTCCTATTTAACCCTCTCACAACCTGTGCCTGCTAAAAGAAGCCCTTCTCCTTTGGGAACCAGTGTCAGAAGTAGCCCTTCTTTGGCCAAAATTCAGGGAACTAAGCAGTTCTCTTGCGATGGAAGTGACAAAAGTATTTCCATGAAACCGCCCACCCCTTTACGCAGCACTTCACCCTCCCTTAGTGGATATGCACTTGGGAGAGCAGACTTTGATCATTTTCTTGGCCGGGACGCCGAAAGGTCCTTGAGGCTTTCAGAGAAGCCTCCCTATTCCAAATATAGCTCAAGGAATAAATCCCACGACAATGTCTACTTTCTCGGAGGGCTGGAAGGCCGAAAAGCATCTGGCTCGCTCCTGACCACGTGGAATGGAAGTTCCCTGAGTGACACTGGCTCCTCGCCCATCAACAGGTCAGGGGCGGCCAGCATGCCTTCAAGCCCAAAGCAAGCCAGGAAAATAAGCATCCAGGACAACCTGACACTTCAGCCCAAGTTGAGCAGACACCGGGACCCGGCATCTGAAAACATCAGTTTAAGAACCAGGAAGTACTCTAGCGGCAGCCTGAGTCACATGGGCGCCTACAGCCGCTCTCTCCCCAGGTTGCATAGAGCCACCGAGAACCAGTTGGCACCCCTCAGTCTGCCTCCAAGAAGCTCTCTGGGCAATTCCAAACGAACGAAACTGGGGGAAAAGGATCTACCTCATAGCATCATAGACAATGACAATTACCTGAATTTTTCTTCTTTGAGCTCAGGAGCTTTGCCCTACAAAACCTCTGCCTCTGAGGGCAGTCCGTACGTGAGTTCCACCCTCAGCGTGCCTGCCAGTCCTCGAGTGGCTCGCAAGATGCTTCTGGCCTCCACCTCCTCCTGCACCTCTGACGACTTTGACAGGGTTTCCTACTCGGGTACCAGCCCTGGTCATTCGTTTCCTCCTGGGGAGCTGGACCGAGCGTTTGCAGCCAGAAGGAACTTCTCGTGTGGATCTGTCGAGTTTGATGATGCAGACTTGGACAGCCTCAGACAGGCCTCAGGAACCCCCCAGCCTGTCCTTCGGGAACGGAAAAGCAGCATTAGCTCCATTTCCGGACGAGACGACCTGATGGATTATCACCGGCGGCAGAGGGAGGAGAGACTCAGGGAGCAGGAGATGGAACGATTGGTAATCTCTTCATCTGACTTGACCTCACTGTTTCATTGAGCAGCTTCTTGGAGACAAGCTCCAAGGATACACGTGGGCATGTGGAATTTCCCAGTGTGCCAGCTCCTGGTGTCCCTTCCTAGATTTCCTCCTGCTAACCTTCCCCTTCCCAAATCACTATTATTAGTCACATAGGGCTGTTTTGAAGGCCTACATGTGCCTAATGTTATATTAAATTGCTCTGCAGAGGCCTCACAAGTATAAACTCTTGATAAATCTAACAAAGGTAGTTGTGAATTTTACTGAGTTTCTTTAAAAGTCTTAGGGACTTTTAAGACTATGAGGAAAAACTGACATATTATTTACATCATCAAATTTGAATGTATATGCTATGATAGTAATAGTCAGTGAAATGACAACTCACTGGGAATTAGGCAGTAAGTTTTTCTGTGTAGCAAGTTGTCTGAGAAGTTGAAAGATTGCCCCACTGGTGCTCAACCTTTTTTCTGCACTGTATACACACAGATACACACACACCACACATCATACTTCAGCCATGTCTTAATACATGTAATGACTACAAACTTCGCATGTCCCCCAAAGTTACTGAGTTGTCTTTTTCTGCGGATTTATGATTACTATAAAAATATTGAAAATAGTAAGAGGGAACAGGAGAGTCCCACTAACGAATGAGAACAAGCTGGCACATTTTTCTATTCTGTTTTCTTTTAAGCATAAGTTTCTTAGGGCGAATACCTGTCAGATTATTTTGATTCATTAATTATTTCCTTAGTGTGGGAAGCAGTAGGATGGTAGAGCTGATATTCTGAAGTATAGGAGTATCAAAGTATTTTAGTTACTAAAAACAAGTATGCTGGAATAAAATTTCTGAATCCCATACAAAGCTAGTTAATTCGTGACCAGACAGTAAAATTTTAACTTTTGGATTATAATGAACTGAAACTATTTACATCTATACAGGACAGAATTTTCTTGAAATTTTAGAAAAGTAATTATCTGCATCAGTTGCAGCTTTTCTTGGTCAGTTAATGTCTGCCCTTACAGAGTTTCCAAATGTCCTGATCCATATACTAGTGAATGAAGACAAATGTGTATGCCCCAGAGAACTTGATGTCCTGTGGGTGGGGATAGCAGTTTCTTTGTTACCATACATAATCTCCAAATATTTTTCATGATCACAAAAAGGCATTATATTTGGGCTTGATTCACTGACATAAATTAGAAAAGGTTGTAATTAGCATATAAAGGCCTTCTTGTATGTGAATAGCAAACCTAGCACTATACTGTACTGAACAACTCTCATTGATAAAACCAGAGAATCTATCTGATAATTTATTAAGGTATCTGAAGGCAATGGCACTCCACTCCAGTACTCTTGCCTGGAAAATGCTATGAACGAAGGAGCCTGGTAGGCTGCAGTCCATGGGGTCGCTAAGAGTCGGATACGACTGAGCGACTTCTCTTTCACTTTTTACTTTCATGCATTGGAGAAGGGAATGGCAACCCACTTCAGTGTTCTTGCCTGGAGAATCCCAGAGATGGGGGAGCCTGGTGGGCTGCTGTCTCTGGGGTCGTGCAGAGTTGGACACGACTGAAGTGACTTAGCAGCAGCAGCAAGCAAACATTTCAGTGGCTTCATCTCTCCAGAGGTCTTCCTTAAATGCTTTCATTTACTCTTCTGTTCTAAGGAAAAAGAAACCAAACTTGAAGTTCATTGACAGCAGGTTTCATCTTTAGCATGTGTAAGTGTTGGTACAGTTCTCTTTCCTCTAGTTTTCCCAAATCTGCTAAGGTTCCTGGCAATCCAGTGACCTTTCTTACTGCCTGTAAGGTTGGTGTCCTATAAGCCACAAACAGGTCTTAGATCAACTTCTTAGGAGAGGTTTTGGATATTAACTTCAGATATGAGGTTATAACCCTTTTTCCTTTATCAAGAGCTTGTAATAAGAAATGAGGCTTATTTTTAAGTAAGACAGTCTACATTTGACTGCTATTGCATTGTCTATTTGTCTGATTACATCCCAGTGAAACAGGAAACAGATTCTTATTGAGTGCTTGCAAATAATGTTATTGCCATTAAAAAGTAAAGTGACTCAGAAAAAAATATCACTTCCTGAATTCTGAGAGGCCAAGAACAGACTGCCATTGAAAGAATGTTTCATTTAGTTTGCAAAATCGGAGTCAACTGAATTGAGGGTTAGAGAATGATCAAGATGAATGGTAAAAGGGTTTTCCCCATCAGAAAATAGAACATTAAGGTTAATGCCAATAATTTTCCAAAACACATATCTGCGTTTGGAAATCAGATTTCCAGTTTCAGTTCCATGAGTTCTATATAATTAATTCTTATTCCTCTAGTCTTGAGTCATTAATTTGATTTCATATAGTCATTTATTTCTGGACTAAATGAAGTCCTGAAAGTCTGATTTAGTTGCTAGTACTATATGATACTTGCCTATGTAATGCCAGCTCTTCTGTCAGCTTCTGCCCATTAAGTCCATTCTTTGAAATATTAAGAGTAAAGAGTATCTGGTTAAGTTCTGTCCGTGAGGCTCTGAGACTGTCTTTCTTTGTTAAAGGCTCATCCTCGACTATAAGCAGACTATAAGCATGAGAGGAAACCACAGACTATTGGGTGAGGGTAAGGGCAAGTGGCTGTGGTTAATCTATACTTAATTTAACAAACTTGATCAACAAGAAGGAAAGTTTGAATCTTCCATTATGCAATAGGATGTTGATCTTATTGAATTAGTGTTTCACATAAGGGTAAGAACATATGACAGAGGGTGAGGATATTGATGTATATCCAGGGCCTTTCCATAGGTATGCAATCACTGAACTTTATAAAATTTTACCTATAAAAAATTAAATGAGGGAAGGCTGAGCTTCTCATTTGATCTGACAAATCTTCCTATGCATTTTTTGATAGTGTTGAGCTGTTTATACAAGGGGTGTAGTGAATAAACCTCAAATATTTCTAGCATTCTTTTTGTAAGATTAAGAAAAAAAAAAAACTTTGTCATTGCCCAAGGGTCCTCTGGGAAAACTTAGAGATAGTTCAGGTGTGAAAGGTATCTTTGAAAAATTTGTTTTCCTGAATTTAGGGTCTGATCTTGGGAAGGCAAAATCAAATATTAATTAGAGATTAATAATATATTATGGATCCCTGAGAAAATGAATGTTGCAGTTTGATTACCTGATAAAATGAGGATAAGTTATTTATTATAAACAATAAATCTTAAAGTAATCAGAAATGACCTATTTTGATCATTTTAAATATGCAAGTATATATCCCAGTTAGGACAAGACACAACAGATTAGTCTTTTCAGATGCTGAAACTCTTCTCTCTGGACAGATTACAAAAATAAACTTTTACTACCTTTTGTAAGCATAGGCTGATTTCTCCAAGATTAGTAAGTAGGTCCTTTCATTAAGAGATAGCTCTATTTTAGCTTTACATTAATAGGATACTTCTCATAAAAAAGTTACTTCATAAATTCATCAGTGCTATTCAGATTTTGCCAAAATTTTAACATTTTATTACATCTTTACAGAACTAACTTTGTAAATGTTATCAACCAAGTCAAATATGCTCCTTTATCTGCAAATCTCAAATTTTCATGTAATTTTATTCAAAGTACCATTGATTTACAATATTGTATTACTTTCAGATGTACAACATGGTGATTCAATGTTTTTATAGATTATATTCACTGAAAGTTATTATAAGATAGTGACTATATTCCCTGTGCTATACCATATGTCATTGAAGTTTGTTATTTTATACGTAGTGATTTGTGCCTCTTAATTCCCTACTCCTATAAGTCCCTCCCCTCTACCCTCTCCCCACAGGTAACTACTAGTTAGTTCTCTATGTCTCTGAGTCTGTTTCTGTTACGTTTATTCGTTTTTAGATTCTACATGTAAGTGCTAACGTACAATATTTGTCTTTCTCCAGCTGACTTACTCATTAAGCATAATATTCTACAGGTCCATCTGTGTTACTGCAAATGGGAAAACGGCATTCTTTCTGTAGCTGAGTAATATTGCATTGTCTCTGTATACCACATCTTCTTTTTTCATCGTCTGTCAATATTTATCTACTGGTTCGAAAGTGATAGTCATTTAAATTCTGAAATGTACTCCGTCCCCCACATTTTGAGTTTTGGATGTCACGCTTTACATCTTCATGTCTATCCCTTCGTTGTTTATTGTAGTTATAACTGATTTTACAATTTTTGTCTTTTAGTCTTCCTGCTCGGTTCTTATCCACAGCCTTTACTATAAATTTGCCCCACCTGTGGGATTTTTCCTTTCCTATAAATTCTCACTTCTTGTTGTAGCCTTTTGTTTTCCTCTTAGAGAAGACCATTGAACACTTCTTTTAGGATCACTTTAGAATTGATGAACTCAGTATTTTCTTGTCTGAGAAGTACTTCCTCTCTTCTTCACTTCTGAAGGATAACCTTGTTGGGTAGAGTATCCTAGGTTGCAGGTTTTTCCCTTTCAGCATTTTAAATATATCGTGTTACTCCCTTCTGGCCTGCAAAGTTTCTGAAGGAAAAAGAACTGATAACTTTGTGGGGATTCCCTTGTATGTGGCTCTGTTTTTCTCTTGCTGCCTTTAAAATTCTCTCTTCATAATTAACATTTGCCATTGTAACTATGATATATCTTGATGTGGGTCTTTTTCAGTTCATCTCGTTTGGGACTACCTATGCATCCTGTACCTGGATATCTGTTCCCCTCTTCAGATACATTTCCCACCCCACCCTTCTCTCTCTTCTTCTTGAGGGAACCCTATAATGTGAATATTATAGCGCTTGATACTGTTTCAGAGATTCCTTAAACCATCCTCATTTTTTAGAATTTGTCTTTCTTTTTGTTATTATGATCAGGTGGTTTCCTTTTTTTCTATCTTTTAGATCACTTATCACTAGGTGTATCAACTCGTCTTCTAATTCCTTCTAGTGTATTTTCATTTCTGTTATTGTTTTCTTCAGCTCTGACTGGTTCCTTTTGGTTTCTTATATTTTCTAGTTCCTTGTTGAAATTCTCACTGTGTCCATCTATTCTTTTCTCAAATACAGTTATAAGCACTTTTATAATTAATGCTTTTAATTTTTTACCTGGTAAATTATCTAATCTTTAGGGGTGTTCTCAGCACTGTTTTTTGTTCTGCTATTTGAAACAAACTGCTATGTCTTCTCGTTTTGTTTAAATTTCTCTGTTCCTATGGAATTAGGTGGATAGTTACCTGTTGCAGTTGTGAAGATGTGTCCTTGTGTGGGTGTGTCCCTGTGCAGTCTGTGTGAACTCAGTGGCTTTAGTGGGGGAGTTGGATCTGAAGTGAGCATGGATGGCGCTTTCCCATGGGGTGTGTTGTCAGCTGTCACCTTTGTAGGAGGTCACAATGAGATGGAGAGGTGGAGCCAGGGCCTCTTGTAAACCTGGGCTTCTCCTATGCTTAATGACTGGCATCCCTCTATTGGAGGCAGGCCCAGCTCTCAGGGTGCTGGAGCAAAAGCCCTTTGGGTTGGATTCAGACTGGTTCCATTCCCTCTGATTGTGTGCTTTCTCTTCACAGTGGCACTTCCACCCTAGAGAAGAGCAAGCCAGAGCTAGAAGGCCTGGTTTCGGCACTGGGTTCAGACTGTGTTGCATGCTGAGACAGTCCGAGCAAGCCAGTCAGAGCCCCAGGCAGTTTCCAGTTTGTTGCCTTCAGGACCACTTGCAGTCAAATCTGCCTTTACCCTTTTCAGAGACTGAACGTGGTTGAGCTGGCTCTACTTCCTCTGTATGCACATCCCTCAGTCTTCCAAAAACAGCAGCGTTGCCCCTCGTATGGTACAGCAGTAAGGCAAGAGGGACTGCAGTAGGCACCCTGTGCAGGCAGGGCTGCAGGGTAGGATGGTTGTGAGAAACCATCTAGAGCCCTGGGCAGTTTCGGTCTGCTTTCTGCCCCTTGCTCTGGGAGTAAGGAAACCTGTGTGCTCTTCACATGTAAGTCCCACTGGTTTTCAAAGCACCTGAAGGGTCACATTTTCTGGCATTTTACCTAGGAGTGGTGTGCCCAGTATTTGGCTTGAATCCATCACTCTCCAGGGAGGATCCCTGAGCCAGTGATAACCCCTTCATCTTCTGCATCCCCTCATGGAGATGCAAGTACCAACATCATAGTTTTCCCTCCCTTCCTACTTAACTGTGTGTGGGCCCTTCTTTACAGCCTTGGTTGTAGAAGAGCCTCCAATTTGTGCTCATTGGAAGTTGCTCCACACATGGTTTTACTTTTAATATGTGTGTGGTGGGGGCAGTTGAGCTCAGCATCCTCTTTCCACTATCTTGAACTCCCTAACATCCCAATCGACAGTTTTTTAATTTCTGTCAACTTTTTGTTCTTCACAGTCTTCTTTCACTTTCTGGAACAACCAGACACTAAGGCAAATGACTTAAGATATTGTCAATTATGTTCAAGGTGACACATCACAGGATGTAATTACTGTTGATATAAAAAGACTTGTCACAATTATAATTCAGTATAGTTGAACATGAATTTTGTATTTTTTTAATCTTATACTGTATATAGAAATAATCTTAACATCTTTTCAGTAAACTAGTACATTGAAGAAGTTCGGATCAACTAATCTGTGATAAAACTAATCTAAACTTATCTGAAAGATGAAATTATACTTGTATTATACTATGCACTGATAAGATAATGCAAAGACATATAGCTGTTTTTTAAACTAAATTATCAAATCAGTGTTTGATAATTTGTATAAAGATTTACTTTAGTCATATAAACTTGTTTTCCATGGAAAAGAAAACTGTTTCTGAAGTCAAGACTTTTGATGAAGAAGGTCTTTTTCTTAAAAAGAATACATTTAAATTTTTAGAATTTCATTTTGGGGGAAATTTTGGGAATATTAGATTTATTTAAATGCTTAGTCTCTATAAACCAATCATAATAGAGGTCCTTTATTTTAATTTATTGTTATCTTCAGGAAGTAGGAAAATATTTCACTCTCACATGGTGATATTTTTTCTCAGTTAGAGACTGGGCAAAAAAATTGTCCTGATTTGAGTTCATAGATAGAAAAATAACAGATGAGGAAGAACAACAAACAAATGCTGGACCATGCTCACTGGAGAAAGGCTGGCTTCCAGTTCTACCTGATGGATCACCAAGTGGTCAAATCATAAAGCCAGATTCCCAGTTATGGCGCCATTAATGCAGAAAATTATCAGTTATTTGCAAACCAAAACCCCGCTCAGACGCAGACAAGAATCAGAGACACAGAGTAGGTAAACACAGATGTTAGAGGACAGTGAGTCAGTGAGGGTGAAGTTCTGCTGCCATTTGAGATTTACTCCAGGAGCCAGGAAAAGCTATGCCTGGGCTTCCAGCCCATGAGATATTGTTCATGAGAAGTACAGTTCAACTGGCTCTTCAGGATCCACTGGGACAATTAACTGGAATCTCCACATTGTCAAAGCATAATTTTCAAAAAATAAACCCAACTCTTAAACAAATATAAAATTAATAGATGCCAAAAATTTATTGAATTCATTAATGAGGAAACCGAGCAGGATAAAGTAGATACACTAAGCATAATTTCTGTAGCATTTTTTAACTTAAGTTTTGACTATCTCAGTGCTTCATTTGGATTTTTTTTTTACATGTGCAATCTTTATTTGAAAACTTAAGATAATTATTTAAAATATTAAAGACTGAACCCTAATCATGAACCTCCAAAGACCTACTAATGGGGTACAACTGTTGACTGTGAGTCAACATTAAATAGCTTCCAAGTGCTGTGCTATTTGAGTTGTTTCAATAATTTTTCTTCCTTCTTTCTGGCTCTAAGCTGCTAGTTTTTCTTTTGTCATTGTGCCAATCTTTTTTTAATTTATAACTTTTAGAAACCAGATATCAAGCCTGTTTAAAAATATTGCCAACTATGAGTTACTAGATGCAAGTGAGATCTTGAGTGGGTCCTGTGTGCATGAAATGTGTGTACTTCAGCTCATAGACCTTGTGACATCACTTTGGGCTGGTGAGTGGTCATTTAAACTTCCCAGTTCTGAGCTGTTTTCCAAGTAGAGGTAATGGATAAGGTACCTCTGATGGGCTGGGATGCTGACCTTTTGACAAACTAGATGTTTCAAAGACTAAAGAAATCATTATAAAGTAGGCAAGATATTCTTTTGTTCATCTCATTTGAGTCCTGCCTCCCTTCCAGTAATGTAGAGGTAGTGATGGCCCTCTAGTTCATCTTATGGTCCAAGACAGTCAAAGTCATTTTAAGAAGAAAAGAGGAAAATTAAAAGCTTAAAGCAAATCCTACTGCTATTAAGACTCTATTTGGCTCCATCACCAAAAGCATCTGTGTGCTATTGTGGAGAACTGGTGGATTCCCACAGCTTGCTTTGTAGCAATCCAGTGTTTTCTTTCTGGTTGATGACAGTCATCTGCAGTGCCTTGATAAACAGCATTGTCGCCATTTAGAACTATGTAGAACCACACTTGGCATTCATTTCTCCATGCATGGAACAAGTTGTAATATGATGCCAGTTCTCATGAGGCACTGTGGAATAAGATCTTCTAACTTTTTACATACTCTGCCACCCTGGAGATGAGGTTGACTTCCATGGTATTTATTACTTGAATAGGTGAAATGTCTGAAACAGCAATTGTCTGCAATTTAGAAGATGTTTTGTTCTAATAGCCTCTCTGAAAGCACTTTACAACAAAAGAATTTTAAGTTGCAAAGGGCTGGGAGCGTGCCTGTCTTACTCATTGCTGTATATCTCTACGTCGTAGCCAAGTATGCAGAATATAGGAAGCAATGTACACATGTTTTTAGAAAGTAAATGAATGGCGTTCATTCTGGCTTTCCTTATTCTGTGGCTGAAGTCTGCAACCTTAGTTCCTGGATCTCAAACTTAGGTTTATGCATGTAGTTCTAGGTAACAGTGAAGCTGACTACAAAAGGATGCAAATATCTCAGCATAAATGAATTCTTTTTACTTCTAGAAGTGGAGAAATTCTCTTCCACTTTTTCAATTAAAAATAAAAATAAAAGACAGGCATTTTTCTTTATGTCGAAAAATTTGTGGCATTCTTTGTAAGACCTGGTGGTGTTCAAAACCAAGGGTTGCTTACTTTTGAGCAGACAGTAGGTGTAATGTTCTTGAAGTTAAGTGTAATTGAGGATACCTTAGGAGTTAAAATATAAAATGGAATTTTATAAAAGTATATGTTCTCTTATATAAAAGTATATGTTCTTTTACCATATGTAAAATTGATAGCTAGTGGGAAGTTGCTATATAACACAGGAAGCTTAATCCAGTGCTCTGTGAGAACGGAGAGGGATGGGATGGGGCAGGGGTTGGGAGGGAGGTCCAAGAAGGAGGGATATATCACATTGTAGAGCAGAAACCAATGTAACAGTAAACTAATTATGGATATCTTATAAGAGCATAAGGAATCACTTTAATTCAAAAATAATGAAAGGGTAGTAATATTCTATTCATAAATAAAGCATAAATTACCAATAAAAATTATTCAAAAATGTGTGTGTATGTGTGTGTGTGTATGTGTGTGTGTGTGTGTGTGTGTGTGTGTGTGTGTGTGTTCTTTAATCTCCCTGTGGTGGTAATCTACAGATAGCATTTTAGAAGCCAGAGAGTAAACAACCCTGATACTTCAGTTCTATAATTAGAAAAACTGACTTGGGAAACCAAGAAGAGTGAGCATTGTCAGATGAAAGTTCCTCCACCTGTAGATGCGCTATGCTTCTATATCTGCTCCTTGCTGCCTCCACTTCCCAGTGACTCCTGACCCCAAGGACAGTTTGGTCATTCAGACTGTTTTGTCAATTGGACAGCATTTCTTAGTTGGAAGCAGAATGGACAGTGTTATAAGACTGTTTATGGCTGCCTAGCCATCTTTCTTTTTTCCTAAGAAGAATGTGTTTGGAATGTGAAGGCAAACTTAAGTATTGAAAGCTATTTTGTGCTCCCATCTGACTTGAAAGGCATCTGCTTCCTGATGTGGCCTTTCCTCTTGCTACATCCTGACTATAGTTTTAGTTTGAGAAAAAAATAAAAAATAAAAAGGTTGCACTAGTGGGAAGCGAGCCACTTAAACTGCAAATGGGGTGAGAGGTTGGTTTACTAACCAAATAAAGTGAGTGGCTCAGTCTTTTAAAGGGATATTTAGAAATTACGGCTCTTCCTGTATGCTGAGTCAGAATGTCCATTAGTTAATTAATTGATTTAATCTTCAGGTTTAACGTAAGCTTTAGAATGATTTGTATCTGTGGAGCTGTGCTTTTCTTAGCTCTGATGGTTAAAACAGCTGGTCAGCTCTCTGCCTTCTTTCACTTTCAGGCCTTTGGGATGGTTTATCATCTGCTGCAGAAACACAAAGTGAGCTGTAAATGTGAACTATGTATTTTTAAACTTCGTTACATTAAGCAAAACTTAAAGAAGTTAATTACGATATGTTGGATATTGGTCAGTACAGGATTAGATTGGTAATACTGTATACTGTCTAAGCTATCAGTTCTCTAAGCCAACTTCTTCCATTACTCATACAATAAGAGTAAATCTATAATTAGTAGATAATATAGACTGTTATCTGTGGTCAGATCACCTTGGATTAGGAGAGAATAAAGATTTTATCTTTTACATAGCAAATTGCTGGCTTAAATGTAGATGTTCAGTAAATATTGAAGGAATTTATTCTTTGCAAACTAGAGTTGCCAACTATCCCCAGTTACCTGAGAATAAAAAGTTATCCATCTTTTTTTTTCTTCTTCAGTTGGAGGACTAGATGGGTAGAAGAGGAATGGGAAGGGGAAAAATGTTCAGCAATATCTAGTGACTCCACATTGGGGAAACAGAGCCAAAAGTCTTAGTATAATTCTGTGTTACAGTAGTCTATGACAGTTGCTGTTAAAAGTGAGTTCCTCTATACTTGAGAGCAAATCCTAGGGTCTTGTTACAGTGGCAGTACAAGTTCTTTCCTCTTGATGGTGCCAAACATTTAAAAATCCCTGCTTAGAGCTGAGGGATCTCTACTGTGCACCTCAGGTGCATAATTCAGCTTTCTCAGGCTAAATGCTGAAATACAGAATGTAGCTTAGACTAAAAGGAGACACCATGTGCCACTATGTCACTTATGGGAAAAGTTACATTCTTTTTTAAAGTGTTAAATCATTTTAGAAAAACATATAAACTGAATGAAAATGGAAAACAGTATATATCAATATCAACAGGTATATGGGAGAGGGGAGATGAGAGAAGACTATTGATTCTTTGTAGGAAAGGGGATCTCCTTATTTGTTGTCAAATTACTTTATATTTCTAAATTAAAAGCCATTTATTGACCTGCCTTTGAAGATCTGTCATCAAATAGTAGATTTAGTGACTGCTGGCTAATTCTTATAATGAGAAATTTTCCCTCTCTGTTCTACAAAAGTTTATGTGAATATTTGCTATGAAGACTGTTTTTAAAGTTTGAGGTTGATTCTTTAGTCTACGGCCATACCACCCTGAACGCGCCCAATCTCGTCTGATCTCGGAAGCTAAGCAGGGTCGGGCCCGGTTAGTACTTGGATGGGAGGTTGATTCTTTAAAAAAAAAAAAAGTCCAAAACAAGTATTTGAAATCAAACACACTCATCGCTTTTTCAATGAGTGAATTTTGATTCAGTCATCTCAATGTGTAGGTTAAGACATTTTAGAAGGCACTTTTAAAAAGTTAATCTTTATATTTTAGAGGTAGCTGTAGATTCCCATGCAATTAATTGTAAGAAATAGTTCAGAGATCCTGTACCCAGTTTCTTCCAGTGGTAACATCTTGTGCACTCCGGTACAATATAATAACCAGTGTTACCAGGTCCAGGCTCCTACTGCTTGCCTCATGACACGCCAATAAATAGAGAAGTTGTTGGGGCAAGAAATAGCAACTTTATTCAGAAGGGCAGCAGACAGAAGACGGTGTACTAGTGCCCCATCTTACCGAAGTTAGAATTCAGACTTATACTGAAAGTGGGGAGGGGGCTGGTTGTGGCAAACTTATTGCTGTTGGAATCCTTTCTTCTTGCAGCTGTCCATGTAGGTTAGGTCATAGTATTCCTGTAAACCTCCAATAAGAAAAATGTTATTTTCTGTTCTACAACGTTTTATCTCTATATGAATGAAAAAGTATTATACTTTTAAAAATATGGCCCTTGAGAATGGGCTATCATGTATTTCAGCCTGTAGGCAACATTCCTAACTTGTAGCAAAAGCAGTAAACTATAAAGGGTAAAGAAACAGATCTAATATGGAGTCAGCTTTGTGCTTCCCTATTATAGCAGGATATATGATGATATATAGCAGGATGACCATGCAGTCAAGACACAGAACAGTTCTGACACCACAAGGGTTCTTCTCCTGTTATCCTTTTTATAGCTGCCCCTGCTTTCCTCCTACCCTCATCTCCTCCTCAACCCTTGGCAATCACTGGTCTGTTCTCCATTTCTGTTTTTGTCATTGCAGGAATGTTACACAAATATAATCAGATACTATGTAACCCTTTGCATTTGGCTTTTTCCACTGCATAATGCTCTATAGAGATTGAGTCCATCTGTTGCTGTTATTGCCTTTTCTTCAGTTCTAAGTCTGGGATTTATGAGACAAAAGAAAATCCCAGGGAGTTTGTCTCTGCCTTTCCTTGAGACTCTAGTTTCCTAGCTGATCTGGTGCTTTCTCCCCATTTTTCAGAGTGTTATATTTGTCCTATATATAAAATTTTCGAGGTTCTTAGTTGTACTTGAGTGAGAAGAATAGGGGCAAGGATCTCTACACCATCTTCCCAGAAGCAGAAATCAGTAAGATTGGTTTTTCAAAGTTCAGAACAGCCAAGAAATTTGGTGAAATCTAATTGACTGCAAGGGAGATATATGTCTGTGGGAGTGTGTTCTTTGAAGAATTTTGGTTTGGAAAAATTGATGTTTTTCTCATTCAAACTTGCCAAGACCCTATCCCAGATCTGGGATTGTAGTTTAGCTTTTGAAAAAAAGATAATTTTAAGAAAACACTAAGTACAGTTAAAAAGAACAAGTTTTTTCAGACATGTATTTCTTTCATTTTGATTATAGAATAGCAGAGCCAGAACTTTGAAAAGTTGGACTTTTCTATCTGGTTATGAAGACCAAGGCCTAAATCATGTCAGACAGATTATAATTTTTGAAAGCTGCCTTGGAAGAAAGGAGAATATCATTACTTTCCTAACAACTCAAATAAAGTGAAAGTGAAGTTGCTCGGTCATGTCCGACTCTGCAACCCCATGAACTGTAGCCTACCAGGCTCCTCCGTCCATGGGATTTTCCAGGCAAGAGTAGTGGAGTGGGTTGCTATTTCCTTCTCTAGAACATCTTTCCAACCCTAGGATTAGAACCAAGGTCTCCTGCATTGCAGGCAGACACTTTACCATCTAAGCCACCAGGGAAGCCCAAAGAAAGAAGACGTCATTGTTTACTTTTAATTTCTATATGTAAAACTCAATAGCATGCTTTCAAAATTATAGCACGTTGTATTTCCCATGAGGTATATCTCCCATAGATGGTTGTTTGCAATACTTTTAGTTGATATGTGATAGCCCACCCTTCTTTTTTATACGTTACACCTTCCTACTTTTTCAATCCAGCAACTTCTTTACGCATTAAAAAAAACTTTATTTTTTAAGATAGATTTTCAAATGTGAAGATTGAGTTTGGGTATCTCTCATACACTGGTTTTGATTGAACAGAATAAAATATTATATAAAATTCTAAAAGTATTTCAGTGGGTTGTACACTGTAAACTGTGGTCTTTCAGGAGACACAAACAAATCAAAAAGATCCTCTGGAACTTAGTTAAACCGAGCTGAAAATGTAAGCAAATGACAGTACTCTTGGACTTTTATCATGTTTTCTATAATGGTATGGAACAATAGCATAATTTCTTTAATAGAAGGGGCTCAAGCACCATGGAGATTTTCTTCTGAAATGGCGATGTAAGAGGAAAAATACCTGGCATATTTTTCTTAAACACTGTAGAAATTATGATTATATTGATCACATGAACTTCCTTTCTTTACAGCCAGTGTTTTTCAGTCTATAGGGAGAAGTGAATTTTCTCCTTAAATTTTCTGAGCAGAAGCAATAATGTTATGGAGACATTCATGATGGTCATTTTCTTTCAAATGACATCCTGTAATATTTTAAGTGGATATTTTATAAGAGTAAAACTTTTCAAAACTTGCATGTCTGCCAGTTGATTTTAAATGGCAAAATGATGCCGAAAGGCATCAGGAAAGGACTAAACTACAAAAAATCCTAGATATATGGTCAGAGATTGACTTAAGTCTGCCTAGCAAATGCAAGGAATAACTAGAGGCAGAAAAAGAAAGTTGAGAAAAGATTCTTGGATTAGAAAGGAACATGATTAACTTAATAAAGTGGTAGTATTTGAGGACATATTTGATGTAGATGAAAATAAAGTATTACCTCAGCATACATTTGTATTATATGTAATCCATATAACTATATGATATTAAATTATGAAACATACTAATATTTGTTGTAGTTCAGTCACAAAGTTGTGTCCAACTCTTTTGCGACCCCATGGACTGTAGCCCGCCAGGGTTCTCTGTCCAGGGGATTTCCCAGGCAAGAATACCGGAGTGGGTTGCCATGCCCTCCTCCAGGGGATTGTTCTGGCCCAGGGATAGAACCCACGGCACCTGGCACATCTCCTGCATTACAGGTACTTGTTTACCATTGAGCCACCAGGGAAGCCCGTATTAATATTTAAATATATTTTATCATTGTGTTGAGTTAAGTATATTATATACTTATATTTATACATGTTTTCTAAAGTATAAGCTCCTCCAGAAGAGAGCCATAGCTAAAAATAATAGTAGAAACAAGCAGACTTAATGGAGCTGTTGACACACCATTTAGTTCTTTTAAAAAATGATCGGGAGTGTGAGGATTGATTTATAAAATGGCACTAGGGTAACTGAATTTCTCTGGGTATGAGCAAAGGCAGGATATGATAAGCTCCTCGGGTATTTGAATGAGGCATGTACTCACAGGGCAGGGACACTGATTACCTCTGGCATTTAAGGTGAAGCCAGAGACAACGTGAAATAGAAACCTGGGTTCTACATCAGGGGTGAAGTGTGTACTGGTTAGGAGATGGAGTTTTTGGAAGATAGTTCTTTCTAGAAGCTACTCCATGGACTTATGTTGTGCCGAATGTATATTGCTCAGTAGTGGTGGAGTTAGAGGGACCAAATGGCAGTGAGTGACAGAAAAAGATTCCTTCCTCCCTGGGTTACTCTGGCGAGTGGGCTTAGGCACCTAATCTACCACAGGGAAGAATTCTAGGCAATGAGGGAATTCTTTCTCTTTCCAGATTGGCAAAGGAATCCCATAGTCTGTGAACTTTCAGGGAGATATTTAGCTGCATAAGATATTTTTCCTGTAGGCCACCAGTGAAGCTTACCGGAGCTTTTGTGTCCAGAGTTTTTATTGGACTTCATGACATAGGCATGGTTAACTTCTGTCTCCAGGTTGATTGATACCACATGACACAAGGCACCCACAGGAAACCATGTGGTCTTTTTGGAGTAGCCAGCCCCTCCCCTGAGATTATCTGGTATGGCCAACCTTTCCCTAATCAACAAAAACACTCTTATCAATTATGACTTAGATTACCTTCCAGAAGCCAACAGCAGAAGCAGACCTCTCTTTGGGCAAAGTCAAATTCTTTGTTACACAGCAGATGTATCTCAAAAGCGGAAGGCAGCATAGATCTGTTTCACTGCCATACCCCGTGGCCCGCATGGGTTGAACGAGGCCTCTGCTCCATGCTTGCTCACTCACAGCCCAGGTTGATGGAGCCAACATCATTGCAGTTTCACTCTGCTATGATAAAGCCAGGCGTGTAATGAATCCTGTGCTGGCTGTTTAGGCAGAAGTGACGCCTGTTGTCTATCAACAGGGATTTACTTTGACCCCACTCCAGCACTCTTGCCTGGAAAATCCTATGGACGGAGGAGCCTGGAAGGCTGCAGGCCATGGGATGCTGAAGGTTGGACACAACTGAGCGACTTCACTTTCACTTTCACTTTAAGGGACTTATCTCTAAAAACATAGAGACACACAGAAAAGATTTCTAAGCCATTGCTTCTGTTTTTCCTCCTTACAGACCCACCTAATTGAGACATCAGAATTTGATCATAGAGTTTTGGAAATTCTGTTTACATGCTGTCAGCTCGTCTCATTCTACCATCCACTTTTAAACCGAGATCTCTGACCCTCGCTGGTACACCCTATGAATTTATTCCTAAAATTTATTTAGGGTGTTGGAACCTACTGAGTCCTGATATAAAGAGGAAGAAATTTGACCCATCTCTGCGTGTATCTCATTCCTCTTCCTCCAAGAACCCCATCTCTCTAGCCACATAGTAGCTGTTGATCTTTGAGTATACTGTGATAATTCGTGACTCTATGACTTTGCTTATATGGTCCTTTATAGAAATGCCCTGCCTACCTATCCAGCAGACCAGACTCATATTTATCCTTGAGGACTCAATTCAGATTTCTTTTTCTATAATTTTTGTGCACGGCCTTCCCATAAAAGAATCCATATATTTTCTGTAAACCTGTTATCACTGTTTCTTTAGTCAATTGCCTATTTGTGCTTCTTGTTAAAGATCTGAGGGTACAAACGCTGTCTTTTTCTGTCTTTGTAGTCCCAGCACAATACCAGGCAGAGAGTAGCTTAATAGATTGTTACTGAACTGAAGATATGGAGACATTGAATCCCTAGGATTAACAGAAGAGTGAGGTCATATTTATTAGTTACAACAGGTCCTTTTAAATAGAGAAAAATCTCTTTTCAAGTAAATTATTTCTAACCACTAAAAGTTGGCCCTTTTTGTAATAAATAGCATATATAGTTATAAAAGAGGGATTTTCTTTTCTTTTTCCTTTTCTTTTGAGGCTTTTTTAATTGAAGTATAGTTGATTTGTAATGTCCTATTAGTTTCAAGTGTACACCACGGTGATTCCGTTTCTGTATGTGTATATACATATATGCATGTATGCATTCTTTTTCAGATTCTTTTCTTTTCTAGGTTATTACAAAGTACTTAGTACTGTTGCCTGTGCTGTATAGCAGGTCCTTGTTGGCTATTTTATATATAGTAGTGTGTATATGTGCTAATTCCAAACTCATAATTTATCCCTCCTTCCTTCTGTCCTTTTTGGTAACCAAAGCCTATTTTCTACGTCTGTGGGTCTATTTCTGTTTTGTAAATCACTTCATTTGTACCTTTTTTTTAAAAATATTCCACACCTAAATGATATCATGTGATATTTGTCTTTCTCTGACTTACTTCTCTTAGTATGATAATCTCTAGGGCCATCCATGTTGCTGCAAATGGCATTATTTCATTCTCTTTTATGACTGGGTAATATTCCATGAACATGACTTACCAACTCAGCAACAACAATATTCCTTTGTGTATATAGATATATCTCACATCTTTATCCACTCATCTTTCAGTGGATATTGAGGTTGCTTCCATATCTTGGCTATTATAAATCGTGCTGCAGTGAACATTGGGGTGCATGTATGTTTTTGAATTATAGTTTTCTCTGGATGTATGTTTAGGAGTGAGTTTACAGGATCATATGGTAACTCCATTTTTAGTTTTTTAAGGAATTTCCATATCATCTCCATAGTGGTTACTAAAAGGGAAATTTGAACAAAGATTTCACTCATGATTAAGCATTGGTACTTGATTTTCTGCATAATTTATTTCTATATTATATTCACTGTCCAAGGGCTTAGGTGGCTGTTGATTACGAGAGCACTGGGTGGATTCAAAATACTGATGAGGTTCCTGATGAGGGCTGTGAACTACAATGGGGCAATGCCAAACACATTCATCTGAAAAGAAAGAAAGCTCTGTGGTCAAAAGACACAGCCCACAATTTTTTTTTTAACCATTAAGGGAAAGAAAGGTGCACCATTTTCTTCAGGTTTATTTGTTAAGCTCTGTGTCCCCTTCAGAGCTTCCTATGATATATGGAGATGGAGAAAAGGGAAAATGGAGAGGGGAAAAAAGTCTAAATGTATTTTAAATAATTTGATTCAAAGGGAGCTACATTCTAAATCCCGAACACCAGTGTTTTAGGTCATTGAGATATTTAGACTCTCTGCTGGTACCTTTTCAAGAGAATGCACAGTAGGTTACTGGTTTGGAAAGGTGGGTAGGAATTGGAGATCTCAAAGAGGGTAGCTTCCTAACTCACCAGGTTGTCAGGTGAAGCGTCAAAGGAAATTGAATTTTAGGAACAGAGCCACACATCTCAGGTTGCCCATCCCAGTTTGGGCTTGCTGTCCCAGCGTAATTATTAATAGTGCTCTCTTTGATTCTCAAAAGTGTCCTGTGCAGAATGGCCGCCCTTGTTTCAGGTCATGCAGAGTGGAGAATATCGGCGTGATGAATGGGAAGGATGAAGACAGCTCAGGGGAGAATTATGAGGGCGATTCTGCTCAAGGTTTTCCTTAAAAGGCTTCTCATGCTTTCCGAAATGCCTCGCAGACCTTTCTTCTGACGCACTTCTCAGCATCAGTTTATTTTTCTTTGGTGCAGCTTCTGACGGGGCCAGTGCATCTCGGCAGAGTCCAGATTTCTGTTAGACTCGTGGGCAGCAGTGCTGCATGCGTGTGAGATCCAAGTCTGAACAGATTGGCTGTGAATGGGGTGATAAGAATAGAGAGAAGCACATAGCAGTAGACCAAACTTCCTGTGCACCCGCCTTGGAATACTGTTTCACCATCTGAAATAGCATTCATCTTAAGGCTGGGATCGTTTATTCCCTCTGAATTAAGCAATGGCACTGGCAGCAAAAAAGACTATTTTGGGAAGGAGAGGTAGGAGGAATTTTGCCATGAATGACAGACTGGGCAGAAGTACCTTTCATGCTTTTGAGGACTGCACTGTTCATTAGCAACTTGATTAATCGAAATTGACAACTTTCCTGTAATTCCAAACATAATGAATGTCAAGGTATACACACTGTCTTCTATGAAGATTAGCAAAGACTGAGTTTAGATGCTTTGACTTAATTCACCTACGCTGCAGAAAGAGAACTTTTCCTTGGAGATTAGCCTCTAATGCAGATGCTCTTGAGAAGGGGTAAATTATAACATCTTGTTCCTATCTCCTTCCTCACTTATGCCTTCCAGTTGTTTTTGCATATTCCCACTCAGACTTCTAGATTGTTAGAGAAGTTTAAAATAAAGCAGTGAATGCTGTGCCACTACCGCCGCCCCCCCCAACACACACACGCTCCCTCCCCACAAAGCTGAGGTGGGTAGGACTTGGCAGCCTGGTGCCAGCTGCAGAGATAAATAAGCACCAGGACTCCTGGATGGACAGGGTGCAGAAGCTCCTGCGATGAGGTTGTTACAGCCGAGTGCCTTCCATGAGACTGAGGCCATGAGGATGGAGCTGCAGCTGGAGTCCAGAAGTTCAGGCAGTGAAAGGGAGGTGGGGCTTATAAGAACCAGTTTAATAGTCCTTTTGATCAAGTTATTGCATTTTTGGAGTGTGGAGAGTACTTAAGAAGACGGATAAAAGTCATTTCATGCTAATTTGTCGTTTAATGGATGTATTTAATGAAAACAAGGGAATTATGTTGGCCTTTTCCTATTTGATTTTCCTGTTTGATATTCTTCCACTAATAAAGAGTAAACTGCCTTCAGAATTTCGTCTCTACAGATTTGCTGTAAAATATTAAAAATAATAGCCCAGGGCTACTTAACATTTTTGTCTTTTGTTACTGGTAGCCAGTTTGGAAAATGTGGTAGATGTAATAACAAGAGATTTTTTTGCTATTTTATTTTTTCTTTTCACTTTGGCAATTGAGCTAATGTGAGAGAAGAAGATATTGAGTTTCCTTACCCCAACAGTGCTGTCTAGGTTTATGATAAGCATTTTGTAAATTATATCCCCTTGTTCACAAACATATAGTAAATTTACTTAAAGTCAAAAATCATAAATATATACTTGTTTTTTCTGGGGAGCTTGGTGCAGTGTCAGTTAGTGGTACCATTATAGACATCAATGGCCGGTATATTGAGTTTTAAAAACAAACTGTCATTTTCTAATTCAGCTGAATGATTCAAATATTTAATGATCTCAGAATTTGAAATATATTGCTGTCTTCCTGTCTGGACCTGATATTGAATATTCTTCATCTTCCTACAACATTCTCTTTTTTAAAAAATTATTTTAATTTATTCATATGAGAAATTGGTGGGAAAGATCTTTATGTCATGACAAGACATTAAAAAGTTTTGAAAGTTTTGAAGCATTTCAGGAAAAAAAAATAAAGATCTAGTTATGCCTTTCAGATTAAACCTTTTTTAAAGTAGCATTTTTCTTTTGTGCATCTAAATAGTACAATGATATTTCTATAGAAAGTTAGAGAATTAATTTTAAGTGCAAATATAATACTAAGGCTACAATCTGAAAGAGCTATTGTTGAAGGTAGATAGTAGAGAGAGGCAAGGGGGTGAAGATTTCAAAAAGGAGATTATAAAAAATTTTTTTGAAGTGTTTGGAGAATTGACAAATCAAAAAAGGTCTCACTAAGTGCTAGTATGTGCTAGGATCAGCACTGGGATATACAAATAAAGAATTGAGTTTGGGAGGAGCATCAGGCATTGTTAAACCAGGTTTCATCTGGATTTTATAAATGGATTCATCAATGATAAAAAAATATCAACAGCCAAGTGTCTGTGGGACCCTGTGTGGTTGAATTCACCCGTGGTCCCAGCCTCTTCTCTGTGTGGAGTTGCTCCCTCCTCACAAACTCCCCGACCTTCTGTCTTCTGTGTTCCAGGAGAGACAGCGACTGGAGACCATCCTCAGTCTCTGTGCTGAGTACACAAAGCCTGACAGCCGCGTGCCCCCCAGCACCACCGTGGCAGATGTGCAGAAAATCAATAAAGAGCTGGAGAAACTGCAGCTCTCCGATGAGGAGTCTGTGTTTGAAGAAGCCCTGGTGAGCCCGGACACCAGGTACAGATGCCACCAGAAAAGCGCTCTCCACGACGCGGACCTGGCAGGCTTTGGGAGCCTCAGTCAGAGCAGTGCCAGCTCCCTCCCCCCACGGGGCGCCAGGAATGATGAACTGCTCGGGGACCTCAGGACTCCCCCGCCGCCCTCCTCTGCCTTTCTGAAAGCTTCCGGCGAGTCTGCTTACCTAAGCATCCTACCAAAGGTAAAGCCAGCCACACACAGAGATTAGATACAGGGCCCGGACCGTGCATCTGCCCTGGCCTAGACATTAGGGGTCTTACTGCTTGTTTTCCAGAATGTTTTCAGTAAAGCAGCTACTCTGGTGGCTCAGACAGTAAAGAATCTACCTGCAATGCGGGAGAACCAGGTTCCGTTCCTGGATGGGGGAAGATCCAGTGGAAGAGGAAATGGCAGTCCACTCCAGTACTCTTGCCTGGGAAATTCCATGGTCAGAGGAACCTGGTGGGCTACCGTCCATAGGGGTCGCAAAGAGTCAGACACGCGTGAGCGACTAACACTAACACTAGCTAAACAAGGTGCAGCAAATTCTAGTGTTTACTATAAAGTAACAAATTTAGACTCTAGAAAATGTAGCAGTACAGAAAGAGAAAGAGAAACAGTTTGACTTCTCCCTGTCCCCTCTGGTTGCATACCTGAGAGAGAAACACAGAGGGTCTTACATGCCTTCGCAATATTTCTGTGCACATGTGGCAATATAAGCATAGACACACATATACACAAGTATAGTGTTCTGCATGATGTTTTTCTCCTATTGAATGTCTTGAGCATCTTTGCATATTACTATACAGTTTTACCTCATTCTTATTAATGGTCAACTAGTATTTTATTTTTTGGAAGTACTGTTTAAATTGTTACCAACATTTTACTAATAAAATCTATATGCAGCAAATATTGTGAAATATATATATTAGCACAAATTGTGCAAGTGTGTCTGTGGAGTTGGTAGGTCAAAGAGTTTGTGTATTATTCATTTTGAATAATATTTCCAAATTATACTCTCAAAGACTGTGTGTATTTCCAGGTGACTCTTGAGAAGAGTTTATCCCTGCACCTTGTTATTTATACACTTGCCAAAGTATGTATCATCAAAATTCTCAATTTGCTAAGTTAATTATGCTTTAATTTGCTTGCCAATTTAACTGGCAAGAATACTGGAGTGGGTAGCCATTCCCTTCTCCAGAGGATCTTCCGAACCCAGGGCTTGAACCAGGGACTCCTGCATTGCAGGCAGATTCTTTACTGTCTGAGCCCCCAGGGAAGTCCCCTCCTCACTGGATCTGTATTGATCTGTATCAGTAAATCTGTTTCTGTTATGTTTATTTTTTTAGGTTCCACATACAAGTGCTAATATGCAATATTTATCTTTCTCTTGCTGACTTATTTCACTAAGCATAATATCCTCCAGGTCCATCCATGTTGTTGCAAATAGGAAATTTTCATTATTTTTTATGAACAGTATTTCATTGTCCATTTTTTACCACATCCTCTTTAACCACTCATTTGTTACACTTAGGTTGCTTTCATTTCTTGGCTATTATAAATAGTGCTGCTATAAACACTGAGGTGCATATATCTTTTCAAATTACTGTTTTTGGTTTTCTTCAGATATATACCCAGGATTGGGACTTGCTGGATCAGATCATATGGTGGTTCTATTTTAGTTTTTTTGAGAAAGCTCCATGCTGTTTTCCATAGTGGTTTGCCAGTTTACATTCCCACCAGTGGTGTAGTAAGGTTCCCTTTGCTCCACATCCTCACCGACATATGTTGTCTGTGAACTTCTTGATGATAGCCGTTCTGACAGGTGTGAGCTGATCTCGCCGTGGTTATGATCTGCATTATTCTGACGATTGGCAACGTTGAGCATCTTTTCCTGTGCCTGTTTGCCATCTGTATGTCTTCTTCAGAAAACTGTCTATTCGGGTCTTCTGCCCTTTTTAAAACAGTTGTTTTTCTGATATTGAATTATATGAGCTGTATATTTTGAATATTAACTCTTTATCGGTCGTATCATTTGCAAATATTTTCTCCCATTCAGCAGGTTGTCTCTTCATTTTGGTGATGGTTTCCTTTGCTGTGAAAAAGACTTTTAAGTTTAATTAAGTCCTATTTTTTTAGGGGGAGGGGGTTCCCTTGTAGGTGCTGCCTTTTCTCTTTTTCTCTTGCTGCCTTTAAAATTCTCTTTTTAATCTCTAGCTTTTGCCATTTTAATTATGATATGTCTCAAAGTGGGTCTCTTTTGAGTTCATCTTCTCTGAAACTACCTGTGCTTCCTGTACAAGAAATCTGTTTCCTTCTTCAGCTTTAGGAGCTTTCAGCCATAATTTCATCAAATACATTTTCAACCCCTTTCTCTTTTCACCTTCTGGGACCCCTGTAATGTGAATGTTATAAGACTTGATGTTGTCTCAGAAGTCCCTTGGTTTGTTTTTCTTTTTTTGCTTTTTATGACTGGGTGATTGCATTATTCTCTCTTCCAGATTTCTCATGTGTTTTTCTGTATCACCTAACCTGCTATTAATTCCTTCAAGTGTATTCTTCATTTCAGTTATTGTATTCTGGAGCTCCGTTTTTTAAAATATGTTTTAGTTCCTTGTTAAAATTCTTATTCTTTGTATCTTTTTTTTTTTTTACCCATTTCAGTTAACATTCTTATTACTAATACTTTGAACCCTTTTATCTGGTAAATTTTTATCTCTGTTTCATTAGGGTTTTCTTGAGGTCTTTCTTCCTCCTTGTTCTTTCATTTGAAACATTTTCCTCTGTATTCCCCTTATGTTTAACTTTATGAAATTTGTTGATATAGTTACCTATCCTGCTCTTAAATGGGGTATCCTTGTGTGTGAGTGCCCCTATGCGGTCTGCAAGTGCCCGGTGGCTTTGGTGGGAAAAGCTGGATCTGCAGTGAGCGAGGATCCCATCTTCTCCTGGGGTGGCAGCTGTCACTTTGGTGAGAGGTAGGGCTGGAGGTGGAGGAGCTAGAGTCACAGCCAGGGGCAAGCTGTTTTCTCCCATGTTCAGTGGCTGTCACTTCCCTATCTGGGTGTCAGCAGAGCTCAAGGTGCTGGACCAGGAGCCCTGAGGGTCGAGTCCAGGCGGGTTCCTTTTCTTCTAAATGTGCACTCCCTCCCCCGAATACAGCACCTCTGTCCTGGTGGGGAGCTGCTCAGGAGCAAGAGAAGCTAGATCAGGCACTTGTTGCAGACAGGAGCAGTTGTGGGAAACCAGCCAGACTCTCCACCCTGTTTTCAGTCTGCTTCCTCCCCCTTGTTCCCTAGAGCAGGCAGGCATGTGCGCCCGCTCTTCGTGAGCAGAGTCTCGGCTTCTTAAGCCCTCCTGTAAGTCCCACAGTTTTCAAACCAGCTAAGGGGACTTGTCTTCCCTGGGTTGGACCCTACGGCTGGTGTGCCCTAACTTCACAGGGGTGACCTCTGAGCCCATCATATCCTCCTCCTCCTCTGTGTCCTGCTTGGGGCATGGGTCCTGCTTGCATTTCATCTCCTCTGTTCCTGCCTGATTCCATGTGGGTCTTTACAGCCTTGCTTGTAGCAGAGCCTTTCCTCCAGACTCCTGTTTGTGTCCAGCTAGAGTTGCTATACATCCAGATGTATCCTTGATGTGTTCGTCGGGATGCTGAGCTCAGCCTCCTTCTACTCTACCATCTTGATCTCCCTTGTCTTGTCACTGATTTTTTAAAAAATTCTTTGTCTCAGTACTAGGAGCTATTGTGGTGGTAAGGACATGAGTCTTTTATCATGAGTCGTCTTCCTCTTGACATTATTAATGACTGTTTCAGATATATTGGATATTTATCAGTTCAGTTCAGTCGCTCAGTTGTGTCTGACCCTTTGCAACCCCATGGACTGCAACATGCCAGGCTCCCCTGTAAACTCCTCGAGCTTGCTCAAAAACTCAGGTCCATCGAATTGGTGATGCCATCCAACCATCTCATCCTCTGTCATCCCCTTCTCCTGAAAAGGTTGTGTAAAGAGTTTCTATTTGTCCTCCTTGCTTTCCTAGAGTATCTCCTATTATTTACATCTTGCCTAAGTATGATGGTGGGCTTCCCTGCTGGCTCAGATGGTAAAGAATCTGCGTGCAATGCAGGAGACCCAGGTTCCATCCCTGGATCAGGAAGATCCCCTGGAGAAGGAAACGGCAACTCACTCCAGTATTCTTGCCTGGAGAATCCCATGGACAGAAGAACCTGGTGGGCTACAGTCCATGGGGTCGCAAAGAGCCGGACACGACTGAGCGAGTAACACACATAAGTATGGCACATTCATCAAAATTGATGAACCAATTTTGATATACAGTATTGACTAAAGACCATAGTTTACACTAAGGATGTCTTTTCATATTGTATGCTTCCCTGATAACTCAGATGGTAAAGAATCCACCTGCAATTCAGGAAACTTGGGTTCAATCCCTAGGTCCCTGGAGAAGGAAATGGCTACCCCCTCCAGTATTTTTGCCTGGAGAATATTATAGACAGAAGAGCCTGGCGGACTACAGTTCATGGGGTTGCAAAGAGTCAGACATGACTGAGCGACTAAGCATACACACACTTCATAGTGTATGGTTCTATTGGTTTTGACAAGTGCAATGTGTAATATGTCCATCGTTGCTGTCTCATACATAATAATTTCATCACCCTAAGAATCTCCTGGATTCAACCTATTCATGTCTCTTCCCCGCTCTCATGAAACCTTGTGAGCCATCATTCTTTTTATTGTCTCTGTAGTTTTGCCTTTCCCAGTGCAACAAAACTTTTTGACTGAATGTTTCTAGTCAGAAATCTACCTACCTATAGAGTTCGCCCATGTATTCATCAGGACTCTGCACTGTTCAACCCTTCTTTCTTCTAATGACCAGAAGAGTAATTCTCAAAGGAGAGTAACTCTGAATAGGACTTCTGTCTCTCCTGCCAGAAAGTTGCAATGGTTAGAAACTAGGATGTGGGGTAGAAATCAAAAATTATTGGTGTTCAGGCAAAGTAAATGACCATCATTTGAACATCCGAGCTGTTGTCATCAAACATGGGGCTTCCTGTACTTTTTATCTTAAATCCTTTCACTCTTTTCCTTCAGGGATCTGCCAAACTTTTGTTAAAACAGTGAGCTGTGTGCTCTGAGGACTAACTTTTGGGAGACCAGGTTCCCCCTGAAGGGCTTCCCAGGTAGCACTAGTGGTAAAGAATCTGCCTGCCCATGCAGGAGACTCAAGAGACCTGGATTCGATCCCTGGGTTGGGAAGATTCTCTGGAAGAGGGCGTGACAACCCACTCCAGTATTCTTGTCTGGAGAATCCCATGGACAGGGAAGCCTGGCAGGCTTCAGTCCGTGGGGCAGCAAAGAGTCTGACACAACTGAGTGTCTAAGCACACACACACACTGCTTCCTCCTGAAGAGGGCTGTGACAAGAAAACTTGGATATAAATGAGCAGATTTTGACAGATGTTTTTCATTGCCCCAGTACACTTCTGGGAAATAGGAGGACTTTGAAGCTTGGAACATCTTCCTTGCAGCACACAGCGGAACATTGTGTCTCCTTTAGAGAGAGGAAGCATCAAGGGAACCTCTGGGTACCACACAGCAGCATAGACAGTGCAGCTGAGAGGCAATGGGTTGGTTCCAGGGAACGGGTTTTTCATTTTTGATTCTCTGAAGACAGACATGTGTTACCTTGAGACAGGAGATGGAAGAATCTTTAAAAAAAGAAAAAGTCTTGTTTTTTTTTTTTTTGTTTTAAATGCTCTTGCTCTTTGAGTGTTTTTGGATTATTTACTTAAAGTACAGTATTTGTTATTATCGATCTGAGGAGTAATGGAGAAGAATGTGAAAAACACAAAGATTTTAATGACATTTAGAAAGCCTGAAGTTCACCATTTTTGACTTTCCTTTTATCTAACACTTAAAGATGCAGATGACCTTGGAAACATGCTCTTTTAAATTGGCTTTATGAATCTGTCTACCACCACCTGAGGTGAAAGCTGAAAACAGCTCACTCTTTTTTTTTCCTTGCAGTTTTATTGATATATAATTGACATACAGCACTGTATAAATTTAAAGGGTACAGCCTAATGACTTACATGTTTTGCAAAACGATGGCTGCAATAAATTTAGTTTAGTCTATCTCCTCGTGTATTTGCCAAAAAAATATTTTTTTCTCTTGTGGTGAAAACTTTTCCACTCTTTTTGAGTAATCATGTAATCATTCTGTCTACAGTGGAAACCTTTCACACTTGCAACCCACTCTGATCTCAAGAGGTTTCTAAGTTAATCTATCTGAATTTTTTTATGGTAATGTATAAGGTTCCACTGAGAGTGAAGTGTTTTAATAAAATCATATATTGTGCATCCCCAGATATGCTGTTTTTGAGTTAATTCCATCCACATGCATACAGAAAGGGAAGATAGGAGTAGGTACAAGACAATTTCTATTTACCATGACCCCCCTTTTTTGCATATTTCTTTTTAGAAACCTCTTGAGATCAGAGGTCTGCACACATACACACACACACACACACACACACACACACACACACACACACAAAAGGAAGGGTAGATGCAATTGTCTTGTCCCTCCTGTCTCTCCTTTCTGTGTGTGTGCAGATGGAGTTAACGCAAAAACAATATATCTGGGTATGCACAATATGTGCTTTTTTTAAAACATCACTCTCAGTGGAACCCTGTACATTACTATAAAAAAATTAGATAGATTAAAATTCCACCTTTTTCTGTCACCACAAGCTAAAGCTGTTTGGTGGCTACCACACCCTTGGTACTCTTTTGTTTTTTATTTGGATATAAATGAGAGTCCAGTATCCTCATCCCTTTCTATTACAAACCAGAGTTTCAGAACGCCCCTTGAAGATTTTGCTTTTTATAAATAACAATAGCAAAAGTCAATACCTAGATAACTTTTACTGCAACAAACAGACTATCAAGTTGTCTTTTATTAGACCTATTGTGATAAATTTTCTAGAAATGTTGAGTTATACAGATACTTATAAGTGCCACTGTTACCTATCAGTATAGTTTTGCAGATTGTTCAGTTTTTCTTTTCTTTTGATGCTTTGCTTCCACCAGTGAAAGATATTTTTAAATCATGTTGGAAGTTGAAACCTAATATGAAATGTTGACCCAACAGGATACTGGCCTTCTTGAGGCTTTCCTGCTAGGATTACTCCTCGATGATTTAGGAATGCCATTCACTATTGCAGGCTTTCCTCATGCCCTAAAACTGGCCACCCAAGCATTAAGACAATGAGATTCATTGTCTGTGAAGAAAGGTCACAGGTTGTTTTATTAGTTGATAAGATGCTGGATTTAAGATGACAGTTTAAAATCTAAATATCAGCAAACAAATAAACAGAGGGCTTGAAAGGCCTTCTAACCTTTGCTCTAGTCAACCTGAGATGTGTAACTTTTCAATGGTTAAATTTTGAGAAGCAGCAAAGTAGGGTTAAAAATGAAGAATATTAATAAAGAATAAAGAAACGGACATGATGCCTGTCTTTTTACAGTAATGTTTAGGATTGTTAAGTACGTTAAATGAATTTAGAGACACAAAATGTTAATGGTTTCTTTGGTTAATTTTTTCTTTTTTCTCTTTGGTTAATTTGAATGTTATTTTCGGTGGTTGATGAGTAATCTTCAGCAATTTATGTATTATAACTTGGCTGCTGTTTCCAATTTCCAGTTGTGAAACTATATAATCATTGATTTACTGGTGCAAAGATATTGCTTTTTTTTCAAAGAGAGATAAAATTAAATAAATAATGCCTTTCTATAAGGCATCCCTTGCCTTATAGAAAGACTGGTCTCCACCAGGGGATATCCAAAATAACTAACTTGAAATTCTTGAAAAAAGAAGCTATTTTCTTTTTTTTTTATTTTTTATTTTTACTTTATTTTGCTTTACAATACTGTATTGGTTTTGCCATACATTGACATGAATCAGCCACGGTGTACATGAGTTCCCAATCCTGAACCCCCCTCCCACCTCCCACCCCATATCATCTCTCTGGATCATCCTCGTACACCAGCCCCAAGCATCCTGTATCCTGTATCGAACATAGACTGGTGATTCGTTTCTTACATGATAGTATACGTGTTTCAATGCCATTCTCCCAAATCATCCCACCCTCTCCCTCTCCCACAGAGTCCAAAAGTCTGTTCTAAACATCTGTGTCTCTTTTGCTGTCTTGCATACAGGGTTATCATTACCATCTTTCTAAATTCCATATATATGTGTTAGTATACTGTATTGGTGTTTTACTTTTTGGCTTACTTCACTCTGTATAATAGGCTCCAGTTTCATCCACCTCATCAGAACTGATTCAAATGTATTCTTTTTAATGGCTGAGTAATACTCCATTGTGTATATGTACCACAGCTTTCTTATCCATTCATCTGCTGATGGACATCTAGGTTGTTTCCATGTCCTGGCTGTTATAAACAGTGCTGCAATGAACATTGGGGTACATGTGTCTCTTTCTATTCTGGTTTCCTCGTGTATGCCCAGCAGTGGGATTGCTGGGTCATAAGGTAGTTCTATTTGCAACTTTTTAAGGAATCTCCACACTGTTCTCCATAGTGGCTGTACTAGTTTGCATTCCCACCAACAGTGTAAGAGGGTTCCCTTTTCTCCACACCCTCTCCAGCATTTATTGCTTGTAGACTTTTGGATCGCTGCCATTCTGAGTGGTGCGAAGTGGTACCTCATTGTGGTTTTGATTTGCATTTCTCTGATAATGAGTGATGTTGAGCATCTTTTCATGTGTTTGTTAGCCATCTGTATGTCTTCTTTGGAGAAATGTCTATTTAGTTCTTTGGCCCATTTGTTGATTGGGTCATTTATTTTTCTGGAATTGAGCTGCATAAGTTGCGTGTATATTTTTGAGATTAGTTGTTTGTCAGTTGAAGAAGCTATTTTCAATTTGTTGTATCTCTTCTTAAAATAATTGATAGTCACATTTTGGCTGTGTGTGTGATCTAAATATTCCTTTCTTTTCTGGGCATTTTACTCTGTTCAGAGGTGTAAGTATGCCCTATCTCACTTAATTTCTTTCCTAACTTTCTCATTCCTTGTGAAAGATATCAGTTTTTCCATGACATAATTTTATGAATAATGGCCAATATCCTATTTTATGTCACAAAAGCTCTTGGGAACGCATGTACACCCGTGGTGGATTCATGTCAATGTATGGCAAAACCAATACAGTATTGTAAAGTAAAATGAAGTAAAAATAAAAATTAAAAAAAATTAAATAAAATAAACTAAAAAAACAAAAGCTCATTGGCCCAGTTAGTGTCTTCATCAGTACATAGGAGAGACCAGTAAGTAGTGTGCTAATGCAAAACTGAAACATGAAGTAACTTGGTATTAAGTATGTAATTTTAAATCATTCTGAGGGTTGCCAAAGTAATAAAGTAATACTGTCCTGCTTATTAACTTTATGGAACATATCAGTGAGGTGGGGCCAAATACCATGTCCCTATTTACCATCTTGTATTGGAAAGAATATGAATAAGAAGGATTGCTCGTTTGCAGATAGCCCTAGCAGTGGGACCCAGCAGCAGTTCTGGAGACTTGTAGGAAGTGTATTCCCTTGGAGACAGGAGAGAACATGGACCTTGTAATGAAGGTAGCAGACTGCCCAAGAGACATTCCTAAGGAAGATGTCAGCAGTCCCCTCTAGATTCTAGGTCTCTGCACTCCAAACTTTATCTGTAACCTGAGAGAAGTCGCTACAATCTCTGTGGACTATAGCTTCCGCATCTATATTACCTCTTAGTTATTTTGGTTTTAAAAGAACGTGAATTTGTTCCCTGAACCTGATTTGTAGAAGCTTACCTGAGACGCTATCTACTAGAGGTCTATGGGAACATGCAGAGTTCCGAGCAAACAGTCACAAGCATGCTTTTAGAGTTCAAACAGACACAGACTGTGAAATGCTAGACTTGTGACTGCTTTATTAACTGGGAAATTCTGGCATTGAAGTGTGACTAGCCCTTTTATGTGTTGATTAATCACAGACCCCAGAGGGTATAAGTGAAGAACAAAGGATTCAGGAGTTGACTGCAATGGAAGAGACCCGGATAGCAATTCTCAACAACCTTGAGGAACTTGAACAGAAAATCAAAGATATAAATGACCAGATGGAGGAATCTTCCAGAGAGGTACAAACCACGAGTTCACTTATTACCCTCTCCCAATTTTCTTTCTTTCCTTCAGCTTAATCAGTACCTCTTAGGGCACAGGCCTTGGGGGGCCAAGTACATAGAGGTCAACATGAGCAAATATTCATGGAATGGGTTCATATGTAGGGAATAATTGCCTTTTAAAAATGTTTTTGTGTCTTTATTCATCCAGTGAGATAAACAGGTGAAGCCATTTTTAATATATGTTATGTAACTGACTTTGTCTTAACTGGTGTATGCTTTCTGACCTGCTTCAAGATCTGTCAGCTGAGGTACCATATATTTAGACGTTTAAGCTCAAATCCAACATTTTTGTAAGCATGTTAAGTATGAGTTGAGTATCATCTTGGCACTATGGGGGGATTTACATGTGAATCAATCATAGACCTCACTTTCCCGAGGTTTGCAAACCTCTAGAGGAGACAGACATATACTGTATAACTACAGTTAAAGAAAAGGGTGCTTTTTTCATACCTCCGTGGAGTAAGAAAGGAGGCACTCATTCTGCCCAAGAAGGATCTTCATGTCTGTTCTCACAGCTGATGCAGACAGCCCGTGTGTGGAAGGGAATGCTCATCTGTCATGTACAGACCCTGGAAGCCCCTCCTGCTGGCATTGCTGGAAATGCAGTGCTTGCTTGATGGACTGAGTGTAGTTTTCACTTTCTGTGCCCTAGGGACAAACAGAGATGGTGACTGCTCTCAAGATGATTCACACTTGAGCCTGAATCTAAGCAAATAGGCAAAATTACCTTGAGAAGTAAGCGAAAAGGCGGGGAAAAATTAAATTAAAAGATAGCCAGTTTTCTTAGCAAGTATGTTCTGGCCTCCCTACTTTCTCATGTAAGAATTCTGAGTCTCGCATGGCCTCTGGAGTGTTTTCTGGGCTCCATAATCTGACTGATAACAGTAGTACTTTTTGCAGTTTGTACCTGTTAAAAATACACCTTTAAAGGAGGCAGCTGGAAATTTTCCTGACGATGAAACATTTCTGAGCTTTGTTTGTGTCTTCAGCTGGATATGGAATGTGCTCTCTTGGATGGAGAACAAAAATCGGAAACAACTGAACTTATGAAAGAGAAGGAGATTTTGGATCATCTAAACCGGAAAATCACAGAACTGGAAAAGAACATTGTTGGTGAAAAGACCAAGGTAAAAAGGAAATTATATTCGATACAAATTTTGTGGGCAAAATGGTGGTCCCATTGATTAAATTTTAAATGTATGAATTGTGGTTTGGGATTTGTGTGTCATGTTCCAGGAGACAGTGACACTAGAAAAAAGTCTTCAGATGAGGTAAGTCATTGCAGACTAAGAACCTTCAGGTACAGAGCAGCTAATGCTGAGATGGTAGAACCTGCTTAATTTTTGAGCTGATATTTGTGGCAGTTTACCCCTTGTGAGATGAGTGAATTGCTTTTTTCCATTAGCCTTTCTGCTCTTCTGATTCCACTTTTTTAAAAGAATCATTTTAGTAGTTTGGAACTTCTTTACTACTGGTGCCCTGCAAGGATGGCTTAAGCATATTCAAATATGGTTGCCTCATTTCTTTTCATTTTTCTGTGTATTAAAAAGGTGAATGGGAACCGTTCATCTCATCTGTCTTGCCTTGCCATTGGCTTCAATGCAAGTGCACCGCTCTTAGAAAAATACATTGGGGTTTTCAGGGGATCCTCACACACTGCCAAGTGAAAACTATGAAATACAGTTGACACTTATTTTGGAAAAAGCTTTACTTACACGTTTTAGGCCACAGCCTAAATGTTAGCTGATCCCTCCTAGGGAATATGAAGAATTACTTGCAGATTTTAGAATTCAGGGTAGTAATTGGGTTTTTGGTTTTTGTTGTTGTTTTCTGTTTATTTCTTCTGGAAAATATTTCATTTACTGTCATCTCAAATTCTAAGTCAGCTACAGCTAAACTCAGCCTAAATTAAAAATTAAAATTAAAATTTCAAAAACAAACAAACAAATGAGCTTACATTCTTTCTTGATCATCGAGTTCTCCTCTAAACTGAGAAAAAGAAAAAAATTTCAATTCGAGTAAATTCCACTGTTAATATATGGAGAGGATTTCTGCTGCATATGGCTTCCTTTTTAGGCTTCTCTTTGTTTGAAACCTATAAATAATGGCATTTGGTCTTGGTGCCAGGTAGTGAGCTCAAAAATATATTGTCAGAAATTAAAGTCAGATTAAAAGCTACATATCAATTTCTTGGTTGCCTGCTTGTCAAGATTAAACTGCACATCTTTTTCATGTTAAAGTTTATGTATGTGCCTTTGAGCTCCAGACTTTGAAACAGTAAAGAATCCATTTGAGTAGTGGACATATTTTTCTTTAAAAGCTCAAAACCATATGAAAGCATTTATTGTCTAGTTCTGCTGAACAGCAATATTATGGTTTTCAAAGATTCTGCACTGATACAGCAAGGAACTTTTGTCGGAGTCATCAGGTGTCTTTGTTTTGGTGCTTACTAGTATTTTACTGTTTATGTCAAACTGGAAAGCTTGTGGGACATAGGAACGGGGTATCAGATTCTCTGTGAACCTGTCTGCCTTCCCCATCCGTGTAGTTGTTTGTCTTTGTGTAACCCACATATGACACAGCCTGTAAATTCTACACACAAAAGGGAAGTAAGTTGAGTGCTAAATCTCACTTTGCAGGGCCAGTTGTGTTATATTCTCCAGACCTAAGGTAGAGATGGAACTCTAGTAACATGGGTGGAAACAAAGAGGAGGCTACTTACATTATTGTTCTTTATTGTATCCTTCCTATTATTATTTTGAAGAGAGGGGACAGTGGGGGCTTGAAGTATAGAAGCAGCTCACGCAGCTGTTAGGGGATTAGTCGGTCTCGGAAGGTGGGATTATTGTCTGTCATCACATGGTATGAAAAATGACAGAAACTGGCTTTGGGTGAGAGATTCCGGGGGAGAGCGAGGGAAGTGAAAACAGACTGGCCTAGATGATGTTACTGCATATTCTTGACAACCAAACTCAAACAGAGACTGAATACCTCTTGGCAGCATCACTCTTTCTCAAATAATGTTACTCTACTGTTTTATGGCATGGCTATTTCATACCTTCACTCTGTTCAAACTTCCAGTCCAATTTCCTCCGCTTGGCTCTGAGATGATCTCACCACCTACTTCACCACTACTTAGAAATTACGACTGAAGCGACTTAGCAGCAGCAGCATCTTCACAAAGAAAGGCTCGTGTGTGCGCGTGCTAAGTTGCTTCAGTCATATCTGACTGTTTGTGACCCCACAGGCTGTAGCCCGCCGAACCTCTCTGTCCATGAGATTCTCCAGCCAAGAAAACTGGAGTGGGTTACCATGCCCTCTTCCAGGGGATCTTCCTGACCCAGGGACTGAACCTGAGTCTCTTACGTCTCCTGCATTGGCAGGCAAGTTCTTTACCACTAACACCACCTGGGAAGCCCAAGGAAGGCTCTTTTCCCCTCAAAGACCAGTCCCTTTGGATGTACCCAGGGTACCGTCCCACCGTCTAGAGGTTTTTCAATCCTTCTGTTTCCAGCTCCCCCCATCCACTCCCTCTTTACTGGACCTATACTGCCAATATGCCAACATTATTATTTTTAAAAATTGGTTCAGGATGGGGAACACATGTACACCCATGGCTGATTCATGTGAATGTATGGCAAAACCCACCACAATATTGTAATTAGCCTGCAATTAAAATAAATAAATTTAAATTTTAAAAATTATTATTTAAAAATAAAGTTCCTTCCAGCGATTATCTTAGCTAGTTTCTCTTCAACATAGCTGAGCTTTTCAAACAGTTTTCTCAGTACGCTGGATGATCTCTTGCTCAGTTAACCGTTCCTCCCATTCTTGTTCCACTGCTCCATCAGTTGCTCCTGTCCGTGCTGCTGCCTTAGTGCAGCCTAACCCACCTACTGGGTGCTTTTCAGCCCTCTTATGAGCACACTTCTGTTCAGCATTCAAGATAAGGGACAACTCTTTTCCTGGGCACTACCCCCTACCCAGCCCCTTTGCCTCCAGGTACCACACTCTTCTGGCTTTCCTTCTTGTCCTCGTACTCTTCTCTCTGACATTTCCATCTGAGTTCCCCTTGCTTCTTCCTCTGCCTCTGCCCAGCCAGTTGTTAAGAGTGTCTCTGATCTGAACCACCTTCTTCTTTTTTTTTTTTAAAGCAAGATCAAACTTTCCCAGAAGTTCACAGAAAAATTCTGTGCCCTCTCATTGGTCTGAATTAAGATATATGCCTTGACTCATTCTCTTTTTTGTTGAAAAGTTGAGGTGTAATTGACATATGATATTATATTAGTTTCAGGTATCAACATAATTATTCAATATTTGTGTACACTGTGGAATGATCTCCACAGTATGTCTGGTTAACACCCACCATCTCTTGTTGAGAACTCTCTTCTCTTGTATTTTCACATTCGTTTATAGCCATAGCTTCAAATAACCTGTATGCACTGGTGACTGTCAAATGTATGTCTTTAGTCCACAACCTTTTTCTGTACTTCTGACTCATATCCTGTAGCCCAGCTGATATCTCCACTGAGAGATTTCTCAGGTATTTCCAGCTGAACACCCCGTAACTGAACTCTTGATCTCATCTTTCCCCTTGCCTTCCATACACCTCCCCTACTTCCAATCCTGCTTTTCCTCTAGTTTGCCCACCAGGAAGTGGCATCGTTATACACCTATATGCCCAAACAGAAACCTGGAAGTAGATCCTGATATTTCTTTCTCTATCAACCCCACTTATAATTGATTACAATGCTATTTTTCAATTACTTTAACTTCTCTGCATCTCCCCTAATAGCATTCTCTTCAAAATCATCAACATTTCCTTTTGAGTTCCATTTCCCTTTGCTTCCCTTCAGCCCATTTTCTTCACAGCAGCCAGTGTGACTTTAAAAATATAAATTAGGTCACATCATTCTGGTTTGTATTCCCCTGTATTTTATATGAACCTAAATTCCTTATCTATCCTGACTGTTTATATTACTTTTCTCCCCTCTTCACATCATTCACATGGTGGCCTTCTTTCTATTTGTTCAAAGATCCACCCCACCCTCTGCCCCTGCCAAGGTCCCTTGCAGATCAGCTTGCCTTGCCTGGAATCTCCTTTCCCATATTCTGTGTCTGGTTGGTTCTGTCTTTCAAGGCTTGAGCTCACTGTTAGTTTTTCAGAAAAACTCTACCGGCCCTTTCCAGCTCAGATGATGTGCTCTCTGTTGTTCTATCAGTCCTTTCACAAATCACATTTTATCATTTATATTTGTTTTGGTTTTGTTAGATATGTATTTCCCTCTCTAGCCTGTGAAATAGAGGTAGGCACTGTTACCCACTGTTTATCCAGCTCGTAAGAGGTGCCAGAATACCGCCCAGTATTCTTGGGGAATATTGTCCTTGGATCTTCTGCTAACGGCGAGTCCTAGCTGAGTCTGAACAGAAACATGCAGCCAAACACCTGCTTCAGAGCTACGTGCAGCCAAGTTTCAGGACAGCTGGGATGGTCTGTCCAAGTGCTCATGCCAGGCGGCTCGTCAAGCCAAGGCGTAAGACAGAAGAAGGAAGTGGCCTTTACCCTTTTGGATCTCGTTTCCTTTCCCATACACCTGTTGCTGTTGTCAGATATAAACGGTGAAATGAGAAAACCAAAACCTGAAAGATATCCCTGTTGGGCAAACTCCAATTCAGATGTCGGCAGCGCATCCTGTAAACCTGGCTCTCATTTTTTGAGACAAGGCCTGGAGCCGTAGGAGAAAAGTTTAATATCACATGAGAGTTCAAATCCTGGTGTGAAATTATCGACATTGTTTCCTTGGCTCTCAAGATCAGACTTTAATGTTATTTCTTTTAGCTTATTTGGGAACTATCATTCTGTTTTCCGTGCTTAGTATAAATTGATGTATTTCATAGGTGACCACTATTATTATATGGTACTATACTATGCTCACTTGTGTCGGACTCTTTGCAACCTCATGGACTCCATGGAATTCTCCGGGCCATACTGGAGTGGGTAGCCTTTTCCTTCTCCAGGGGATCTTCCTGGATTGAACCCAGGTCTCCTGCATTCCTGGCAGATTCTTTACCTGCTGAGCTACCAGGGAAGCTCAAAATACAAACTACAGACATAATAATATATGGACCTGGGTTCAAAATATAGACAGTCTTTAATTATGTATTTGTTGAATATATATATCTATGTATTGTATGTATATGTGCATATACATATATGTGTACATATGCATGTACATATACACATATGTGTACATATGAGTATATGTACAATACATGTTTGCAGTAGCTCCCTGGACTGCTCTTTCATTGCCCTTGTGGGTACCATTGCCAAGTCCATCAGTGTGCCTGTTTCCAGGTGACTCTGAGCTGAAGGCCGTCTGCCTGTTGCGTTCTCAGACAGCAGCCACATCGCAAATAGTCTCTATGAGCTTGGATGAACCCCAAACAAATCAAAGGATCAGGCTTGAACATAAACTCAAAGGGGATGTTTATTTGAAGCAGTAAGCATAAAGCCATAGTATTTTCTTAGAGCAAGAGAAAGGAGAGAGACTCGTTAACCTCTGCACTGGAAAACTATTTTAGTTTGATGGGCTTGGTGACTGGGAAGCCACCAGAACTGTGAAGCTCAGTTTGGGCAGAGCTGGAACGGCTTCCCTCCCCCAGCGCTTCCGCTCTCTAAAGGCAAAGCATCGTTGGACTGCTGGATGTCTTTCTGCATTTGTTTATGTCCATTTCCCTTCTGTCTTTGTCTATTTCTGACAACATAAAAAATTCAGAACCGAAAATAGCTTTTCAGTGTCTCTATTTTTGGATTATCTTCTCATTCCCGCCCCTGAGCATATGACAATCAAAAATTAGTTGTACTGAAATTAAATAAAATGGTTAAGGAAAGGCTTTGCTCACATAGTCTTGTTGAAGTCTTTCCTGTCACCCAGATGGGTCATCACAAAGCTCAAACTATCGTTCTGTTTGAAGATCTGTCCTCACACAGATAGATTGTGAGACTTTGTAGCAATCCTGGTCTGCATACTTTTGTAGCTAAACACACTTAAATGTGGGAGCTGAGGCTTAAATCACTCCATGCTATGCAGCGTGTTCCTGAGTGAAATTTCCTTCAATTAGTTAGCTAATTTTTCTATAACAAGCCTCAATAATCTTAAGTGGTTAATTGTATTCTCCATTGTCATCTTGCCAAAGTACCTGTTACTTCCTCCCCATCCTTCCTCTGAGCCAGGAGAAGACTGAGCCTGCCCTGAATTCCATGCAAAGTGTTAATGCCTGTTGGGTGCACAGTCGCTGCCAAGTCACAGGCAGTGTTCAGAAGAGACCCAGCCCTTCCCGTGCCTCTTTCTTACATTTCAAAGTTAGCTCCCTGTTTAGAGGAAGTGGAACTATATTGTGGGATTTGGGGATTAAATGAACAGGATTCCAGATTAAGGTGATTTTTTTTTTCTGATGATTGTTTGATTACATAAATGCATAGTGTTCTGATTTTCCAGTGTTTTCTGCACTAAACATCCATCAATTGTGCAATTAATATGTCAAAATCAATAGAAAAAAAATCCTCTGAAAATAATATAAGAATGTGCCTCTCAAGAAGGTTTCCAACAATTATTTTCCAGTGTTTTTCACACTAAACATCCATCAATTGTGCAATTAATTTCTCAAAATCAACAGAAAATAAATCCCCTGAAAATAATATAAGAATGTGCCTCTCAAGAGGGTTTTCAACAATTAGCATCTATGCACATAGGTCCATAATCTTTCCTCTACAATTCTGAAGTTTTGTAGGGGAAAAAAAATTTTTATAAGGTTGGCATCAAAACTTATGGTTGCAAAACTTGACTTGGACTGATATTCACACTTGATATGAATATTTATAAGTAGCAGCAGAAATAGAAGTATATTTGATTATAGGGTATTGCCCCAGACCTCACTGAAAATGCCATACAGTATATGCTTTATAAACTGTGTTACCTCTATTAAATGCAGGATGTTCTGAAACCTAGAACACATTTAGCCTTGCAAATTTCAGATAAGTGATTTTGGCTCTGAAACAATTGCCTGATCTTGAACCTCTGAGAATGCATGCCTCTCAAACCTCCCCATGTGGTTTAGGAACTGGAAGGAAAGAGACTGGAAAGGGTATGGAGAGGACTTTGAATGGGCCATCCTTAAAAATGATGGCTTAGAGGGGGCTTTCCTGGTGGTTCAGTGGTAAACAATCTGCCTGTAATGCAGGAGACATGGGAGACTTGAGTTTGATCCCTGGGTTGAGAAGATCCCCTGGAGAAGGGCATGGCAACCCACTCCAGTATTCTTGCCTGGAGAAATCCGCATGGACGGAAGAGCCTGGTGGACTACAGTTCAGAGATTCGCAAAGAGTTGAACATGACTGAAGTGACTGAGCTCACACCCATGCACCCTTAAAAATGATGGCTTAGAGGGGCTTCCCTGGTGACTAAGTGATAAAGAGTCCACCTGGCAATGCAGAAGACACGGGTTTGATTCCTGGTCTGGGAAGATCCCCACGTGCTGCAGAGCAACTAAACCCTGCTCCACAACTATCAAGCTTGTGCTGTAGAGCCTGGGAGCCTCATCTCCTGAGCCCACACACCCTAGAGCCTCCACTCCGCAACAGGAGGAACCACCGCAATGAGACGTCCTCGCACTGCATTGAAGAGTGGCCCCTGCTTGCCACAGCCAGAGGAAAGCCCAGCGCAGCCACTAAGAACCAACACAGACAAAAATAAATAAAGTGACACATTGAAAAAGTAGTAGCTTAGGTATTATGAATTTCAACATACCTGTGCATCAATTGCAAACTTAACACAGTGTTTCAAGAAACATGGCTTCAGTACCTGTTTGTGCTTCAGTACCTGGATTCTGTGCTGAATACTTTGGAAACTACAAATATGAATCTTAATTTTTCAGAAGCCTTTATCAAGCTAACAGGGCTGCCAGATTTAGGGCTGCCAGGGGATCTTCCAAACCCAGGGATCGAGGCAGTCTCCTGCATTGCAGGTGGATTCTTTACTTGCTGAGCCACCAGGGAAGCCCCATCTGAAACATATTTAAAAGCAGGCTTTCCTTGTAGGTCAGATGGACAGAGGAGCCTGGTGGGCAACAGTCAATGGGAGTCGTGAAGAATTGGACATGACTTAGTGACTAAACTACCACCATACATTTAAAAAATCATTTGTTGTTCATCTTAAGTTCATCTACATTTAACTGGGTTTCCTCTATTTTATCTGGCAACCTTATAAACTAATGAAGTAGGCATCTTTACAGGGTAAACTCAAACCAAATATTAGTTAGATGTGGTAAAATTATGTTTTTATTGGCATTCAAGAATTTTCTGTGTAGTAGTGAAATTCTAATAGAGGCAGCAAGTTAAATTTCAGTTCCTTCCTTTGAGACTACAACTTAGAGAAAATGTATTGTTGTCTTTTAACCAGAGATCTGACAAAATAACGTCTTGGATTTTTAAATTTATTCAAGATTATTGGCAACTCCTGTGTACATGTTCCGATAACTAAGGGTAAATTTATACCTTCTCCAGATCATTGGTATGATTAGAAGAGAGTCATTTTACTTCTGATCTTGAAATTTGTCTTTCCTCTTTGAAAGCATTTTGGATGTTGGAATCTCACAGTTCTTTTGGGGAGAGGGGTTCACTTGAGACATTTAATCTAAAAGTTAAAACTTTACGTTTGGAATGTTACTTATAAGAGAGGACTTTTATGCTATGAAGGCAAGGTTCTAAGGTCAAATATCTTCAGAACAAAATTTGATGGATTCTGTACTTTGTCCTAAGTCTTCATCACAGAAATCAGATTTTAGTTCATTTTGTAGTTCTTTGGCTCTCGCGTTATTCTGGTTGGCTGAATCAGTGATTCTGGTTGCATCTGAGAAAACCTGGAGAAGTTTTTTAAATGTTTCATCGCTAGCCTTACAACTCTGGGAGATAGTGTATTTAAAAGCTCTCCCAGTGCATTCTAATGTGGTCCGGGCTGATGAGCACAGAACTAGCTAGACTGTACTTCATAGGGACAGTGATCAACCTACCTCTTCTCTCTTTCTCTAGTCCGTTTATAAATATTTATTGGCTGAGTGAATGAACAACTCACTGAGAGTTGAGATATAGGCTCAACGCTATACAGCACTTTTTACTTTCATTTGCTGGTGAAAAATTTCTCTTAGGCCCTGTATATACTTTAGGAACATCAGTCTTCAATACCCTAAATAGGCAGAATCTGGCAATGAATTTATGACCCAACTGGATTTTTGCCAGTCCATGCAGAGAAGACAAGGCAATTGGAAAACAATGGCGGCAGCCGTGTCTCTAGGGAAGTCATGTTCTGGTCTTTTTAAAATAAATGCCCCCCTGTACATCTGCATCTTCCTGGACTGTTCTGATTCCTGAAAGGTTAATCTTATTCTTTCAACAAAGTAATTCAAATTTGTTAAAAATATTTAAAATGCAGTTTAATTCATTTATTTCCTGAAAACGGATTTATGAATCTAAGAAAAAATGAGCTGTCTCCCAGTGTGATGTGGCAGCCTGATGGGAGGGGAAATTAGGGGAGAATGGATAAGTGTTTATCTATGGCTGAGTTCCTTCACTGTTCACTGGAAACTGTCATAATATTGTTAATCGGCTATACTCAATAGAGAATAAAAAATTTAAATTAAAAAGAGAAAATAGCACTGTGCCTATAGTAATAAGAATAGGTGACGTTACCAGTTTGAATCTAGGGAACGAGGATGATACCTGGTGTTAATATATTACATGTAAAAAGCTAGACTCCCCAAACCCTGGAATGTCATGTAATGTGTTCCACTATTTTACCTTCACTGTAGAAGGTGATACTTTCAGCTCTAATCAACCGCTTGCCTAGAGCTAATTTTTCTTTGAAAACTTCCTGGACAATAATTAGAAGAGAGGTATATTTGTTTCTCTCTGGCTCAGCTGTTGGCCTACTGTTGGCTCTTGTAGGAGTGATATCACTTCTGCGGCCCCCTGTGATTTATAGCCTGGCCCACCTGTCACTAGTCCCTCTTTCATCCTTCCGCTCACTTCCTCTGCCCTAGCTTTAGCCCCATTGAGCTTTTGCTCTGAGACCGAGGTAGTGGCCGCAGCACTACTGATAACCACAGAGAAGCCGCAGGCAGTTTTGATGGTGCCTGCTTGCGTAATTCTCGTAACCGCCTCCTTGTATGGAATTGCCAAACATTTTGAGCACCTCAGAAGGAAGGCACTATGTAGACACAAGGTATGTTTTACTAGTTGTTTACTTCTGCTTATTATTAACAGTTTAAAAATTGAGAGCATTAGCGGAATAGTTGGGTTATTTCTCTGAAATTAAGACCTGTCTTTTAGGCCTTTTCATATTAGATGTCGTTTCAGTGTTTTCTGTCATATATGATTTGAAATCTTAGGGCTTTGCACATTTGCTATTTGATTGGAATAAATAATTTTCTTACTTATTTACCTTTCTGTTTGGAACTGGAATGGATGCAAATTCTGGTGATACAGTACCTAGAAATAGAACTCTTTGTGGATAATATTCTTTTGCTATGTAATAGGGCAATCTTTGATTTGCAAGTAAGGGAAATAGCACATTTTCTTAGCCAAAAGACAACAAGTGTTCTGTATTGTTGGCTTTATTAAGGGAAAAAATGATTAATTCTGAAGCTAAGGACTAAATCTAACTGGTACTAGTATATTCAGTTTTCTGTGCGGTAACACTTGAGAATCCTTTATTCTGTGAAGCACACCATTGCTTTTTCTCACTCCTACACAGCGGCTGTGCTTAGTGAGCATGCTTCACATTAAAGACTCAGGAAACTTCCTTTCTTTTTTTTCTTTTTTTGGTGAGATCTTAATTCCCAGACCAGGGATTGAACCTGGGCCCTTGGCAGTGAAAACACCAAGTCCTAACCACTGAACTGCCAGGAAGTTCCCTTTTAGGAAACTTTCTTTATTGTCTGCTAAAGTCTAAGTTGTAGAATCATTTTTAGGCTGATATATGAGGTAAGAGTCTCAGTTTTATGACTTCTAGATTTAATCATTTTGAGAAAAAAAGACGCTTTTAAATCAAAATATACATTTCTAAAATGCCCTCAAAAATTTAAAATGTAAGCCAAAAGTGGAGACCCAAGTGCACTGGTGTAGATATTGATGTCATATAGTTTTAGACTTAAAATATAACATCTTTTACAAAGAATTTACATGTATTTTACATAGGAAATCATGACCATTTGGATGAAGAAATGAAAGCAGTATAAATTTATAGGGCTACTTCAAATCTTCATCCTTCAAAAAAATTTTTTTCTGTAATATGCTTGGCAGCCAGCTTTATTTCTACCAAATCAATAGTGAACATAAGAAAGTCAAGTGGTGGTATTTTGCTTATCGAAGGGACAGGGAACAGTGACAGAAGCAAGGAGGTGTAAAACAGAATGCAGCTTTTCTAGTAGCACCACTGAAAGTGAGTAACCTAAAGGAGGGCTCCCAGGTGGCTCAGTGGTAAAGAATCTGCCTGCAAATGCAGGAGATGCAGGATCGATCCCAGGTTGGGAAGATCCCCTGGAGAAGGAAACGGGAACTCACTCTAGTATTCTTTTTTTTTTTTTTTAATTTTTTAAAAATATAAATTCCCATGGACAGAGGAGCCTAGCAGGGTACAATCCTTGGGGTGGGAAAGAGTCTGATACAACTGATCACACATGTCTCGACTGGTGGTGGTGCTCCCATGCCACTGAGGTGCTCTAGTTTAGGCTGAGAGTGTTACCCAAGGGGAGGACTAGATCTGAAAGTTACTTCAAGGGTCCAGAGTATCATAAAAGGAACACAAGATGGGAAAACTGACACTAAACAGACTGAAGCCTTACTTCTCAGTTTAAGAGGCAGCCTTATAAGACTGTAATAGTGTATAACAGTATTTGCCTATTACACCCTGGAAAACATCCAGGGTCACTTTGGAGTGTGTTACTGGGAGGGATGTAGTGCAATCTTCCCTTTTCTCTCCTGTTCTCTGACTCCTTTACTTTTTCCGTGGTCCTTGTTTCAATCATTTTTTATGTCAGTCTTTGTAGGGAAGTCCCTATCTCCACAATAAATGTCACACCTTTGGTGTATCTGAACTGTCTAACAAGTCTTCCTTTTGCTGCCTTGTCAGCCTTGCACTGTTACTAGCTCTCTCAATGTCTGAACTAGATGCTCTCCTTGACAGCAGATTTTCTAGTTGCTTAAACTCTGAGGTTTGCCAAAGAGCTGAAACTGTTCCAGATGACTGGAATATCAACTTATGCACCTAACATGCCTCTAACCTGAGAACAAAATTTAAATAGTTTCCAAAGTTTGCTTAACACATGCCTTCAGCAAATTGGACTCTGACTGTGCTCAAGGTAAATACTAGCCATCCTTTGTTTGGTTCCCTGGCAAGTGACTCTCTGCAGGGCTATCTTAGGAATTTGGCTGGCATTTCTTTTGTTCTTTGTTCACCATTGACCAATATGACTGTTGCTTCCCCTGCTTTTGTAACATGGTGGCAGGAAGGAAGGGAGGAAGGAAAGACGGGGATCAGTGCCAACACCCAATGGAGTGGGCTGGGTTTGGAGAATGCAGAAATGGGGCCCCTGTCTTTACTTCCACTTAGACCTCCTTATCTTAGTCACTAACAAGATATGTTTCTACATTCCTAGGATGTCTGGAGTTTGTGAGTTTGTTTATTTGTGTTATCCATGGGAAATGTTCACTAACGCCTGCTTGGGGTATGAAGGTAACTTCTATTTTCTGATTTCTGAACTTCAGGAGAAGGTAAAGCTTGATGCTGAAAGGGAAAAACTAGAGAGGCTTCAGGAGCTTTACTCCGAGCAGAAGACCCAGCTGGACAATTGTCCTGAGTCCATGAGGGAACAGTTACAACAACAACTGAAGAGGGTCAGTAGCAAACAGGAATGTGCTAGTTGTTTCTTTGTTTTTTTCAATTAAGTTCCACTTACTTTTGACTCCGTCACATAGCATAAATTTGCATAAACCCTGTTCATTAGATAACGTTTTAAATAGAAATATGCATGCTGACAGTACATATTATTCCTTGCTAATCAGTTATAAAATTCCTTCTTGGAATCCTTCACCTCATTAATAATGCAAAAACATTTCAAGTCCTTCTTTAAAACAAAACAGAGCTGTCACTGATATGTAACCAACAAGACTGTCGCATTTAAATCAGCTGACATTGTTTCCTGCATTCCATTCTCTACTGCACCTTGAGTACTAATTTCCCTTGAATTTTTTTTTCCCCCAGCTTAATTTTATACTCCTGTGCACAGACTTTTCTATTTTCTGGTTTGCTCGCCACCACCACTCATCATTTTGTTTTTCTTTTCCTTTCTTATTCTTAGTGGCATTGAACTCATTAGCATGATCACATAATCAAGCAAGACCCAAGATGCAGGGCATTCAATATTCAGGCTTCATAATTTAAAAATTTTTTATGCAGCATAGATGTTCTAGTTGAATTTTATCAGGTTTTTCTTCGATCTTTAATATTGGCAGCGATGAAACGACCTTGCTACCTGTCTTCCTAGGTGGATCGTTTTGCAGACACTAAGAAGGCCACTTCATATTTCATAGCCTGTAGACAGCTGGGTTGTTTGCTCTAAACAGCAGCCCAGATAGGCTGTGACTATGGGGTGTCAGTCATTAATAAATAGTTCTGGATCTCTAAAGGAGTCTAATAGTAATTTGCCCTAAATAAGTAACATTTTATGATTCCACAGGAGTAGGAAAAACTAGTTTTACTCATATTACTATTTTTGTGCCTTCTTGGAAATGGGCAACTTGGTAAAAATCAGTTAAGATAGCATACCCTTGAAAAATTTTAAGATGACCTTGAATACAAAAATGTTTGATACCCCTGAGTATCACTAGGTTATGAAAATTTATAGTTGAAGCTTTTCACTGTATTGCACAGATTGAAAGAATCTTTGAGTATAGAAAGAAACCAGTACAGACAAGTTAACTACAGCTTAACAATTCTAACATTTGTAATTTATGCAATGTTGGATAAAAAAAAATTTCAAAACTGTTTCTTCCCCTTCATTCATTTTATTGTGTACAGCTTAATTTGCTGTAAAAAGATAAAACTTCCTGTCCCTCAGTGTCCCAATTCGCTGAAAGTCTTACGATAAAAATGATTGGAAAAAGAAAAGTATTTGTAAAATTATTTTAGTTTGTACGTTTATGTGTTTATGCCAATTCACAAAAGAGATTGGGAAACTGATTTTTTTATATTTGTTTGCTATTTTTCAGCTTTCGCTAATGCTAAAGATTTTACACAGTCACAACAGTGCTTTATTTAGAGTCAGAAGCATGGTTATACATTTTGTTCTTCCCTTCCTTTAGTTATCCAGTTATTGCCTGTATTCTTTATAAATATTAAAATAAAAATTGGCAAATTCTATTAATAACTTGGAGTCAAGCATAATATAATTAGTTTGCTTAATCTAGATTCTATAAGATAACTCATACATTTCTGTATGTTCCAAGGACTTCGACTACAAAAGATGAAAGGAAATGATGCAGACAGCCTATTCCACTAATCGAAGGCAAAGACTCCTTCCTCTTCCTTTCCAAGCAGACTGCAAAATTTTTATCATAAAACCCCTTTCCTTAGGAGAGAAACTGGCTTGTGCTAGCTTCTGTTCACCTGATATTAAGAGAAATACTAATTCTGTTCTCCAGAGATGGACAATGACCAAAATGACTCTTCATCAGTCCTTTGGCTTCATCAGTAAAAAGTTCGCTTATTTCATGAGAAGTCCATTCATACTGGAGCTTCCTGTGTTATCACAACTCATTTCCCTTCAGACTTCAAACACTCCAGAATAGCACTTCATTACAGAGCTTTCTTCAGGGCATTTAAGCTAAATTTAATAATGTTGATTTTATTACAACTAACTTCATTAGGTGACAAATCAGACACAAGAGAAAATAAATGAATAGGAAGAAAATAATTTTCTTAGCCTGTATGCAATCTCAAACATGTGAGCCAAAACTGTAAAATGACTTTGTGCATACAACACTATGGATTTATGACTGGGCTTCTTAACTCCTAAATCATTGCTTAGAAGCAGAATACAGTTTTCATCCAATGTTGATTTCATGGCCTGTGATTTAATGTAGTTGATAATTGGGCTTACCAATCAAATCATAGAAGTGATATGAGAAAAAAAGCTGAAGATAAATGAGCCTTTCATTTGCCAGCACAGGCCTGGCTAGGATAGTTTACTTGTGTTTTGATGATTATTCAGCTGAATGGTTGAGTTTGGTCTCTTGATTTAAAAAAAATTCTATACAGTGATATCTACAATTAGGAGACCTTTTCTGTTTTCCTCACTAGGTCCACAATTAGTTTATCCTTTACTCTTGAATAAGTCATTCAACCTCTATGGCCCTCATTATCCTCATGAATAATGAGAAATTTGTGCTAGACAATTTTAATTGTCTTTTTTCCAAATTCAAAAAAGTATGCAAAAAAGTTTTTGAATATAGTGCATAAAGACAGAGAAATAGTAACGCACTCTTAAAAAGTTCAAAACTTGCTTTCAGAGGCCCTTGAGGTGTCATAAAACTATTCTTGTAATATCTCCTGGCCATACCATATCTAGTCCCTTCTTTCAGTTCCTCTACTGAAAGAAAGCAAAGAAAACAAAGCTGGGCATGTAAACTTCTGCCATGCATGCTGCTTGCTAAGTCGCTTCAGTTGTGTCTGACTCTTTGTGATGCTATGGACTGAGGCCTGCCAGGCTTCTCTGTCCATGGGATTCTCCAGGCAAGAATCCTGGAGTGGGTTGCCATACCACTTCTCCAGGGGATCTTCCTGGAGATCAAAACCATGTCTTTTAAGTCTCCTGTATTAGTAGGCGGGTTCTTTACCACTAGCTACACATTCTCAAAAATGTTATTGGGAAGAAAAAATGACTTTCACTGAATTTTCTTTAACACATCTGTTTTATTTCCTTTCACACCTGGCCTTTGAACTTGCAGCCAGTAAAGACTTGTCGTATTCTTTTAGTGGAGAAGTTTAGTTAAAATTTTCATTCAACTAGTCACACACTTGACTTTGAGCTTCCTGTATATATTATTCTGTGCTCAATTAAACTACTCTTGCCCCTAAATTCCATCTCTTGAATACTTATTCTTATCTAAAATCTTGTAACAGTTTTTTTTTTCTCCCCCAAACTGTTTTTCTTTCACAGTGTAAGTTTATATATACACATTTCAATGCTTTAGATAACTTGATCAGATGATTACACCAGAGGAATCTGAGTGCTGAGCTTAGGTTTAATTTTAAACTTTCCTGCCTAATGTGCTATTATTTTCATACAGTGGTTTAAATATTTACTAAAAATAAATTAGTGACTTTGTGACCTTCATGTGGTTAAAATAACACATGTTGCATATTAACCAGATGTGGGTAAGCAATTTACCAGCGTAGTTTATATATTGTGAGCCATATGCCCACTTTGAGATTCTCTATAAACGAAAAAAAAAGAAACCTTATTAAAATTTTTGTCTTAGTAACCTTTAGCCACAGGCCAGGTTTAATTGAAAGTCTTTAAAAACTTGAATATGGAAGCTTCTGTGAATAAATTTATCACTGATGTTTTAAGACTGCAGATATTTTGTTTTAAGACATAACATTAGAGTTACATCATAATTCCTTTAGTAACAACTAGATTTGGTCCAAATTCATTAATTCTTGTAGAAGTTATAAGCATGAAATCTCTGATAAATTTGAAATATCACCCAGTTACTTGAAACCAAAACTGCTTTACATTTGGCCAATTAAAATGTAAAGAAGTTTTGAGAAATGCTGAATGTGTTTTTCACCTTGTTTTTTCTATTCTTAGGCTTTGAGAATCCACTGTCTGTGTTGGCATAATAATCCTGTTGCTATAGTGCTGGTTGTAATTTCATGGTAGCTAATAGTCCTTTTGTGAATCATCCCCAGAATAAAATTAATTCCAGAAGATAAAAAAAATTTCATTTAATTAAAAGATTTAATTTACCACTTACATGAAAATCAGAAGAGGGGGTAGTGTGTTTAAATACTGATAATAGACCTAATTTATCACAGATTTATCCAACTCTTTTTTTTTTTGAAATTTGAACGAAATCTGTACTTTAGTTAATAATACTGTATCACATTTATTTTCCTGTTTTTTTTAAACCAAGATAGTATTTCTTTATATTCTTGGAACTGAATTAAAAGATTCAATCCTCATTCAATTTTTAAAAAATCATTAAGATAATAAACTTTCTGGACATAGCAGTGACACTAGATGCCAAAATACATGAAACTATATCAAAGTTTTGAATAAATATGAATTAGAAATCTAGTATTCTATTCTTAACAAGTCAAACAAGTGGAACGAAAATGTCATAAGTTTTTTAGCTAGGCAAAAATTCATGTTTTCTAAAATATATATATCATATTCTACATACATACTATATATGTGTGTGTGTGTGTGTGTGCACACACGCACATATACAAAAGGTTTTCTACTATGCTTGATAAAGGGTTGAGAAAGAACAACACAAAATCCAGCTCTTTTTAATGTGTTGATTGAAAGAAATGCCCTGGCACTTAGAGCTATGAGTCACATAGCCCAGCTGCCTGTTTTTGGGGGGGTCATTAATTATTCATAAATTATATACTTAAAAAGAATCTTCTATACATACCACATTTTATGGTTCTGTCAAAGGCTCCCAAAATCAGGAGGCTTTTTGTTTTCTCTAAGTAAATGGGAGAACAGTTCATACCACATGCACCAGCCTCTGCTCAGGTCCAGTTTCACCCCTGTCTTCAGATATCTCATAGGTTGGAGAACGACTCTTCTAGACTGACTTTTATGATTTCTGTTTGTTCTTATATGTCCTGAAGATTATTCCTAGACTAGCACTGCTTAACCTTTTGAGTCAGTCTTTGTGCTTTATGAACACTGTGGTTCTTACTATTTCTAGTAAAAAGGTTTGTAAACAATTTTAAGAGATTGACAGAAGCCCATGTAAGAACTCCAGTCTTCAAATGTTTTTGATGACTTCTCCCTTCACTAAAATTACTTGAGCATGCATTCCTATATGTACATACATATAGGTCATATAATGTTATAAATACATGTATTATATGTATTGTATGCATGCTCAAAATATATATATTCATTTAAAATAATCTTACATATGTTACTTTACCTGTATGTACATTAGAGAACATTTATTGAGAAATTGTAAAAGAAAAGGAAAAACTAAAAATAAATATAAAGAAGGTCTAATATTTCTTCCTCACATCCCAGTGCCTTGTGTTATATGCCTTTTGGGGTACATATATTCCCCTTAGAGACCTCTGATCTGTTACATATGCCAACTTTTAAATCTTTTTTTAAGGTTTATTTTTTTAATATGTTTCTTTTTAGCTGAAGGATAATTGCTTTCTAATATTGTGTTGGTTTCTATAATACATCAACATGAATCAGCCATAGGTATACATAGGTCCCCTCCCTCTTGAACCTCCCTCCTACCTCCCACCCTATCCTACTGAATCTTATTTTTTATAGTAAGCAACTTTGGAATATTGAATTTAGTCTTTATGCTAAAGTCTGATTTCATCTGGAAGTTGGTGAAAAATAAGTTTCTCAAGAGATTATGTCACACCTTTGGTCTGCAGATAATGTTTAGGTTATTTGTTGCATTCTTTTTATAGTTCATGATCCATTTTAAAGCCACCTGGTAGAGTTAAAGCAAGAATTCCTACAGCCAAAAAACACTCTCAAACCAATGCTGAAAGAAATGCCCCCCCTCCCACCGCTACCACAGTCCCTTTCAGTTTCATCCTAGTCACCACTCTGGAGTTTAACTCCAAAGAGATGATTATCATGTTCTAATCCTGGTCAGTGCTGTAACTGGAAAAATATTTCGGAGTTTCTGCTTTTATTAATTTTTTCTTCACGTTAAGAAGGCCGTAGCCATTCTCGTGTGTCTTGTTTTCATTCCCTTTTCTCCAAAGGATGCCGACCTACTGGATGTTGAGAGCAAACACTTTGAAGACCTGGAATTCCAGCAGCTTGAGCGTGAAAGCCGTCTAGATGAGGAAAAGGAGAACCTGACCCAGCAGCTCCTGCGTGAAGTGGCTGAGTATCAACGGAACATTGTTACTAGAAAGGTATTTTTACCAGGTGTTGTTCAATGTAGAAAGTCAAAATATATATACCCCTTGCTATGAGACAATAGTGATTGGTTAATATAGCTATAGCATGTGTCCATCTGTTCATATATTTGTTATATCTGAATATCTGTGTGTGTTCTGTTACATTTGGCAGATCATGGAGGCTGCCATGTGCATGCCAACTGATGCTCCAACTAGATAAAGTGAGACTTGGTATAGTTAGGGTTACCTGATGCTGTAGATGTATGTATGAATGTCTGATTCTTTTATGTGAACACCAAGGTACAGAAAATCAGAAATCTAGATATTTATTTTAAATTACTTGCTTTTGCAATCATAGTAACTTGATTTAAAATAATTTGTTGAAAAGTCTTTTGGAATTTCTGTTTCCAGACCCAATAGTTTTCAAAGCTGGCTGATAGCTTATTACTATTAGAAGCAGCCGTGGGGAATGGTATGCAAGTGACTGCGTCCACCCAACCCTGAGCACCCAGATATCGAGTCCAGAATTCATCTCTTGGTCCAAAATTTATAATCCTCACGCCAGTGCTCTGTAGTAAACCGATAAAATTGAGGGAAAGGACAATGGAGAAAGTGACACTTTCAGTTTAAACAAGAAATTCCGTAGTTTTTCTTCCCGTGAGGCGTCTCCTAAGGTGAAGTCAGAAATTCATTTATGTTCTAAAATAAGATTTCCCATTGACTTATGAATACTTGAAATAGATTCCAAATCACTTGGTCTTAGGTAAAGAAAAGCCTTGAGCTTGTGAGTTCAAAGAAACTGCTTCACAGTCTGGATAATAATAACTGCGTACCTAACATTGGGTGGCCTTCCCTGGTACTCCGCTGGTAAAGAATCTGCCTGGGGTGCAGGAGACCCCATTTTGATTCCTGGAACAGAAAGTTCCCCTGGAGAAGGGATAGTCTACCCACTCCAGTATTCTTGGGCTTCCCTGGTGGCTCAGATGGAACAGAATCCACCTGCACTGTGGGACACCTGAGTTCGATCCCTGGGTTGGGAAGATGCCCTGGAGGAAGGCATGGCAACCCACTCTAGTATTCTTGAGTGGAGAATCCCCATGGACAGAGGAGCCTGATGGACTGCAGTCCATGGGGTCACAAAGAGTCAGACATGACTGAGCGACTAACCACACCTAATGTCAATGAAATATGGTCACTGCACTTCTAGTTATAAACACTTCTCCCTTTTCCAGGACAGACAACAAACCCTTAGGTGTCTAATGTACATCTTTCTATGGTTGATTTTTTTCCCTCCAGGAAAAAATTTCTGCATTGAAAAAGCAAGCTAATCACATTGTCCAGCAGGCTCAAAGAGAACAAGATCATTTTGTGAAAGAAAAGAATAATTTAATAATGATGCTGCAGAGAGTAAGTATTTCCTTTCAGTACTGGTGAGAGCAAAACACAGGTTCCAGTTCAGGGAAAGCAGCTTCCATCAAACTAACTGCCTTTTAATGAATGAATTATAATGTAAGGAAGGCTTTTCTATATACATCTTTATTTAATCTTCCACATTAATAAACTGATGCTCTGAATGATTAACTGTAATTCAGAAATAAGCAAAGACATTTTCTTCATGTTTTTTCCACAGCGTGAGAATCCAAACTATGGGTAATCTGTATGTTTTCTGATTTTCTTCTTTAAAAAAATCTTATTTTTCATCAAATAGGTTAAACGTATTCTGCTCTTTTTACTGCTCTCAGACATTTTGGCTCAGTTGCTCTGGTGTTTTGAACTCTAATTATTTGCATATGGGTCTTCTTGGCAAATGCCACATTGGATTTTGGCTTAATCAGTGGGGTGAATGCCCCATGTGGGTGTGGCAAGGTCATCCTCATCACAGGGACTGTGTCGCCATCCACCCAGCTTCTAATATGCTCCATGTAAAGGGTTTATTTTGTCCAAACTACAGCCTAATTTTCTGACATAAACTCTTAATTTCAGGGATAAGACACAAAAACTTAAAGTTGATGGGGCTAGTCTCAGGACTGGGCCTTGCATGCAGGCCACTTAGAAATGGGACACTTGGGATCATGAAAATATGAGATGGACTCAGAGTGGAGTGCAGGAGAGAACAAATCTCAAATGATGGATTAAAGACAATGCTGCGCCATGGTCCCATCTAGAAGAAATGGAGCTGGCGCACTCATTCCCATCTTTACAGCTTAGCCATTTTCAGGTTGAGAAGAGAAAACTGGCCCTTCACATGCAATCATGAGTTCACTGACAGTGCCTCTGCAGCCCACATGAATCCCTGTCAGTTCCCCTCCTCCTGCTTCTTCAGCACCTGGACATTGCCAGTTGAAGTTGGACTTTCCAACCCTATCCTCTACTCTGGGGGTGAACTCTGGTGCTATTAGGCTCCCCACCACCTTTTGCGCACAAGATTCAAAGGCACAGCTTAAATTAGATTGTACAACATATAATATTTAAGTAGTTGCTGAAATTTTAGCAAAAAAAGAAAAAAAATCTCTTAGTGATAGATTTTTAATGGATAAGCACAAAGTAGAAATAAGATTTCCTCATTAAAATATATAATTCTGTTGTAAAAACTATGTCTTAAGATTTTTGTTTTCCCAAATTGACCTATAGCTACACCTCAACCCCAATAAAAATTCCAGTGATGCTAAAATTTGCAGTTGATCTTCATTATTCACGGGGTCCATATTTGTGACTCTACCTAATCACGAACCTTTGTAACCCTAAAAAAATCAATACTTGTCATGCAGTCACGGATGGACAGGTGAGCACAGAACAGTGAAAATTTTGAGTCACCCAATGGACATTCATATTCTCAGCTGAGGTTGGACAAGACAGTGCTCTGCCTGCTTGTTTTGCTCTCCTTCTATAAACAAATGTCCTTTTTGGAGACCATTTGGTGCCATGTCTTCATGTTTTTGTGCTTCTCATTGGTGATTTTGCTGTTTAAAATGCCTCACAAGTGCTAAAGTATTGGCTGGTGTTCTAAGGGCAGGACGGTTGTGATGTGCCTCATGGTGAAAATACATCTGTTAGATAAACAGCTTTCAGGCAGGAACTATAGTGCTGTTGGCTATGAGTTTAATGTTAATAATCAACCTTGTCTATTAAATAAGATGTCTTTAAATGGAAACACACGTTAAGACAGTTCTGTAGTGATCAGTTGATGAAAATATTGTGACCAGATGCCCACAGCAGCCCAACCTTATATTTCCCTTTGGAACAGTGGGTCAGTATTTACTACTTCAGCGTTCGTGGCAACATTATAGAAGGTAATCACTGCAGATAATGGGAATCGAATGCACATGAAAATGCAAAGGGCATAGCGTGGTCAAGACAACTTTGAACAAGAACAAAGCTGGAGGATTTATACTATTTGACTTCAAGTTTTTCTGTAAAGCTATAGCATTTAAGAGGGTGTGGTGCTGGCATACAAATAGACATATAGATCAGAGGAACCGAACAGAGTCCAGAAATAAACTCACATATCCTGCCTATTGATTTTTGACAAAGGTTCCAAGACAATCCAGAGGGAAAGGAAAGTCCAGCTGGATCAACTGGGCAAACATGGGAAACAATGAATCTCAACACTGTTTATCCTCATGTCATGCATATAAATTAATTTGAGACAGATTATAGGCCTAAACAAAAATTAGCAAGATAAAGTTTCTTGAAAATACAGGTGGGCAAGTATACCTTCATGGCCTCAGAGTAAACAAAGATTTCTTAAAGAGTAAATGACAAAAAACTTGTATACAGAATATATTAGAAACTCCAAAACTCAAAAATAGTAAACAACCAACAAATAAAATTTTATAAAAACAGACAAAAGGCTGCAGTTGAAACATTTCACAAAAGTTATGTGAAGTTATGTGAAGAGTCCATAAGTCCCATGAAAGAGTGGCATTGTTAGTCATCAGGAAAATACAAAGTTGACTCAGCTTAATAGATTTTGTGTTCCTTCAGGAAAAGGAAAATCTTTGTAATTTGGAAAAGAAATACTCCAGCCTGTCTGGGGGGAAAGGGTTTCCTGTCACCCCCAATACTCTGAAAGAGGTAAGCTGTGATTTTACATGTCCACTCGTTATCACCTTAGAACTCAGGAGATGTGCCTCAGTTTTCTGGGATTAGCTGACTGGGAAACAGGAACTGAAGTGACTTGTGAAAGCACTCAGTGCTTTGAGGTTTTCCTGCCTTTCCTGATTTATGCTTTGAGAATTTCAGGGATTATCTTTATGTCTGATGCAGATGCTGTGTGTGTGTGTGTGTGTGTGTGTGTGTATACTTTGGTTAATAGTGATATGGGTTACTTTGGGGTTTCAAACATTTAGGATCCAAAGCCAAACTAGTCTTAATAGCTCTTCTTTCCTCTTGTATTTTCCTTTCTCAGTTTCTCATCTTTCCTACTTCTCTTTTTCCTACGTCTTCTGGAATGTGAAAAGCCCCCAAACATCTCTGCCCTTTTCTCCCAGTGTTGTCTGGGTTATTTTGCCCTAAATTGGAAAAATCCTGTTTACATTAAGCTGTACACCCTCTTTATCCCAAACGTTCATCTTTCCCAAGACCCCGTCACTGCCTTTTCCCAAATATCTTTTTATAGAGCTACACTGCTATAATGGTAAAAATATTTTAACTCTAATTTGGAAAATTAGAACCCTGACCAGAAAGAAATAGTTTTCTTGATCTTTTTTTTCCAGAAAGCTAAAGAAAAAGCTTGCTTATGCATAAAATTTTTCGTAATAGCAAAAACCACTTTATAAACTGCTTTAAAAAAGCAGTAAAGTTAGGAATTCCTTCACAGAAAATATTTTCTCTGTGTGTGTGTGTGTATATATATATATATATATATATATATGTGAAAAAATGCTCATCACGTAACAGGTGTAACTGATACGTACTTTGGAAGCATTTTGTGAACTGTTTCCACAAAAGCTTTATTAGACCATTCAGTTATGGAGTTTCTCTCCATTATTTAGAACACAGGCTGGCAGATTCACTGCATAAAGGATGCTTGTGAATGGAGTGTAGAGGAATAAGATTATGTCAGTGAGGTGGGCAGGGGCTGGCTCTTGTGAGTCATGTTAAAGAAATATGGTTTATTTTATGTGGATGGGAAGCCACTGAGTGGTTTTAAGCAGGGAGGTGATGTTATTTGAGATCCATTTGTTAAAGATCAACCTGAGCTGCTCTATTGGATTATAAAGAAGAGTTGCTGGAAAACCAGTGTGGCAGTGATTGTAGTATAAGTTGCAGGTGCTAGTGACTTGAATTTGAACAAATAAAGAAAGATGGACAGAACCAACTAGATGCAGAAATGCTTTGGAGGTAGAGTTGACAGTTCTTACTGATAGATTGGATGTGGGGGTGAAGTACGTTAAGGGCATTGTCAGGAATGCTGCTGTTAAAAATTCCAGTTTGAATAATGAGGTGGATGGTGAGTAGCTGTTACTGAGATGGAGAAGACTGGAGAAAGAATAGGTTTAAGTAGAAAGGTGTGCAGTTTAACTCTGGATGTGAGTTTGAAGGGCTTGTGGCTTCCAAATGCATTAGATAGGGTCTAATGGGAAATAGATGGGGAAACAGTGGAAACAGTGTCAGACTTTATTTTGAGGGGCTCCAAAATCACTGCAGATGGTGACTGCAACCATAAAATTAAAAGACGGTTACTCCTTGGAAAAAAAGTTATGACCAACCTAGATAGCATATTCAAAAGCAGAGACATTACTTTGCCGACTAAGGTCCATCTAGTCAAGGCTATGGTTTTTCCTGTGGTCACGTATGGATGTGAGAGTTGGACTGTGAAGAAGGCTGAGCGCTGAAGAATTGATGCTTCTGAACTGTGGTATTGGAGAAGACTTGAGAGTCCCTTGGACTGCAAGGAGATCCAACCAGTCCATTCTGAAGAAGATCAGCCCTGGGATTTCTTTGGAGGGAATGATGCTAAAGCTGAAACTCCAGTACTTTGGCCACCTCATGCGAAGAGTTGAGTCATTGGAAAAGACTCTGATGCTGGGAGGGATTGGGGGCAGGAGGAGAAGGGGACGACAGAGGATGAGATGGCTGGATGGCATCACTGACTTGATGGACGTGAATCTGAGTGAACTCCGGGAGTTGGTGATGGACAGGGAGGCCTGGCGTGCTGTGATTCATGAGGTCGCAAAGAGTCAGACACGACTGAGCGACTGAACTGAACTGAAGGTCTCTTTACCTCTTGAAGAATCAGATCTTTCCCTTTCTATTAAGGAGTTCCTCTTTTTCTCTGCAGCCCTCCTGTTGTTGAAAGCCCACTGGGGTTTTGACTGTATTTGTGTGTCTGCAACTCCCAGGTTTGTTGCGTGGCTATGTGTTCTCTCATGCCTGCAGACTTGGCTCAGAAGAGGTTTCAATTTTCTTTCTTTCTCTCGTCTTTCTTTCTCCCCCCAACTCTCTCGTTCTCTCTCTTTTTTTTTAAAGAATGATGAATTTATATCCAACTCTTTTAAATAAGTCCCACTTTTGAAAAATGACATACATTTTTAAGCAATTAATTAGGTTATTACAGTTATTAGGTTATTACAGTTATAATAGGTTATTATATGAATCATATAGAAGTCAAATTTTGGTTTTGAAAGATTCTACCAACTTAGCAAAAGAATAACTCAAGTTGCTACTCTTCATTCTCATTATCGAAGATAAAATAAATTTGACAACCCAATTTTCAACTTCCTTTCTTCAATTTATAAAATTTACATACTATCTATTGTCCCTTTCTGAAGTGCAGAACTAAATTCAGCAGCATTTTGATATCTTCAGTTTATTAACAGTCAACTCTGGTTTTCTCTACTTTGTCAGAATTATAAACTCTCAGTGAAAACCTTGTTTTCCCATCTGGGATTTTTGCTTCACCAGCATAACAATATCTTACCTTTTCTGGAGCCATTGTCTGAAAAAAATTGATGGACAAGTAGAGCTCAAATATTAAATTTAACACAATTTACTTTTAAAAGAGAGATGCTAATTTATACCCTTTATTCTTTTTTCATACTGTTTTATTCATCTAGTGAAAATATGAATGATCTGTAAGTTACTTTCCATGGTAATTTACAAGGGCCTTTTCCTCAAATATAAATTCAGAAATTTTAATTCTCAAGGATTTTGATTCATGGGTACTTTCTCTAAGCTGAAGCCACAACCGAATCATTGAATTTAAAAGTAACTGAAAATTCACTGTTCTAGAGGGAAGTTGCCTTAAACTGAAACACTCTTGAGCTGCAACTTTGCCTTAAGAGTGTGTGTGTGTGTGTGTGTGTGTGTGTGTGTGTGTATGTGTGTGTGTGGGCGAGCATGTACATTTCTCTTGCTAGGGAAGGCTCAGAGGAGAATAGTGTCCTTTTTATTTTCATTTTGTTGAGATGCCTGAAAGCTAGATTCCATTACAAATAAACTACTGCTTTGTAAATGTCTTAGTGCAAAAGTCAGTAGTCCTTAGTCTATATTTATTCATCCTCTAGTTTGTCAGGCAGCAGAAGAAAAAGAGAAAATCTTAAAGATTTATGGAAAAGTCTCTTCAATCAGAGAGTGGTTGCATTGTCGATCTTATGTCTCAGATGTATTTTTGTGTGTGATTATTTTAAATGCTGTGTAGTGACAACCTTATTCAGTCAACAGAGTGAATGCTGATATAGATGGATATTTTTAAATCAAAGATACTGGGTTATTTATAATAAGTCATTTTGATTTTATCTGAAGATTTACTTTTAATGTTGGAAATACAATTTTTCAAGATTAAGAACCATACATCCATTTTAATAACTGATGATTGCCTTAATGAAACATTTGATAATACCACAGATATCTGGCTGTGATGCTCTGAGCTAACTCCATTGTACTGGAGCATTAATACTCTCGCATGCTTCAGCTCTTGCTTTCCTCATGTGTAATGTATCAATTCCTCCTTTTAGGGCTATATCATTGTAAATGAAATTAATGAGTCATGTGGCAGTTCCACGAATCTCCCCCCTTCCACTCAGTTCCCTGCTGATGCTGATGCTGCTGCCACTGGGCCTACCACAGCTGTGCTGATGAGCCAGCCACAAAGTAAAGAGGTGTGTTGGCATGCCGTTTCATTCAGTCACTGCTTTCCTCATGTCAAAAATTAACCCATGGTTAACATAAAACAATGCTGTGTGAGACAACGATATGTCTGGTTGACCAGAGGGCTGGAGTGATGCTGAGTTTGAAAAACAGGCCAATTTGGGAAGTAGTGCTCTACTAATAATAATACTTGAAACCGTGAAATATGGTACAGAGTATAGAGTACTAGGAGAAGGAAGTTCAGAAGAATAAACTCTATCTTAGTGTTTTAGCCCAGCCTAGTTTTCTTAGAAACCAAAGAGACTTTCTAAAATTGTTGGTTTGAAGCACCTTTCCAGTTTGATTTTGTATTCAATTTTGTTTTACAGTACGGATTTCTTTTTTCATTTTCTTCTGCTTTAAAACATCTGGGGAGAGACAAATAATAGTAAATTAAAATACCTCCTACTGATCCAAGTGTGGGATTTGAACACAAGGCTAAATTTAAAGATACTCCCCGTCATTTATGACTCCTGGAGTAACATATAAGAAAACAGAACAACGAGATTATCAGTTTCATTTCTTTGTCTTATTCTTTCATTTCATATGGACACATAAATACTTTTTTTTTTCCCCTTTAAAGCAAAGATCATCTGTCTGTTCTGGATTTATGTTTCCTTCCACTCTTTCTTCTCATCCTGTCACTCAACCTCCATCAGCCGCTTGGCCTGAAGTCGTGGCTACCTCTGTCGATTCTTTTCCTTTAAATGACACACCTCCTCCTCTACCAGCTAAGAAACACAGAAGGCAACAGCAGCAGGACCAGCAGGTAATTAGGAACTGGCATTTAGAGTTTGGAAATTTTACCTTGACACCAAACTTACTGATGTGAAATCTTTTCTTCAGTTTTTCCAAAGATATTTTTTAAAAAGATAAGGTGCATACTCCTTTTTTAAAAAGAACATTTAGCTTCCCTGGTGGCTCAGAGGTTAAAGCGTCTGCCTCCAGTGTGGGAGTCCTGGGTTCGATCCCTGGGTTGGGAAGATCCCCTGGAGAAGGAAATGGCAACCCATTCCGGTATTCTTGCCTGGAGAATCCCACGGACAGAGAAGCCTGGTAGGCTACAGTCCACAGGTTGTAAAGAGTCAGACACGACTGAGCAACTTCACTTAAGAGTGTGGGGATTGTTAGAGAGCTTGAGGCCTTGATTGTCCTCTCCTGGCTTTTGATATGTTGGAGCTAGTTTCACATCCTCATGCTTCAGTTCCCATTCAATCAAAATATTGCAACTTCAGGTATTTTTCAAAATCATAATAATTACTTCCATAAAATCCATGGTATACAAAGTTGCTATGTCAACACAAAATATTTTCCTTACACATTATTGAAACCATAATAGTAGACACCATTCCTCTGCTGTGATTCAAAACTTCCTTAGCATTTTACAAATGTCTCATTTCTTCCTTCTAACAATCCCATGAAATATGCACTATCTCTGTATTGATGTGTCGGGAACTGAGACTCAGTGTTGGTAAGCACCTTGTCCAGAGTCATATCACAAGCAGTGCATTTGGTCCATAGAGCAACAGTTTTTTATTACATATTTTAAAATAAATAATTTCTTATTCCAAACATGTTGCCCTCTTTTTAGGACATTTTATGAATACTCATGGACTGCCCTAGTGGCTCAGTTGGTAAAGAATCTGCCTGCAATGCGTGAGACCCAGGTTTGATCCCTCAGTCAGGAAGATCCCCTGGAGAAGGAAATGGCAACCCACTCCTTTATTCTTGCCTGGGGAATCCCATGGACAGAGGAGCCTGGTGGGCTAGTCCATGGGGTCTCAAGAGTCGAACATGACTTAGCGACTAAACCACCAAAAAATTTTGATTTGAAACTTTAAACTATAATCAAGTCCTTACATGAATTTGGCCCCAGAAGATCCTAAGGTGTCAGTCAATAGACCTCCCAAAGTAGGTGAGCTCTGGTTCGTTATGCCTTTCTCTTACCTTTCTTAACTCTACCTTTCCTATCTATTATCTTTGGTTAAAGGTCCATATCTCCTCACTACTTTTAGGTTAATAAATGTCTAGCATAAATAGATAATTGTTAAGTTAAAGTGCAGATATTCTTCATGATTGGCATGTTGGAAGATTGATAGCAAATTTGATATCTCAGAGTTGCATAAATTTTTAGATATTTCGAAAGCCCGAGTTTAGTATTACAATGATCCAACCTAAAGAACCTCTAAATAGAAAATAACTTTCCTATCGAAGACATTTTGGGGAAGGCCAAGAAAAATGTGGGTAAGTTTCAAGTTGGTAAAATGTTGCCTTAGGGATCTGAAAAAGAAAAAAAAAAAGTGAAATGGTCAACAGGAGGATTTTTAAATGTGAGGGACTGCTACGGAGGCTCCTTGGCCAAGATCTTTTTTTCAGTCTAGAAGGATGCCTTCTATGGAAACATCATGTGGATTTGAAGTATGTTTATGTGATTGAAACATGATTCCATCTTTAAACCAACTTCCCTGTTTATGCTTTCTCTTCATCTTCTTCCTTCTCCCATTTCTTACTCTCCTCACTCTGGGATCTGTGCCATCACACAGAACTGTCCAGACAAAGGGGGAAACTACTTATGCTTTGTCCACTGACTGTTCCTCCATCCACATGGCAACCATCATGATAACTTGTAAGTTGTCTTGAGGCCCCCAAGGCAGCTGGCACTACTGTGAAAGTGACAGGTGGATTTTTTCTGAATTTTTCAGTAATAAATTCTTCTCATGTCTGTGTATCTTACCAAATGTTAGCCCAAGTCTCTTGGCGAACATGAGTAGAAGTTGAATAATTTTTTTCTAGTGTGTGTTAAAATTCCAAAGCTTCTTATAAATGCATACTTCTTAATTTCTTTAGTGATCTGTTTCAATTAGTCAAGTTTTGCTATTCTGCTTTACATTTGCATCTAAAGCATTTTAGAAGCCTGGAAGAAAGGAAAAAACACCAGGAAGGCCTCTATCTGAGTGACACTTTGCCTCGAAAGAAAACCACACCTTCCATATCCCCACATTTCAGCAGCGCTACTATGGGGAGAAGCACCGCCCCAAAGGTAGGACATGGGGAGAGTCACGAGCCTCACCGTCAGTGAGTCTTTCTGTCCTTACGTTGACTGACATGCAAAGGCCTTAAAGAAAATGCTCAATAATAGATCATTAAGTTTGCTTGTTGGGCAGACATCATAACTGAATTGCACTTTCTATCTTGTTCAGAGGACGTTTGGAATTGTATGCTCTGGGACCAAGGCACCTGGTCCAGGGTGTGTTCTGCCACCACCACACAAATGGTGAGCGGCATTCACTTCCATGACACACTCCCAGGCTGCATCCTATATCTGGAAATTGGAGGATGTAGGCTCCGGATTCTAGGAGTATTAGCAACCAATATTTATTGGATCATTTCTTGGAACCTGACACTGGGCTACGCCTTTTAGGTGTATCGTTTCACTGTAAAACTCAACACCCTGCAGTAGAGGTATTAATACTAATTAGTATCTCCATCATACACATGGAAAACAGAATTGGAAAGAAGCTAGGTGAGTGGCCCATGTGTCCTCAGCTGGTTGGCATTGAAGCTAGAATGTCAACCCACGTGGTATGATGCCTGAGTTGCCCTTGCTCCTGTTCTGCTAGCTTGCCTGAAGAGTCGTGGCAGGATGAAGGCAAGGGCAAGAGAGAAGGAGGCTCTGAGTGGGACAGAAGTTGGAGTTCTTCTCTTGCCCTTAATCAGAATAACTTTGTTTCTTTTTATCTATTTTATAAACTGGTGTTCCCAGAATGTTTTACACTAAGACTTTGTTACTTTAAAGGGTGCTAAAACCACCGGGACAGTTAGTAGGATTCTCTGGTGTTTAGCCCACCTGATCACCAGGAGCAGATGCAGGCTGGTGCCCCTGAAGAGTGTGTGGATCTCCTCTGTCCTTGTGCATGACATGCATGCGTCCTTGCCCTGCCTCTACTCTCTGTCCCTGGCGCATGAAGGACTTTCGAGTTTTTCTCGAAGGTGGTTCTAGACAGTGTTTTCCCCATCTGTCTTCACTTCTGCAACTGCTCCCTGTGGAGGAATGGCTGTGATGCTGAGGCTGCTGCGAAGCTCTGGGGGAGTGACAGCAACTGGTCTGTACCATTTAGCATCAATACATTGGTTGCAAAGACCTGCCTTCTGCGCTTAATTAGGAGTTAGGCAAACAGCGATGTGGCTGTGTCCGAAAGGACCATTGGGCTTGCAGCTTGCCTGAATTGTTTCCTCCTGGTTCTCACAGGGCCACCTGCCCCTGGGACAGAGCAACAGCTGTGGCAGCGTGCTCCCCCACTCGCTAGCAACCATGACCAAAGACTCAGAATCTCGGAGGATGCTCAGAGGTAGGTATCTTGTGAGTCTGGGTCATGCCCTTTGTCAAGCATTAGAATTTCTCAAGGAGAGGGAATCAGAACAGAATTGGGGGTCATTAGACAGGGGATCAACCAAAGTCCTAAATGCCACTTTTTAATTTTTATTTTTTAAATTGTATTGATGTATATATAGTTTACAGTGTTGTATTAATTTCTGCTCTACAGCAAAGTGATTCAGTCAGCTTTACTCTTTATGTGTCTCCTTAGAGGGAGAATGTATATATAAATCTTATTGTTGTACTGAGATAAGTTTTCCTGTATGCACACGTGGCTGGTATATTCCCATTGCACTTTTTATAAATGCAGTGGAATTTTCCATTCAGAAAGGCCCCTAGAGAATTACTAACCTTCTTATCTGATTGAAAGAGAGAAAAAAAATACCCCTGAGAGTCTGACAGATTACCACCCACTTAGCTAAGTCGCTCCCCTCGGTTGTGGCTGAGCCACTCTTCCACTGCAGGAATGACTCATTGAGCTAAAGATTCACTGAGCTAACACACAGAGTTAGTAGCCCAGCGCAGACTTTCCTTTAGGCCTTCTAATGTGGGTTGAACTTTTATGTGGTTGTTAGGTTTCAGGTAGACTTGGATTCTCAGCATGCTCTATTTCTTTGAAATAATACATTGCATTTCTAATGGGATTCTCAAGCAGTCTGTGTGTGGCTGGAAGAAAATACTCTAAGGCAATTCCAGAGGTGAGCTCCTTGTAGAGAAGATTAGATTTATTGTGTTAAAATGGGGCTTTAGGTCAACTTATATTGGCCTTGACTTTTGAGCAGGTATGGTGCTAGGTAGCAAAAATGCAAATAAATGACATGATCCTTGCCCTTGAAATACCTAGCCTCATGAGGAAGACAGAAACGTAACTGATAATCTCAATCAAATGTGGAAAATGCAGTGTTGGAGGTGTGCCCAGGATGTGAGTGGGATGCTGACAGGATGATGGACATCTTTCCTATCAATGCTTTCATTTTGAAGCTATTCCCTCTAAGGTGGCTAGGATGCAGTTCTGACTGCTCGGCATCTTTGCTAATGTCACCAGAGAATAATCACTATTACCATCAGAAATACATTTATATACTGGTATATATATATGCATGTATACATAATGTGTATGTGTGTGTGGCTAAGTGAGATGTACATACATATATGTATTCTTGAAAGAGGATTTCATATCATTACCAATGTGATTTAAGAGTTAACAGAGGCTATGGTATTCATAAAAGTGGTTTATAGTATGAGAGGTTTTATTTATTTTAATAAAATACATTTGACTTAACTTCTCTTTTGTCATAATTTCTTAAACTAAAAGTACCCCATAGTTTATAAATAATTGAACATAAATGAGTATATTTGGCTCTCACTTATTACTGTTCACTTGTGGGTCAAGTCTGTTTTCTGTCGAAACATTTTTCTGTGATATTTATAGACTTCTTTTTGAATATTTTTCCCACGGGCTGAAGACATCAAAGTTCAGATTGGCCACAACACATACTTTATGTTGAAAGTTTTTTCCTTAAAATAGAGTAAGAAAAACTAGACCTGTATACCAAATAGATTTGTAAAAATGAAGGGCTGTAAACAATATCGTTTAAGAGGATTCTTGTGAGAATGTGGTGAAACTGAAGGGGTGTTTGATCTCTGTTTTTCTCATCTGTGTTCCCCTCAAATAATGGGATCCCCCATGTTAGGTTCATGGAGAAAAAGCTGAGCCAATTCCCTTAGGTCACATTAGGTACCCTCTGCCAAATCTGTTGTCTTTGACCTGTCTTTTGTGCTCCTGTTCTTCGCTGGTAGGTCTTTTGTGCATCCCAGAAGTCTGCAGCCTCAGACTGCAGACTGAGTGGTATTCCACCTGGTGTTCCTCTTAAACAGTTTCATGTGGTGACGATGAGACAGTTCCCGAAGAAATAGAGAAGCATAAGGTGTGTGTTGATGTAAGAGATTGTGATGTATCTTATGAGGCCAGCCTGCTGCCTTTGGCTCCCTCACCCAGAGGAGAAGTGGGTAGGGACTGCAGTTTTTAGAGCTACAACAGACCATAAAAATTGGCAGGATTTTCTACTAAACCCATACAGGTGGCCCACAGGACCAGGAAGGATGAATCATAATTTCATTTAGAATTGTTTCACCATCAATTGTTGGTGCCATTAAAATAGCAAAGTAAACTAACCAAGTAAAAAGTCCATGGTTTTGAAAAAATTGGACCTTGCACATTTTTCATTAACTCAAATGAAATAGACCTTGTCATTTTCACGACTTATACCATTAACTTAAATGAACTGTTTTTTTGCTGCTTATTCGTAATGGATGCATCAAGGACAATGGTGTGAGTATAAGCCTTCCTTCCATAAGCACTCTCGTGATAGATCTGACAGTGTGAGTCATGCAACCCAAGATCTCTGAGAGCAGAGTTTAAAGCAAAGAGCCCAGGAACTCAACTCTTAAAGTTGAAATGGTTATTGGCTTTTGTACAACTTGTGAACCATCCCTTTGTAAGCTTTAGAATGAATGAAATCTTTGTCCTTTTTCTTCTGTTCAATGCAGGAAAGTCCAAGAAAGGTATGACAACCTCCCTGTGTGGTGTTTTTGTTTCCAGCAAGTAGTGAAAGATCATTGTCATGTCATCTTTAAGAAATGATCAGATTTAACACTGTACAATGGTGGATTTTTAGTCTAATGATTATTTCTTTTACACAATAGAGGGAAATTGTTGCACGTTTGCTAAAAACACAATGCTGCGTGCAGCTGCTGTTCATTCACAGGCAGCTGCATGACCCTGTTTGTCTCGATTTTTTATTGCAAGGTCAGATCATGCAGGAAACACGAGTGGTTCGGAAGTGTTGCTTCATAAGACTCAGGATCTAGATAAAGCAAAGAGTGGGCTTGTACTATGTATAGGCTAAGTTTAAGATATGCTGTTTCTCCTTTATAGAGGCCAGGTATAAATAAAGCAGGCTATGTGAGAGGATGGAAGGATTTAGGAGGATCCTAGTATTCCATTTAAGCCTTAAAACCTAGTATAGAGTGAAAGGGAAAGTCACTCAGTTGTGTCTCTTTGCGACCCCCATGGGCTATACAATCCATGGAATTCTCCTGGCCAGAATACTGGAGTGGGTAGCCTTTCCCTTCTCCAGGGGATCTTTCCAACCCAGGGACTGAACCCAGTATAGAGTGAGGAACTGTCTAAATGACTGGCTAGAACAAATGATTCCTATGTGGCTAGGTGATGGTAATGCAGGACATTACAGAACTGATTTGTTATAAAGTTGGATGAACTGTGCCTCAAATCGTCGAATGGCATATTACAAACCTTAACTTTAAAAAGCTATTTGTTAGCATCTTCTTGGAATAAAGAATTATTTTATAGATATAATCTTGTTTTTATTCTCCCTGTTTTCTGGTTGAACATGTGTGATGGTTTCTCTCTTTTTTTTTTCCTGTAACAAATCGTTTTTTGACTGTGTGCATGTATCAGAAGCTTGTTTTTGTTTTGTTAACTTCTTGAATTCTTCTCTATAAACTCAAATTTAATCTAAAAATATGACTATCTTCCCTGGTCAAGCTGGTACTGTTACTAACACTGTCAATGACTGCATGTTGGAAGGGTGTGTTTTTCCTGTCCCCTTGTCATCCTTTTTGATCTTGTATCTTTTTCCCTTTCTCTATCATTCTTCTCCTCATTCCTGACTTGTCCTGCACGTTCATCTTCCGGCTGCGGACTATGGTTAGGAAGAATGAATTTCTCAGCAGGTGAGAAATTGTCAGAAATACTGATTAATTTTATCCTCCTAAATCCAGGTTACAAATTTAGGTCATTGCGTTTTCTGTATCAAGGCCCAGATAACCATTTTAAGGTATATAAGACACATTTAGAAAACATCAGCAAGATTATATATCCCACCGTGGTTAACTCACACAGGACTGTTCAGGTACGATTAGCCAGAATTCACAGAGAATGGTATTTTAAAAATAATAATAATAAATGGGCCTTGCACATCCAACCTATTGGCTCTTCTGGGACAGTGAAGAATGTTGAGTTGATTTGGGTTCCATGTATGTGCTATGCTTAGCGACCAGCCTCAGATATTACCAGGTCTTACTTTATAAACTTTGTAAAATACCCAATTCAGACAGCCGTTCCTGTCCAGTCAAGAAGGATTTAGAGTATTTACAAGGCCCTTTTTACTCTTTAGAGATTGTCCCACTGCTGAATATTATTCTTGCCACATAATTTAAAAAGAAAAATAGAAACCAAGCAGTCTCAGGGATTTAGGAAAGTCTCATGTTTCCCCAATCCACTTACTTTGCCCCACCTGAAATAGTAGATGCATTCCATTTCCTTATTTAGTCACTAGTATATTTGAAATTTATGAATTCACTCAGTGACCTTTTATATTGTGACATCTGAGTACTAAACAAATGGGATTCTGTGCTGAACAGGACATATATGGCCCCCTCTCTGATGACCTACACTTGAGTGGAGGCTTAATCCAGCTCACACCTCTTCTGGTGCTACTTCATTGTACCAGCAGTCGTCCTTGGCCCTCCTGCCAGGGGACCCTCCTCCGTCTCCTGAGCCCCGATGGTGTCCTTCTGTTGAAAGTATCTGTACCTTTAAATGGCCAGGCCAGAGCCTGGATCCCAAAACCAGCTCCTAGGAATCACACTGGTGCCGTTCCAGGATCACAAAGGGGAGGTCCATACCCTTATTTGTAATTTCAGGGATCACTTGTTTTTTTGGAATTGCTCAGGAGGGAGGAGGCTAAGCCAGGTGACAGGTGAGTTTGTTGTGATCAATAAAGTGTTGCTGATTGGGGGGAAAGGAGGGGCTGCATAAGGTGGATGTTCCCATTCATATTGGAGCCACAGGAAACTAAAATCCTGCCATGGAAGCTCCTTGTTAGCAGCAGCCTTTTTCATTTAAGTTGAAAATTCAGAGTTTTATCCTATCACCAGAATGATAGAAGGTTCTCTGAGACACAGAGCAAAGAAATAAGGTAAAACACATGGTGAGGTGACCTAGGGAATTTACATCTGCAGTCCTAACACTGTAACATGGCAGCCCCTTGTGCCCACATTTGAAAATTTTGGAGTCATTTTAGTTTACCGTCTACCTCCCCTGAAGGTGGTAAGTTCATTTTCTTATTCTGTGATACAATTAGGAAAAAAATCCTGGACTATCTAAGGAGCAGGACATACTTACATAATTGCATTACAGGAAGTAGCTTTCCTTATCATGAAAAAACTGAAGGGAAGAGAGGTTGTGACCCATGTCATCACCAAGGAGACGATTCTTGTGTTTTAAATGACAGGGTTGTCCTTTAGGGATTTGGTTTTCATAATAAAACAAGGAAATGTCTTCCATGTTATGGGTGCCAGCATGAAGTTCTCTTTGCCAACAAGGCTTTTTTGAAAGTGTAAAGCAAGATACATGTGTGACCTTTTCAAATAATCTCTGGTATTTTTTGTCCCTCCCTTTTCCATAATGAATAATTGGAAACAATTTAAAAGGAGCAGTTAGTAATTCCAAAAGTTCAAATGTCAAAGGTAAATATTTGTGCAATGAATTATTTTGCCATGTTTAAGATTGAAAAAAACAGGCACAAGCTCCGTGTTTATGAATGCGCTGGCCTTTGTAATGCTTTATGCTTTAATCATTACAGCTGATGCTGTTCTCTCTAAAGCCTCATGGTGTGCTTTTATGTTTTGCATCTTTCCTTAGCAAAGTGATATGTAGTTTTTACATATGTGTGTGTATTTATAACTTATGATTATCTCTTACATTAAGGAAACTTATTTTCCCAGAAATGCCTTAACCTAAACTAACATATTTTAACTTCGATATCTAAAACTGCTCTAAATACTAGTGGCATGCAAACCCCTCATGGAATTCAAATCATTTTACAGGTTTAGTTCTGATCTATAATGTTTTGTTGAAGCATCACAGATGTGGCATCTGTTTTTAAATGAAAATGTTTAATCAACAGCTGAGGAAGCGGTTTGGAATCACTTGCCTTCTTTTGCCCTCTGGCCTGTTTTTTTGGTCATTTCATTACTAATTAAAAACCTCATAGAAAGGTAGGTAGGGTACAAGAAAACATGGAAAATCCAGATGGTCCAAATATATAGTCTTAACAGGCGTGGCAGTACATTTGATCTGGGAGAAAGTGATTGTGAGCTATTGTACTGGCTAAAGAACATATTTTAATGAATTGAGGGCTTCGTTTATCACTATGACTCCTGATTCTTGAGTACATGGTAAACAGAGAATTAAAATAAAGATAATTTGATTTGTGATACCCAAAATCAGCTACCAGAAGAAAGCCATAGAATAACACAAAGTAAAGCCTGTGGCCTGGTGTGCCAACTAACCAGGTACCAGGGTAAGGAAAGCCCCTCTTAATAGAGGCACTTTTGCTCCTGTGGATATGATCCCTACTTTTCCATACGCTTATCACCAACTAGCTGAAGGCTGGTGGTTAAGGCAGAAGAAGGAAGAGAGCTAAAAATATCCTAATTAGGCTGATCACAACTATTGGAAGGATTGTTGATTCTGAGTGTTTTAAATGAGTAATTGGCAGACGGGGATTTGAGAAAGAAAAAAAAAAAAGAATGAGAAAAATGTGCAGTTGAAACATTAACCAAAGTAAAAATGTTAGTGATATGAGTAAGATACAAGTTTCTCAGGTCCTACACCTAGATTATCTACTTGCTGTTTTATGACCAGATCAAGTACCTTTGAAACTGGAGTACAACTGAAGAAGTGACCGCCCTAAGAGCCTCGTGTCACTTGTCATAAGAAGTCATCGTGCTTTGCTTAAACTCAGCTATTGTTAGAGGATTTGGGGTTTGAATTATGTTTCTGTTTTGGTTTTGTGTGTGGGTTTCTGTGTGTGTTGATGTATTATTCTCCATTGTGCTGAGATGTAGAAATGGCATAGGAAAGTGTCAAGTGAACTGCTGACAATTAAAAAAAAAAAAAAAATCACTCACAAGTCCACTTCTTTGAAACTCATGCTTGCCCTGAGCATGATGCCGTTTCTTTGATCTTCTTGGCTTCAAAACAAATTAGACCAAGGCCCCAGTTTCATAGGCAGATGTTTTGGGTTGCTGGTTTGAGAGTCTTAGAAGATCTAAGACTGAAAAAATGAGGCATACGAACATATTTATGGCTCTCTCCTTAGGATATAATCACCAACAGATGAGTGAAGGACAAAGGCAGAAGTCTTCTGAATTTTACAACCGCACAGCTTCTGAGTCGAATGTCTACTTGAACAGTTTCCACTACCCAGATCACAGCTACAAGGACCAGGCCTTTGATACTCTGAGCCTAGACAGCTCTGACAGCATGGAGACCAGCATCTCTGCCTGCTCACCTGACAATATCTCTAGGTAAGATGTACTGCTGAGGAAGGTTTCTGGTTTGGAAAAGCACCTGCTTGTTTCAAAAAGTAAAACCATCAATCTGAAGCAATGTATATGTACAAGCCCAAATTTCTGAAACGAAAAGAGCTACAATACAGAAGAGGGTTGGGTGTCCTGGTGGTCTTTGAAAGTACTTTCTTTGTATGCAGAGTGACTGGAGCCAGTCACACACCATCTAATCAATTTTCTCCTTTATTTCTTTACACTTGACTTCACACGTATACTGTGCTTCAAAATGGGTTTACCTCTGTTGGTTGACTCCAAACGTCATTAGGATTGCTTGTAAAGATTTAGCCATTCATATTTGTGTTCATACTTCGAGGCAAGCAGGAGTGGTCTTATGGGATTATGGCCAAAGGTGCATCTAAACTATAAATCTAGTTATAGTGCTCCTTCAAGAGCTTGTGATGATGCCTTGCTACCTGTTAAGTAAAGTCAGACCTCAGAGCCTGGCATTCTAGATCCAGCCCAACTCTGCATTCATGCTGTCCTGCTACACCTCCCAGAGCTTCTTATTCATTGAGAGGGCGATGAATTCTCAGATTTCTGTGCCTTTGACCATATCGGTTCTAGCCCTGGAATCATGTCGTCTGTTGTTTCTTTTATTTATATGCTTATTCACTCCACAAATCCTTACAGAGTATTCTGCAGTTAACAGTGAGCTGGAGTTGACTCAAACCAGTTGCAAGAACCAAAGGTGCACACCTCCTAACTCTGTGATCAGTGATGTCATGTTGGTAGTATGAAATTGGCCACAGTGGGAGTATTTCCACCACATAAATTGACAATTTGTTGCATTATCAGGGTTTGTTTTCCTCCAGAGAGCTGATTTACCAGCACACCACTGTCTAGAGTCAGTTCTTCCTTTCATTTGTGTATTCCCTCAACCTGTGCATAACTGAGCGTTCAGAGTGTCTAGCATTGCAAAATGTCTTTACCTTTCCCTACCCCCTCCCACCTTAGCCTGGAGAAAGTCTCCTCACCATTTAAGCTCAAACTTAAGTTGGAAACTCATGAAAATTTCTCCTTTGAGAGTGTTTTTCTTTCATGTTTCCATGGAAGTTGATACTTTTTTCTCTTGTATCACTGATCACATTGCAGTATAAAATTTTTTCTACAATAATTACTTGGCACATTCCTAAATGTCAGGGAGGATGCTAATTATCTTTTGATTTCCACATTCAGCAGAAATCTTGGCACATAGTAGGCATTCAGTTAGTGTTGGCTGAGTAAATACCTTGGGATATAGGAGACATATTTTCAATTTTTATTTTTTTCTTTTTTTGTTCTGTTTCAATTGGCTGAGAACCATTATGATTTCAACCCAAGGAACATCCAGTGTTTAATAATGTCCATTGAGCAACTGTCTCAAGTGAAAATGACTAACTGAATGATGACCATCAAACAAATTTTCCTCTGTTGCAGTGAAGTCACAGGCTAAGGACAGGAGCTGTCTGGGCCTTACCTGACAGCTAACTGTGCTACTTGAAGCAGATCACAGATCTCTCTAGGTTCTGATTTGCTAATCTGATAAATGGTGCATTGTTCCTTGAGTGCAAGAGGATGATGGATTTTAAAATATTTTGGTGGTAAATTATCATCATGTATATAGAATTTCTTTACAAAGTTTTAAATCATTTGCTTCTCCCCTTCCCCCCTAAAAAGGAGTGACAGAGACAGAGAGAAAGCAATATCGGCAAGATATGCTTAGCTTTGGGTTCAGTTCAGTTCAGTCGCTCAGTCGTGTCCGACTCTTTGAGACCCATGAATCGCAGCACACCAGGCCTCCCTGTCCATCACCATCTCTCGGAGTTCACTCAGACTCACGTCCATCGAGTCTGTGATGCCATCCAGCCATCTCATCCTTGGTCGTCCCCTTCTCCTCCTGCCCACAATCCCTCCCAGAATCAGAGTCTTTTCCAATGAGTCAACTCTTCACATGAGGTGGCCAAAGTACTGGAGTTTCAGCTTTAGCATCATTCCTTCCAAAGAAATCCCAGGGCTGATCTCCTTCAGAATGGACTGGTTGGATCTCCTTGCAGTCCAAGGGACTCTCAAGAGTCTTCTCCAACACCACAGTTCAAAAGCATCAATTGTTCAGCACTCAGCCTTCTTCACAGTCCAACTCTTACATCCATACATGACTACTGGGAAAACCATAGCCTTGACTAGATGGACCTTTGTTGGCAAAGTAATGTAACCCAAAGCTTTGGGTTAGTGTCTCATAAATGGAAAGAATTTTGAAAGATCCAAATCTAATGAAATATTATAGCCAGGAAATTTGGGGAGTGGAGGAAAAGGAGAAAAGGGATTTCCCTGGTGGTCCAGTGGCTAAGACTCTGCATGCCTAGTGCAGGAGGCCTGGGGTTCTATCCCTGATCAGGGAACTATATATTTTTTAATTTATTTGGCTACACCAGAATTTGGTGTAGCCAAATAAATAAATATATATGTATATATTTTTTTAAAAAAGGATAAATGCTATATTTTGTGGTATATAGAATGTAGTGTATTTTAATTCTAGCATTATAATAGGTGAAATATTGATATTACTGAATACATCCTTCCAGAGAAGGAAAGGAATTCTTGGGGAAAAACACTAAAGCAACCATAAGAATTACAGGTATTTCTCCTTATCACATGAGAAATTTATCTCGCTTTTTAAAAAATGAAAGACGCTTGAGTGTGTGGAATGACTACGCACCAAACCATCCATCTCTTGCTCTGGGTGTTCTCGTAAGGCACTGGCTGCTCCCATGAGGGTGTCCGAGAGCCATGTGGGGGTGCCGGGAGCTGATGTTCCCAGGACCGAAAGCCTAGAACGTTGAGTAATTATTCATAAATGCCAGTAAATTGACCAATCAAATGTGCTGCTTTTGAATAACAGGACAAGGAAGTCAGCAGCTTGGCAACTATTGTCTATCAATGGTGGGAGGAATAAAAGGTGACGGGGCAATCATTTCTTTCCCCAGTATAGCATCTCAGAGGGACTGTCCCGGTTTCTGAAGCACTACGCACTTTTGAAAGTTGTTATTTTGAAAACATCAGACTCCCTACCCAAATAATTGTGAATATTTTATAACAGTATTCACCTGGGTGAACCGCTGATAGCATGGCCTTTTTTATCCTTTCTATTTTTGAGCCCTCTTTAATCAATAATTACACTCTATATGTTTTCCTATATTGGTGGCTTTTTCTGCTCCATTTTCTGCTCTCTACCCCTTTATCCCCTCCAAAAACTAAAAATAAGTGTACATACCTTCAAATGATTCCCTCCTCAAACCCCATCTCTCATATTTGAAGGTGGTGAATGGCAGCACGGCAGTGAGTACAGAAAGTTACCTAAAAGGGAGCCATTTCAATTAGATTTACCAAGATGCTTACTCCTTGGAAGAATAGCTATGAGAAAGCTAGACAGTCTATTAAAGAGCAGAGACATCACTTTGCTGACAAAGGTCCGTATAGTCAAAGTTATGGTTTTTCCAGTAGTCACGTATGGATGTGAGAGTTGGACCATAAAGAAGGCTAATCTCCAAAGAATTGATGCTTTCAAACTGTGGTGCTGAAGAAGACTCTTGAGAGTCCCTTGGACAGCAAGGAGATCAAACCAGTCAATCCTAAAGGAAATCAACCCTGAATATTTAAGGAAGGAGTGATGTTGAACCTGAAACTCCAATACTTTGGCCACCTGATGCAAAGAACTGACTCATTGGAAAAGACCCCGACGCTGGGGAAAATCGAGGGCAAGAAGAGAAGGGTGTGACAGAGGATGAGATGGTTGGATGGCATCACTGACTCAATGCACATCAGTTTGAGCAAGCTCAGGGAGATAATGAAGGACAGAAAAGCCTGGGATGCTGGAGTTCATGGGGTCACAAAGAGTTGGACATGACTTAGCAACTCAACAGTGAACAGCAAGAAGTTTAGATCCAGAGACTTCAGGACAGTAGCCACCAAAATCTTAATCTACCTTTTTTTGTTCACCCACCTACATTTTCTTTAAATGGGGATGACTCCACTGAATGTGCCATAGTAAGAGGACAACATTATTTCTGGCAGGTAGTTCCCTGTGACCACCATCATTTTCCATAGTGCCTCCCCCTGCCCCCCAGTTTACCAGCCCAGCACCAAGTTTTTTTTCTTTTTTTTTTACATATAAATTAATGATTTTATTATACATTATGTATTAACTTTTTTGCATCATTACTTTGCATCATAGTTACTTCACAGAAAACTGACCCAGTGCAGCTAGCGTCATAGATTACCAATCACCATGGTCAGAAATTACTGATTTGTTGTTGTTCAGTCACTCAGTCATGTCCAACTCTTTGCAACCCCATGGACTGCAGCACACCAGGGTTCCTTGTCTTTCACCATCTCCCGGAGCTTACTGAAATTCATGTCCATTAAGTCGGTGATGCCATCCAACCATCTCGTCCTCTGTCGTCCCCTTCCCCTCCTGCCTTCAATCTTTCCCAGCATCAGGGTCTTTTCCAGTGAGTCGGCTCTTTGTGTCAGGTGGCCAAAGTATTGGAGCTTCAGCTTCAGCATCAGTCCTTCCAATGAATATTCAGGATTGATTTCCTTTAGGATGGACTGGTTTGATCTTGCAGTCCAAGGGACTCTAAGAGTCTTCTCCAACACCACAGGTAGAAAGTATTAGTTAAGTGTGCTGTCAGATTCTCTGAATGTCAAAAATTGAAGCCAAAGTAGAAGATGCCTGCAAAGGTCTAGTGTAAATAAGAGGAAGAGGGAGAGAGGAAACAAGCATTTCTCTTGTGTGCCATCTACCTAAAAATATTCATGCTACCCTAAGATAAGCTTGTACTCATTTTATGAAGGAAAATAAATGTGATAAATATCAGGAAAATGGATAATAAGGAACTGATGTTTGGCATGCATAATAGTATGAGAATACATCCTAATGGGAATTTTTTGAAGATAGGTAGAAAGAGGTCTTCCCTGGTGGCTCACATGGTAAAACATCCACCTGCAATGCAGGAGACCCAGGCTCGATCCCTGGGTCGGGAAGATCCCCTGGAAAAGGAAATGGCAACCCATTCCACTATTCTTGCTGGGGAAATCCATAGACAGAGGAGCCTGACGGGCTGCAGTCCATAGGGTTGCAAAGAGTCGGACTCAACTGAGTGACTACCACATACACAGAAAGAAAAATAAAGAACTAAAAAACTTTTCTCTTTTTTAGATCTTTTAAAAATGATGTATTGAAATACCCTGAAATTATACATGTTTTAAAGAGGGAGCTCCATGCTGGAATTCTAGCAGCATAAACTTAGTCTTGTGGTTTATTGTGTCACAAAAGCCACTGGTAGGATTACAGAATTACTCTGAGTTGCGGGTACCTTTGCCTTACACTTTTTGTCGAGACATCATCTTTGTGTCCAGCAGAATATTCTTGGAGTCAGACAGTGTTTTTACTTTTTCAGTATCATTATGCTGTACACAAACATAAAACTAAGAAAACAGGTCTTTTGTCTTAAAAAACAGCAGCTGAATGTCAGTTCTGCATAAAGTCTGTATTCTGCTAAAATTATTGAATGAGCTCATAGAAGGTAGTGTTCTGAATACTACCTACAATTCTACATTATTGTTACTATTGCTAACAAGCCCTGACCTCGTGGTCATGCTTTGAGAGAATGTTGAGGAAATTGATGTCATGATAGCTGTTAACCACCACAAGTGTGTGTGTGGAGTGAGGAAACGAGTGGATATAAGGTTGAGAGCATCCAAGGCTGAGCTTGGTTTTAAGAGATACTTCAAACAGAATTTCAGATACTTCTTATCCCTTTGGTTTATTCTGCTTTCTACCCAAGGTAGTCAACATAGCATTTGCGTTTTATTCTAGGGATTTCTCTCAGAAGAGATACAGAAAACCAGAGCATTTCAGAGGAGGGCAGGCAGCTTGCAAAGGGACCAGGTAGTCCACTGGACAGAGAAAGATTAGACATTTTATCAGGAGTAATAGTTTTCTTGACCTGAAAAAAGAATTGAGAAGATGAATTGAAAATAAATATTCTGGGACACTGGCTCTTCATTTAGTAGCAGCATTGGGGCACTGAAGACAGTCTTGGAAAAGTTTTCTGTCTGTATGGAAAATTTTGTTTGTTTTCTGTTTTGTTTTATTTATTTGTTGTATGATGATGTTCTTATTTCCTTTTCTTCTTCCTTTTTCTGTTTTTGCCTTTGCCTCTAAAGTGAATATTCTAGAAAGCAAATTCAGATTTTGCTGAAAGGTATTATTCAGCACTGAAAACTAAATCTGCTATTTAGATTCCTTGAGTCTGGGTGAACTCCGGGAGTTGATGATAGACACGGAGGGCTGGTGTGCTGCGATTCATGGGGTCGCAGAGTCGGACACGACTGAGCGACTGAACTGAACTGAACTGAACTGAACCCTTGAAAAAGTTTCATTTTTCTTTATGACTGTGGGTTTTTACCAAAGTTGGTCACATGAGACAAATAATCTTCAGTTGATAAAATGAACATGGCCAAGTAGAGAAAGTAGGCAAAACTAGTCATGTTTTCTCCATAAATGGCCAAGTGATTTCATATTATTTGGTCTCATACAATAATCCTATATGAGATCAGAAATGTGCCTGCCTTCTGAAGAAGGTCAGAAGTTGAAGCAATGACTCCTCTTGTAATTTGGATGGGCTGGGAGAAACCAATGATGAGTGTCTTGTGCTCCAGGTAATACATTAAAAGTGTATTTTCAGCGACTTCAGGCTCTCCCTTGGCATGCAAAGTGCTAGCCAAATTACATTTCATTTGTTCCATGCCCTGATACTGACAAGTCTAGATTTCACCCTAAATTCCTACTGCGATTGCATTTGCTGCTTACTGCAGGTACAGTTCTGCCCCCTCCCCCCAAAGTGTCAGAGAGAGTAGCAGTATCATAGAGCAGCATTTAAAGTTTTGCTAAAGTGCTTTACATATCAGTGGAATCTTAAAATCAACAATAGCAAAAATGTAGCTATAGAGAACAAGTAGGTGTCCATGGATAAAAATTTATTATTTTTAACAAAATAACCAAAGTAGGGACTTCCTTAGTGGCCCAGAGGTTAAGAATCCACCTTCCAGTGCAGGGGACGCAGGTTCAGTCCCTGCTTGCGGAACTAAGGCTTCACATGCCACAGGCATGTTAGCCCGTGTGCAGCAGCAAAGACCCAGCGCAGCCAAAATTTAAAAAAGAAAAAGTTTTAAGTAACTTTTAAAATGTAATTTTTTAAAAGCGAGACTTTAGGTGCCTAACAGTTATGAAGATGTGATGTAGTAAATGTTAATATGCATTTTCTATGAGATGTTTTCAGAAAATTCTGTTAGGCTGCACTGTTGGCATTCTTGCTGGTTGAAGAGAATGGAACTTATCCCTTTGTACCTCCCTCCATCAGCCCACAGAAGTATGAGGGGAAATATGCCTTATTCCTGTCTTTCTCATGAGAAAACACCTGGCTAAAAATTGGCCCACATTCACTCTGCCAAGTCAGCCTAATTGTTAAGCTTCTGAGGATCCACCATTACTAAAGCTGTCCCTCTCCTGGATGGATACAGTTTGTAATGGGGCTGGCGGTACTGATTTTATTTTTTTTTCACTTTAATTTTTTAAAGCAGTTTTAGAGTCACAGCAATATTGAAAGGAAGGTACGTAGATTTCCCATATACTGACTCCCACCACATATGCATCCCCTACCCCTTTAGGGGTAGGTGCGTGTGTTACAAGTAACGAACCTACATTGACACAGTACTATTACCCAAAGTCTGTAATTACAAATTATATAGATTCACTCTTGGATTTGGACAAATATATATCCTGTATCCATCATTATTGTATCAAACAGTATTTTCATTGCCCTAAAAATCTTCTGTGCCCTGTCTATTCATCATTGTCTCCCTGCCTACCCTCCCCACTTCAAATTGCTGATAACTACTAATCTTTTTACTGTCTCCATCGCTCTTTTTCTTTTCCAGAATGTCATATCGTTGGAGTAATAAAATATTTAGCCCTTCAGATTGGCTTCTTTCACTTAGTAACATGCGTGTATAGTTCCTCCATGTCTTTTCATCACTTGATGGCTCATTTCTTTTTAGTGCGAAATACTACTCCATACATAGTCTGGATGTACTATGCTTTATTTATTCATTTACTTACTAAAGGATACCTTGGTTGCCTCCAAGTGTTGGCATTTGTGAATAAAACTGCAATAAACATGTGTGCACAGTGCTGATTTTAAGATAAACTATATATCCTTAATTACTGTGGTCATTTCCCTTCAAAAGAACTCTTAGCACTGTGTTGAAACATCCAGGGTTGGAGTTGATCAACAGTATGGTTTAAGAAGATTATGCTGACAATTATCTTATTCATTTTTATGTGAATTAATTTTATATGAATGTGTGCTTCAAACATGAACCCCTGCTGTGTGCCAGGCTCTATGCTATGGAGGATACAGGCACAAAAACCTCTCTGTACCCAAGAGAGTCTAGAAAAGAAAACATATTTGGGACTTCCCTGGTAGTTCAGTGGCTAAGACTGTGCTACCAATGCAGGGGGCCAGGGTTCAATCCCTGGTCAGGGAACTAGATCCCACATGCCACAACTAAGACCCAGCGCAGCCAAATAAATAAATTTAAAAAAACTTTTTTTAAAGAAAACATATTTAAGTGACTATGCAAGTATACATGCATAAGAACACTGGTTCTTCACGACCAGAACATCAGAGTGAGTAAGTTTTGACTTAGGCCACCGCCTTTTTTTTCCAGAATAGTCAAAATGTGAAAAAGTAAAAAGTAAAATATTTTGTTTAATGGTAAACATTCCCAAGTTCTTCTCTTTCTCTTTTGGTTTTTTCCTTCCCTTGTGTGACGTCTTTCTCAAGAGACATTGCTTTTAAAGCTCTGAAACCTTGAATGCAGTTTCCTCGTTGGTATGGTGGTATGGGCTTTATTCACACAACTGGCCACCACTCTTCTATTGCACCTGTAAGAGAAGTCATTTTTTAATTGACCATCTTAAATCACCATGTAAGAAATAAAATGTCCAGAAGCATGAAGATATAGCAAGAGAGTAGCTGGTGACACATGATCCCAAACCAAATCAAATGACTGCCAAACTTAGGGGTCATCTGCATAGAATCTGGCGATAGTTTTGTTGAACAGTCTGGCATCTCTGAATAATTAAACTAATGAGAAGGCCTCCCACAGGCCAGAATGTCTAAACTTTGGAGGAAACATATTGGGAACACACTTTGTAGGATTTGGTTTTGCCTTATGCATGAGTAGAGCACTTTGTGTGGTGTTATTTCCCTTGCTGGTATTTCGTCTTCTAAACTGAGGTAAGTTACTTTCACCTAGAGCTGTTAGAGTTGAAGTGGCTTGCCTCGTCAGACCAGTGATTCTTGTAAGCAACATCATTTCGTATTGGATCTTGGGGGGTGTGTGTGTATCTGATGAGACATCAGTGAGAAGCAGTATTCTTAAAAGGCTTTTGTGTTTTCTTTAGTGCCAGCACTTCAAATATTGCCCGAATAGAAGAAATGGAGAGACTGTTGAAGCAGGCTCATGCAGAGAAGACAAGGCTGCTTGAATCCAGGGTAGGCCTAATATCTTTATGCCAGAGGCCAGTGATGTGGTGGTTCAAGATGCCCTGTCTTCAGGCCTCAATAAGCAGTGGGACCTTGGAATAGTCACTCTACCTTTCTTGGCCTTATTTTCTTTTTATTCTTTTTTATTTTTTGGCCACACCAAATGGCTTTTGGGAGAAGGAAATGGCAACCCACTTCAGTGTTCTTGCCTGAAAAATTCCATGAACAGAAGAACGTGGTAGACTACAGTCCATGGGATCGCAAAGAGTCCAGCACAACTGCCTACACACCGAAATGGCTTTTGGGGTCTTAGTTCCCTGACCAGAACTGAGCCCAGGCCCTCAAAGTGAAAGCACAGAATACTAACCACTGGACCAACAGGGAAATCCCACTGGCCGCATTTTCTTTTCTAAAAAGTGAGAGTGTTGGAGAGATGTTCTCTACCACTCTTTGCTGCACTACCATTTTTTTTTAATGTAAAATGTATATAGCATGGGCATAATGAATTCTTTGTATTACATTTTCCCCTCAATGGCCCGTTTGTTTGCCTGCTGGGGGAAAGGAAGAATGGCAGGTCTTTACACATTCTCCCTGCCTTGCCAGTTCATGGTAAGGACACTATTATAATATTAAAACTCCCACGTTACTATGACTATATTTCAAGCCAGAATGTGCACTTCCTTAGGAATCCCCCAGATTCCTTTACATCCTGCCTGAAAGGGCACCTCCTTTCCTCCTCTGACTTCCCTGCTGCTTCCTCTGTGACCTGCAGCCAGGAAGCCACAGAGCAACAACAGGAATTGGAAGGACCCACAACCATCAAAGAAAGGCTAAAAGCTGTGACTAGTGTTGGGTCACAATTAACCTTTTTGTATTAAAAATGGAGAGTTGGGGTCATTAGTATGAAAGGACTGAAGAGTCACAAGCTGGGTTTCACTTAATATTCCATTGTTAACTTTATGTAGTGGCTGCATTTCTGCACAGAATGATTTGAAAGCTCTGTGAGCGGTGATTATGGATATTTTACTCTTGGTTATACACTGTAAGAACCTCAGCTATAAAATTAGGAATTGCCTAGTGAGATTTAGATATATATGCATTGGAATTATTCGAGTATAACCAGTATGTTTGAAATTTTCTTCTGCATAATGATACCTAGGAACGAGAAATGGAAGCCAAGAAACGCGCTCTGGAAGAAGAAAAACGACGTCGAGAACTCCTGGAAAAACGGTTGCAGGAAGAAACTAGCCAGAGGCAGAAGTTAATTGAAAAGGAAGTAAAAATAAGGGAGAAACAAAGGGCCCAGGTGGGTCGGTCAATCTGGATGGGCTGGAGTAGGCTGCTCCCTGGTGGTCATTTTTTAGAAGACGGTCGTGCTGTGTCTGAGGATGCCTGTGGCTGTGCTGCCCATTAGCTTTGGCTTGTAATGGCCAAGAGAAAGATGTTATTAGGCCAAAAAAAAGTGTGTTTATTTCAAAATTCATTGGGGACAACTAACAAAATGACATTTTTCTTTAGTTAAGCGTGGAACATTTTCATGGGAACCCATTTTTTGGAGTATATTTAAAAAGGAGAATTTTTTTTTTTTGAGCAACTGAAAGTTCAGTTAGATTCGTTTCTAGAAACAAATACAACACCCAAACTGAGTTGAGAAAAAGAGATTCTGTCATCTTTTGGAAGCAGACACTCCAGTACAGAATAACCAGCCCAGTTCCTTGCTGGTGGAATTAATATTTATGGTGGAATTCATTTTAAATTAATTTTAATGGTGGAATTTAATCAATAATTAATATTTTGAATTGTTTTCCTAACCACACTGTGTTGTCACAGTGCTGCCAGTCCACACACATGGGCACAGGATTGCTAAACTCAGGAGAACCACCCACTTTGGTTAACTTCCTATCTCAGTCATCGTGGAGTTTGGTCTTGTCACTAGAACTGCTTACATAATGTATGTTTCCTGAGAAACTAAAGTAAAATTTTAAGTACCATGTAATTTAAAGGTCAAGTCAGCTTTACCAAGGCTTACTAGATTTAAAGATAAAAGGTACCAGTTCCTTCCCTTATTCCTTCCAGTTGCTGGCAGTTTGAAGTTCAGCAGTGAGAGACTTGCCTTAATCTGTGGCACCTGTCTAGAGTCAGAGTACCACAGAATCAAGGGCAAAATAAAGGGACAATGCAAGTAAAACGTGTTCATTTTATCTCATTATGCCAAACCTCTGTCACATTTCCGTTTGCCGGAAAGGTCATCCATGACTATTTGGTATCTGAAGCCAAACCAAAGGCACAATTCTATTTTAATCTCAAAGATTAGTTTTGTTTCCAAGTATATGATTAGGTTATGTTCCCCCAGGACAAAGGGGTGGGGTAGCCTAACAGCATAAAATACGAGACCGGTTTAGAAATGTTACTCGTGGTGACATGCACGTCCTAGTCTAGACGAACCTCTGCTCTAGCTATTGCTACTGCTAAGTCACTTCAGTCGTGTCTGACTCTGTGCGACCCCATAGACGGCAGCCCACCAGGCTCCCCCGTCCCTGGGCTTCTCCAGGCAAGAACACCGGAGTGGGTTGCCATTTCCTTCTCCAATGCATGAAAGTGAGAAGTGAAAGTGAAGTCGCTCAGTCATGTCCAGCTGTGGTAAACTTAAAGACATCAATGACAGACTTCATTGTCTGGTCCCGGACTACTGATTGGGTACAGCTTTCATTCCACATTCTTATCTTATTTTAACTTTGCCTTTCAGAACACCTCTGCCTTCAGTTTCTATCAGAGAGTACACACAAATCAGCATGTACATACATATATGCTTGGGGTATCTGGTGGGGGCTGTACTTAATAAATGACGTTCAGTCAGTTACATCATGCCTGAGGTTATATAAGGAGAACTGTTGTTGAGGTTGTGGCAGGGAGAACTCCTGGGAACATTACAGTGGAGGAGCCCTCCTCCGAAAGAAGCAGCCGAGAGAACTTCATGCCCTATTTCCTTATGTTTTTGTCTTGTTATCTGCCGTGCCAAGCGGCATATGGGATCTTAGTTCCCCGACCCGGCATCAAAGCCATGCCCCCTGTGCTGGAAGTATGGAGTCTTAACCACTGGACCGCCAGGGAAATCCCTTCCCAGTTTTAAGTGCTGAATACCTCTTTTAAAACTAAGGTAAATGACATGTTTCCATTTTTTCATCTGGCCTTTTCAAGGAATAGAATCTGTTGGCCTGAATTTATTCGCATCCCCCCCTCCCCATACCATTACATTTTTCTTTAAATGCCATCCACTTTTTCGATTCCAAATGACAGTGTTTAAGTTCTCATAATTGCATGGACGTTTGAACACTTAGGCTTTTCAGTTCATAAACATCTGTGACCTAAAACCAAACAAAGAGCTATAGATTAGATGGGCTTGTGCATTTCCAGGCTCGACCTCTGACCCGCTATCTGCCTGTGCGGAAGGAAGACTTTGATTTGCGGAGCCACGTAGAGACTGCTGGCCACAATATCGATACGTGTTATCATGTGTCAATCACAGAGAAGACCTGCAGAGGATTCCTCATCAAAATGGGTGGAAAAATTAAAACCTGGAAAAAACGTTGGTTTGTTTTTGATCGGAACAAGCGCACCTTCTCTTATTATGCAGGTAGGTCATAAAAAAATCCAAGTGATATTCAAATCAGGAATTTTCTGTTAAAGAACAAAAGCAATAAAATTTAGAATAAATAAGTAAAATGAAAAGTAATAGATTAATGGCAATATTAGCTTGATAGATGTATTCAGATCATATGGTCCAGTATTTACGAATTTCCTCTAGAAATAATAAAAATTACATTTTTAAAAAGTGTGAGTCAGTTTTGTTCTGGTTCTGAAATAAACTCAAACCCAAATAAATATTAAATGGAATTTATTTTTTAGACCAAAATACTATCTTTTAAACCATGAGATCAGAAAAGGTTTCTATTTATTTATTTATGGTCATATGCCCTATTTACGTCACACACAATTAGATAGCTTAGCTGACAGCCATTCAGCTCTAGTTCATGGTAATTTCAGCAGTGAAAAGCTCCTCGGTGAACTATTGAATAAGTTAAGTATTTACTGGGTAAATTTCCAGTAAATACTAGAATATTTTTGGATTCTTTAAATGATAGATTATGAGACTCGTACCCTACTGAATCCTCTATGAGTACAGGAGTATTTGTGTAGCCAGTGTACTTATTAAGAAGCTATTAAGAAGCCCCTTATTTACACATGGATTTCATTTGAAATATGTCCATTAGCTGCACAAGTATAGCTGTACTCTCTTTTCAGCTGCTGAATAAGAGTAGTGTCAGACTAGAGGTTATGAAGACACCCTGCCTTGGGGTGATAGTTCCAGCATTTATGAGCATTGTTTGGAATTGTTACAAAGTGTAGCAAGTAATAAATTTAAAAAAACAGTCCAGTCATTTAATCTGTAGGGTGTGGTCAGGTATGTTTATGAAGAAAGGTGTCAGAAACCAAGAAGCTTGGGGAAGAAAGGAGCCTCTGTCTATGGAGACCCAGAATCCCAGAGTGAAGGGTGGGCAGGGTGCATGCCTTTAAGCGGGGGGCACCAGAGTGAAGGGTGGGCATGGTACATGCCTTTAAGCGGGGGCTCTTTGTGTGGGCTCCGGTTTCTACAGTGGAGAGCAAATGGCCTAACTCTCACTGGTTACCTCTTTTGGGCTTTCTGACTTTGGGTTTTATAAGAATCCAAAGACAAGATCTTCAGTTAATACAATAGAAGAGATGTCTATGTGATAAGAAATGCCAATTCAGTGTCTGCAAAATGCATAAAGAAATTTTGCTATGTGCTAGTCTCCACTGACAACCTTAGCCAGAATTTTAAAATAATTCAAATAAAACAGCTTTGCTCATCTCTGCTCCTTTTTTCTAGGAGCCTTATTTCATTCTTTCTTCAGTCTGACAGGTGAGAGGTTCAGTGCTTGTTTCTGGCCCATATAAATGTGTTTTTCAAATGTAAACTTCTTAGTGACCAGTTTTCAATTTTTTCTTAAATGCCAAAATCTTTTGGTATATGAATGATTACTCAGAACACTAATACCGAAAACAGACAAAAGTTATATTTAATTCAGCTTTTTAATATTTACGGATTGTATAGCTGACTGGTGAGACCTAGTTTGTCGAACGAAACGCTGCCCATTTGGCTCTGTTTGCAGCCATCATCAGCTTTCCTGCTCCCACCCTCCCCACCCCGACTCTTTCCCAGACACCACCAAGCACAGGAATAGATCAGCCAGCAGGCTTGTCCTGCAGATGTAGTTCATGCTGGACTCGATCCCATAGGTGCCACGAGATCAAATCCCATGTCAGCAAGCTAGTCAGCCTGGTAAATGAACACGGCGTGTGTGCAGGGCCTAAGCCAAACTCATAGGTCTTCCTGTGGAGCAGGCCCCTGTGCTTGGTCTCCCACATAGTAACTGAGCAACTTTAGAAGAGTCTCTAAACAAACCTAAGGCACAGAAAATATGTCTGTAAATTGCTAGGATAATGCTATTGAGAAGGAATACTAGAATTATCTCATCAATTTACAAGAGCCTTATATTTTTCATTTTTTCTGACTTGCCCTACAAACAAAAGTTTTCTTCCCCCAGTTTTCTGCCTGCTTTGAAACACTGACAAGGTTTACTTCTATCTTCAGATTTTATTTTATACCCATTTCCAGAAAACAGAGTATTATTGTTTTCCAGTGAATGAATTATTGCAGGATCTTTTCCACCAAATGTTTGAGAAACACACTCACCTTTTCTTTCACAGAAACGGATGGAAACCCACTGAACATGGTATTAATTAAAAGTGTTTCCCTAGGAAGAGCAAAAATAAACACAAAAAATATGGTCTATGCTCAAATAAGTTAAAAAAAATGCTGAGTTAAATGCAATTATATAGGTTTATTTTCTGCTGAACTTCTCAGGCTGATATTTTTTCAAATTTGCTCTTTACTGTTGTTATGGGTGTGGGGGGTAGGGGGCGGCCAGGACTCTCATTTTAGTAAAAACTTCAAAATGCAACTAAGTCTAAATAATTGAAGTAAGTCTCTGTCCCATGACAGAAGTTCTGACCTTTTTTAACACTGTTAAGCATGAAATATCCTTTCAGATTTTCTCCATGCCTTTTCATATATGGTTCAATGTACATAGGTATTGTTTCTTCTTTAATCCATTTAGGACCAAATTATTCACCCTGTTCATACCTTTCTTCTCATAATGATATTTCAAGGTTTTTCTCTTGAGCACATGCATATTTACCTTGGTCTTTTCACTGGCTGTGTAGATTCCATTGTATGACTGGTCTAGAATTGAATCAGTTCCCTATTAAGGCTCCAGCAAGTCTTTGCTGCATTGTGGGTGGCACTAGTGGTAAAGAACCTGCCTGCCAATGCAGGAGACATTAGAGATAACAGTTTGATACCTGGGTTGGGAAGATTGCCTGGAGGAGGGCACAGCAACCCACTCGTGTTCTTGCCTGGAGAATCCCATGGACAGAGGTGCCTGGTGGGCTACAGTCCATAGCATCACACACAGTCGGACACAGCTGAACCAACTTAGCACTCAGCACGCAGGTCCTAATGAACACAAATACATATGCACATGCATAAGAAGCTCTTTTAGGATGCAGTTTTAGAAGCAAAATTGCTGAGTAAGAGAATTTTGGCACTTTCCATTGTGTATGTTTTACCAAATTGACTTCCAAAAGAGGCTTTCTTATTTGCATTTCCTCCAACATTGTATGATAAGAGCCTCTTTCTAATTTTTTTTTATGTACTTGCATGTGTTATCATCCCTGCTGAGATTAAATTACAAAATATCTCAAGAACTTATTGTTCTTATTAGTCATTACAGAGTGATGCTATTTGATTGGTGGTTTTGTTGTTGGTTTTGTTTTCTTTAATGTTTGGTTTGGTTTTTATGGCAAATATGATGAAATCTTTGGAAGCAGTTTGAAAAGCATTGCATTGAAAGGACATTACATTATTGACATGAAGCTCTGTTGGGAACAGGATTAAAAAAACCAAGCAGAGTAGACAAGAAATTTGATAGGGAAGAAACGTAAGTAGGATATTATTTTAAATTATAAATAAAAAGCACACTTATTACAAATGTTTATAAGAGTTCCAGTTCCAGTTCAGTTCCTCAGTCATGTCCGACTCTTTGCGACCCTATGGACGACAGCACTCCAGGCTTCTCTGTCCATCACCAACTCCTGGAGTTTACTCAAACTCATGTCCATTGGGTTGGTGATGCCATCCAACCATCTCATCCTCTGCCGTCCCCTTCTCATCCCACCTTCAATCTTTCCCAGCATCAGGGTCTTTTCTAGTGAGTCAGTTCTTTGCATCATGTGGGCAAAGTATACAACTACTGTCTTGAGAATGTAGGAAAATTTTTATTGATGTTAATGGTGTTTACACTTTGTGTGCTAAACTGACAGTCAATATTCTATATTATATTTGACTGCTAATTTAGTGAAAAGCCTTGAGCAAAGTCACTTAGTCCCTTTCATGTAGAGTTGCTAATTCCAACCTATTTTTTTTTCCTCTTTTTTCAGGATGGGATGGGGCTAACGTACGTTATCTGAATTAACCTTAGACAATTTAAATGCTAGATAAATTTTTTAAATTAATTAATTTATTTTAATTGGAAACTAATTACAATATTGTCATGGTTTAAATGCTAGATAAATTTTTTGATGATGATAGTTACAATGAAGTTATGATTTTTTCTGTTCATCACTGGTGATAAAGTATTTATTTTAATACTCATCTGCCATTGCAGACAAGCATGAAGCTAAATTAAAAGGAGTAATATACTTTCAAGCCATTGAAGAAGTATATTATGATCACCTCAAGAATGCTAATAAGGTAAGCAATGAATTTCAGATTCCCACAATTTGAACGCATAAGTTGGGGTGAGACTTTCCCAAAGGTCCAGTGGCTAAGACTCCATGCTTCTACTGCAGGGCAAGCCGGTTTGACTCTTAGTTGGGGAACCAAGAGCCCATATGGCGCATGGCCAAAAAACAAAGTTGGGTGAAAGAAGGAGTTAGTACTTGCTTATGAGGAAACTTCAAGGAAACACCTTAGTGAGGCAGAGTAGTAGTATTTTTGGAACACTCACTGTCAGCCAGGTACCCCTGCTAGAACTTTACAAAGTATCTGCTAAAATGACTGGTGAGCTCACTGTGAGAGTTCTTGCGCAAAAAAGCCAGAAAGATGGTCAATCTTGAGAAAGGTATTGAGGGCAAGACTGTAGGTTATATTAGAGCAAAAGTAATGGCTACATTGCTGTTGCTAAGTTGCTTCATCGTGTCAACTCTGTGCAACCCCATAGATGGCAGCCCACCAGGCTCCCCCATCCCTGGGATTCTCCAGGCAATAATACTGGAGTTGGTTGCCATTTCCTTCTCCAATGCATGAAAGTGAAAAGTCAAAGTGAAGTCGCTCAGTCATGTCCGACTCTTAGCGACCTCATGGACTGCACCCCACCAGGCTCCTCCGTCCATGGGATTTTCCAGGCAAGAGTACTGGAGTGGGGTGCCATTGTCTTCTCCATTCTATAAATTGGAACTTTTAAAGAGGAAGAAGCCCTCACATATCCCTGTGTTATATTTAATGTTGTAATTGCAATGTATTCACTTAACATTCTTTTCCTCTCTTGATTTTCTTTCTAGAGTCCTAATCCTTTACTTACCTTCAGCGTCAAGACACATGACAGAATCTACTACATGGTGGCCCCGTCGCCGGAAGCCATGCGGATCTGGATGGACGTTATAGTGACTGGGGCGGAAGGCTACACTCACTTCTTGCTGTAGTGAGCTGACACAGCTTCAGGGCAGACTGCAATAATCTCTTACAAGAATGAAGCCATATCAACACCAGGTGGACAGACCCAGCAGACCCGTCCCTTTAATTGCAGATACTCAGAACTGCTTTCATAGTAACAGGAAGTCATTTGTAAAAGAGAAAGAAGGGGTTTTAATTCAGAGCTTGATCATAAATAATTCAAAGCTTGATCATAAACTGCAAAAGAATTGCCTATGAGAAAGAAAACACTCTTTTGGTAAATAGCATCACTTATAGGAACATTTCTTATAAACTCTTTTTATCAATTGTTGATTTTGATGAAATAAACTAGTTTACAAAATGTCTGTATGTACTTGGAAAATATGAAATTATTTTAGCACCCAAATCATTGGTGGCATTGACGTTCTTGGTAATCAACTGGCTCTTTTTTAAAGGAGCATTTTGTGGAAGGTTATTTTATAAATATTAATATAAACAAATAAGGGCTTGGAAAGGCAGTCTATTGTAGGAGTAGTTTGGCCCTAGTTTTTAAGTACTACACCGAAACCAAAGACTTGACATGACCTCTGCTGAACAGTAGTAGTTTCAAGTGATGAACTGCACTTAGTGTCACTCTGCATTTTAAAATGGTACTTTGATGCCAACAAGTGCCCAGGAAGTTGACTTTGAAGAGTCACCACCAGCATAAGCTACTGTACATACATAGCAAACACTTTGTAAAAGAAGAACAAAAAGCTGTGTGTTTTAGGAAGAAGGAGTCTTGGACATTCTATCACACTGGGCAATTTAAAGACAATGTTTAGCTTCAGCTGTTTTGCTGATGATTTCTCCATTTCCAGTGCTGAGAATAAAGGCAACAGTAACTGATTTCCTTTAGATTGTCCAACTTCTCTTTGTTGTGGAGTACATGTGTTAACTGCAGCCTCACATGATATAACTATGAAATAGAGCTCTGTTTTCACCAAAGAACAGACCAATTATTTTCCAAAGTATTGTAGTTCTATTCAGAGGCACATGAAGTTCACCTTAATGTTCTCTGTAATGTACTATTTTATGATGTTTTTTCTTTACAGTTAGCTTTTGTTTTTTAGAGTTCAATTAACTTGTATTGAATGAAATGACTTCAGGCAAGTCCTTTTGTAACAGTTTTTCAAATGCCATTTATCCTGGTTTATCATGTTGTGTGTTTTTGTAAGTATGAATGTATTCTTTCTACTCATTGACAAAGGAATAGAAGTAGAAAATAATAATGTTACTTACTAGTAAAAATGAAATGATTAGATTAGAAGTGTCTATAAAATTTGTCAGGCCTGACTGGGTACAATTTTTTTTTTTTTAACTTGCAGTGGTTTATATACATGTTGCCAATAATAAGATTTTGCGACTGGATTACACATGACGTTACTTGAACAGTGAAGGACAAAATCACAATTGCAGAAGATATTTTTATAATCTGTTTCTACAGAGATCACCCCTAAACCCTGTAGTGATCTAAGACAGTGAAGTACAAGTGCTGAACTTTTGTTGGTTAATGTAAAGATATAACTTTTCTGAATTGTACTTTACTTTCTTCATAGGACTGTAAAGATACTCTAATCAACTTTCTATCTTGCACGATGTAGTAAATGGTTCAAATATGTGTGTCAAAATATGTTGAGTTTGGATTAAAATGTTGGTCAGATTTCACATTTGAAAATAAACTCATTTTAATTAGGAAATTACCCACTGGTAACATGACAAGGGGTGAATTAATCAGCAGAAGTCAACTGTAGAATTGACATAAAGTTTGTGTGCTAGCTAACATTATGACTTGTAGTTTATAAACTGAAGTAATCAGATGTGTCTCTGGTCACATTCCTGTTGCTAACAAAATGAGATGACCCCTGAGAAATCTGACATCTTTATGTCTAATTGCATCGACGCAATCATTACTGGGGATTGAAAGAGTGCATTTACCTATCTGTCTCTCTGATGGGGAAAAAAAATCACACAGGTGTGAAGTTAAAGCTCTAAGGCTTTACTGGGTGGGGACCACATTTGTCTCCCTGAACTAAGGCAGCAGATTTCAGAGAAAAACTGCCCTCAATAACATGTCCTTTCATACATGTTAATGAAGGCAACATTGATAGTGGGTCAATGGAAACAACACTGTCTGCTTCAAGCCCATCACTGTCAGTAAAAGCATCTTCACTTGACTCCAGTCACAATTTTTGCTGATGTGTTAAATTGATGAAGGTGAGTGGAGAAAACGATTCATGGGTTCGTGGGTTTCTCTGGGTTTTGTGTGTGTGTGTGTGTGTGTGTGTGTGTGGTGCATTTCCCAGTATGCGAACAAGTAAAAATTTTTTATTTGTTTTGCTTCACATAAAATGCCAGAAGACATGCAAAAATAAAGGGAGAGAATAGGGACAGGAATGATTGAGAATATTTGGATTATCCAGAACCACAGTAAGAAGTGTTTGTTGTTAAGATACTATGGATGCTGCAGTGATGTGTGTCACCTTAGTGCTTAATGGAGAACCAGAGAAATAACTCAGCAGCTTTAGGAGAAAGTTGCTAAATCAAGCAGCATCCTTGCTCTGTTTCTGGCATTTTACCTCTCAAGGAAGAAATCTCTTCTTTCATTTGTCCAACTTTCTTGGTGCCTTCTAATAGAATAGTTTCTCAAAACTCCAAAGATAAGCTGAATTCACTGTATCCAGCCTTTGCCTTTAACTCTTAGCACCAGTCATTGCTCCAAAATTTATGACCAAGATAGTTAAGTGGCTTTACTCAAAGTCGTAAACCAGCCACTGTAACTTTTGCATAGAAAACAAACAACAAAAAAACTGAGGTAAGTCTTTACTTGATGCTGGAGGCCTCCAAGAACTGCTTTGAAGGACATCAGAGCTGGAATCCAGAGACCCTTGTACCACAAATTATTCAGTCATATTTTTATTGGCCATTACATTTTTCTTCTGTTTGCCTCTGAAAATGCTGCTCTAGCAGATAACATGCATCCTTATAAACCATTATTGTTTTCTATAGGATGGTCACAAATTGGGGCCACTGGGTCAAAGAGCATTGACAATGATGTAAATTTTGAATTGTCATAGGTGATATTACTTGACAAAAGAGTTTAGCAGTTTACTTTCTCACCATCCATACACGAATGCCAACTTGCCAATAATTGTTCTTTTTAACTTCTGCCAACATGACGGATAGGAAAAATGGCATGCTAATTTTTAACATTTAATGCATGTTATTACTTCACGTTTTTCAATTAGTGAGGTTGATCATCATGTTTACATATATGAACTGCCTATCACAAAAATTACATATTTTTTCTACCAATTTCTGGGAGCAGGCTAAACAGAAGTATTAATACTTTGTTATCCACTCAGTAAATCAATTTCGCTATATGTTTTTATTCTTTTTTATTCCAGGGGTTTCAAATCTTGCTTTAAAAAGTTCCTTTTATCTATACTATATTCTCCTAAAGTGTATTTAATCCTCTCGGTTTTATTCTTTCACTGAGACGGTTTAGCTACTGGAATTTATCTTCGCACACAGTATGAGGGAGGGTGTGTTAGTCGCTCAGTCCTGTCCGACTCTGCGACCCGATGAACTGTAGTCCACCAGGCTCCTCTGTTCATAGAATTCTCCAGGCAAGAATACTGGAGTGGGTTGCCATTTCCTTTTCCAGGGGATCTTTCCCACCCAGGGATCGAACCTGCATCTCCCACATTGAAAGCAGATTCTTTACCATCTGAGTCACCTGGGAAGAATGAGAGAGGGGTCTTAATAATTCAGCAGTCTGACACACAAAGAGCTAGTACAAAAACAAATTGAAAAGAAGCAGTGAAAGTTCAGTTCCACTCCAGGCGCTTATACAAGCATGATTGAGGTCAGAATTTGGAAACATTCCCTGTACAAGTCAATGTATTGAAAGGTTGTTGCTCTACCATGAAAGGCGCTGGGATTCTTGGCCTCCAACGGAGAAAAATTCAATTCGGGGCCAGTGATGAGGCTTGATCACTCAGAGCTTTCATGTAGTAAAGTTTCATTAATGTATAAAAGAGATAGGGAAAGCTTCTGATAGACATCAGAAGGAGTCAGAAAGAGTGCCTCCCTGATAGTCTTTATTTGGTTGTTAGACAGCTACTAACAGTCTGTTAATTAGAGAAAAAAGAGTCTGAAATACAGTTCCGTTCAGTCGCTCAGTCGTGTCCGACTCTCTGCGACCCCATGAATCGCAGCGCCCCAGGCCTCCCTGTCCATCACCAACTCCCAGAGTCCACTCAGACTCACGTCCATCGAGTCCGTGATACCATCCAGCCATCTCATCCTCTGTCGTCCCCTTCTCCTCCTGTCCCCAATCCTTCCCAGCATCAGAGTCTTTTCCAATGAGTCAACTCTTAACATGAGGTGGCTGAAGTACTGAAATACAGTACTTGGATGCAATTTCAAAAACGACAGAATGATCTCTGCTCGTTTCCAGGGGAAACCATTCAATATCACAGTAATCCATGTCTATGCTCCGACCACCAATGCTGAAGAAGCGGAAGTTGAATGGTTCTATGAAGACCTACAAGACCTAGAACTAACACCCAAAAAGGATCCCAAGATTCCCCCCTCAAAAAAAAGAAATGCAAAAAGGCAAAATGTTTGTCTGAGGAGGCCTTACAAATAGCTGTAAAAAGAGGCTAAAGGCAAAGGAACGATATACCCATTTGAATGCAGAGTTCCAAAGAATAGCAAGGAGAGATAACAAAGCCTTCCTCAGGGATCAACGCAAAGAAATAGAGGAAAACAATAGAATGGGAAAGACTAGAGATCTCTTTAAGAAAATCAGAGATACCAAGGGAACATTTCATGCAAAGATGGGCACAATAGAGGACAGAAATGGTATGGACATAACAGAAGCAGAAAATATTAAGGAGAGATGGCAGGAATACACAGAAGAACTATTACAAAAAAGATCTTCACGACCTAGATAATCACGATGGTTTGATCACTCACCTAGAGCCAGACATTCTGGAATGTGAAGTCAAGTGGGCCTTAGGAAGTATCACTATGAACAAAGCTAGTGGAGGTAACGGAATTCCAGTTGAGCTATTTCAAATCCTAAAAGGTGATGCTGCGAAAGTGCTGCACTCAATATGCCAGCAGATTTGGGTGGCCACAGGACTGGAAAAGGTCAGTTTTCATTCCAATCCCAAAGTAAGGCAATGCCAAAGAATGCTCAAACTACCGCACAACTGCACTCATCTCACACGCTAGTGAAGTAATGCTCAAAATTCTCTAACAGGCTTCAACAGTATGTGAACCATGAACTTCCAGATGTTCAAGCTGGTTTTAGAAAAGGCAGAGGAACCAGAAATAAACTGCCAACATTCCTTGGATCATCGAAAAAGCAAGAGAGTTCCAGAAAAACATCTATTTCTGCCTTATTGACTATGTCAAAGCCTTTGACTGTGTGGATCACAATAAACTGTGGAAATTCTTTAAGAGATGGGAATACCAGACCTGACCTGCCTCTTGAGAAATCTGTATGCAGGTCAGGAAGCAACAGTTAGAACTGGACATGAAACAACAGACTGGTTCCAAATCGGGAAAGGAGTATGTCAAGGCTGTATATTGTCACCCTGCTTATTTAACTTATATGCAGAGTACATCATGCAAAATGCTAGGCTGGATGAAGCACAGGCTGGAATCAAGATTGCCGGGAGAAATATCAATAACCTCAGATATGCAGATGACACCACCCTTATGGCAGAAAGTGAAGAAGACCTAAAGAGCCTCTTGAAAGTGAAAGAGGCGAGTGGAAAAGTTGGCTTAAAGCACAACATTCAGAAAACAAAGATCATGGGATCTGGTCCCATCACTTCATGGCAAATAGATGGGGAAACGATGGAAACAGTGATAGACTTTTTTTTTGGGGGGGGGTGCTCCAAAATCACTGCAGATGGTGACTCAACCATAAAATTAAAAGACGCTTGCTCCTTTGAAGAAAAATTATGACCAACCTAGACAGCAGAGACATTACTTTGCCAACAAAGGACTGTCTAGTCAAAGTTATGGTTTTTCCAGGAGTCATGTATGGATGTGAAAGTTGGGACTATAAAGAAAGCTGAGCACCAAAGAATTGATGCTTTTGAACTGTGGTGTTGGAGAAGATTCTTGACGAATCCCTTGGACTACAAGGAGATCCAACCAGTCCATCCTAAAGGAAATCAGTCCCGAGTGAGTATTCATTGGAAGGACTGATGCTGAAGCTGAAACTCCAATAGTTTGGCCACTGATGTGAAGAACTGACTCATTGGAAAAATACCCTGATGCTGGGAAAGACTGAAGGCAGGAGGAGAAGGGGGCGACAGAGGATGAGATGGTTGGATGGCATCACCGACTCAATGGATATGAGTTTGAGTAAACTCTGGGAGTTTGTGATGGACAGGGAAGCCTGGCGTGCTGCAGTCCATGGGGTCACAAAGAGTCAGACACAACTGAGCAACTGAACTGAACTGCATTAGAGAAAGGACATTGTCAAAATTCAGAGACTGGCAGCAGGTCCCTCACCCACTACATGCATTTTGAGATAACATTGGTACAAGGAGAGTTGTTCCGGTTCATAAAATGATTGACATGAATCTTGCAGAAAGGCAGGTTTCCAAGCAAATACAGTCTCATTAACATAGCTTAAGAGAATATTCGCATGAGTAAAACATACTAGTTTGTCAAGAGGGTTCTGAGTCTTAAGTGGAATCAACTTGAAGACAGAGTCCAATACGTAGTTCATTAACATAGCTTAAGACAAACATTTCCATAAGAAAAACACATTGATTAGCTCAAGGTTTGAGAAATGTTAAGTTCAGGTGGAAGCAGGTGTTGTCATGGCAACACAGAATTTTAAAAGAAACCTCTTTTAAAATTTGTATAGTGTTAAGGGGGAAAAATATAACACTGGTGGTTTCTCCTGCCTCTTAAGAGGGAGATGTATGATGTCTGACGCTTGCACCCTCTTTCCTCCGTTTGGAGACCCCTGGCCTTCAGGCCTGTTAACCTACTCAGTACCAGGAGTGAGACCGACTTGCAATGCAGCAAGCTTAACACTTTATTTATGTTTCAGTTCCCTCGGGTCTCGGGATGACCAGATGTTTTCCTGTCTAAGAATGTTGCATGGGGATCCTCTCTTTGCTTCCAGTCCTGGAGTATGCACTGATCTAGAAAGCAGGCTACCAAGTACGCTCAAAATATCCCAAGCTGTCATAGGCCAAACGGGAATTGACTCCTTGAAAAAGACCCTGATGCTGGGAAACATTCAAGGGATGACAAGGGGACAACAGAGGATGAGATAGTTGGATGGCATCACCAACTCGATGGACATGAATTTGAGCTAGCTTTGGGAGTTGGTGATTGTCAGTGGAGACTGGCATGCTCCATGAGGTCGCAAAGAGTCGGAGACGACTAAGTGACTTAACTGAAACCTCCCCACAGACTACCCCAGCAGAAAACCGCTGTAAGAGCGCGCCGACACTCTGCGCATGTGCGCTCTCTGGGGGTGGAAACTCTGGCCAGGGCTGTTTGTCAATTTGCTGCGTCCAGCCAGCGGCGCATGCGCACCTTTGTTTCTGGGCGCAGTGCTCATCTCAGTAGGCGGGCGCAGGGCGCAGGGGCTGCTGGGAAGATGGCGGGGGTGGGCCTGGCTGCCGTGGCCGCTTGGGTACCTTGTCGCAGGTGGAGCTGGGCGGCAGTCACTTTCGGCTTCCACCATGGTCTCAGCACGTTACTTGCACGGAAGACTGAGCGGACGCCACAGTGGCTCCGAGGTCAGTGTCCGAAAGACGAGTAAGATGCATTCTTTCGAACATAGCGGATTTCGGCGGTTCCTGTACCGTGCGTTTTTGGCGCTCCGTTCAGAAACCCTCTTTCCAGGTTCTCAGTACCCCAGTTCTTTCAACAATACTGATGAAGGTAGTGAGAGAGCTCTGCCAGACCCCGGGGTATCGTGACAGCCCGGGCAGTGGTTGGCGTCATGCTCTGTAGTTCAAGGATTCTCTCTGCCCAGCTACCCTGTGTTAAGCGCCCAAGACTAGGAAAAATTCAGATGTGCATTTAATGTGTTTGATTATTAGTTGGTTTATCTTTTCTGTGCACGTTTTAAGGGGTTTACAGATCGTGACTGTTAGTTGCGTAGACCTGCTCTCTCTCGAGCGATTTTACAGGAAGGTTTTACCTGTTCTTTGTAAAAGTGTAAACTTTTGCGCTTTTTTGGTTGTTTTGGGTCCTCCCGCCCCAACCTTGCCGCCAAGATTCCAGCCCAGTAAAAACCATAGCCATTACTCTACCAGGGAAGTTAGAATTTGGACAAAAAGCCCCTGAATATTTCTTTGTGCATGATTGGTCTCTGGCCCATCTCACCTCCACTCCCCCATATATATAGCCTGTCTTCCTGAATTGTCTTTTTATTTTGGGATTCATACCCTTTGCCCCCAGCTGTCAGATGCATGGTGCTTGAAATGGGGACTGTCTTTGTAAATACCCTTTGTTTTGAGTTAAAATTTTTAAATATACAGTCAATTTAATTGTTCACAACCAAAAGGCTGTTATATATGTCCCTCTAGCAAAGTATAGTATGTCATTTCAGTAACTAGAATATGATTCTCTTTCACTGTTTAGTAGTTTCACTGAAGATATATGCCTAAGATTTTGAGCTAATTCTTACAGTACAGAGATCATTTATGGATATTGTGTTAAGCAGACCATTTATAACTCATTAAGATTAAATAAATTGTAATGGTCTCATGGAAAAAAGGATAGGAATGAGTTTTTGAATGCTAAAGAAATGGGTAAAGAACATTTTTGCTGCTGCAATCTGTCAGTCTACATAACTGGCTCCTATTTTCCTTGTTTTTCACTAAAAGTTTTAAATTTGGCATATTTCACTATGCGTTGAAACTCTGAAGCAAGCCTACGTGTAAAAAGGATAGCTTTAAGGCCTTCAGTTCAGTGTTTAAAAAATCAACTTCTCAAATCCAAAATGAGGAAAACTTTATTAGCTCACATGGAAGAAACTGTGAAGTTTTAATTAGCCACAATAGAGAAAGGTTTCAAGGAATAAAAAAGAGATTTCATTAGTCCAGAAAAAGACTATTAAGGGAATACACAACTCTGATTTCTCTGCAGGGAGAAAATGGGATTATAAATGACTTTGTTTTTAAACATCGTTCTACGTTTTTTTAAGAACAAGTATTGACTTTATGGCTTCCCAGGTGGTGGCCACAGTGTAAAGAATCTGCCTGCCCATGCAGGAGATGCAAGAGATGGGTTCAGTCCCTGGGTAAGGAAGATCCCCTGGAGGAGGAAATGGCAACCCACTCCAGTATTCTTGCCTGGAAAATGCCATGGCCAGAGGAACCTGGTGGGCTACAATCCATGGGGTCGCAGAGAGTCGGAGGTCACTGAGCACAAGCACCCGTTGACCTTACTGTCGGGTAGGGAAAGAACTTTAAAGATAGTGGAGTGGAATAACATTATAAGGGTGGCCCATTGTGCCTTTTTACTTGCATTCAGATTTGTGTGTACCTTTCAAGAAAGCCAAACCAACAAATAAAACAATGATTGGGAGTCCTATGAGAAATCTTTTTCCGAAAATGTTATTATATATTTATTCAAGATTATTTGTAAAGAAACTGTTAGCCAACCCTCCTCAGCAGCTAGAGAATCATGATTGACTATTACCATGGCCCAAGACCTTATGGGTGGAGAAAGAATAAGTAGTGAAAGGGGCCAGCACCTCTATCTTTGATTCAGTTTCCCAACATTAGACCAAACTTGTTTCGCTCCCTCCCCACCAAAAAGTAGAGGATGTGAAACCCCTCAGACATTAAAAAAATTTTTCAAAAAAGACTGACATCTCCCAAGAAAAGGCTTAAAACTAGTGTAGGTAAGTATGAATATTGATTGATACTGTTTGGGACAGATGATATAACAACAGGAAAACATTTTTGACAAGTCGCTCTGTCTTTAGTGGCCTAAAATTTCCTTGTGTATTTTGGAAGAATCGTGATTGAACCTTGCTCAGAGAAAATCAATTGTGACATGATTTTTAAAGATAGGCACAGACTTGTGACTTTAATACTTCATGTCTATATTTTTTTCCTATGAAATGGAAATAGTATTTGATATCAATTTGACGAGTTAAGAAAGTTAAGATTGAAAATATGTATGGTTTTCCAAAAACTGTATTTGCAAACTTTATGTTTTGTGTGCTTTGTTTAGCTTGCAGACACAAGACATCAGTCTCTTTCCTTAGTCGACCAGACCTCCCAAACCTGGCTTATAAAAGGCTAAAAGGCAAAAGTCCAGGAATTATCTTCATCCCTGGCTATATTTCTAATATGAATGGTACAAAAGCATTGGCAATTGAGGAGTTTTGCAAATCTCTAGGTCACGCCTATATAAGGTAGGAATAACATATTTCAAAGAAAATAACTACTACCATTTACCTTGGCAGTCAAGAATTACTTCTGCTCTAACCAACTGAAATAAATGCCAGCCTTTTTATAGATTAATTAATTTTAACGGTCTGTAAATTTTCATCTTGTGATTTAGGGTTCATGTAAAACGCAGTCTTTAATAGTTTTTTTTTTTTTTTAATTTTTAACTGGAAGATAATTGCTTTACAATATTGTGTTGGTTTCTGCCATATATCAACTTGAATCAACCATAGGTATAAGTATGTCCCCTCCCTGGTGAACCTCCCTCCCATCTGGTCTTTGTGCCATGCTGATGATGCTGGCAGACAGGGAAATTATTCGTAAGTTAAGCGCTTTAGAAACAATATTCTAACATGACAGCAAACCAGTATACTAGGTGGTTTTCCTTTGGGGACTTAAGGACTGCTGTTATTTAACCACTGTTTATTTCATTTCTTTCAAAATATGCCATTTAAAATAGCATCTTTGTTTAAAAGTACTGTAAAATTAATATTGTGTAATTCACATTTTCACTGAATTTCCTCTTTCCTCTCACTTCTGTAGTCTGAATATGTATATATAAGCATAAGTAAGGATATGTGTTGTTTACCACTTGATTTTACAATTCTTAATATTTCATACTGATAATTATTTTACTAAAATAATGTTTCACTGTTATTAGGGTTGCTTACTTAGAACAGTCATTTATTTAGTGCCTCATTTGCCAGAAGAGATATTATGGGTTAGTAAAAAGAGCACTGGCCTGAAATTCAAGAAACATGGACTCTAGAATTAATGCTAACATTAGCGATGACAAGATGAGTCGGTTAATAAATGCTGGAGCTGTTTTCTTCATCAAAAAAAGGAGGAGATTGGATAAAAGATAATTTCTGAATTCATTTCTAGCACTAGCAACCTAAAAATCTATTTATGTAGTTTTAGAAGAGTTTCACTATCATTTACTCAATAGGTCTAGAAAATACAACTTTTGGAAGCAAAATAAGTAATTAGAAATAAAAATAAAAAACTTTTAGACTTAAAAATAACTTTTATCTACTCAGTATATTAGCAGAAATTATGTCAATTATATGAATTTAGTCTTACTCATTTTATCAAATTAACTGAATTATTTCATTTTCATGCTCAGAACTCTTAAAAATGTTCCAAATTAACTGTTATCCTTAAGACTGGAGTATTTTTTACAGGTAGACCTTCTAGCCCTACAATGGTGCTGTAAAATATACAAAGAATTTTAAAATATGGTCATTGCCTGTAAGGATCTTTTAATCAGGGTGGAGGAATGCAAGGTAAAATACATATGGGAAATTAGGCAGAAATATTCTTCAAAATGTGATTATGTCAAATAGCATGCTACTTAACTGTATATATTGAGAGAAAAATAGGGGTTGAAGTGGATAGAAAAAACTATAAAGGAACACCGAAAAATAGTTCGAATTTAGGTAAGAAGGAAGAGAAATCCAAGGAGGACTATTTTGAGCAAGACATGATGATATCAGAAAAATTGCCATCATTCTCCTTTGTCCACAAAAGAATTTAACTCAAGAAATCCTCATTTTATCAGTTCTGAATTTCAGTTGAGACTGTAAGAGCTATAGCCAGTTCCTGTCTGCCTATAAGATGTATGAAGGAGTTTTCTGCATTTTAGATGCGTATGAAGTAAATTTTCTTTTTAAAGGTATGTTTAGTAACCATGATGAAATTACAGTGTATACAGACAATTATATGAATTTAGCCTTACTGCTTTTCTCCGCAGGAATATGTGGTACTATATTAAAATGTAACCTAAATGTATATTTATACATCTTTATACAGTATAGCCATTCATTACAATTTTTAATTTGATCAGGCTCCTTTTTATATGCTTTTCTCAAACTTCATTGCAATCTAATCACTATTAGCAATTGATTGCCCTTTATCTTGTTTTAAGGGATCCCCAGGTGGCGCTAGTGGTAAAGAACCCGCCTGCCAATGTAGGAGACATAAAGATTGGATAAGAGATTTTATCTTCTATTTATACTCCTAGTTTCTCAGTTTCCTTTCTTGTGATTCTGTCTTTAAAACTTAGATCTTGAATGAAGAAATGGTGTTTTGTATATTATACAAGAACAGTACCTATGGTTTGGTGGAAATGGTTTCTTAATATCCTGCAACCATCCAGGATATTAAGATTGAGTCAGAGCTCAGGAATATAACACATGGCTTTAGGACTGGTCTTCTCTCGTGATGATTTCTAATAAAACTTAAAATTTTAGATTTGGGAAATTTAAGATATATTTAGACTTGAGAATATTGAGGCTGCTAGGACGGAATTGCCTTACTGTGATTAAAAGTTTTAAATTGCCAAATCTTTGTCAGTTGGTTAGGGTTCAACAAGAATGAACGGTATTTTTTATTTGTTACCCATTAGTATCACTGAATGCTTGTCTTTACCTTTCTGAAGGCCCTGTACATGTGTTTTGGAGAAGGGCATGGCAACCCACTCCAATGTTCTTGCCTGGAGAATCCCCATGGACAGAGAAGCCTGGAGGGCTACAGTCCACAGGGTCACAAAAAGTCGGACACAACTGAGTGACTAAGCGTAAATGTACATGTGTTTGCATCTTCACCATATACTTGGAAGGCACCTGTAAACAATACAGCAAGCAGAGACATCTTTACTCACAGAGGAAGGTAAAGGAGAATTGGGTGTTTCTCCCCCATTCTCCCTGGTCTGCCTTCTACATCCCTTGGATTGAGGAGAAATAAAACCTGTGACTTAGACTTCAACTTAGGCCTTGTTATCCTATTTCCCAAGAATCCAAAACTACATCACTTTATACTTAAAATTTTAATTTCTTTCCCCACTTTTAAATCCCTTATCTCTAAGAAAATATGTTACACCATTCTACTGTTCTACATACCATTCTAGTGTGGGGGGCAGGCCACAAACCAGTAATCCAATAGACACATATCGCCAGGTAGCAGTATTTGCTGTAAAGAGAAGAAAACGGAGTAAGGAACTGGAGAAAGATGAAAGAGGCACAGCTTTAGGTTGAATGGTCAGAGTGTGCTTCTGGACATGTAACACTGGAGCCCAGCTGAAGTGAGGGAGCAGTCTAAGTGAATGTCTCAGGTAGAGTTGTCCTCAGGGAAGGAGAAGCTGATGTAAAACCCCTGAGTCAGGAATGTGGATGGTGTACTCTATTAACATGAAAAAGAAAAATGAGGATACAGTTGGGAGGGAGAGAGAAATGGAAGAAATGAGATCAGAGAGGTAGTTAGGGGCTAGAAGATGGTAAGGACTTTGGATTTTACTTAAAGATTATACAGAACCTTTGAAGGGTATGTGCAGGACATGATCTTTTTTTTTGTTTGTTGTTTTTTGTTTTTGTTTTTTTAAAGGATCACTGACTACTGTGTGGGGAATAGACTGTGAGGGTGAAAAATGAAAATGGAGATTTACTAGGAGACTCTTGCATTAGTTCAGTTGAGAGAGACTAGTGACTTGGACCAGGCTGGCACGGTGGAGGAGGTGAGAAAGTGAGTGACTGTGGGAGGTATTTGAAGGTTAAGCCAATAAGATTTGCTGAAATACAGACTGACTGCACTTTTCTTTTAATAGAGTTGAGGCATTGTAATTAATGTGCTATCTTCCTTAGAAATTAGGGAAGCAGATAGTAGATATCTAGATACAAATATATTTTCTCTTTCTCCAGGTTTGATTACTCAGGAGTTGGAAATTCAGATGGTAACTTAGAAGAATGCACAGTGGGAAAGTGGAGAAAAGATGTTCTTTCTATAATTGATGACTTGGCTGAAGGACCACAGGTGACTGTTTTTAATAAATATCATGATAATTATTGTGGACTATAACCTCATGATATTGGAGCTTTTCATTAGATGCAAATATTTAATATTTTAAATGTCTAACAGTTAATTTTTATATTTTAATGTCAAATCAATCAGTTCTATCATTTTCACCTTCTCCTAACATGTAAGTAGCATTTTACTTTTCATTTACAAATTTTATTTGTCTAATTTACTCTCTATTATAGACCTGATACTTTAACAAAAAGTAGTCATAGTCTTAATTTTACTTAGTGCCAAATATTAAAAGTCTGGGAGCCAGCGGATATAAAGGCAGAAAATATATACAGTCTATGAAATTAGACCCTCCATTACCAAAAAGAAAAAGAAATTCCTCTTCAAAACAGCGTGCTTTTGTTTTTAGATACTGGTTGGATCTAGCCTCGGTGGGTGGCTTATGTTTCACGCTGCAATCGCACGGCCACAAAAGGTTGTTGCTCTCGTTGGCGTAGCGACTGCTGTAGATGGCCTGGTGACACAATTTAATCAGCTTCCTATTGAGGTAAGTCCAAGGCGACCTCAGTGTCTCCCTCCTGTTCTGCTCCCTCTTTCTCTGAATTCTGTGCATGTGTCATCCGTCCTTTGGCTTATGACGCTGGCTCCACCTTTTGTCTTAACTGACTTTTTGTATACCATTTCTTTGCTTTTTTTAACTATTTGAGTGAGTGAGAGTCACTCAGTTGTGTCCAACTCTTTGCAACCCCATGGACTATACAGTCCATGGAATTCTCCAGGCCAAAATATTGGAGTGGGTAGCTAGTCCCTTTTCCAGGAGATGTTCCCAACCCAGAGACCCAACCCAGGTCTCCTGCATTGCAGGCAGATTCTTTACCAGTTGAGCCACCAGGGAAGCCCCTTTTAACTATTTGGTCTCCTGTTTAAGATTTTCTATTTTTTCACAGTCCCTTCAAATCGTTGTGTCACATGAATGAAATCGTACTTTAAACTTTTTTTTTAATATAAATTTATTTATTTTAATTGGAGGTTAATTACAATATTGTAGGCTTCCCTAGTGGCTCAGAGGTTAAAGAGTCTACCTCTAATACAGGAGACCTGGGCTCAATCCCTGGGTCGGGAAGATCCCCTGGAGAAGGAAATGGCAACCCACTCCAGTATTCTTGCCTGGAGAATCCCATGGATGGAGGAGCCTGGTGGGCTACAGTCCATGGGGTCGCAAAGAGTTGGACACGACTGAGCGACTTAACTACAATATTGTATTGATTTTGCCATTAACCGCATTTATTTATTTGGATCATACGTTGTGACCTCTTTGTGCACCTCTTAGTCTTATTTTTTGGCCTATGGGTAATATTATTAATATCTATTCTATAACCATGTTAAACCAGCTAATCAGTTATGAAAGTTTTTTTTTTTTAAGCCTTAAAACCTCAGATTCTCTCTTAGCAGAGCTCTCCAAGCACACACTGTCAGTCACACACGGGAGATAAGATTTGCCATTCCTGGCCTAGACACTAATTGGGCATTCTTTTTCTACTTCTAATTTTCACCTTTAAAAAAAGGTGCTTTTCATCAGTAGCATGTTCTTCCACAAATCATGATAGAAATAAGATTTCTGAAATGATTAGAAAGGTAATTGGTTTATTATACTTTGCTCTTGAATGTATATTTAAGCACTTTCATTGTCTGCGAGGATAAAAAAAGTGGTAAGTAATAGCTGTTTATTTTTGTGTGTGTTATTTTTTTGTTTGGAAATCAGTTGAGTTCTCCTCGGGTATATTTTTCCTTGGGATCTAAATTTCACCTATGGGACTAATACTAGCAGAAAGAAACAGTCTGGAGCCATGGTTCAAAACATGTAGTCCCTAGGCCAGCGGTAACCGCATCACCTGAGAACTTGTATTAATAGCAATGTGTATTCTTGAGCTTCACCAGACCCACTGAATCAGACACTGGGTGTATGGCCCAGCTGTCCGTTGTAACAAGGCCCCAGGTGAAGTTTGAGAACCACTGCTGTAGAGAGCAGGGAATAAGGAGGAGGAAGAAAAGAAAAAGAAGGAAAAAGCATATGTAGTGTTGAAAAGTAGAATATCATCGACTTTTGCCTCAAGCTCTGCATTGAATTCAGTGCTAGGTACTATCTATTCTAAGTTTATTCTTATAAGTTCACATTGTTCTTCCCAGCTCCGTGAGAAATGACATTGTCTGCGAAGTCAGGTTCTTCATATGATTTCCTGTCAGGGCTAAAATTACGAAGCTGATCATCTTTGCACTTACCTATTTCTGAGATTTTTTTTTTTTTTTTTTTTTACTTTCTTGTTTCTCGTACATAGATGCCTAATGTCCTCATGCTGCTAAATTTTCCTGCCATTGTATCCTCTGCATCTAAACCTTGAACCCCTTACACTGCTTCTCATGTTGGGAAATTATTTCAAGAAGATGGCCTGTTGGAAAGGCGTTGATTACACAGTTTTGGGGGGTTATTGGGAAATGACAAGATCTATGTACATTTCTCTTTATGTGTATACATCCATCACTCAGAGGGAAGATATGGTAAATAGCCTGTATTTGACTAAGATCTATGTCCTACAAATCAGGGTATTTCTTTGTTAATCCTAAATCATACCAGCGAAGAATTCTTAAACATGTTGAGCCCTGTAAACTTAAAAACATGCGTAAAGAAAGGGCCCGGACACTAGGATCTCTCTCTCTTCTCCACAGAAACAGCTAGTGCTCAGTGTCAAGGGAATAGACCTAGAGGTTTTTACTGTCTTCTTTAGTCCTGGAAATGTTAAGACCCAGCATTATTCATTGTTTGTGTGGGAATTTTATTTACCTCTAACTCTAATCATTGTTTCGTTCTGTGGATGCTTCAGTTCAGTCGCTCAGTTGTGTCTGACTCTTTGCAACCCCATGGACTGCAGCACAACAGGCCTCCCTGTCCATCACAAACTCCCGGAGTTCACTCAAATTCATTTCCATCGAGTCAGTGATGCCATCCAGCCATCTCATCCTCTGTCATTATCTTCTCCTCCCGCCTTCAATCTTTCCCGGCATCAGGGTCTTTTCCAGTGAGTCAGTTCTTTGCATCAGGTGGCCAAACTATTGGAGTTTCAGCTTCAGCATCATTCCTTCCAATGAATATTCAGGACTGATTCCCTTTAGGATGGACTGGTTGGCTCTCCTTGCAGTCCAAAAAGAGTCTTGTCCAACAGCACAGTTCAGAAACATCAATTCTTCAGTGCTCAGCTTTCTTGATAGTCCAGCTCTCACATCCATACATGACCACTGGAAAAACCATAGCTTTGACTAGAGGAACCTTTGTTGGTAAAGTAATATCTCTGCTTTTTAATATGCTGTCTAGGTTGGTCGTAGCTTTTTTTCCAAGGAGCAAGTATCTTTTAATTTCATGGCTGCAGTCACCATGTGCAGTGATTTTGGAGCCCAAAAAAATAGTCTCTCACTGTTTCCATTGTTTCTCATCTATTTGCCATGAAGTGATGGGACCAGATGCCATGATCTTAGTTTTCTGAATGTTGAGCTTTAAGCCAACTTTTTCACTCTCCTCTTTCACTTTCATCAAGAGACTCTTTAGTTCTTCACTTTCTGCCATAAAGGCCCGGTGTCATCTGCATATCTGAGGTTATTGATATTTCTACTGGCAATCTTGATTCCAGCCTGTGCTTCATCCAGCCTAGCATTTTGCATGATGTACTCTGCATATAAGTTAAATAAGCAGGATGACAATATACAGCCCTGAAGTACTCATTTCCCGATTTGGAACCAGTCTGTTGTTCAATGTCCCATTTAACTGTTTCTTTTTGACCTGCATACAGATTTCTCTGTGGACACTAGAGGGCATCAGACAGGATGCACAGTTGTTGGAATCCAAGCTTCACAGACACATTTCCTTCCTAGTTTCTTTTGATGTAAGAATTATGAATATTGTATATTTTCTTTGAATAAAGCTGTTTCTACTATTCCTGTAGTTTTTGTTTTTGAGGCTTTGGGACATACAAGACTTTGTAAAGTTAAGTCTGTTCTTCAAATGTACAATATTCATTCACCTCAGTAGCAGATAACAGAGCTAGTTGGGAAGCAGCAATGCTTAAAATGCAACTATTATTATGTGTTGGTAATTAGCATAGTTGCCCCTTCATCAAATAATCAGTGGAACTTAGTTCTAACTACTGAAATTACAAATTCAGGAACAGTCATAAGTAGTTTGAGGATAACTGAATATCATTTTTTTGCTTTAAATATTTGGTTCACATGTTGCTTTAATGCAGAGCACCCCATGATATTAATATACGTTATAATATAGTTTTTACTCTGTTTTAAATCATTTGGCTATAGGTGTTTAGAAGTCTAGCTTTCAGATATACAGCTTTTTCACTGGAATATTTTTGGAATTTTATAAAATACATTAAAATACCTAAATACATATAGATAACATCATATATATTTTACTGTTTAAATTCTTTTTTGCCTCTGAATTTGTAATAAGTGAATAGTTTTAAATGTGGAAATACAATATTTTTATTGAAAATTTAAATACAAATTTTTTTACATACATTGTATGTAGCTTTTCTTTCCTTGTATTTTTCTTTATTTTTGATAAGCCATCCACCTGTCTTTTTCTAGACAGAAATTCCCTTCATATTATGTGGTTGCAAGAGGCTTAAAGCTATTTACATTTTGATTTACTAATTCAAGCTATGATAATCTTTCCAAAGAATTTATTATATACATATAACCCTTTATGTTCAAAGATGTTCCTAGAAGTACTCAGCAATATGGAAATGGTTAGTTATCTTGTATGCATTGTGGTAGACAGTTGTCCAGTCTTTAAAAACTTTTAATCTAATCTTTTAAAACCCAGAAATATATATACATTAAATAAATAAGCACTGAAAACTATATATGAAATGTAATAGCTAAGTGTTTTACATATTGTATATCTAAAACCAAGCACATACGGAAATACTAGAAGGAAATAAGCCAGAATATTAATGATTGGTTGTTACATCCATGAGATAGGGCTCTTGGTAATTTATTTCTTCTTTGCATTTTATATTTTCCATGTTTTCAATAATGAGTATATGTTACTTTAAGTAGAAAAAATGTTTAAGACAAATTGTCTCAAAAATAGAGATTCTTCAAGAATCAAAGAATACCCAGCATTTTATTTTAAAGGTAGAAATGATACCATTGCTCAGTTTTCAGGAGATATTTGCAAGAATTCTTTGTCATCCAGAACAACAGACAATTTTCTTCTCATTCCATAGAACTCTGAAAAGCAAAAACTACTTTTTTTTTTTACATTCAGCCTAAAATTGGGCATGTATTGTTGCCCCAGAGTAACCACTGTCTTATTTTTCATTTTTAGCAGTATACTCCATTCTTCTCCCTTTCCCCCTATCTCACCCCATTTTAGTAACTTGCACTAATCACACTTTTCAGTTCAGTTCAGTTCAGTCACTCAGTCGTGTCCAACTCTTTGCGAGCCCATGAATCACAGCACGCCAGGCCTCCCTGTCCATCACCAACTCCTGGAGTTCACTCAGACTCAGGTCCATCGAGTCCGTGATGCCATCCAGCCATCTCATCCTCTGTCGTCCCCTTCTTCTCCTGCCCCCAATCCCTCCCAGCATCAGAGTCTTTTCCAATGAGTCAGCTCTTCCCATGAGGTGGCCAAAGTACTGGAGTTTCAGCTTTAGCATCATTCCTTCCAAAGAAATCCCAGGGCTGATCTCTTTCAGAATGGACTGGTTGGATCTCCTTGCAGTCCAGGGGACTCTCAAGAGTCTTCTCCAACACCACAGTTCAAAGGCAACAATTCTTCGGTGCTCAGCTTTCTTCACAGTCCAACTCTCACATCCATACATGACCACAGGAAAACCATAGCCTTGACTAGATGGACCTTTGTTGGCAAAGTAATGTCTCTGCTTTTCAACATACTATCTAGGTTGCTCATAACTTTTCTTCCAAAGAGTAAGCGTCTTTTAATTTCATGGCTGCAGTCACCATCTGCAGTGATTTTGGAGCCCCAAAAGATAAAGTCTGACACTGTTTCCAGTTTCCCCATCTATTTCCCATGAAGTGATGGGACCAGATGCCATGATCTTTGTTTTCTGAATGTTGAGCTTTAAGCCAGCTTTTTCACTCTCCTTTTTCACTTTCATCAAGAGGCTTTTTAGTTCCTCTTCACTTTCTGCCATAAGGGTGGTGTCATCTGCATATCTGAGGTTCTTGATATTTCTCCCGGCAATCTTGATTCCAGCTTGTGCTTTCTCCAGCCCAGTGTTTCTCATGATGTACTCTGCATATAAGTTAAATAAGCAAGGTGACAATATACAGCCTTGACGTACTCCTTTTCCTATTTGGAACCAGTCTGTTGTTCCATGTCCAGTTCTAACTGTTGCTTCCTAACCTGCATTCAGGTTTCTCAAGAGGCAGGTCAGGTGGTCTGGTATTCCCATCTCTTTCAGAATTTCATGATTTTTAAATCAAAACAGTTTTTATTCCTAAGATTTGATTTGATGTAATATGAATGCTGCCTGTACTGATTCTAAGAAATTATTGTATTTTTCTCCTCATTTTCCCTTTGAACTGGGATGAAACAATGCCTGATTTAAGATGTTATATGATAAAGTTAGTTAATCTGAGTTTGAATCCTAGCCACAGCAGCTACTGCCTTTCAGCTTTAAAGCTGTGTACTCTAATATCCTCTTTTGTAAAATTGAAATAATAACAAAGTTATTATCAGGATCCTGTGAGATACTATGCAGAAAATACTTGTTATAGTTCCTTGCACCTGGTATTTAATTATTGATAATTATCATTGTTACATTTTTGTTATCTCTTTTCCTCTTCTTTCAAAGACCACTTTCCTTAGATTAAGATTATTGCATGTATTAATGTTGCATAAATACTTTTATTTTCATTTGTTCCACCAGACAAAAAAGGAAATAGAGATGAAAGGTGTGTGGCCCATGCCATCAAAATACAGTGAAGAAGGAGTTTATCGCCTTCAGTACAGTGTCATTAAAGAAGCTGAGCACCACTGCTTGTTACATAGTCCTATTCCTGTGACGTGTCCCATAAGATTGCTCCACGGCATGAAGGATGATATTGTACCATGGCATACGTCTGTGCAGGTGGCTGACCGAGTAGTTAGCACAGACGTAGATGTCATCCTCCGAAAGAATAGTGATCACCGAATGAAGGAAAAAGCAGACATTCAGCTTCTGGTTTACACTATTGATGACTTAATTGATAAGCTTTCAACCATAGTTCACTAGAATCACAGCTTTAGTTGGTATGCAAAGTAATGGATCCAGAAGATGGAAGAGAGTAACAGATGAAAGACCTTGATACTTAGAAGGTTTTTCCTCTTCTCTCTACTTTGTAAATATCATGTGAGTATTTATCTAATGATGTATTTTCACAAGTGATACAAATTGTGAAGAAAGTGCCAGCTGCTGTTTGAAAAATATTCTCCCTCCTCAATCCCTGAATTTTTTTTTTCATTAAAATATTTCCTATTTTTTTATTCAAGAAATGTTTACCTTCTGAATGCTTATGTTAACATGCCAGCTCTTACTTAGATTTGCTAATAAAGCTTAATTTTTTTATTTGGTATCATTGTATATGAAGATTTGTAAAATTATCTCTGATTTTAAAATGCAGTTCACAAAATATAGGAACACATTTATTGAAATCTGAAATGACTAGAGAAATGTATGCAGCATAATAAAGTTCATAAAAGGCTATTACTTTTTGTCTTTTGCATGTTATATTTGAACTTAAAATCAAGGTTATTCTATTTTAAGGGCTCAAAACTTTATAGATATATAAAGGATATATATCATTTTAAACTTTTGGCTAATATGTCATACAGTTAAGTGGGGAGATTTCATCTTTAAGCAGTAATGTTGTACAATCGCTAAGTTGTGTCCAACTCTTTGCAACCCCACTGACTGTAGCATACCAGGCTTCCCTTTCCTTCACTGTTTCCCAGAATTTGCTCAAATTCATGTCCATTGAGTTGGTGATGCCATCCAACCATATCGTCTTCTATCTCCCCCATCTCCTGTCCTCAATATTTCCCAGCTGCAGGGTCTTTTCCAATGAGTAGGTTCTCCACATCAGGTGGCCAGTATTGGAGCTTCAGCTTCAACGTCAGTCCTTCCAATGAATATTCAGGCTTGATTTTCTTTAGAATCGACAGGTTTGATCTCCTTGCTGTCAAGGGACTCTCAAGAATCTTCTCCAGCACCAGTTCAAAAGCATCAATTCTTTGGCCCTTAGCTTTTTTTATGATAGTATTTTCATATTCTGATTTCTTATTCCAAAGAAGAAATGAATCTTACCAAGTGATTGCCATCTATATCAGGCCTTCCCTGGTGGCTCAGACAGTAAAGAGTGCCTGCAGTGTCGGAGACCCAGGTTTAATCCCTGGGTCAGGAGGATCTCCTGGAGAAGGAAATGACAACCCACTCCAGTATCCTTGCCCAGAAAATTCCACGGATGGAGGAGCCTGACAGGCTACAGCCCATGGGGTCACAAAAAGTTGGACATGACTCAGCAACTTCCCTTTATTTCTTTGCCATCTATATCAGAGACCTTTCTAAAATGTAGAGATGATAGTAAGAAAATATGAAATGGAAATAGTTTGTATTTTTTTTGTAATTAAGCTTGTGCAGTAATCAGCTGTGATACAAATTGGTGTCTTAGCTTTTAAGTTTGGACTCCATTTAGCCTGTTTAGGTTACATCTGTCAAACTAAAACTTTATATATATATATATATATACACACACACATATATATACACACACACACATATATATATATACTGACCATTTGTCAAAGATTTCTTTAACTCATTGATAAAGGAATAGGATGGTTCAAAGGACAATTCAAGAGGCATTTATAGATACTAAAGAATGTTGGGATAAGTCCTCTGCTGAAAAGCGTTAACATAGCCAATGACTGCTTATCCTCAAAGAGACCTGCTTACAAGAGTCACCCTTGGCTGGCATCTCATGAACTTGGATTTTAGGAACGTCCCCCTATTTTGTTAGGGAACTGTTGACCAAAACCATCTACCTTGCCCAAACACAATGATAACCACTTGTCTGAGCTGTCTCACAAAAGGAGGTCCCAATAAAGAACGCAGTGCTGCCACTGAAAACTAACCAGGAAAATTTGGGAGGGACCGCAAGGAAGGACGACACACCAACCCATAGTATGTCTTATAAAACTAACCTGAAGAGAGTGAGGGGAAAAGGGAACTCCCTTGCACTGTTGGCGGGGATATAAATTGATAACAGCCTCTATGGAAGACAGTATGGAGATTCCTTTAAAAACTAGGAATAAACTACCCTAGAAATAATACAATACTAGGAATAAAATGACCCAACAAATCCCACTATTGGGCATATACTCTTCAGGAACCCATAATTGACAAAAGCATGTACACCAGTGTTCATTGCAGCACTATTTATAGACATACAAGCAATCTAGATATCTATCAACAGGTGAATGTATAACGAAGTTGTGGTACATATATAGTGGAATATTACTCAACCATAAAAAGGAGTGTACTTGAGCCAGTGCTAATAAGGTGGATGAACCTAGAGCCTATTATACAGTGAAGTAAGTCAGAAAGAGAAAACCCACATATTAATGCATATATATATGACATCTAGAAAGATGGTACTGATGAACCTATTCGCAGGTCAGCAGTGGAGATGCAGACATAGAGAACAGATTGACAGACACTGAGTTGGGGGAAGGAGAGGGTGGGATGAATGGAGAGAGTAGCATAGAATCGTGTGTGTTAAGTTGCTTGAGTTGTGTGTGACTCTGCGACCCTATGGACTAGCTCACCAGGCTCCTCTGTCCAGGCGAGAAAACAGCAGTGGGTTGTCATGCCCTCCTCCAGGGACTCTTTCCTACCTAGGGATCAAACCCATGTCTCCTGCGGCTCCTGCTTTGTAGGCAGATTCTTTACCGCTGAGCTACCAGGGAAGCCTTGGAAATATACACTACCATATGTAAAACGGGAATTTGCTGTATGACTCGGGGATCTCAAACTGGGACTCTGTGACTACCTAGAAGAGTGGGATGGGGTAGGAGGTGGGAGAGAGGTTCAAGAGGGAGGGGACATACGTTTACCTATGGCTGATTCATCTTGTATGGCAGAAACCAACACAAGATTGTAGAGCAGTTATCCTTCAGTTAAAAAGAAAAACTAACCTGAAAGAATTCAGGAGGGGCCAAAAGGAAGAAGGAGGAGACTGTATCCCGCCTACCTCCAGAAGGCCTCACACTGGGATTCATCTTGGCTGAGATGTGCATGTGCCATCAGAAGGGACCCTGAGTCAGAAAGGCCAGAGATAACCCAGAAACTAACCTCATTACCATATAACCTGAGACTGTGAGTCACATGCAGAACAATTCTGGGTTCCCTTCCCTGCTGCTCCCTACCTGGGCACCCCTTCCCAATATAGTCTCTTGGTCAATAAAGTCTTTTGCTGTGTATCTCCTTGGACAATTCATTTCTGAGCATTAGACGAGAGCCCTCTCTCAGACCCTGGAAGGGATTCCCCTTTCCCAACAATTCCAGAACTGATCAAAGTGGCTCACTGTGCCTAAACTGTCCATACAAACAATGAGGTTTGTGTTGGACAAATGCTTTCTTTCTATGAGTCTGGCATTTTGGTAGGTGCCAGGCAGAAACTGCCCAAGTGGCCAGCTCCCAGTAAAATACTCATCACAGTCTCTGACAAGCTTCTCTGGTGAACATTTCATATGTGCCGTCACAATGCATCTCTGGGAGAAGTAAGCTCAATTTGTGTGACCATTCGGAAAGAATTCTTAGAAGCTCAAGCCTAGTGTTCCCGGACTTCACTTCGGTGCCTTTTTGATTTCCTGATTTTGCTTTGTATCTTTTCACTGTAATGAATCATAGTTGTGAGGCAACTATACGCTGAGTCTTGTGAGTCCCGCTAGCGAAATGTCAAACCTGGGAATGGTCTTGGGGACCCCTGACACAGTTCCAAAATATATTAATATCCTACGGGGCCATAAAATATAATCTAGGAGTTATTTTTTATACTAAAAAATCACTGACAAACCAAAATTACATGAGCCATCTGTGTGACACAGTGCCTGGTGTTCGAGCAGGTTGTTACAGGATGGCAGGGCCTCTCTTCAGAGGCCTATGTTGCCCAAACACTGTTAGGCATGATTATTAGAAAGATGAGGAAAGGGCTCCTGCCCCTGAGAGCTTTCCAGGTTTAAACATAATTATGAGAAAATGCAATAAATATGATTAGAAATTCATAGTACTTATGTGGAGACAATACCTATAGCGCTTAAAGACAGAGTCTCTAGAGCTTTAGGTTTAGGTCCTGGTTTACCATTTACTAGCCCTGTGACTGACCCACTTACTTAACCTCCCTGAGGTTTCCTCATCTGTAAAGTGTCATAGTATAAACCTATTTAATAAAGTGTAAGGATTAGGCACAATGCATTTAGAACAATGACAAACTGGAGTCACTATCATTTCCCTTGTAGTTTTTTAAAGGTTTATTTCTTTAGAATTCAGTGTCTCAACCACTGGATCAACAAGAACACTTATATTTTTATATGCACCAAACACAGTCCAGTGAGAAACTGGAGGGCACAATTCATTGGAGTTTAGGGAGGAAAGGATGTGAGTAGGGCTTCTAAAACTGAACTGGATTGGAATTTCCAGTTCCCAAGATCCAAAGTGGAATGTTAGCTGTATGGTATCCTTTCAAATGTTCAATGGCTAGGAAAAGGGAGGGGCAGGAACCTGCATTATTTAAGATGGGAAAAGCTGTCTGAAAATTTAACCTAGCTTTGCAGAGGTTGGCATCATAAATTCCAAATGAGTCTGATGTAGGACATTGTTAATTCTTATAGTGTTCATTTTCATTCCTTCCCCCCTACCAAAGCTCCTCTTTTTGTAAAACCACACCATGCCATGTATTCAGTGATACGGAAAATACTTAAACAGCCAGCCGGCTCTGAGTGCCTATCCTCTGGAATTCCTGCATTGCTTTTAAAAGCAACACGGACCCTCTGACAACTGCAGCTCCTGCAATGGAAGAGGATAATGTCAATGCCAATGGAGAGGAAGGCTAATGAGAGCACAGAATTCATTCCCTTTTGCAGCATCTGTTGAGCTCAGAGGTATTTCCAGACACAAATTTACACGGTATGCTGATCTCTGAGCAGCCAGTAGACAGGTCTGTGAGGAGGAGAGGAGGAAAAGAGCTTTGGGCAAGGCTGAATTTTATAAAGCACAGAGATGTAGAGCAAGAGAACATTACTGAGACACAACCATTTCCAATGAAGTGCCCAAAGGGGATATGTGAAATTTTCATTACATTTAAAGCTGTTTAAAAAAAAAAAACAAAAAAAAACTAAGGAGCTCTATCTTCTGAAGGAAGAAAGAAAATGGGTGGAATTTAGATATGTCTTTTTCAGATCCCCTTCCATTACAGACCTAAAGTCACTTTTTAGTTTAGAAATATGTAATATGTAATATGCATAACTTGGCTTGATGAAAAAATGTGATGCTTTGGTACATTTAGAGTATATGTCTCAAAACTGCAGGCAATTTTTAAAATCAAATTTGTCTTTTGAAGAAACATCTAATAGAAAAAAAGGTCAAATCTCAGCTTCTTACTGCCTTCCTGACTCATCCTCGTCTCTGTGTCCTAGAATTTTCTCGATAGGTGCTCTGTGCTCTCTCATGAACAGCACTCTGCTCAAGCCTTTTTGATAGAACTTACTGCTTGGAAAGTCTCAGTTTATATGCCAACCTCCCTCTCTCAAAGCAATATTGAGAACAGCAGCTTTGTTCTGATGTTCTCTAACCCCAGGCATCTCCGACCACACACATCATCTCCTTACCCACCTTGTGATGTTGATATTCCCTTCTGTTCTGACCTTGGCCCTCTTCTCATGTGTCTGTGTGTGCTAAGTCACTTCAGTCGTGTCTGACTCTTTGCAACCCTATGGACTATAGCCTGCCAGGCTCCTCTGTTCATGGGATTCTCCTGACAAGAATACTGGAATGGGTTGCCATGCCCTCCTCCAGGGGATCTTCCCTATGCAAGGATGGAACCTCTGTCTCTTGTGGCTCCAGCATTGCAGGAGGTTTCTTTACCACTGAACCACTAGGGAAGCCCAGACTCTTATGCAACCTACTTATTCAGCTTGAGCAACTTCACCCAGGTTCTTGGTTTTAACTGCTACCTACATGCAGATAATTCAACTACTTTCCTTCATTCCAGATTTTTCTCTTGAGCTCCAGATGCACAAAACCTGGGATGGACTGTGGTGGCCCTCCTAAACGCAATAAATCCAAATGCTATTTTCTTTCCCCTTAAATGTGCCTCCTGGCTTATGGTCCACTTAAAAGAACTGGTGCAACAATTACCCTTATTATATAAGTCAAACTTACGAGTCATTTCGACCCTCTTCTTTTCTTTCACCTATATCAGATCTGAAGGTTCTTCCCTCACTCCCCCACCTTGCTATGAAAGCACTCAAGCTCATTTGCATGATACATAAGCCCGGTGGCAAGGCCAATAAATAGTCAACAACTAGCTGGGGTGAGTTCCTATTTGTAGCATTTGCCAACAACCATGGTAGAAATACTCCTCTCATAAATGGCTTCAAGCTACCATTGTAATGTCACTAAATACAAGGAAACTGGGAAGAAATGGCCAGTACCAGGCTGTTATGCAGTATATACACCATATAGAGACAGTAACCATAAACATCCTCAAAAAAAATTAGTAGTAGTAAAATGTAGCAAAATAAATTAGGAAGTGATCCATTTTGAGTATTTAACCTGCAATATAATGTATTTAAAAGTAAGATTACATAATTTAAGTGCTTATAATGGCTGAGTTTAACAACTGGCTTTCAAAATTCCTGAAAATTTAACCATGGACACACTTGCAAGCACACTCCTTTATAATCTGGAGCCTGTCTGCCATTCCAGCTTTATTTCTGTGCGTATCTTCCCTTTAACCCTATGTTTTGTTGATACTAGATTATGTTCGCCTTCTCAAATAAGCTGTCCTTGCCAGCAACACCTTCTGTATCCTTCCTGCTTCATCCCATCCACTAGGCAAACACCTACTCATCTCTTGAGGCTTAAAGTCATCTCACTTATAAATCTTTTCACTAATCTACCTTCTTCCTCCAGATACAAATGTACCTGAGGACTTTGTGCATATTTTAAGCATAATCCTTGATTGGCATCTATGATTTACAAGTTTAACTTTGCTGCTAGACCATGTTGCCATGTCTCATTTTTTAAAAATCTCAGATACATAGGCCTTTTTAAAAAGTTGTAGAAAAAATTAACTATAATATCTGTAGCCACTCAGTAAATAGAGGATTGAGCCAATTTCTGGTGCCACCACCCAGGGGATTGTGTTTTTGTTTTTTTTTTTTTCCTCTGAAGATTTCTTGTGGGTTTCTGGACATTTCTAACTTATGCCTTGTTTGGGTTCCTCTCTTTACTATTATATCCTCTCCAGAACCATGATTTCAATCATTCACATATTTTGTTACAGTGGCAAAAGCATCTTTGGGTATAAAAGATCTGCAAAACACAGTCTGAAAAAAAAGACAAATGTACATCTTTTAGAATTGTTTCTGCTTTTATATAACAAACCAAATCTTCCTTAGAGTAATTCCAGCTACACAGGAAATAACATGCTTTCTGTTTGGGCTTTTATTTCCTTAGTCCCAGGTTAGAACTGACCATATTGCTTCCACCCAAGATGCAACTGACTGACTTCCAAAATTCAGCAGACACCTTCCCTGCTAGAGACTCTTGCCCCTGAGCTTCTAGTCTCTGAAGCCAGTATGCTGCCTTTAAAGCTTCTTCAATTGAGGAGTCCATGCAGCCTCCAGACCTGTGATTGTCAGACCTTCTCAAGCCTTTTTTTAACCTACTTCTCTCCTCAAAGCTCGGATTCTCTCACAACCGTTTGTTTTTCACAGGGTTTTCTCTCCTACTCCTTCAGCTACTGGCCAGTAAGCCTTTTCTCAAGCAAACCACCCACATAACTATGAAGTAATTAGATTTTCACGAGTCCAGGCCCCAGCTGGCAGGAGATTTTTCTCAATACATGTATTGTTTGAGGTCATTTCCTGCACAGCTTCAAATCAATTTCCCACAGGGACAAAGATCACTATCCCATGTGCTAGACTTGTTTTATCTAATGTTCTGAGTCAACTAATCAATCTATTCCAGAGGAAAATTTTATATTTTATTTCTCTCCAGCACAGTACTTGACACAGTTAAATACTCAAAAAAAAAAAAAAAATTGTTGTTAAATAAACCAAAGAAAATTTGTGATGCTTTTCCCATGAAAAGTACCCAGACTTACATAACACAAATAAGACTTTTTTTTTTTTTTTTTGCCGCATCTCCCTGCATACAGGATCTTAGCAGTCTTTCAACCAGGGATTGAACCCATATCCCCTTGCAGTGGAAGATACGAGTCTTAACCACTGGACCACCAAGGAAGTCCCAATAAGACTTCACCTTTACCTCCAAGTGGCTTATAGTCTAGAAAGACAAACCACCAAGACCTTCAGCAGTTCTAAAAATTTCAGGCCGACTTAGGTCTGAAGATTTTTCGCAAGGTCTGGTTTGCTCACGCCAAATACGCAGTGACCACTGACAGCGTATCAGCTGTGCCTTCCTGGTCCTTAATTAAAACAAACAGATGACATCTTTATAGAAACCTTTCACTCCAAGAGTTCTTCGTACATTGAGCTCCCTTTAATTTATAAAACGTGTTCTCAGTGTTTTCAGATTTAAAAATCGCATTAAAACGCTATACTCTTTGAATAAGTCAAACTGAGGCACAGCGGTTTCCCACCAGGATGGAAGTTTCTGGATGAAATCCGCCTGGCAGCAGAACAAGCTGAGCGTTGCAGCTCCCAGCCCCGCCCCTCCCGCCCCACCAGACAACTGTTCCCCTCCGGGCAGGGGCAAAGTGGTTTGGCAACTCCTGACAGATGGACAGCTGGGAGAACGGACTCTCCCACAGGCCCCGGCCCCTGCGCAGCTGTGCGCGGGTCTTGTGCGCAACGCCGGCTGTCCCCCGGAGCAGCGGAGAGAATCGTGCGGCTGAGAAAGCAGCTCTCCGCGGGAGGGAGGCGGGCGGGCTTGACTGACACCGGAGAGGGCTGGCTTTTTGGAAGGCTCTTAGCAACGGCCCTGGTTTGACCCTCCTCAGCCCTGAGAAAATCGAATCAGTGTACCCTTCTCCCAGGCGCTTGTAGCATCAGCAGCGCAACGTCAAGGGGGGGCCTTCCTCCCTGCCTGTTAATTACCTGCTCTCTCCCATCTCAGGGTTCCTGCCTTTGCAAAAGTGCCTCTGGGAGGAAGGAAGAAACGACTCCCACCCAGCCCCCTTGCTGCCCCGGGGCTTCAGGCTTGACTGTGAGTCCTGGTGCGTCGTTTCGTCTTATTGATAGGCGGGACTGAGAGGCGGCATCCAGTCCCCCACTCCCCAGCCCCCACTCGTCCACCCCCACCCCCCTCGGACCGACAGGGGCTTTATTCTAAGAGTCACTGGCGCGTGGCTGCGCTTTCTCTCCCGTTTGTAGGTGAAACCCCAGTGACTTCATTGGCTCCTTGATTTAAACCACGCCCGGCTCTCTGCCCGCTTTGCTGCTGCCGGGCCAGGCGGCCCAGCCACATCCCAGCCCCGGGTGCAGAGAGCCGAGCGGCTGCTCTATTGTGTGGATGCCTCGCGTGTCCTCTCTTCTCTTCCAGAGATGGCTAACAGGGGCCCGAGCTACGGCTTAAGCCGAGAGGTGCAGGAGAAGATCGAGCAGAAGTACGACGCGGACCTGGAGAACAAGCTGGTGGACTGGATCATCCTGCAGTGCGCCGAGGACATAGAGCACCCGCCCCCGGGCAGAGCCCATTTTCAGAAATGGTTGATGGACGGAACGGTAAGGACTGGCAGCGATCCTAGTGAATGAGGGCGAGCGGTGGGCAGGGAAGCCCTCCAGGGTCTCCTCTTTTTACGTGAGGCTGGCTGCCGGAGGAGCTGCGGCTGCCAAGCTCTTGTCTCGTGGGGAGGGAGATGGGAATGCCTTTATCTCTTCGGGGATGGACGATCTGGGCTCCCTGCTAGAATTCCCTCGCTAGATTAGAGGACCCTCCGCCCATCCCGGACATCGCAGCTTGCTTCTGAGTTGCTGGCAGATTGGAAGCCCTTTTGCTCTTTCCAGCGAGAGTAGAGATAAGTATTTCCTTGAGATCTTTCCAGCCTTCTTGGTGCATCAGCTCCTGGAAGGGAGATGGGGCGTGTTGTGGGGGGTGGGGGGTGGGGGGATTCCTTCCCCCAGGAATAATAGGTTGGTTACATAGTAAAACAAAGGAAGGGGTGGAGGAGTAGGACTCACCACCTTCCCATTCTTCCTGGAGCTATCCGCCTTGGGGATGCTCAGTGCCTGTCTGTGGAATGGGTGGGTTCTCATGAAACTGAAGGGAATCCTTATCTGATAACTGCTTTTCTAAGGAGATGCTGCTGTGTATTTGGGTGGATGGGGACCACAGGCTCTGCCGATGCCAACAAGCCGGTCTTTTCCCACAGGCTGTGATTTACTGTTACATAACTGCTGTCCCAGGCTTCTGTTGGGTTATGCCCAGCGCTTTGGTTATAGGTGTCTGGGGGGAGCCACCCAGTTTGGTTCCTTTAAATATCATTAGCCCTTATCTGATGCATTATTGAAGCCTGATTCTGATCTGCCTTTTGATGGAAGAAATAATACTGTATCATTCAACCTCTCTGGAAGCCACTAACTCATCCCTCCATTGAAAGCTTGAAATCGTGACTGCATCACTGCACACATTCCCTCTCTAAACATTCTTTCCTTCACCCAGAAAAAGGAAGGGAGGAGTTAGGAGGGAAGATGATTCCCAGGCTACCGGCCTCACCATGGTCAGGAGCAGCCAAGGATGGGTTTTGGGGATTCAGTGTGGGAGCCTGGCCCCCCAGCTCAGAGCCCATGCCTTTCTGGGGTGCCAGATTGGCCCAGGCCCAAACCTGTAGTCTGTGCCCCGTGGGGGCCAGGATTCACTTTGCATTTAGGGACTAGTAAATACAAAGGGAAGCACTGATTCTGTCCCCCACCCCCACCCTTTCCCTCCTCAGGTGTTGTGCAAGCTGATAAACAGTTTATACCCACCAGGACAAGAGCCCATTCCCAAGATCTCAGAGTCCAAGATGGCTTTTAAGCAGATGGAGCAGATCTCCCAGTTCCTAAAAGCTGCGGAGATCTATGGTGTCAGGACCACCGACATTTTTCAGACCGTGGATCTGTGGGAAGGTAAGCAGCTTTCTCGTGCCTTCGGCTCATTCTCCCCTCCCCCACCCTCTTGCTTTTCTCTTTGTGAAACCTGCCCACAGTGTTCTTCCGTGTGCTCCCATGCGTGTGTGCGCATGTGATTTGAGTGTGTGAGAGGATTATCAGCTGTCACCAGGCGCACTGTTTGCCTCCTACTTTGTGATATTCTATTCCAAGTGTTCCTCCTCTAAGGGACACACACCTCGGGACCCAGCAGGGACCCAGCAGGGACCCAGCAAACTAAAGGCATAAACAGAAGCCTCTGTGGAGAGGAAGCTAAAAAGGCTGCGTGGATGCCCCTTGTTTCTCTTACTCCTCCCACAACGTAATTTTCTCTACAAATGATAGCTCCTGGAGGGGATGGGGGTCGGCAAGTATGCTTCTGACTCACCAGCAGCCAGGGTTATAGACAAAGCTGCCTGGTGCAATCTTGTCATTCAATCTGAGAAATAATAGCACCCCAGCCTGTTATTAAATGATTACCTGGGAGGTTGATGACTGTACCTTCCAGATGTGTATTTGCTCAGAGACAGTGACAAATGATTGTTTTCTTTTATAGTTGTGAATTGATTTAAGAAATCTAACAAGGCATAAAAAGGAAATCAAGTTTCTAGACATATTTATCAATCCACCACCATTAGGGAAAGTGATGTGGATGGAGATACCACCAGAGAATTTGGGACCCATGGTCATAGGGCTCAGAGTCCCCTGGAGCCAAATGTACACTTCCATCCAAGCATGTTTTTCCACAGCAGGCCTGCCGCGGTGGGGAGAGGGAGGGACTTGTGTGAGCAGGGCTACCAGGTTGATGCTTCGCTCTCACACTCATTCAGTGGTTCAACCAACAGCACACTCAGGGCAGTGACCCAAGTGGCTCTGCTGACAGTGAGAATGGACAGACTTTCCTGGGATCAGGAGACAATGATATGTGAAGGGGTATTCAGATGATGGTTGAACCATATTTCTAGCAGAGGACCATTCTATTAAACACCTTATAAAGAAGCAATTGCCTCCTTAATCCTCACCCCCCCAACACACACCCTGTCTCCATGTTGTGCAGAGAACTGGCATTTCCTGTTTCCTTCACAGATAAGTACTTAAAAATCCTAAGATGCCCATCAGTTTATTAGTCATGTTTTGCTATTATTTAGAAGCTCAGATATTCAGACCTTCGGGCCAGGCCATTGAACCTCATGGACACTAGCCTCCAAATCCCCATAGAATGTCATCGTTGAGCTTTAGTCCCTGCTTTATAGGTCAAAACTATGCTGATTTTTCCTTGCTAATAGTACCTATTGCTTATCAATATTTTCCTCAACACTAGGCACGGTACTATTGCCGTTCTGCATCATACCAATCAGTTCTCCTAACAGTTTCAGGAGAGGGGGTGTTGTCGTATGATTGGCTAGTAATTAGCAGAGCCAGGACTCAAACCCAGGCTCTGTGATGTCAGAGAGTAGGGCCTTCACTCGTCTGCGTGCCGTGATTTAGCCAGCATGCTATTTCCTTCCCCCACACCACGAGTGTGCTGTTGAGTCACAACCGTGAGTGAGGAGGCGAGAAGGAGAGGGAGTATGATTCAGGGCTGTGTGGGACGGAAGGTGAGAGCCCCTGTGCTGGCAGGTTGTGTGAATTGAAGGGGTCCCAGTGAGTCCCCCCACCCCACCGAGTACAGGAAGTAGATAGGATAAGGAAGAAACTGGGAGGGCTGGGGGAGGTGGGGAGCCCGAGGGTGCTTTTCTGTGCTGAGGAGGCTTTGCTTGTCTTTCCTCTTTTCCAAAGACCACACAGGTGGACTTTAGGCACAGGAGGTGCTAGCAGTGAGGGGGAGGAGGACAGGGGGCAAAGGTTCCCTGATAAGTAGAGTAGATGGTGATGACACTAGAGCTCACCCACAATTACTTATGTATATTGTACTACCTGCCCCAACCCTGGGTATCAGCTAGCTCTCAGGGAAGGAAGTTGAAAGGCATCAGTGTGACAGTGGGCCCCTGAGATGGGGTAGTGGAAGGGTGGGCTCCAAGGCAGGGTGATACTTCTAGAGAAAAGGGGAAAAGCAGACACTCTAAGGTGGACAAGTGGGCTCCCAGGGCAAAAGAAGGGGCTGTAAAGGAAATAAAGAAGGCAACTGATTACTGCCAGGGTGCTGTGGCTGAGATGCTGTAGTCAGGAGAGCTGGCATAGAACAGATACTTGAAAGTGTCTAGAGGCTCCAGGGCCTGGTGGGCCCCTCCATGGAGGGACAATTCAGGACTGAGTTTGGGAGATTCATTCTGTGTGCTAGAAGGGATACTTGACATCCCCCAGGAGCCCTGTCTGCAGCTTGGGCTGGTTACCATACAATGGAGCCAGAGGCAGAGAAGTGGGTTGCTTTGAGCAGAGATGGGGGAGCGATGTGGCCCTGGGTGAGTCCAGGAGTGAAACCCATGGAATAGCAGCACCGACAAGCGCAAGGCTGGATCCTTCTGCCAGAGCTGCTGGTCCCCTGCGAGTCTGGGGATGAGTAAGCTGGCGTCCAAGGGATGCCGCTGGGCAGGCTGGCAGGTGTCGATGTGCCTATGTGCGTGAGAGGCTGTCCATGTTTGTGTGCTCAGCTATTGGACTGGCCATCCCCTTAGCTTAGTTTCACATTCTTCTTGCTCTTCTGCACCTGGCCTGTGGTTTTGACGCTGTCATCAAATTTCACATTACTCACATTCACTCCTGATTCCACGCATTGTGGTCATGGTAGCTGTGGCTCCGAGGGGCCAGCCCTCGTTGCCTGGGTACTTCTCTTCCTTGTCTGCAGGCACTTTATACTCGACAGCTCTCAGTCCCTTGTCTCCCCTGCTTGGCATCTTACTAAGTAAGGCTCTGCTTGCCCATGGCTGCCCAGTGACTCTGTGCTGCTCTTATGTTGCAGACGAATAAAGTCGCAGGAGCCCAAAGCTTGCCAAATGCCTTCTCTTTTAGCTTCAGTTGTTTAGACAAGCAGACGCCCCAGAGGTATCCTCTATCTTGAAACCCCTTTTAGATACAAGGTGGAATGTTTGGAATGGATTTGGGGGCAACCAGAATAAAAGGTTCAAGGCCTTAAGAAGGAACCCAGGGCTGAATGGTCTAAAAAAAACAACTCAACTACAGAGATATAGATAAGGTTACTGGAGTTCCCCTTGAAGGAAGCTGGGTGACCTGTTCCTTTCAGTGGTAGAGGAGCAGTGAGGGCAGCTTAGAGCCATGGAAGGAGAGGTCTTTCTCATGGATGGGAGAAGGTGGATGCCTGGCAGGTTTGGGATTCACCCTGGGTCCCTGGAAAGGACGGGTGGGGCCATCTCAGTAGTGACTCAGGAGAGCAATGGAGGTTAGTTTTCAGCATCTCTTCTGTGGAGGGAAAGAGAGAAGGAGAGAAAGAAAGGAGCCAGAAAAGGAGGGGTGTCTGTGTGTGTAAGAGATAATGCATGAGAGCAGGTGAGTGTGCTGGTCACAAAGCGTGCAAAGAAATGTCACCCTGGAGGGTAGGAGAGTGCAGGCCCCTAAGTCAAAAATTAGACCACCATATTCAAACCTCTGCTCCACCATTTACCAATGAACTTTTCTAAGCTTCTATTTTCTCACTTGTAAAATGGGAATAATAGTGTCTGTTTCACAGGGTTGATGTGAGGTGTCAATGAGACAATGCATTAAAAGTGCTTAGCACAGTGCTTCTACTGTGGAAGAGTAGACCATAAAATATGATAGCAATTTTCAAGTTACTATTATCATTGTCTCTTTAAAAAGACTAATAGAAAGTGAGGGCAGCAGGAGCAAGGCTGGGAAGGGCACATGTTCTGTCTGGAATGAATGGACTTTATTAAGGGCCTCACACAGCAGCTGGTAGGATTGCCTGGAAGACCTTTTCTCTCTCTGTCATCTCCAGTGGCTTCACCTCTGGCCATTCTCCAAAACGAGGGGCCATCTTTTGGGTCTCTTTATTGACTTTTTCTCACCTCTACGGTCATTAGCCTTCTTGTTTTTCCCCATGATATAGTATTGCTTTGCCTATTCCAAACCGAGGGGTCTTGATACTATGGGAAGAACGTGAGTTTTAGCGTCATGCTCCAGACCTTGCTTAGACTGCTTAGTTTCTCAGAGGCTCAGTTCCCTTCTCTGTAATCAGCTCTCCCCTTGTAGGATTCTTGCAAGGATTAAATGTGTAAAACGCCTAGCGCGATGCCTGGCTAAGAGACACCTAATAAACGTTGGTTTTTTTCCCCTCTGCTGTCAGTCCATCAGTAAATATCCTTTTTGGTTCCCATGCATAACCAGGCAATGAGTATTAGACAACCTAGAATTCTAGAATGTCAGAGGAGGCAAGACTCAAAGATCAGTCACATCTGATTGCTCTTCCCCATAATCCTACTGGTGAGGGTCTGGGACACATGGCTTTATGCTGTCTTCGTGTTCCCCTCCTTGATGACTGAGTGTCGGCAAGGTTTATACTGAGGGTGGAGTGCCTGGAATATATTCCAAATATGGAGCCGTATATGTTCTCTGGGAGGTGTCACTATATGTGCCATTCCTCAATAGCAAGAAAAGACGAGACTTTTCACCAGTCTGAGAGCTGTTTGGGGACACTGTACGGTACCCGTAGTGACTTGAGACATTACAGAAATGCCTGCTGCTTGAAGCCTCCTTTTCTCTCAGAGCAGCCGTTACTGCATTTACTCCAAGCACTGCTCACTCTGGTGTTTGGCGGGCTCTTCCTTTAGCAGCGGTCCTTCAGCTGCCGTGTGCACCAGAGAGAACCTCCCATTAGGCTTGTGAAAACCCAGATTACTAGACCTCACCCCCAGAGTTTTGGAGGTATTAAGTCTGGGGTGGGGCCTAGGGGTTTGCATTTTTTACCCATTCACAGGTGATACTGCTTCTGCTGGTCTGGGAACTCCACTCTGAGAACCACTGCCCTACAGAATTTCTCAGGGAGGCAAGGAGCCCAAACTACCCTCTGACATTTCCCCCTGGTCTAAAGCAATAGTTTTCTACCTTGAGTGCAGAATTGAGGGTTATGCCTAAATTATTACTCAGGAAAATAAGAAATGTCTTTTTCATCCACTGACTGCTTTCTCTATAAGTCCCGAAAAGATTGGAAAAAAAAAACAAAAAAGCACCCAGTATTCTAAGAGCAACAAGGTGGAGTCAAGAGTACTGTAAAATAAAAGTAATTCCAAAGTAAGAGCTTTGAATGTAAGACTAGTATTAGTATTGAAAGCAGAGTATCCAGCCTGACTATACCTGCCCAGATGACTCCTCTGGCCTTGTTTCTTTCTCTTTAACTTTTTACTTTTTTCTACCCAAAGACATGCATAACAGAATGACAATAATTTTTTAAATTAAAGGAACAGAATCCTTGTTCAGGTATCTTTTCGGTAAAAGCCTTCAAACGCTATGGCACTGGGGTTCCTTATAATGTAGAACCCTTGGCCCGCCCCCCTCCCCTGGACATGATCCTTTAATTGCTGGAGTGTAAGACCATACCAGGGAGACACTGTGCTGTGAAAAAGCAGTAAACGGGACAGAGTGCTATCACGTAAGTTGCTTGAAGAGATTCTGACAAGGAAAGCTACCTCGCCACCATCTCTTTTTATAATTGCAAGTCTAATATTAGTTTCCCCGATGACAGGGGGCTGGAAGGGCTCAGGAGCCTGATTAAAATCCTGAGCTCTTACTGTAAGCGTGGTCCCTCTCTTTTGTGTATCACTTTCCTTCTGTAGCCAGTGGTCTCAGATCACCACCTGGACTCTGAGCTTCGCTGGTGGCTCAGCCGGGAAAGAATCTCCCTGCAGTGCAGGAGACTCAGGTTCAATCCCTGGGTCAGGAAGGTCCCCTTAAGAAGGAAATGGCAACCTACTCCAGTATTCCTCCCTGGGAAAATCCCATGGACAGAGGAGCCTGGAGGGCTACAGTCCACGGGGTCGCGAGAGTTGGACACGACTTGGCGACTAAACCACCACCGCCACCTGGACTGTTTCATTCATACACTCCCGGCATCGAGAAAAGTTCCCAGCACCTAGTAGGTACTTTAGAACCATTCTCCTCCTCCCCGTTCTTCCTCTTTCACCCTCTTTTTCTTGGAGAAATAGCCTTGAACAGCAATTTCAAGCTGTCTTGTCAAAATGTCTGGGGTAGTTTTCAGGAAGCAAAGCAATTCCAAGCTTCTGAGGTTCTGAGCAGCCTCCCCAATGTTTAACTATTGATGTTACTTCTGACTTTGTGGAGAGTAGCTCTGAAGGAAGCAGTTATTGCTTAACAACTTTAATTTAGTACCTACCACATATCAGACATTGGGATGGTTTTAAAAATTAAAAAAATATAGTATTGGGGGCAATGCTTTCGTGTCCATCTGGCTGCATCAGAATCATCACAGGAGATGGTCCCAGGATGTGAATTTTCAAGATCCTCAGGTAATTCTGATAATCGGTCTAGTTAGGAGTCACCAGGTGAAACCCATGTTTCTTAAATTTGTCTGATGGCATGAATCATATGGAAAGATTATTAAAAATACAAACTCCCAGGCCCCACCCAGGACTGCCAGATCAGTCCCTCCAGGGAATGACCTCAAATTTCATATTTTTTTTTTAAAGAAAGTCAGAAATTTTTATATTTTTAAAGTGATTCCCCCAACCCCATCAGATAAATAATTCCAGAAGCTTGGGAAACTATGTCCTAGAGCAGGCTGGGTTCTAGGCAGATGGATGTGCGGTTGTGATTCAGCAGTTTAGCTTTTCCTGCTTTATAACTGGCTCACTTCACAGATCTTTCCTAACCTCACTGCTCCTTCAAACATTTCAATGTTTGACTCTCAGTGACAGAAATCAACCTCCAAAAACAGCTCCCTTCTACCCAATAGCACTTCATCTGAGCTTCTGAACTGGCAAGAGAAATGAGGCTGGAATAGAGGCTCTCTTCCCATTCTGTTCACCCAAAATAGTAGAATTCTTTCCAAAGTGTGCCTTTTAGAAAATAAAATGAGACATGAACTGGTTACAGAAGGCAGATTTCTGTTCATTTATATTACTTAATCTTGACAATAATTATTTTGACTTGATCTGCAAACTGGTGGGGATCTCTGGGCCCCCAACTGCTTTCTTTTGCCTTAATCTGACTAGGGTTGAGAAATTATTCCAAACAAAACAAAGATTTGAGGTCATTTGAAATTTGTGCCCCAGATTTTATGGGGATTTTATGCCTGTGGGAGATGGCAGTGTGGCCTCCTAGACTGTTTGTGGGCTTTGCCTTCAGACAGACCTGAGTTAGAGCTTGGCCCTGATTTACTTGTTGGGTAGCAATGGCAAGTTAATTAACTTTCCCAAGTTTAATTTTTCCATCCACCTGTTGGGAGGAATCATACCAAGTCCATGGGGGCCAGTGAAACTGTTAGTTGCTGAGTTGTGTCTGACACTGCAACTTCACGGACTATAGCCCGGCAGACTCCTCTGTCCATGGAATTCTCCAGGCAAGAATACTGGAGTGTGTAGCCATGCCCTTCTCCAGGGGATCTTCCCGACCCAGGGACTGAACCCCAGTGTCCTGCCTTGCAAGCAGATTCTTTACCGTCTGAGCCACCGCCTCACAGATGGCTCTAGTGGTGAAGAACCCGCCAGCCAATACAGGAGATGTAAGAGACATGGGTTCAATCCCTGGGTTGGGAAGATCCCCAGGAGGAGGTCATGGCAATCCATTACAGTATTCTTGCCCAGAGAATCTCATGGTCAGAGGAGCCTGGTGGGCTATGGTCTGTAGGGTCACAAAGAGTTGGACACGACTAAAACGACTTAGCAGCAACAGCTACGAAATGGAGGTCACAATCGCATATAATGAAGTGTTTTTGAAGTGAAAGTTGCTCAGTTATGTTTGACTCTGCGACCCCATGGACTATAGCCTGCCAGGGTCCTCTGTCCATGGGATTCTCCAGGCCAGAATACTGGAGTGGGTTGCCATTTCCTTCTCCAGGGGGTCTTCTGACCCAGATATCAAACCCAGGTCTCCCTCATTGCAGGCGGATTCTTTACCAGCTGAGTCACATGGGAAGCCCACGATACTGGAGTGGGTAGCCTATCCCTTCTCCAGGGGATCTTCCTGACCCAGGGATCGAACCCAGGTCTCCCACATTACAGGCATATTCTTTACCATCTCAGCTACCAGGGAAACCAATGAAGTGTTTAGCCTATCATTTATAACAAATCTCTTGTCTCTGGACCTTTCTTTTTTTAAAAAAGTTTTTCCAGTTTTTCCCTGTCTAATGCCTGTTTACCCAGCTTCTTCTGCCCAATCACGCAATTTCTTCCTTTCGGACGCTTCTGGCTTGAGGGGGGGTGGGATTTATAGGTCTACATTCCTGGATGTCTTCCCCTTGCCCCCAGCTGAGTTCCCTCTCTCCTCCTCTCTGGTCTCATGCAGTGTGTGTGTTAGCCCTATGTGATGGGATGGGGGCTGGGTCTATGGTTTAACAGAGCTTGCTTCCCACCCCTGGCACCAGGGTAGTATCTGTGGCTGCTTGCCAGGTGCCAGGCTCCACATTTTCCCAGATCCTGGACATGCCAGATGTGCTCTTTCCAACCACCAGGCACAGATTTCCGGTGTGCTTCCCGTAGAGAGTGGAGATGAGTGATGTACCCAGACCTTCCTAAGCGTCCACGTGCTTCAGTTTCTCAAGGTTCTCTTTAACAGCTCACTGCTTGAAAGCAAGCCCTCTCCTTATCTCCTCCCACAGTGATCTTTCAGAATATCATCACGACAGTTCTATCCAAAAAAAAAAAAAAAAAAAAATGTATCCTATGATACAGTGACAGTCACAGAAATGCTTTAAATCTGCGGAAGAGAGGGAACATTCTCATAACCTCTCCTCCATTTCCTCTCTCTGACTTCTAAGTATCCCTTGGGCCCGCCTCCTTCCATCTGCTGCCCAGATCCTCCTTTCTCCACCACCCCAGCTGTTCCTTGCGTCTGGTGTGGGGCTCTCCATTGAGAAAGTTTCATCTCTGTATGTATTATCCATCCCACAGGGCCTCACAATCCAGGAAATCATCCTGTGGTTAATGTGGGCAGTGGAGGAGGGGGTGGGGAGAGAGATGAGGATCCGCTGTCTCTCTCTCCTCTTTAAATAAATGGACATCCTGAACTGGACTTCCTCTGCGGGCCTTAATAGTTTATTTTGTGATAGTTACGCTACATTCTCACTTTTTGTCTGCCTTTCCCCTGCAATTCTGTATTCCCTGGGGACTAGGCTGCAGCAGCCTGCCCCGGGGAGATTGCAGATGGTTCACTCAGTCTCAAGAGGAACTTTAGTGTCTGCCCTTAACTTTCACAGCCCCCTGCTAGACTGAACACTGCACCTCTCCCCCAGCCTGGGGCTTTAGCTTCTGCACTCCACACTTGTGCCGTACATATGTCTGTGATCTGGTTCTAGATTGTGGAGCTAAGCACAGTAGCAATTTCCCTTTTCCTTGTCCAGGCCATGTCAGCTGGCTAGAAGCGGGGAGGGAGAAAGGATGGGAAGAGGAGACTGCCTTGTAGGCCAGTTGTCCGCTCCGTGGGTGAAGGGTCAGGGCTCCTTCGGTGACAGCGTGCCCCTTCCCCTTGAGTGAGGGGCATACCTCTCCTTCACTTTCTCTGTCTCTCCTCCTCTCTCCCTCCCTCACTCTCTCTCCTGCAAGCCATTTATTTATTATCTCCATTTAGCTCCTTTCAAGCAGCACAAAATGAAGAGCCTCTCACCACATCACACTGGATGCTCTCTGTGTTGATTTGCTTGTCTTCATCTGCCAGGCCTCCAGCCCAAAGAACCAAGTGAATACTCGATCTGATGCACATGGGTGATTTTAGACCCTTTTAACCCAGATAAAGTAAAAGAAAGAATCCTCCTGGGGTTTGGTGCAGTTCATCCATCCAGTCAATATCTTTCCAGTTTCCTTTTCTCTTTTCAGTCCGGAGGAAAATCTCCTGTGCAGATCCCCGTGCCAGTCTGCCCACAGCACCTCCTCTCCCCACTGCTTGTAGAACCCTCAGAGGCTGGGGCCTCTGCTAAGGGCAGGGACCCACCTCTGTCTGCGCTGCTCAGTTATTGGAATGTGTTACGCATGCAACTGGGAATGGGTTCGAGCCTGGGTGTCTCTGGGCATGCACCACATAAAGAATAGTCAGGAGATGTTTGTTGTTGTTCCTTTCTGAGGAGTTTGGCTGTGGTTGTCTTTGGGCCACTTTGAGGTGTATTTTGTATGCCTCTCTCTCGAGGGTGCTCAACTACAGTCTCCTGAGAACTTCTTCCCAGAGGTCCAGCCCCATCCTCCTTGACTCCTTGGCCCCGACACACGCTTGGCTTTAATCTCTCCATTGGCTTCCAGGAAAGGACATGGCGGCCGTGCAGAGGACCCTGATGGCTCTGGGCAGCGTTGCTGTCACCAAGGATGATGGCTGTTACCGGGGAGAACCGTCCTGGTTTCACAGGTAAAAAAAGGCCTTTTCAGTCACACGCTCTCCTCTTCCCTGGGCCGAGGATGATTTTCACAAAAGTGAGCATCTGAAGCCTTGGAGCTCCCCGGAGGCTATTTGGACACAAAGTCCAGGCTAGGCACAGGCAAACACAGCCCCGCAGCTGAATCTCCCAGAACAAGGCTAGACCGACACTGCCAGTTCAGGTGAATATACCACCAGAGCTCTTCCTGCTTTTCAGATACCTGACCACTGCAGCTCACTGCCCACATTATGTCTCTCCTGAGACGGAGCAGAACTGAATGGCTTTTCTCACATCTGCCTTGATGTCTGAATTTGGTTTTATTATGAGCCAAGTTGCCCTGAATGTACGTATTTATTTATTTTCCCACATAATGAAAGGAAAATATGTTTTATTTGTTGGAACCGTCCTGTCCTCCTAGCATATCCATTAATAGCATTCTCTATCACTCTCAGAGGTGGCCTGAAGTGGATAATAAATTATATCGTCGTGTCAGTAAAGGGCCTTTTCCTAAAGAAATTTGTTTTGCTGTTTGTTTGGGGCAGAGAGAGGTAGCAAGGGAGCTTAAAGTTAACCCAGTAGCTCAGTGGGGGATGAAAAGAGCACCTTGTACAGATAATTGACCCTTCATTCCTCTAATCCCCTCTTCTTGACAGTTTGAAAAGGTACCAGCTTGTGGCAATTTAAATGAACCTGGTCTGAAAAGCTCCTAGATATTGCCAGGTAAAACCCTGGTTTTAGCCCCCATTTTGTTAGTGACCTACCGTAGTCTATATGGCCCATAAAACCAGCATTACTTACTATCTGGCTCTTCACTAAAGCTTGCAGACATCTGTCTAGGGGAAGAAATTTCACCTCCTTAACTCACTACATCCCTCAGTGCTAAGGTGGAACGTTCATCCTTGGCCCCATACAGAAAAGGGTTTAGTGGGACTAATGAAATGCTTAATAAAAAAGAGCTGATTTTAATTTTCACAAGGGCTTGAGGTAACTGGTGAGAGGAGAGACAGGAAAGCTGTCTGAGAGTAAAATCTCCAGAGAAGCCGTGCCAGTTCTTTGCTGTGGAAATTCTGGAAATTCACTTGAAGAGTATAGAGGTCGTGTATCATGGTAGGGCCCATCTGTGGTAGGGTCCTGGCCCAGGTGGTGCTGTAACCCAGGGTAGGGTCATAGCTCAGGGTAGGGTCATAGCTCAGGGTAGAACCGTAGTTCTTGGCAGGACTGTGGTTCAGAATAAGACCTGTCCTTCTAATCGGTGGCCCCCAAAAGAACATGTTTAACTGCATATCTTGGGAAAGTTTTAAAAACGGAATGAAATTGTTCCATCTCATTCCCTCTGCCCAGGAAAGCCCAGCAGAATCGGAGAGGATTTTCGGAGGAGCAGCTTCGCCAGGGACAGAACGTAATAGGCCTACAGATGGGCAGCAACAAGGGAGCCTCCCAGGCAGGCATGACCGGGTATGGAATGCCCAGGCAGATCATGTAAGACGCCACGTCCCACAACCTGTAGCGGGGACAAAAGTGCCGCGTCGTGGTCTCTATGATAAAGAAGTAGTTAGTCACCTTCTGACCTTCTCAAAGCCTCCTGCCCCTGGTTTTTGCAAGTGCTGCGTTTCTGCTGCGAATCCACGTTGCCTACTGCTGCCACCTCCTGTTCATTTAGAACTATGCAAAGACTCCGCTTCCTCTTCCTCAGCTCCTTTGCCCTAGAAGCCTTCGTTTGTCTGATTATTTATTTATTTATTTGCCAAAAATTTCCCTCCTCAACTTACAGAACGCACCTAATAAACAAATTAGTCTTGTGTCTTCAAATGTAAAGTTTCTCCTTTGTCTCTAGGGACTTTGCAGGCAGGGCTGGTCATTTCATTCAAGAAGCCAGCAATATGGGATTAAGCTGTATTTATAGCTATAGAAATGTAAGTTAACTTTGAGGTAGCCCTTGCAAGGTTATATTGGTCATCTTGACAGTTGCGGTAAAACGTTTTGGAACAGTTTTGCCCACTCTGACAGCCTGAAGCCAAGAGCTCAAGAACAAGGTCTTTGCCCCCCACATATTTTTTGAGTACCTACCTTATGTTCATTATGCCAGACTCTGGCCAGGGAGTCAGGGGGACGACACAGAAATGAGCAATCCAAAGCCCCAGTTCTTCAGGGACTCATGTATAGATGCCCAGAAAGTATGGAGGGTGTTTATATCAGCTGGATGAGTGATTGAAGAAGAGAACAGTTTTCCCTTCTCTATCAATAATCTTCCTCCCCACAGGCCAGATTCTGGGTCTGATGCAGATATTTATACAGTTTCTTCATCAGCCAGAAGTGATAAGCAATCTACATTGCTCTCTGTAAACATTAGTTTACTGAACACTCTTGAACTTTGCCCAAGACTGGATCTAGCTAAGATGAGATGTTTTCAATATTTTGCTCACCCATGAAAGCTTAAGAAGGCAAATAAACCTCGGAAACCACCAATTCATCTTACTTTTTCCTCCCAGTGATAAAGGAAAACACTGTGATTCATTTAGTAAAAAAACAGTCTTTTACTTATATAATGAATTGTTAACTAACAAGAAAAGGTAAAATTAATGAAACTATAGACAGTGCCACACTCTAGATGCTGGATGATGGTTCATCAGACCATGTTTTTTGCAGTTCAAGGCTTCCATAGAGAGTTCTGCAGGATTTCCACGGGGCTGAAGCGATTCATGGGTCGCAAAGAGTCGGACACGACTGAGCAACTGAACTGAACTGAACTGAAGTGGGGTAGGGAGGAGGCCGAATTCTGGTCCCTACTCCTTCACGTAGGGCTTTCCCAGGTGGCGCTAGTGGTAAGGAATCTGCCTGCCAGTGCAGGAGATATGAAAGTCACTGGTTCGATCCCTGGGTTGGGAAGATCCCCTGGAGAAGGAAATGGCAACCCACTCCAGTATTCTTGCCTAGAGAATTCCATGGACAGAGGCGCCTGACAGGTTACAGTCTATGGGGTCGCAAAGAGTCAGACATGACTGAGCGACTTTCACTTTCTAAAGGAAATTATCCTGTGGGTCACATAAAGGATCTAATGTACTCTCTAGAAGACCTAGTGACCCTCTGACAACCACTGGTAAGTTGTCCGTTCCTGGAAAGATGTTATATTAACATGGACCTGAATTCTTTTCTCAAACTTTACCTCGGATTTGCCATAAAAGCAAGAGAGGGAGGTTAATGGAATCCCCCAAATGATATGAAACTGGGAGGAAATTCCTGGCGAGAGTTGGAAGATGGTTAGATTCCCATTTGGGATTGAAGGGGGGCAGGGAGGACATGGGACATAACCTCCATAGGGGGTGGGGGGCTAGGTGTGGGAGAGAGCTTTCAGAGTATGCTTGTTCTGTTTTCTACGTTGCCCTATCTCCACCAGAGCCTCTAAGAGGCAGGAAAGCAGCATAGTCCAGGGCTGACAGGCCAGCTGGAGGGAGGAGCAGGCAACACAGTGAACTTGCCAGCACTCCGGCTTGTTTTCCTCCTAACAAGACTCCCCTCCTCCATCAGGCTCCCACCCCTTCCGTCCCATCAGATGTTTTAGCCTGGAGATGACGGTGCTGAAAAATGTGAGGCTCTAGGAGACAGTTTTACCCTGAGTGCCCAGGATTGAGGTAGGAAGCAGAGAATGAGAGAGTCCAAAGAATCTTCCTGGCAATGCGAGAGATGAGGAGATGCGGGTTCAATCCCTAGGTAGGGAAGATCCCCTGGAGGAGGAAATGGCAATGCTCTCCAGTATCTTGCCTAGGAAGCCTGGCAGGGTGCAGTCCATGGGACTGCAAAAGAGATTTAGCAACTAAACAACCACATCAACCAGATGTATGCTCCCAACTCACCAGAAGCAATCCAAGCTAGGGCCTGAGATTGTCTTCCCATTCTCCATTTCGCATTTGCAGTCAAGGTAGCAGATAATCTAAGGGAAATGTGAGCTCAAGGGCAGCAACTGGAAAACTACTGAGAAGTGTAAGTATTGTCCTCTAAAGACACACTGGAGTGCTAGATGAAGAAGACTTCATGGGCCAGAGAGAAGAATCATTTATAATTAGTCCAATAATATCCTAAAAACGGTAAGAGCAAATATTGGAAGCTTGAAGCTATTCCTTCCATTATGAAGAAAAAACAAACTGGGGATATGAAACATATAAAAATAAAATAACAGGGGATTCTCTGGCAGTCTTGTGGTTAGGACTCTAGGCTTCCATTGCAGGGGGGCACAGGTTCGATTCCTGGCTGGGGACTAAGATCCTGAAAGCCATGTGGTGTGCCCAAAAAATAAATAAAATAAAGATTGATAGTAGAATGGATAAAAAGAACAAATTAATAAACTAGAATATTAAAACAAGATCCTGTAAAAAAAAGATGGGGACAACAGATGGAAATACAACAGAAATATTGATTTGGGCAAAAAAATCATAGAGTTGAAATTTCAGAAGAAAAAGAAAAAAATCAAGGTAAGGGAGGAAAATTTTGAAGAAATAATTTTGAGAATTTCTTAAAATTACAAAAAAAAAAAGACTCAAAAGCCTGAGAACTCAGTTTTAAAAGACATACAAGATGCCAAAAAATAAAGGATAGGAGCCCTCAGTGGGAAATATTTCAGTGAAATATATGACCACTGAAAATAAATAGGAAACCCTTCAAAGTTTTTAAAGAATAAAAGCTCATCACATATAAGAAAAAAGAATCAGATGGACATTAGACTTCTCAGTAGTACCCTGGATACATTAAGTAATATTTTTATGGTACTGAAGGGGGAAAAAAAACAACAGCATTGAACACATAATTTTCTATATAGCTAATTTTTTAAAATCTCAAAGTGACACAAAAATATTAACAAAAACCATATTTGAAAATAAAATTGGATTGAATATTCCACTAAGAAAAATATATTACCAGGAAAACACTACTTGATACGAGAAATAAAGATAAGTTAGAAAATTTCATTCTTGTTTAAATAATCAAGGGCTAAAAAATAAAGAGAGAAAACTTACTGTAATAATCCAAACTAAAATTCTATACAATATCAGTACTTCATGTGTGATCTGAGTGAGAAGTACAGGGAGAAGGGGTGGGTGAGACTGTGCTAAGGACAGTGTTCTATTTGGAAGAAATAGATATTGATAAATTTAGGGAACTGTTAGGAAAAGACAAACATATTGATTCCAACTCACATCATGAGGGTTATTTAACATTGATTCCAAAGTCCAATAAGGATAAGAAAAGAAAATTGGACTGATTTCACTTGAAACCATAGATGTAAAAAATTCTAAATAATACCTAACCAACTCCAAATATGTATTTCAAAACTCTACTAGAATGAACCACTTTCTCTGTTGAGAGAACTCTTTTTTTTTTTTTTTTTAAGCTGGATGGGCTCTTTGGGGACTCACTCTCTCGTAGAATTAGCCCTCAGTAAAACTTGAAGTTATATTCCATTCCTAGTAATTTTCTCTTCTAAAGTCCTAGAGAAATCATCTATTCCAAAGCCTGCATTTTATTTACAATAATACCGGAAACCAAAAGTGAAATGATTTCTCTAACATCATTTAGCACATTAGTTGTTTAGAGGAGGATTTAAATCTAGTGTCATAGAGTCCCAGAGCAACACACATTTCTTTCAACTGTATGGCCTTTCTGCTAAATCTGTTTCACTAATTCTTCCTAAGGTATTACTAACTAAGGTCCTAATGTCTCATTCTGTTTTTTCTATTTATTTATTTATTCAAAAACAGCCCTGATAATCAGCAAAAAACACATTATGTGTTGAATATAAGAAAATGACTTAGAAAATCATCCTGTAATCAGTCAACCAGAGTTTATTGAATCCTTAATATAGTTAAGGAACTGTTTTATGAACTAGGAGGTACAGTGAAATATGGATATGGCTCTTAATTGAATTTGCAGTTAGCTGAGCAAACCATGTACTCAACAGCGCCTTGTGTCATTTATTGCTTGTTTACGGGCTGAAGCACAGCAGTGTTCACTCGGACCCTCTGAAGGAAGAGTTCTCTGACCTGGGGTGGTCAGGGAATGTTTGCTTGAGGTCACTGAACTCAGGAACTTCAACTTTGTGCCATTATGAGAATGTATTAGCCTCTTTACCACTTGTCCCAACCTGTCTGGACCCAAAAGAGTTGAAACAATGAGAAAGAGGCTTGGATTTACAGATAGACCCTTTCTGGGTGGCCTTGAGCAAGGGTGATTCGAGAAATCCCTGTGGTACACATGCCTGGGGGGTCTTATTCTGCTTTAGACTTCTAGGAGGCAGGGTTAGAGGTTGAGATCATAAAGAAAAACATAAAATTCATTTGTTTTCAAGTTACTTTTTATTTTTCTTTTTTAAAATTTTATATTGGAGTATAATTGATTAGCAATGTGTTAGTTTCAGGCATATAGCAAAGTGATTCAGTTATACATAAACTATTCTTTCTCAAATTCTTTTTCCATTTAAGTTATTACTGTACAGTGAGACCTTGTTGGTTATCTACTTTAATTATAGAAGTGTGTGCCTTCAAGCTACTTTTTAAAAGGCCAAATTTGGTCAGTGTAGTTAGAGCTCACCTTGATGTGGGATGTGCCAAACTTTATGTGGTGATGGCTGCAGGCCCCTGACAGGACCACAACACCCAGCTTTCAGCTTCAAATATCTGCTGCTTCAGCCCAGGAATCAAGATCATGAGTCCACATGATCACAGAAACAAACAGATTTGCTAAAAGTTAGTGACATCAGCAGATCTGTCATCAGAAAAGTTGTACAGGCTACATGGTGAATGCAAGTCTCATTTCTAACTCTCTGATATGTCAAAGAACAGGAAGATGACTTAAGAAAACGTCTGACTCCAGATAGACTCGAGTTCTCTACTCTTTATATCATCCCTTCCACCAAGAACTGTGATGAAAACTGGGTCTTCTGTTAATGGAAAAACAAGGCTCACTTTTCATAAGGTCTTGTGTTTTGTTTCCAGGCGGGTTGCCATTTAGTTAACATTTACAGAAAGCTTTAATGACACAGTAGGTTGCAGCACTATTGCTGATAGTAAATTTAGTTTCCATGGCCTCAAATTAGCTTAACTGTTGATTTCACCGTCATTGAAATTGACATAATCCTGTTGACTGAGGATCTTTCACTGCTATGGTAACTGTTAAAGCACGAAGATTAAAATGCAAATTACTGAGTTATTGGCAGAAATGAGCACATCATTCCTGCAAGTTGTTTTGTAAACCTAGTTCCCCTGAACATTTTGAAGGCTAAATTTCTCCATTTAAATAGCCCAGCTTCTTAGACAATATAGATTCAAGGCCATGATCTTTTAGGGCTTAGTAATACCCTCATACTGTGCAGATGGCTAAGAAGCTGAAGGCCACTACATGACCTGCACGCCTGCCAAGGCACGTCAGTTATGTCCGACTCTTTGCAACCCCATGGGCTGTACCCCACCCAGGCTTTCTGCACCTAAGCAATGTTTAAGAACCATTTTGGTAGGTGCCAATTCTTGATAGTTTCTTTCCCCATTTCAGCTCTACAAAACAAACTAATGGTTTGCTTGGATCCAGAGTATAGTCAAGTCCATTTTTTTTTTAAAAAAAAAAAAAAAAAAAGGGCAACCTTTTCGGGATTTCCCTAGTGTTCCCTTCATGCTTCCAGTGCTGGGGTCACGGGTTCAATCCCTGGTCAGGAAACTAAGACCTCATTTGACAAACAGTTAAAAAAAAAAAAAAAGAACAACCTTTCTTCTCTTTCAAGTTATAGATCTGCTTAGAATGCTATGATTCTTTTTAATTGCAAGCAGCAGTGATTTAGGCAGAATAAATCCTAAATAGTCATTATGCAAACCCTGTGTCTCCTTAGGGACACTATTATGCCATTGAAACCACTGATTAGGGGGCCATCTGGCCCTAGGCCTCTGGTTCTCAGTTTTTCTCCATGTGATATGACATGCTGTAAACTGTAGAAATGGGAATTTCCACATCAAATAAGTTCTTTGCCATCATGTGCACCCAACAAAGAAAAGAAAGATAATGGAATATTTCCAACATTAATCCTTTCTAAAATATATAATTAAGTCAAGAAGCAGAGACATTACTTTACCAACAAAGCTCCGTCTAGTCAAACCTATGGTGTTTCCAGTAATCATGTATGGATGTGAGAGTTGGACTATAAAGAAAGCTGAGCACTTAAGTATTGATGCTTTTGAACTGTGGTGTTGCAGAAGACTATTGAGAATCCCCTGGACTGCAAGGAGACCAAACCAGTCAATTTAAAGGAAATCAATACTGAATATTCCTTGAAAGGACTGATGCTGAAGCTGAAACTCCAATACTTTGGCCACCTGATGTGAAGAACCAACTCGTTGGGAAAGACCCTGATGCTGGGTAAGATTGAAGGTGGGAAGAGAAGGGGACAACAGAGGATGAGATGGTTGGATGGCATCACCAACGCGATGGACATGAATTTGAGTAAACTCTGGAGGTTGGTGATGGACAAGAAAGCCTGGCGTGCTGCTGTCCATGGGGTCACTATGAGTGACTGAGTGACTGAATGGAACTGAACTGAAGTTAAGATTACCTTGTATTGCCAGTAACAGTGACATAATCCATAGTAGATGAGTCTCTGAGGCAGTCCTCCTTGGAAGCACACAGTGATTTCAGATGTTGACTTACAGTTCTTTTATAATCTTGCCACTGCTTTATTAATTACACAGATTTCAATTAATGTTTAGCATACTTAATTTTCCATCACTCTAGCTTCACAGTATTTATACATGGGGACAGCAATAATTTTTCCTTTTTTAAACTTCAAAATAAGTATTCTTCCTCCCTTGACAAAAGTTTGTAAAATATCCAAATCATTCAGAGTACATGAACAACTCTCTTTAATCCCATTACCCAGGATAACCACTCTCCACAATTTAATGCACACCATCATAGAATATTAAAATACATATGTAATTAAACCATTTTTAGAATGTTTCCATCTTCATTATCCTTTTGCATGAATCTAGTTCCTCTTGGATGCAATCTGTTCACCAATAAAGCTTCATAGAAAGGAGAGGGCAGATATTGTCTCAAGAAACAAGAGGATGTGACTCACAAGGGTGTTCCAACAAAACAGGAAGAAGTAATAATTCCTACATAGAAAGCTCTTCTACATGGAAAGGACAAAATAATTTCCCATCAAAAATCCATTGAATGAATGTACCATATTTCACTTAATTGATCATTTTTTGTTAATTTTAGAATGTTTCCAAATTCACCATTAAAATTGACAGTATGAGAAATTATATGAAAGTGAAAGTTGCTCAGTCGTGTCCAACTCTTTGCAACCCCATGACTATACAGCCCATGGAATTCTCCAGGCCAGAATACTGGAGTGGATAGCCTTTCCCTTCTCCAGGGGATCTTCCCAACCCAGGGATCGAACCCAGGTCTCCCGTATTGCAGGTGGATTCTTTACCAGCTGAGCCACAAGGGAATGCCTCCTGCCAAAAAAAATTATATAGAGGTATCTCTATGATCATTTCCTTAGGATAATTTCCTAGATGCTCTGAATACCCATTTTGGTTAATATGGTCAAATTATACCTATAGTACCAGTTTGCTGCTAAGTCACTTCAGTCATGTCCAACTCTGTGCTACCCCATAGACAGCAGCCCACAGGCTCCTCCGTCCCTGGGATTCTCCAGGCAAGAACACCGGAGTGGGTTGCCATTTCCTTTTCCAATGCATGAAAATGAAAAGTGAAAGTGAAGTCACTCAGTTGTGTCTGACTCTTGGCGACCCCATGGACTGCAATCTGCCAGGCTCTTCCATCCATGGGATTTTCCAGGCAAGAGTACTGGAGTGGGGTGCCATTGCCTTCTCCAGTACCAGTTTGCATTCACCTGTAAAAGATAAGTGAGGCCATTTCTCTATACTCTCATCAGCATTAGCACTTTAAAAATCTATTTGCGAATATTCTGCCTACAAAGACATTGTCTGCCTATAAAGAACTTGTTGTTCTTTCTCACCAGCTTCAAAGGAGTTTTATGATTGCTGGGTCCTTGCTCCAAATCCTAGCATTTTTCATTTCTTCCAAAGACCACATTAAATCCATGAGCTTTTAATGCTTGTTAATGACTCTGAAGTAGACATGGTTGGTGAAAAACGGAAGCGTCAACTGGAAAAAAACATTCCATAATATGGCACCAGAACAGAAATTGTTTCCAGAATTCAACTTGGATGTCTTAGGCAAGAAAATTAAAGCAAAATGTGTTTAATTGATTTGTCATTCAGAAAAATTAAAGTTCTGATGCGGCAATGAGCCTATAATATATTCTCAAAATGAATATGTCAACTTTCATGGCTCTGAGCTGAGAATATAAAGCCATTTTGAAGGGCAAGGGTACAACTCACTGTGGCTCAAATGGGTTTAGGGTGAATATTGCCCTACTGACCTTTATTTAATGAAACAAATATTGAAATGGCCCTCTGTTAGAAAAGTTAAAGAGCCATCCTTGGAACATTCTTGGAACAATAATTCTTTGGGAGAACATTGTATCACCCTTGTGATGGGATGAGCTCGGCTCACACAAATTGCAAAATGAGAAACTCTGCGACAGTAGAACTCCTGCTTCAGAACAACTGAACAGAAAATTAATGACCCAGGGGAATTCCACTTGAAAGATACTTACTGAGCACCTACTAAATGTTGGATGACATAATTCATCTCTTCTGACGTGTCTAATGAACCTGCAAGGGGAGTATTGACATAACTTTTTTCAGGAAAGTGAGGATTAGAGAGGTCAAAGGGAATCACATAGTTGTAAATGGGGGACTAGAATTTGAACCCTGAACATTATGATTCCAAGGTTTTATGAATTACATCAATATTGCCTTCTCTATCTTAAACACACTCCTAGGCTTGGGGGAAACACAAGTGAAGATGTGGTCCCATATTTGACTAATATTTCGTCTTCCCCTGGTAGAAATGCACAGTGAAGAGCTCACCTGTTTGTAATTCAGGAAAGCACAGATATGATTTTCTGGGTTCTGCTTGAAAGAAGTGCTAAAATCCTTCCTGAATTTGGAGCACACTTGTGTATACAAGTAACCAACACTAAAGGTAGCTTGTTTTATGTATGAAAGCTTAATCCATGATTATTTTTTTTAAACCTATGGTTCTTCATCAGAATTATTCCTTCAAAGCTCTGTAAAATTACATAAATTTTTTTCTTTGGAATCTTTTACTTAAGACCAGGATTAGGGTAAGGTGAAAGAGGCACTCAGTTTGGGCACAAAAACTAATTTTGGGAAGAAAACTAGTCTCCCCTCTGTGGTAAAAGGAATAAGCTTAGAGAAACTAAGTCTTCGGCAATGTTGTATTCATTAATTCACAGTAATTAGTAGATGTCATTAATTAATACTTACTATGTTAGCCAAGATTTACTGAGCACCTACTAAGTGTCAGGCTCCATACCACCCTCAAGGTGTTTGTAAGGAACAGACTCCCTCAGCTGATGTGGGTTTATTTTAGAGAGAGTTGGGAAGTAGCGCCCCTACCTGAGTAGTCCTTCTTCGTGGCTCTGGATGATGTGGAGAGCAGTGGCTCTCCCAATCTGATGCCAGCCCAGTAGACAGACTCCATTCTTTGCTGGTTTGTGAAGAAACTAAGGCATTTTTATCAGTGAGGCTGAAGAGACTATATCTCGAGAAAGGAGGTTTGGTAGCCGTAGGTCAGTGTCAGTTGGCACTGTCAAGGACTTCTAGTGACATACAATTTGTGGAAGAAGTGCAAAAACTCTTTTTAAGATAAAACCCTTTCCGGTCCATTGCAGCAAATTGATTCACCGAGTGATCACTTAGCAGAAACATCCATTCATATGCCCTTTATGCTTGATGAGAAAGTGAGAGGATGGCAGCAATCATCCCAGTAAGTCAGAAGCACTTAGCCTGCTGGGAAAGGGAATAAAATCACACTGGAGTCTCCTGTGTCCTGATGAACACTCACAGCCATGTTACAGAATTATTTTAATTTGCCAGGGTGTGTTCAGTTACCTCTGACTCTTTGCAGTCCCATGGACTGCAGCCAGCCAGGCTCCTATTTTTCCAGGCAAGAATACTGGAGTGAGTTGCTATTTCTCCCTCCAGGGGAATCTTCCCCACCCTGGGATCAAACCCTCATCTCCTGCGTCTTGCGCATTGGCAGGTGGATTCTTTATCACTGAGCCACCTGGGAAGAGGATAGAACTCTTTAGATGAGATCAGAGACAACGTGACAGGCAGGCTACATTCTGGCAAATAAATGCCTATCTACCTGATACCCTGAAGTGTTAGGGTATCAATGTGATTAAGTAGGTCAGATTAATCACATTGAGATACCAGCAATGATTAATAAAAAAAAATTAGTATTGAAACCACACACAGACATTGTATGTGCTGGCTGGAACAAAATCTGAACCTACAGTTTGTAACTGAAGGGAAAAAACCCTGCTTCAACACTGTATAAATTCCCTCAAGGTAAAAAATGTTGGAGAGCCAAACCATTTTTTTAGGAGTGTCTAATTCGATTGAGAAATACTTCTCTCTTGGGGGTGGAGGGTTTGAGAGGGTAGGTCTTTTTTTTTTTTTTTTAACCACATCAGTGATGTTTACATTTGAATCTTAGTTGTGCTCCTGGGCATCTGTTATTTGATAGAAATAACCAGAACATTTAATGAGGGATTTTTCATTTGCCATTTTTAAATTAAGTCAAAGCTGTTGGGGTCTCTAATTGTGAATGATTAGGATAATGAGCAAATAGTCAGACAGTATGTATTTCAGATTTCAGAAACATGCACACAGCCCATGAGGAAGTTGAAATGCCAAGGGCTAAACTCCAAAGGAACTTGGAGCATTGGACAGCATGAGAGAAATTGGTAGACAAGCTATTCCTAAAGAAAGCAGTGTAGGCCGTGGCTCTGCTGAAAAGAGAGGGTGTTCTCCAGGCCAAATTATGCCATGGAATACACGTTTAAAATGTGTTAGTTGCTCCTATACCTTTGCTTTCTTGCCCTCTTGTTTTTATTCCTCCTTTTCCTCCACCCTGCCCTATGCCACATGCTTTTTTTATTCCATTGTTTTCTTAAATACTTTTTATCCTAATTGTTCTCATTTTTCATCATCTGTCATTTCCCCAATCTTATCCTTTCAATCTGATTCATTTCATTTTTAGAACTGTTTTAAAATAAAGGATTCCTTTGTATTCCAGGACCTTTGCATAATTTCCAAGATCAATACTTTTTAGTACAGGAGATCCATTCCTTCCTCAAACATTGAGTTGATTCAATGCCTACAGCAAGCCAGAGCTCCGCCAGCTCAATGTGTTCATAGCTTTCTGTGACAGTGTTATTTGCCAGCTTGGGCCAATATGACTCTTTAGGGTTTATCCAGTAAGGGATATGCTATAGAATGACTTCTGGTCTAGTTTACTAAGTGCCCCTTAGCCCAACCACATGTTTCTGCTGAAATGAGTACTCTTTATATCACACACGTAGAAGAGAAAAGAGGTCTCTAATATATCCGTTGAACCAGAAAGCAAAGTCACAGTGTCCATCCATGCCCTTATTCTCCTGTTACTGGTCTGATGCAGGACAGTCTTGTCTGAACATTTGTCCTTTGGTATTGATATGACTGATCATGGATGATGATCAGCTCCTTCTGAACCATGACTGGGTCATACTGTACTATACTTCCCCCTCCTCATCCGGGAGGGAAAAGGAATCAGAAGATCATGGCAAGGTTCAGGATAACATCTAGAGAACATGGTTAGAATGCCACCTGCAGCTTCCCCAGACTATGACCAGGCTCTAGAGTTTTTGCAATACTGTCGACTTGCAAAATTGAAAGCAAGTTTACTCTGTTGGAGTGCCTGCCTTCCAAGGGTCCCTTCCATTCCTACAGACCTTGCATGGTGTTTTGGGTTTGTGTCATTTATTTCAGAAGATAAGTTGAAGTTTGAACTCCCACAACCTTAGAACATGACCTTATTTGGAAATAGGGTCATTGCAGATGTAACTGGTTAGTATGAGGTCAAGGAGCTTGGAGACAGAATATACAGATGATAAGCTAAATAATCAACTTGATGACACTGAGAGATGCCGCAGTGTTTGATGGATTATTCTAACAATACTTAAGTCTCAAGTACTGGTATGCACAATGAAGACTATGAGTTGGGGGAGGAAGAGAGTGCTGTGGGCTGGGGTGAAAAAAGTAGGTAGAAAAGTAGGCTATTGAAAGTGGTAAGGATTTGAATAAGGTCATGTGGATGGGGGCGGGAAGCAGGACGCAGCAAGATTGAGAGGAGAGGAGTGCTGATATCAGCCTCCTCTATGATTCTAAGGCATTTTGTTGACACATCTTTGATAGAAATTATTACATAAGGTTGTAGCCTCCTCTATAGAGAGCTTTTTTTTTTTTGCTTTAAAAATTTTTTTTAATTATGAAAGTATAGCACATTTACAGGAGACTTGGAAAATACAGAACAAATCTACATATAGTTCCACTATATATTGCAATTAATTTTTAAGTAGATAAATTAAGATTTCTAGTTGGAGTTCCAATGTCAAACTCTATTGAGAGCTTTCTAAGCGCAGAGACATAGTTAATTCACTTGAAAAATATTTGGCATCTATCATATAGTAGGCACGCAGTAAGTGTTGAGTTAACAGACGGATGGGTGACTAAATGGAGGAATAAAGGCTGAAACTGCATGATTTGACAGGCTACAAAGTAGCCTGGTACCACACTGAGGAGGAACTTGAATATGAGGCTAGGGGGCTAAACAAAAGAAGATCTGGCTGCCATTGTCAAAGATGGAGGTGATACTGGAGAGTTATTTTAGAAAGATGTATTTATTAGTGACAAACACATGGAAGCGATGAGCCCAGAGGAGGAAAACTTATTAAGGAGATATTACAATGGTACAGACCTAGGGGTTCTCTAAGATGTTCCACGTCACTTCATTTTTAAAAAAAGATCCGTATGACGTTATGTAAAGAATTACTATCAGGTTCCCTGTGAGTCAGCAGGAGAAGAGAAGCTAGGATCCATTGGTCATAATGGAGGAAAGTGGATCCTAAGTGCAGTTCAGTTGCTCAGTCATGTCCAACTCTTTGTGACCCCATGGACTGCAGCACGCCAGGCCTCCCTGTCCATCACCAACTCCTGGAGTTTACTCAAACTCATGTCCATCAAGTCAGTGATGCCATCCAACCATCTCATCTTCTGTCGTCCCCTTCAGTCTTTCCCAGCATCAGGGGCTTTTCCAGTGAGTCAGTTCTTCACCTTAGGTGGCCAAGCTATTGGAGTTTCAGCTTCAGCATCAGTCTTTCCAATGAATATTCAGGACTGATTTCCTTTAGGATGGACTGGTTGGATCTCCTTGCAGTTCAAGAGACTCTCAAGAGTCTTCTCCAACACCACAGTTCAAAAGCATCAATTCTTCAGAGCTCAGCTTTCTTTATAGTCCAACTCTCACATCCATACATGACCACTGGATAAATCATAGCTTTGACTAAACAGACCTTTGTAAGCAAAGTAATATCTCTGCTTTTTAATATGCTGTCTAGGTTGGTTATAACTTTTCTTCCAAGGAGTAAGCGTCTTTTAATTTCATGGCTACAGTAACCATCTGCAGGGCTTTAGGAGCCCCAAAAATAAAGTCTGACACTGTTTCCAATGCTTCCCCATCTCTTTGCCATGAAGTGATAGGAACCAGATGCCATGATCTTATCTTTCTGAATGTTGAGCTTTAAGCCAACTTTTTCATTCTTGCCTTTCCCTTTCATCAGAGGGCCTTTAGTTCTTCTTTGCTTTCTTCCATAAGGGTGAAGTCATCTGCATATCTGAGGTTATTGCTATTTCTCCCGGCAATCTTGATTCTAGCTTGTGCTTCATCCAGTCCAGTGTTTCTCATGATGTACTCTAAAGTTAAGTAAGCTGGGTGACAATATACAGCCTTGACATACTCCTTTCCCGATTTAGGACCAGTCTGCTGTTCCATGTCCAGTTCTAACTGTTGCTTCCTGACCTGCATACAGATTTCTCAAGAAGCAGGTCGGGTGGTCTAGTATTCCCATCTCTTAAGAATTTCCCACAGATTGTTGTGATCCACACAGTCAAGGCTTTGGCATAGTCAATAAAGCAGAAGTAGATGTTTTTCTGGAAGTCTCATGCTTTTTCCATGATTCAGAGGATGTTGGCAATTTGATCTCTGGTTCCTCTGCCTTTTCTAAATCCAGCTTGAACATCTGGAAGTTTATGCTTCATGTAGTATTGAAGCGTAGCTTGGAGAATTTTAAGCATTACTAGCATTACTATTTTTTGGAGAAGGAAATGGCAACTCACTCCAGTGTTCTTGCCTGGAGAATCCCAGGGACGGGGGAGTGTGGTGGGCTGCCGTCTATGGGGTCGCACAGAGTCGGACACGACTGAAGAAACTTAGCGGCAGCAGCAGCAGCATTACTTTTCTAGCGTGTGAGATGAGTGCAACTGTGTGGCAGTTTGAACATTCTTTTGCATTGCCTTTCTATGGGATTGGAATGAAAAATGACTTTTTCCAGTCCTATGGCCACTGTTGAGTTTTCCAAATTTGCTGGCATATTGAGTGCAACACTTTCACAGCATCATCTTCCAGGATTTGAAACAGCTCAACTGGAATTCCACCACCCCCACTAGCTTTGTTTGTAGTGATGCTTCCTAAAGCCAACTTGACTTCACATTCCAGGATGTCTGGCTCTAGGTGAGTGATCACACTATTGTGGTTCTCTGGGTCATGAAGATCTTTTTTGTGTAGTTCTTCTGTGTATTCTTGCCACCTCTTCTTAATATCTTCTGCTTCTGTTAGGTCCATACCATTTCTGTCTTTTATTGTGCCCATCTTAGCATGAAATATTCCCTTGGTATCTCAAATTTTCTTGAAGAGATCTCTAGTTTCTCTCATTCTATTGTTTCCCTCTATTTCTTTGCATTGATCCCTAAGGAAGGCTTTCTTCTCTCTGCTTGCTATTCTTTGGAACTCTGCATTCAAATGGATTTATCTTTCCTTTTCTCCTTTGCCTTTTGCTTTTCTTCTTTTCACAGCTATTTGTAAGGTCTCCTCAGACAACCATTTGCCTTTTTGCATTTCTTTTTCCTGGGGATGGTTTTGATCCCTGCCTACTGTACAATGTCACGAACCTCTGTCCATAGTTCTTCAGGCACTCTGTCTATCAGATCTAGACCCTTAAATCTATTTCTCACTTCCACTGTATGATCATAAGGGATTTGATTTAGGTCATACCTGAATGGTCTAGTGGTTTTCCCTGCTTTCTTCAATATAACTCTGAATTTAGCAATAAGGAATTCATGATCTGAGTCACAGTTAGCTCCTGGTCTTGTTTTTGCTGACTGTATAGAGCTTCTCCATCTTGGGCTGCAAAGAATATAATCAATCTGATTTTGATGTTGACCATCTGGTGATGTCCATGTGTAGAGTCTTCTCTTGTGTTGTTGAAAGAGGGTGTTTGCTATGACCATTGTTTTCTTTTGGCAAAACTCTATTAGCCTTTGCCTTGCTTAATTCTGTACTCCAAGGCCAAATTTGCCTGTTACTCCAGGTGTTTCTTGACTTCCTACTTTTGCATTCCAGTCCCCTATAATGAAAAGGACATCTTTTTTGAGTGTTAGTTCTAGAAAGTCTTGTAGGTCTTCATAGAACCGTTCAACTTCAGCTTCTTCAGGACTGCTGGTCAGAGCATAGACTTGGATTACTGTGATACTGAATGGTTTGCCCTGGAAATGAACAGACATCATTCTGTCATTTGAGATTGCATCCAAGTACTGCATTTCGGACTCTTTTGTTGACCATGATGGCTACTCCATTTCTTCTAAGGGATTCTTGCCCACAGTAGTGGATATAATGGTCATCTGAGTTAAATTCACCCTGTCTATTTTAGTTCATTGATTTCTAAAATGTCAGTGTTCACTCTTGCCATCTTTTGTTTGACCACTTCCAATTTGCCTTGATTCATGGACCTAACATTCCAGTTTCCTATGCAATATTGTTCTTTAGAGCACTGGACTTTACTTCCATCACAAGTCACATTCACAACTGGGTGTTGTTTTTGCTTTGGCTCCATCCCTTCATTCTTTCTGGAGTTATTTCTCCACTGATCTCCAGTACCATATTGGGCACCTACCAACCTGGGGAGTTCATCTTTCAGTGTCCTATCTTTTTGCCTTTTCATGTTGTTCATGAGGTTCTCAAGGCAAGAATGCTGAAGTGGCTTGCCATTCCCTTCTCCACTGAACCACGTTTTTTCAGAGTCACACAAATGAACTTTGTTGGTTTCAGGACAACTGGCCTCTCCTCTGGTTAGGCAAGGATGGAGGTGCCACAGCCCCACCCCTACTCCCTGGTGAGAGCCCTCTGTGCGAGGGGTTTAGAATCTTGCTCGTGTTAGATGGGTAACTTGGCCCCACCTCTGACATGCTAAGCTCATCTTGAGGCCAAAGTCTGAAGCGCTGCCAGTATTTTCAAGTGGTGATTTGATGTGTTGAGTTGTGTGCTTCCCACAGTCACTACAGAATCCAGTGGGGAGATGTCTCTCCTCCCATCAGGTCACTGCACACTATCTGCTCACCAGCCAGTGGGCAGACACCTGCCTCGCTTCCCTCAGCAAAAGGATCTTTGTTCCTGGGAAAGAAAAGAAATCTCTTCACTCTCTTTGAAGCTGTTTCAAGCACCAACCTACATCTGGCCATTGTGACTCTCTTTGGCCATGTGTTCTGGCAACTGAAGGGATTTTTGCACCAGAACTTCCATGCCAATAAAAGCAAAAGGAGACGAATGAAAACTCATTCACCAAGACCTTACCCTCTACCCCAGCTGCCTTTGCTGTTACCTCTCAAAACCAGTGGTTTATCTAGAGTTTTGACTCCTGGAGATGATAATTTCCTCTCCAATATTTAATCAAGAAAATTTTCAAAAAAAAGAAATAAAGAAAATTTTCAGAATATAGTTGAAAGAAATCTGTAGTGTAAATGCATATAACCACATCTAGATTCCAACATTAGTATTTTTTGTACTTGCTTTATCATATGCCTGTCCACCTGGAGGGGATTGTTTTTAAACAAGCCTTGTCTTAATACAATGAACAAATTTTCTGTAATAATCATGAAATAAAATGAAAAATAATATCTAGAAAACAGAGTGAAAAGGTTTATTTCATTTTGTGCAATTTTGCTAGCAAAAATAAAATTAACAAAATAAATCTTGCATACAAAATATTATATATAAAATATAACTTGCAGCTCACATTCAGTTCACACTTTTGCTTTACATTTTAAATATAAATTAATTTTGAATGGTCACATGAAAGTAACAGATGTGAAATAGTTGCAGTTCTGTTTCTTCATCTTTACAATCATCATTCTATTATTGCTTATTTGAATATCCTCTCTAACTGCAGGAATTCGTAGTCCCACAGAGGTTTTTGGAAGCAAGAATTCTGCACCAGTCAGTTCAGTCGCTCAGTAGTGTCTGACTCTTTGTGACCCCGTGGACTGCAGCATGCCAGGCTTCCCTGTCCATCACCAGCTCCCAGAGCTTGCTCAAACTCATGTCCATCGAGTGGTGATGCCATCCAACCATCTCATCCTCCTTCATCTCCTTCTCCTCCTTCCTTCAGTCTTTCTCAGCATCAGGATCTTTTCCAATGAGTCAGTTCTTCCCGTCAGGTGGCCAAAGTACTGGAGTTTCACCTTCAACATCAGTCCTTCCAATGAATATTCAGGACTGAAATGCTGAAATGCAAAAATTCTGCCCCAGGTGAGTTCAAGTGATTCCAAACTGTTAGAAACGTACTTTCAAAATGAACATGTTCAATAGAGTCCGTTTGTGTTTGAGGCCAACTATACAAATAGGTAGAGAATTTGCCTGCAATGGAGACCCATTGATTCCTGGGTCAGGAAGATCCCCTAGAGAAGGAAATAGCAGCTCACTCCAGTATTCTCGCCTGGAGAGTCTCGGACAGAGGAGCCTGGCAGGCTATAGCCCATGGGGTCACAAAGAGTGGGACAAGACTGAGTGACTAACACGTTCACTTTCACACAAATAGGAGTTCTTCAAATTAACTTATATATAACATTCCTATTTATTAAATAATGAGTAATTAAAATGTGCCATTTGAAGCTTATATATATATATTATTAAAACTTAATTGTGATGGAAGCAATTGTTTAGAATTTACAACAAAGATTTTTTTTTTTCAGAGAAGAATAATTTATCACTGACGTTATTTAGAACTATTGGCAAATGAGATTTTAAAAGTCAGCCTGTAGTTGGTTTTATGATTGTTTTAAAATTCTGTACATATAGTGCAAACTCCTATGCTTTGCTGCCCCTTCTCATTCTTGGTGTTTCAAACACATAGTTGAAAGAATTTTATTCAAAGAGAATGGTGTAATAGGGGGAAGAGACTTCAGAATAGAACGTAGCTCAATCCCAGATTGAATAAAGATAGCTGGTTGTTTTTGTTTAGTTGCTGCCATGTTGGACTCTTTGCAACACCATAGATGGTAGCCCACCAGGCTCCTCTGTCCTTGAGATTTTTCAGGCAAGAATACTGGAGTGCATTACCATTTCCTTCTCCAGGGGATCTTCCTGACCCAGGGATAGAAGTTGAGTTTCCAGCATTGGCAGGTAGATTCTTTACTGCTGAGACACCAGAGAAGCCTCTAAGATAGCAAATGAACAGGGTGAGGGTATCAATAGATAGAAAATTACTAAGAAGAAACCTCAAATGTCAAGGGATTCTTGCTAAAGGCAGGCCAAAGATTGAGATTCTCTACATTAAAGGAAGAGATTGAAGAACTTAATCAGCTATCAAAGGAAAGTAGATATCAAGGTAGTGGGATTTTCTCCATGTTGACAGCAGGATTCTTTCTACAGTTGGGCAGGCAGATGAGATAAGGATCCCAGAATGAGGCCTGGCCATAAAGAGGGCTCAGAAGAGATTATCTAAAGTTTATTCTCAAGGAGAGGGTCTTTTCAGTGGCCACTGCCCAGGACATATATTTTACTTATATTTGTGAAATGAGTAGTTCTAAAAATATAGGAAATAAATACAAAAAGGACAGGCAGTTAAAAAGGACTTCAATTTAAAATTTCCCTCTCTTACCATTATAAAGCCTAAAGCATTATTAGTCATTTTATCACTGTTAGTAATAAATAAAAAAGCCAGGAAGCAAATGTGTACAACATGACATAATTTGTTTGTCAGGCTTTACTTAGCTATCTTCCACCCCTTTCAGCAGGCAGCTTCTCACTTGCTTTCTGATGACCGTCCCCTGAATGACGCAGTTTTGTCCAGATCAGCAGAGCAGTGCTTCCCTTTTAAAGGGCGACTGATCAACTTTCCACTGATGCCCAGTGCCCAGAGGGAAGCACGCCTGTCTCACAGGGACATGGGGAGCAATGTGTGAGCCTTATTGCACCCTTGAAATTGCTCTCCTTTACCTTGAATCTCATTCAGGTTGACCTGGGGAAGAATAGGAGAAATGGAAACAGGGGACTTTCACGAGGAAGGGCCTGGGTTTTCTGAGGACTGCAGGAGGAGAGGAAGTAAAAAAGGAAACCAAAAAACCTCTTGAACAGGGATTTTTAGAGAGTGTAGCTAGAAAGCTGAGAGCAGAATTAGAAAGTGAGGCTTCTGAAGTTGGCATGAGATGCCAGCAAGAGAAATGGGTATGTGTTGGGGTGGGGAAGAATTTTTTTAAAATATTTATTTATTTGGCTGCACTGGATCTTAGTTGGGGCACTTGGAATCTTTAGTTGCTGTATGCAAAATAAATTCTTAGTTGTGACATGTGGAATCTAGTTCCTGAGCTCCGTGCATTGGGAGGGTGAGTCTTAGCCACTGGACCACCAGGGAAGTCCCTCTTTTTTTGTGTTAAATTGAGGCAAAACTGTCATGAAACATCATATAATTTCAGGAGCACAACATTATAAATTGATATTTATATACATTACAAAAGGGGTCATCATCCTAAGTCTAATCACTACCCATCACCATACAATTGACTTCCTTTATGCATTTCACCCTCCCCTGGGCAGTGTGGGGATTTCTAAGAAGCAATGCTGAGGGTTAGAAGTTAGATCTCTTAATATTCCTTTGTAGATGCAGGCAAACATTTAAAAGACTTGTAAATATCTGGGGGTTGTTGGATTGTATCCTCCTGAAGCAAACTTGCCTTGAGGCTGGGCTCTAGGAGGCCTGATTCAGAGTAACATTAAGAAGGCTTTAGTTGGGATTTGTGAAGCTCTCTGCTAGGTCCCTTTAACATTCACTATATAGCAATGAGGCAGCTTCAGTTTCTGAACTGGAGCCGGTGGAGGTAAATTGATTCCATCCCTCTAGCTAGCTTGAATATGGCAACCAGTTCTTCTCAAGCGGGAAAGTAGGGGTCTGAAAAGCTGGCTTTGAAGCACCTCTGGATGTTCACCTGCAGAACACCTAAAAATGGACAAAGAAAACAGAAATATTTCATCCAAAGCTGTTGATGTGAATGTAAGTACATTGTGAGAAACCTTCTCTTTACTTGAATGCCATTTATTGTTGACCTTGTTAGTAAAACGAGACTGAGTCACTTTAAAAAAATGAAGGAAACAATAATAAAATACTTAACCTTCCTTTGGTACTTAATGGACTTTACAAATATGAGCTTGTTTTAAAGTGCTATACTTGGTAATTGATTTGCAGCTGTTTTTCTAAAACTCCAGGGAAATTGTACTGATCTCTATACAAATTCCATTTTAAAATTTAATCAGGGCTAACTGAGACTGCCTGTAATGTGTTCCCGCACTTAAAGACCCAACTTTGGCCTTGTTAGTTCATCATGGCCTAGCACTGCTCTAAGTTTTCCTTTTTTACTTCTTGGGGGGTAAATTTTAAAGTAGCTTGACGCCATAGTCAACTCATCCTATAACAGAAAGTTTTCTTTTTAGAAACAGCATCCTCAGTCCTACAGAACATCACATTCGATGAACTCTGGTCTAGTTCAATTTCACTGGGAGGCATGCAAGCTAGATTTCACTCCAGGGGTTGACAAGAGTGTTTGGCACAAAGAATGAGGGAGCCATGAATAATTTAGAATGTTCTTGGCCACACATTATCCCATTAATTGGTAGGATTAAAGACTGGAAGACATGTACTTTGTAGGGAACAGTGAGAGAGAGTAAGAGAGAATGAGAACACTCTTAGAGGAGCGCTCAAAAGAGGAATTATTTCTTTAATATTGGTGTTCCGCATTCTTGCCTTTAAAAGAATGTGTGGTTAAAAGTTATTTTATCATTGATGTTTAGCTACCTCGACATGTATAAATCTCTCCTTCAACGAAGCTGAACTCTCACTTACATTATTAAAGAATTCACAGCATCAAATGACAGAGAGTAGAGGAGAAAAAAAAAAGAGGAGGGCAAAGAGTTAAATAATATCCTTTTTTTCCTGTCGCTGTTGCAGACAACATTTTGTATGTCAATATGCTAAAACTGGTAATTTTCTAATCTAACATGAGTCTCCTATTTCATTCTGTATTTTTTGATCATTTTTTCATTTGTGATTGAGAAACTGAATTATTGTTCAGGCCAGTCACTGACTTCTAGAGCATGCCTGTGAGGTGATGGTAAAACAAGCACTTGACCCCTGTCCTTCATCGCCACACAAACTGAAGGAGGAAAGGAACAGGCTGAGCTGACTCCATCCTGATAAAGAAGGAAGCTCCATCTTACATTCCTAGTGATCTTTGGAGTATCGGGCTGCTTGCATTTTCAGTGAACTTTGGACTATGTGCCAGGTAGCCATGGAGATAACACACCTGCAGCAGAACAGGCCTCACGGACTGATAAACACCAGATTCCGTACCAAGATTTCCCACAGTCAGAAAGAATGCAATAATCCTCTCTGTGGCCAATCACCTTGTAACCTTCATGGCATTGGTGTAGGCTACAATGTATGCCAGCTGACCCTTCTGATTATGAGTCATGGCTGTAACCTGATTGTATTTCCCTTTAACATTTTCCAGGCTAGGTTTAAGGAATTTGGGGATGGGGTCTTTAGTACTAACACTTAAGGTATGTAAGGTTTTCACAAAAGTCGGTCAGGGTCCCTGGCTAAAGAGGAAACTCTGCCTCGGACCCCCCAGTGTAATAAACTGCAGTCCACTACCCATGCTGTCCTTCTGAGGGAGTTTGCTTCCCAGAGCATTTGGCTACAACAAAACAAGAGAATCATTCTGAACTTTTCTCTTTACTGAAGCCAAACTCAGCCTCTGTACTTGGACAAAGAATTGATTTTCAGTGACAGTTTTTGATGAAGTAGAAAAAATAGCTTTATTGCTTTGGTAGTCAAAAGGAGCCACAGCGGGCTAATGTCCTCAGAATTGTGTGTCCCAACCTGGAGGGGATAGTGAGAAATTTTATAGTAATGGTTCACAGAGGATATGACCAGTTTGTGGACCACCTTCTGATTGGTTGGTGGTGAGGTAAGTGGGAGTCAACATCATTAACCTTCTGGTTCCAACCAGTCTGGGATTTACATGCTTGTGGGCAGCATACCATTAATTTCTCCTACCTGGTAGGGATTTCAGTATCTGAAAAATGGCTCAAAAATATTGTTATGTGTATCCCTTGATGGAGAACCAAGACTCTGACCCAAGGCTTGACTATTGTTCCTCCCTTGTCTCTGCATCCACCCTTCCCTAGTTAGCAACAGGTTGAACCTGCTTGTTGGAACTCAGGAAAGGTAATGGAGGCTGAATGAAGCCCATTTCCTGTAATCAAGAAATGGGGGACACAGAACAGCTTTTGTGTCCAGGAACCCCTGCACACGGGGAGGTCCTGCTTGGTTTCATGACCACCGGTTCATGAAGCCATAATTAGGAAATCAGTTCGTTTCTCTAAGGAACTCACTTCTGTTCTTACTGTCAATCCTGCCTCAGCCTAGAAGACACTGATTGTGGGAAAAAAAGCTACATATATTGCAAACACATACATTCCCAGAGATGTGGACTCAGGAATCAACCCGCATAGAATCCTAACTGTCTGCCCTTTAGGTCCTTTAGTCTTCACTTACATAAAATTCAGGTCTATCCTCTCTAGTATCTATTTAGCAGAATTGGAAAGTTGAGGGGAGAACCTGGATACAATTTCACTGGAGTTCATATACTGTTTTTTTTTTTTTTTCTGATTGGTCTTAATTGTGTGATTCAGTGCAAGTCTTTGCTTATGTAGATCATTTGATTTATGCAGGCCTTTTAGCACTAAGATTCTCCTGACTGAGTGGTTGTATTTAAGCCCTAGACTACTTCTAATTGTTAACACATCTCTCATTCTTTTGAAGATATCCAATATCTCAGTTCAGGTCATCAGTGCCCCAGGGAAGTTGCCAGGGAGACGACCACCAAGGAAACCCATCGCCGGAGCCAAACCCAAGAAGCAACTCAAGAAGAAAGCTCCCTTTTGGAACGTCCAAAACAAAATCATTCTTTTCACAGTATTTTTATTCATCCTAGCGGTCATAGCCTGGACCCTGCTGTGGCTCTACGTCAGTGAGTGGAAATCCCTTGTACCTTTGGTGTTAGGGCTTGCCCCGAGGGTTCTATTGGCAGTGCAGGTCCCATCTGCCCCTGGGTGTTTCTGATAGAATTTTCTTACTTCTTAGACTGAAAGCCATTTTCAAAACTGTTGAGGTTTTAAGGAAGAAGGCAGAATTGTCTTTCCCATTTCTTATTTTACCACCACTGCTTTCTTCCCAGAGGAGCAGAGATACCAGCATGAGAAGACCTGAGGAAAATGCTTGGGAGCTTTTGACTGGTTCAGAAATGTAACACATTTTTAGCTATGAAAAATGAATGGAATGCTAAGCTGTTTTATTTCCTCATCCACCCACTCAGGCCTGTTGCTAGGCAACCTCATGCTTCCAGCTCCCTGCACTTCAGTTTACTAATGCACCTTTCTCTTCTTTGTTTTTATGTTGTTTATCCAGTTGATAATGTTTTTGTCAATCTTACTGATGCTTTTGGATAGGAGTAATAACTAAGTTCTTCCGTGGAGAGTAGTTACCCAAGCAGCTCAGTAACTATAGCATTTATTGATTTATGCTGGACTTCCCACCCTACCCATGATTATATTTGATGCAAGATACTCTCAAGGATATTAAAATTTGATTGGAAAACTAAATTATAGGCAAAGAATTAATGAATATTGTCTTGAGAAGTTCAGGTCAATTATATATAGAAATTGATCACCTATGATTTGTGTGGTACTATGTAAGATATCAGGCACACCAAGATGCATCTCCTACTTTTAAAAAGCTCAGAGATGCATTTTCTACTTTTGAAAAACTCACAGCTCAGTGCTGGAGAGGGAGTGAGGACTGATTTTTTTTTTTTTTTTTTCTTAAGCAATTACTTTGAAGTCACAGAAGGGAAGCATCCAACAACCTGTTCAGGGATCGAGTCTAGATAAGGCTTCATGAACTGGCTTCTGAAAATTCATTTGACACAACCTGGGAGGGCCCACTATGAGCTGGACCCTGTGAAAGGCATGGAACAGAGTGGCAAACAGGAAAGAATCTGTCTTTACAGACTAGTGGAGGCAGTCAAGTCAATGAGCAATTAAGACAAACACAAAAGACACACAGCCCCATCCCAGAGCAAACCAACTTATTTCCCATCAGTTCTCTGCCAGCCCTAAACTGATGTATTTGCATTCCCTAGCGCATTCATATAAAGTTTTGGGACATCACTATGATGAGGTAATTTGTTGGTTGTCTGAACATCAGAGAAGGGCATTTCAGAAAGACAGGCTAGTATGAGGAAAGGAAAACAGGTATGAATAAGAGAATTGTTTCACAAACAACAGAGGTTAGTTTTGATACATGAAATCTGAGCATGGAGGGTGGCCTTGAAAAATGTTAAAAAACAAAAATTCAACCAAGTAAAGCTAGTGATATAATTGGCTTTATGTACTTGCTCATGAATCACAGCATCTCATCTATTAATAGTCAATAAAATAGTAAATGGTAAATACTAGCAAATAAATCAATAAATACTATTTTATTTAATAGTAAATAAAAACCTTGGAGCTCTTGAACAAAATGGAAGGTTTTATAAGCAGAAGGAGGGTGGGATAAGGAGGCTATTAGCAGAAGAGAAGACAGAATTGTTCTGGGCAGGCCCTCAGATCCTGGGGGAGCAGGGGTCTTTATCATGCGGTTTGCCTCTAGTGTTGATCAGGAATTTTCAAATTGTCTGTTTAAAGGTCACATTCCCCGGAGAGAGTGAAACTGCAATTAAGCCTTTTTCTTTATAATTTAATTTATTTACTATTATTTTTAAATTTATTTTTTGGCTATGCTGGGTCTTTGTTTCTTTGTGCAGGCTTTCTCTTGTGCATGGGGGAAGGGGCTTCTCATTGTGATGGTTTATCATCACTGCAGAGCACAGGCTCCAGGGTGAGCGGGCTTTAGTAGTTGTGGTGCATGGACAGGGCATGTGGCATCTTCCAAGACCAGGGATCAAACCTGTGTCCTCTGCACTGTCAGTCAGATTCTTATCCACTGCACCACAAGAGAAGTTCTGCAATTAGGTCTTAATTTGCAGTCATGGGGGCAAAAGACTCCATTTGGGGCTTGTGATTTTTTTTTTTTTTTTTTTGATGCACCTTGAGGCTTGTGGGATTTTATTTCCAGAGTCCAAACTCTGTCCATTAGAAGTGAGAGCATGTAGTCTTAACCACTGGAGCAACAGGAAATTTCCATGTGATTTTTTTTTTTAACAGAAATGAGGTAGACAGCTCATCTGGAAGACCATTTGTTGTTGAATGCAAGCTTGTTCAATGCACAGTGGGGCCAAATAAACCATAATATTGGACGCTGGAGTAGAGAAAGGTTTATTGCAGGGGTCAGCAAGGAGAATGGGTGACTTATGCTCTAAAGTCCCCGATGGTTTGCAGGGAGAAGTTATTACAGGTAAAATCTGGACTGAGGACTGCTGGGTATACAACTATCCTCTAATTGGTTGGTGAGCTAACAGGGTGGCATTTAAGGATTCTTGTGCTTAGCCTGAAGTTACCATCCTCCATCTGTATGGGTGGTTCCTGCAGAAGAACCAGGATCCTGGGCTATAGTTTCTTGATTGTTCCTTTGTTTCTGCATTCTTTCACTTCCCTGATTTTTTATGAATAAGAAAACAGGGAACACAGAAAGGCTTTTGTGCCTAGGAGGGCCCCACAGGGTTCTGCTCAGTTTCACAAGCAAGGATTGTATGTTGACCTGAGCAGAAGAGTTAGATAAATGTAAGCTGGCTAAACTGAACTCTCTTGTGTTGTTTATCCCTCGAATACCTACGGATAGAAGAAGGAAGCTCACCACCTGTGAGCTTCCAGGTGGTCAGAGCTTTCATTTAAATTTTAAGAATCTGCAACAGAAAAAAAAAAAAAACAACAACAAACACCTAAGAATGACTTTCTTAGTAAAATCAGACAGAAACAAATGCTTCTTTATACAAGAGGCCTAGTGAGGCAAAGTGGTGTGTCCAAGGTTACATAACTGTTGTTGAACCCAAGTTCATGTGCCCAACTCACAGTGAAGCCAAGCAAATTGCAATGTCAGAATTTGGAGCAAGAAAGGTTTATTCCATGAGCCAAGCAAGAAGAATGGGCAGCTCATGCTCAAGAGATGCTAACTCCCTGATGGTCTTCAAGGAAGAGTTTTTAAAGGAAAATTTTGTGAATGTGGGCTGAGGGGTGTGTAACTTTCCTCTGATGGTTGGTGGTGAGATAACAGGATGGTATGTCAGAAATCTCAACCTTCTGGTTCAATCTGTTTCAATCTCAGCCTTCTGGTTCAAGCCAGTCTGGAGTCCACGTGTTTGTGCTCAGACTGAAGTCACCATTCTCCACCTGTTTGGGGGCCTTAGTTCCTATGCTGCTGCTAGGTTGCTTCAGTCGTGTCTGACTCTGTGCGACCCCATAGATGGCAACCCACCAGGCTCCCCCATCCGTGGGATTCTCCAGGCAAGAACAGTGGAGTGGGTTGCCATTTCCTTCTCCAATGCATGAAAGTGAAAAGTGAAAGTGAAGTCGCTCAGTCGTGTCTGACTCTTAGCAACCCCATGGACTGCAGCCCACCAGGCCCCTCCGTGCATGGGATTTTCCAGGCAAGAGTACTGGAGTGGGGTGCCTCTGCCTTAAGAACGCAAAGATATAGACCAGATTGTGATTGTTAGGTAGTAAGAATAGGAAAAAGGAGTCCAGAATGACAGTGACTAAAAGACAAGGAAGGGGAAAGCCTGCGAAAATAGAACAGAGGAAGGTCGGAGGACGGAGTGAGGACCTCAGGTGGAGCAAACAGCACTCTTGGCTAGCCCAGTTTACACAGGGCAAGTCCGGGGGAGGAGGAAAAACATAAAAAGAGGAGCCAAAAGGCCAGGGCTCGCTCTCTGTCTCTCTCCTCTTTGTGTCTTTTGGGTCGGCAAGCCTTCCTGCCTCGAGGATGTATTTTCCTTTATTTTCTAAATAAAACTGAGCTGTAACTTGGAGCTGTGACACTGGCCCGTCCGAGGGCTGTAATGCCTGTCCGTCGCTTAAAATTTTTGTTGTGACAAAACAGAACTGAGGAAATGACACACTCCCCTGACATGATGTATATCCCTCGAGGAGGAACTAGGTCTCTGCTTTATCGCTGTACAATTGTTTCATGACCACATTTCCTTTATTTCTGCATTCTTTCATTTCTAACTGGTAACGATTTGAATCTACCTTTTGTAACTCAGGGAAGGTCTGGGAGGATGAATCCTTTTTCCTACAAAAAAGAAATGGGGAAAACAGAAAGGCTTCTGTACCCAGGAGGGTCCCACAGGGTCTTGCTCTGCTTCAGTTCCCTCTTTTCTTTGAGGTGAACAGTTGTAGGACAAGAAAAGGAAGAGTTTTGGACAGAAAAGTTAGTCCTAAACTTGGCAGAGGAATTCAGTTTTAGGAGGCTCAACTTCATAACTTGAAAGAACAAATTTAGGACAGGAGCTCAGGCCTCGGGCCCCTCCCCACCCCTCCACAGCCTCACTACACGGCTAACGTGACCCCTGAATGGATCACACAGGGAGGTAGCTCCCCAGTCTTCATACAGGTTGCACCTTCTTTTTTTTTTTCTTTTAATATTTGTTCCGCTGTGTCTGGTCTCAGGTATGGCATGCATGGAGATCTTTGTTGCATCATTCAAGACCGTCCGTTTTGGTACACAGACTCTCTAGTAGTGGTGTGCTGGCTCCGTAGTTGTGGCACATGGGCATGTGGAATTCTAGTTCCCTGACCAGGGATTGAACCTGTGTCCCCTGCATTGCAAGGCAGATTCTTAACCACTGGACCACCAAGGAAATCCTGGTTGCACCTTCTTTTAATTCAGCCATCACTTATTTAGCATTTCCAGGTTCTCTGTTTTCCTCTCCCCTCCTTCCCAGCAACATTTATTGAGCTTGAAATCTGAGTCAGGCACTCACTACCCATGTTAAGGGCTGAGGAACAAAAAAATTTACTGTTCATTTAGAAAGGCAGAAATGCAGATGGAAGTTCTGACACCATGGGACATGTGTCTCAGCAAAGAAATATACTTTGGCCATGAGAACCTGGGGGTGATGCCTCATAGCAATAAAACCTTGTAACAAAAAGGAAAGTCTGAAAAGAGAGTCCTCATCTCCCTAGGCTATTCTCAGGGATCTGAAGGCATCTCAAATATGGCAATATCTTTGTCTGTCTTGGCAGCAGTTTCTGGCTCAAATAATATCCAGTCCCATGGTCCTCCTTGGACAGAATTTTTGAGCAGGAGTTATCTTACTGAGCGACTTCACTTTTCACTTTCATGCATTGGAGAAGGAAATGGCAACCCACTCCAGTGTTCTTGCCTGGAGAATCCCAGGGACAGGGGAGCCTGGTGGGCTGCCGTCTATGGGGTCGCACAGAGTCAGACATGACTGAAGTGACTTAGCAGTATCTGACACTGGACTGAGGACCACACTTTGTGAATAAACTCTTCATGCATTTCTCAGAGCTAAAGATCGGCCCAGCACCCAGGGCATCATCCACAAAAGTCAGAAAGGAGATGAGAGACTTGGGGCTCAGTGGAGGTCAGCTGGGGGAGTCCTTCCCTCTTCACCCACTTGTGCTCGTGACACTCCAGAGCCTGGCAGTGTACATTTCTTACCCCCTTACCTGCCACAGACGCGAGACACGTGAACACTGTCTATGCTCTATGTTTTTGGCCCCTTAGTGACTCTGAAAGTGAAAGTTGCTCAGTCCTGCTGGGCTCTTTGCGACCCCATGGACTAAAGAGTCTATGTAATTTTCCAAGCCAGAATATTGGAGGGGGTAGCTTTTCCCTTCTCTAGGGGGTCTTCCCAACCCAAGGATCAAACCCAGGTCTCCTGCCTTGCAGGTGGATTCTTTACCAGCTGAGCCACAAGGGAAGCCCAAGAATACTGGAGTGGGTAGCCTATCCCTTCTCCAGTGAATCTTCCTAACTCAGGAATTGAACCAGGGTCTCCTGTATTGCAAGCAGACTCTACCAACTGAGCTATCAAAAGTCCTTATTTAGTGACTCTAGGACAGATGCTGATGGAAGAGATGTTGTAAACTACATTTAGAGCTTCTCAGACTACGGCCAGTAAAATACAAACTGTCTAAAATAAAAGCATTTTAGAACAGTGATACGGACATAGATCATGCCTTACCACCACACAGATGGGAAGGCATCCTGACCACCTTTCCTCCTGTCTTACAGGTAAGACTGAAAGCAGAGATGCTTTTTACTTTGCTGGGATGTTTCGCATCACCAACATTGAGTTCCTTCCTGAATACCGACAGAAGGAGTCCAGGGAATTTCTGTCAGTGGCGCAGACTGTGCAGCAAGTGGTGAGGTGATGGCGGGAGCTGGGAGAGGCTGGGAAAGGTGAGGTCAGTAGGGGAGGGATGGGGGCTGAAGGAAGAACTCAGGAAAACATGGGATTTAGCTCATCATGGTTGTAAGATAAAATTGCTATTTTATAGAATTATTTCTTTTTTTTTCCACTGAAAGTAAAAAGAAATGACTTCCTGAGCTTCAGTTTTTCTTATCTAAAAAATAAATTGGATCAGATGAACTTTAAAATGCCTTCTAGTACAGAAATTACATGCATGCTGATTAATGCTGTGATCCATACACACTTATTTCAAAACTGATACACTATCATCTCTTCACTTAAAAAAACCCACTTTTCCTATTATAGAACTGATTCATATTTATTGTAAACATTTATAAAATTTAGAAAAAGTATTAAAAAAATAAAACTCCTTTAATGCAATCTTCAGAGATAGAGCCTCTTTTGATTTTGGACCACACAGACATAGGCGATAGCACAGACCTGGAGTATTGGTAGATATTCAGTTTTATAATCTGACTTTTTCTTCTTAATATTGCATGTTTCTATGCGAGTACATAGTCTTTGAAAAAAAACCCATAAATTTTGATAGCTTTGAAGTTGGCAAGTCCCTTTTATTAGATATTTTAGTTTTTTCCAATTTTTGCTGTTACAATGTTATAAAACCACCAGGTAAGCTGTGTGTCTCTGATTACTTCCTTAGCTGTGTTCCTAGAAGTATAACTGGTCAAACAGAAAAATATCTATCATGGCCTTTCCTAAACATCAATTATCTCTCCAATTAGCCCAAAGAAGGAGACATTCTTTTTAAATCTCCTTAACATTTTTTCCAGTCCCAGGCAGTACTCCTCCATCCCCACCCAAAATCATTCCTCTCTACTGCTGGAATGATCCTTACATTCCTCCTTTGGCATAAGGATAACATACTGATTCTGAAGAATGGCAGGCAAGCACTTTTCTAGATCTGTCCCCTGATCATCCCAGTCTCATTTTTCACCACTTTCTCCCACAGAAACTTTGTGAAATAAAGCAGTTTTTGCTTGGTATGAATAAGCATTGCACATTACGAATAATCATTGCACTTACCTGTCTGGAGGCTCTGATTTCTCGTGTTACTCACTTTGGACCTAAACCTTTCTGTCCAGCCTCTAGGGAATGAAATTCCACCCGTCATTCATGACCCATCCAAAAAACTTTCTCAAAGCAACCCTCCCTGGCCTCCTGCAGACTCAGTGCTCGCTTTGTGTAGGCCCTGTTTGTATAGTTAGTACTGTGCTCAACCCATTTAATTATAACTATTTATCATCCCACCCAAAGAAGTAGGCATTTTTATCACCTCTTTCCAGAATATAAAAGAGAGAAGGCGACGGGGGAAAGGAAGTTCAGTAGGCCAAGGTGACATGTTCTGTGTTGCACAGTGAATTTAAACTCCGTGGATCATATTTTTCCATGATGCTGTATTATTTCCAAGATTTCGGGAGTTTTGTGTTTTTCTCATGGGCCATTTGTTGTTCAGTCATGTCTGACTCTTTGCGACCCCATGGACATGCTGCACTCCTGGCTTCCCAATCCATCACCATCTCCCAGAGCTTGCTCAAACTCACGTCCATTGACTGGGTCATGCCATCCAACCTTTGTCCTCTGTTGTCCCCTTCTCCTCCTGCCTTCAACCTTTCCCAGCATCAGGCTTTTTTCTAATGAATTGGCTCTTCACATCAGGTAGCCAAAGTATTGGAGCTTCAGCTTCAGCATCAGTCCCACCAATGAATATTCAGGATTGATTTCCTTCAGTATTGACTGGTTTGATACCCTTGCAGTCCTAGGGACTCTCAAGAGTCTTCTCCAACACCACAGTTCAAAAGCATTAATTCTTCGGCACTCAGCCTTCTTTATGGTCAGACTCTCACATCCATGCATAACTTCTGGAAAAACCATAACATTGACTAGATGAACCTTTGTTGGCAAAGTAATGTCTCTGCTTTTTAATATGCTGTCTAGGTTGGTCATAGCTTTTCTTCCAAGAAACAAGTATCTTTTAATTTCATGGGTGCAGTCACCATCTGCAGTGATTTTGGAGCCCAGGAAAATAAAGTCCATTACTTTTTCCATTGTTTCCCCATTCATTTGCCATCAAGTAATGGGACCAGATGCCATGATCTTAGTTTTTTGAATGTTGAGTTTTAAGCCAGCTTTCCCACTTTCCTCTTTCACCTTCATCAAGAGGCTCTGGTAGGTTAGGTAGGTGATTTTGCTACTATGTAGCTACTATGTAAGAATGCTCAAATTACTGCACAATTGCACTCATCTCACACACTAGTAAAGTAATGCTCAAAATTCTCCAAGCCAGGCTTCAGCAATACGTGAACTGTGAACTTCCAGATGTTCAAGCTGGTTTTAGAAAAGGCAGAGGAATCAGAGATCAAATTGCCGACATCTGCTGGATCATCAAAAAAGCGAGAGAGTTCCAGAAAAACATCTATTTCTGCCTTATTGACTATGCCAAAGCCTTTGACTGTGTGGATCACAATACACTGTGGAAAATTCTGAAAGAGATGGGAATACCAGACCACCTGACCTGCCTCTTGAGAAACCTGTATGCAGGTCAGGAAGCAACAGTTAGAACTGGACATGGAACAACAGACTGGTTCCAAAGAGGAAAAGGAGTATGTCAAGGCTGTATATTGTCACCCTGCTTATTTAACTTATATGAAGAGTACATCATGAGAAATGCTGGGCTGGATGAAGCACAAGCTGGAATCAAGATTGCCGGGAGAAATATCAATAACCTCAGATATACAGATGACACCACCCTTATGGCAGAAAGTGAAGAGGAATGAAAAAGCCTCTTGATGAAAGTGAAAGGGAGAGTGAAAAAGTTGGCTTAAAGCTCAACATTCAGAAAACTAAGATCATGGCATCTGGTCCCATCACTTCATGGGAAATAGATGGGGAAACAGTGTCAGATTTTATTTTTGGGGGGCTCCAAAATCACTGCAGATGGTGATTGCAGCCATGAAATTAAAAGACACTTACTCCTTGGAAGAAAAGTTATGACCAACCTAGATAGTTTATTGAAAAGCAGAGACATTAGTTTGCCAACAAAGGTCCCTCTAGTCAAGGCTATGGTTTTTCCAGTGGTCATAATGGATGTGAGAGTTGGACTGTGAAGAAAGCTGAGTGCAGAAGAATTGATGCTTTTGAACTGTGGTGTTGGAGAAGACTCTTGAGAGTCCCTTAGACTGCAAGGAGATCCAACCAGTCCATCCTAAAGGAGATCAGTTCTGGATGTGCATTGGAAGGACTGATGCTGAAGCTGAAACTCCAATACTTTGGCCACCTCATGCGAAGAGATGACTCATTGGAAAAGATCCTGATGGTGGGAAGGATTGGGGGCAGGAGGAGAAGGGGATGACAGAGGATGAGATGGCTGGAAGGCATCACTGACTCGATGGACATGTGTTTGCCTGAAATCCAGAAGTTGGTGATGGACAGGGAGGCCTGTGGTGCTGTGATTCATGGGGTAGCAAAGACTCAGACACGACTGAGCGACTGAACTGAACTGAGTAAGTGGAACCCACTCCAGTGTTCTTGCCTGGAGAATCCCAGGGACGGAGGAACCTGGTGGACTACCTTTTATGGGGTCGCACAGTCGGACATGACTGAAGTGACTTAGCAGCAGCAGCAGCAGGAAGGGGAATACAGGGGAAGACTTGGTAGAAGAAACTGGTTTTAAAAATGCTAAGGAAGGGCACACTATGTCAGTTGATTGAAGTAGCTCTCTTTTTGAGATCCATTTATGGTGTTAAAAAAAAATTCCTGGAGACTGGAGAGTTCTGAAGGGAGATGTAAAATCCTGGTGGCTCAGAGGTTAAAGCGTCTGCCTCCAATGAGGGAGACCCGGGTTCGATCCCTGGGTCGGGAAGATCCCCTGGAGAAGGAAATGGTAACCCACTCCAGTATTCTTTCCTGGCGAATCCCATGAATGGAGAAGCCTGGTAGGCTACAGTCCACGGGGTCGCAAAGAGTTGGACACGACTGAGCGACTTCACTCTACTCTCTACTCTCTACCGTGGGTATTACTCGCCCTCTAGTGGCTAATTTAGGAATGTGTCCTTGAGAATATACATTTTCCATGGTATACTTTGATTGAAGAGATTGGGTCAAATGCTTTGAAAATGTGCTTAAAGGAATTTTACTTACTGTGGGGAAAATTTACTATTGGAGTAGCATAATTCTGAAGTTAAGCTTGATTAGGTTATCTGCTATGCTAAGTCACTTCAGTCGTGTCCAACTCTGTGTGACCCCACAGACGGCAACACACCAGGCTCCCTCATCCCTGGGATTCTCCAGGCAAGAGTACTGGAGTGGGTTGCCATTTTCTAGGGTATCTAAAGACAGCAATAAATGAGTAGAGGTAACTGAGTAATTTTCACCAACAGCAGAATGACAGTAACTCTGATACAGGAAGTAATACATTATTTTAATTCAAAGAATAATGCCTGAGTTTGGCATTAGAAGCCTTCAGCTTGAGCCTGGCTTTTCTCCTTGCTAACTGTCAAAGCTTGGACCTATAGAACGCTGGGTACTGTGCATGGAAGCCAAGTTTGAAAGACTTCAGATACCTTCTTCTTTTGCAGATAAACCTGGTTTATACAACATCTGCCTTCTCCGAATTCTACAAGCAGTCTGTAGTTGCCGATGTCAGGTATGGAAAGTCCCTTGCTTTGGGACTTCTACATTCACTGCTGTAAATTCCTCAGGACGGTGTGGAAGGGCTGTGATAACATCATTTGGAAGTAACTTCTTGGGGAGAGTTGTGGGCTAATACCCTTTTAGCACAACTGTGACCCAGATCTTTGTCATGCTGAGTTTTTCTCTTCCTTTACTGAAACTCACCAGGAACTCCCCTGGAGAAGGAAATGGCAACCCATTCCAGTATTTTTGCTGGGAAAATCCCATGGACAGAGGAGCCTGGCTAAAGCCCATGGAGTCACAAAGAGTCAACATGACTGAGAGACTGAACAGACACAAACACCCGGAATTAACCTGGACCTCTGTACTAATGCTGCTAGGCAAAATGGCCATAAACATGTCCACTACTATTTGGTGAAGGCAAAAATAAAACACTGATCGATGTATTTCAAAATATGTTCAGTAAAAAGCTAGTGGCTGGAAATCTTCTGAGAAAAAAAGCATCCCATGGTCAAATGATTTTTAGGAAAATTTGTGTGCTGTGTACTGTATCTTGCCTTCCCCCACCTCCGCTATATCTGCAGAGATTCACAATTCATTTTGGCAGATTAAAGGCACTGAGAAAGTCTTGTAGTAAAGCAATTTGTTTCCTTTCCTTCACGTTCCATTTCCCAAAATATATGTGGTAGAACGCTATCTTATGTTTTTTTTCATAAAAATGACAATATTTATGTCTTAGGAGATTCTGCTCCAAGAGCAAACTGAAGCAGGAGCAGCTACCTGAAAACCAAATTAGGCTTGAATTCTAGATTTGTTACTCAGCAGCTGTATGATTTCCAGTTGACCCTCACTTCTTCATGTGTAAAGTCGGAAGAGTAATAGGACCTTCCTCACAGGATTAATGGGATAAAGCAGATTTAGCACTGTGTCTAAAGATCCTGAGGTATCAAACATTCTAACTGTTGTTATTTGTAATGGTGGTGAACATTGATTGATACCCATAGAAACAGTGTATTCTCCATGCTGCTGTTGCTAAGTTGCTTCAGTCGTGTCTGACTCTGTGTGACCCCACAGACGGCAGCCCACCAGGCTCCTCCATCCCTTTGATTCTCCAGGAAAGAACACTGGAGTGGGTTGCCATTTCCTTCTCCAATGCATGAAAGTGAAAAGGGAAAGTGAAGTCACTCAGTCGTGTCTGACTCTTCACGACCCCATGGACTGCAGCCCACCAGCCTGCTCCATCCATGGGATTTTCCAGGCAGGACTACTGGAGTAGGGTGCCACTGCCTTCTCCGGTATTCTCCATGGAGATGCAAAATATACTAATGGTTCTAGATCTGAACCCAGTGCAAGAATACACATATCAAGATGCTTTTCTTTCTATATTCCCATAAAAGTGGTCAATGGCTTCCTAAAGAAGGAAGTTATGTTTATTGAAGGGTGTGCTCATTGGCTTCACCTTGAATTTATCAGTTGGGTCACTGGCTCCTTGTGAATGTCTACTTCCGAAGAGGTATATCCCTGAACTTCTTTCTCTTTTCACTGTAGCAGTAACAACAAAGGTGGCCTCCTTGTCCACTTCTGGCTTGTATTTGTCATGCCTCATGCCAAGTGCCACATCTTCTGTGAGGACTGTGTGGCTGCTATCTTGAAGGACTCCATCCAGACAAGCATCATAAACCGGACCTCTGTGGGGAGCCTGCAGGGTCTGGCTGTGGACATGGACTCCGTGGTACTAAATGGTGATTATTGGGTAATTCTTCTTCAAGCTCTCCTTCCAGCTGTACTCTTGATACGTTTTATCATAATCAATGTTGTCACAAAGTACAGTCTTCCCTCTGTGTCCATGGACTCTGCATTCATGGATTCAACCAACCATGGGTTCAAAATATTCAGGAAAAAAAAAAATCCAGAAAGCTCCAAAAAGCGAAACTTGAATTTGCTGCAGGCTGACAAATTTACACAGCATTTATGTTGAATTAGCTAGTATAAGTAATCTTGAGATGATCTGAAGTATACCAGAGGATGTGCATGGATTTTAATGCAAATACTATTCCACTTTATACAAAGGACTTGAGTGTCCTTGGATTTTGGTGTCTTTGGGGGTAGTCTTGGATCCAGTTCCTGGTGGATATTGAGGAATGACTGTATTCTTTTCCACAATCTCAGTGGAACAGGATTAGCTAAAGACTCTGGAGGTACATTAATAAAGAAAGTTGCTAAATGTTATATAAAATGATTAGACAACAGAATTAGGGTCAAATATAATGAAATATATTATGAAATATATAAAATGTAACAGGGCTTCCCTTGTAGCTCAGACGGTAAAGTGTCTGCCTACAATGTGGGAGACACGGGTTCGATCCTTGGGTCGGGAAGATCCCTTGGAGAAGGAAATGACAACCCACTCCAGTATTCTTGCCTGGAAAATCCCATGGACGGGGGAGTCCAGTAGGCTACAGTCCATGGGGTTGCAAAGAGTCAGACACGACTGAGCGATTTCACTTCACTTCATATTTATGAAATTACATTTATTAAAGTATACCCTTCCCTATGGGGCTTCCCTAGTGGCTCAGTGGTAAAGAACTTGCCTGACAATGCAGGAGTCGCGGATTCAATCCCTGGGTCTGGAAGATCCCCTGGAAAAGGAAGTGTTTAAAACTTGTTACCACAGATGATTTGAAGCACAAAAGTAAAGAGAATAGTTTAGTGAACTCTTACACCCTTTATTCATCTTCAACAACTATCAACTCCTTACTGTTCTATTTGATCTCTAAATACCTAAATGACTTCCTTGACCTTACAGGATTATTTTAAAGCAAACCTCAGATATACTGATTGCTTTTAAATGACTGAAAATATTTTTACTAAGCAAAATTCTGACAAACTGATTTCTGGGACTGACAGGTTTTTTTTTCTATGTACTTTTTCTTTGCAGCTGGTCTTCGGTCAGATTACTCTTCAACCATAGGATCTGGTAAATTCTATCTGTGGTTTCTTCCCTGCCCTTTTCCCCCCACCCATGTCCCTGCCTACAAACCTATATCCTTTCTGGCTGTAGCTTTCCTGTTCAATGGTATTTGTTAGTGTTCTTTCAGTGGCAAGTGACAAATGGATATTCAAACTAGATTAAGCATGAAAGAAACTTGATTGACTCATATAACTGGAATATACATAGAGTATCTTGGCTGCAGACATGGTTGGGTCCAGGTTCTAAGATAAAATATCATCAGGACTCTGCATTTTTGCTTTCTTCTGTTGAGGCTTCCTCAAGTGGTCCTTCCAGTGTGGTGGCATAAATGGCCACCAGCAGATCCAAGCTTATAATTTATCAGTTTAGCAACCCTGATGGAAAAAAAGAAAACCTCACCTATATTTCATGATAGTTCCTGCAGAAGTCCTGGCACTGAGTCCCATTGTCTCAAACTGGCTGATATGCCACCTCCCGAACCAGCTTCTCTGGCTCTGATTGGTCAGTCTGGATTGTGTACTCCCCTCTGGATCTAGGGGTGATTTTAACCCCAACGAAGCCATGTAGAGGATGGTTTCTCAAAGTAAAATCTAGGCACTGTTATCAGAAGATATGAGAGTGGATTCTAGGCTGGCAAAAGCAGCAGATATTCTCCATGTGAGCTCTTTTGTTGTTTATTTTTTATAAAGATTTCTAGAAAAATCATTCTTAAAACAAAACAAAGCCAAACCAAGTGCTGTCTCCGCAGACAAAGGCTGCTCCCAGGACTTCTACGCAGATCACCTGTCTCTCCGCTACCCTCTGGAGATTTCAACAACCTCAGGGAGGCTGAGGTGCCACTTCAAGCTGGTGGCCATAGTGGGCCATCTGATCCGACTCTCGATAGAGTCTGTCCAGATTGAAGCCGACGGCTGTGTCACCGACTCCCTGGCCATTTATGACTCTCTCTTGCCAATCCGGAGCACCATCTTGTACAGGTATGATGCAGGCACTCTAGTGGGCAAGTGAAAAGGGCTTTTATAACGTCTCTCTTTTGCAGTGTCTGGGTTGCCCTTGGATTTTTTTTTAACCATTTTTGTGTATGTTCACGAGGTCAGAGATTGACCCATGCCTTAGCTAGTGCCCCATGGATTAGCCAGAGCCTATCAGACACAATGTTTCTTTTCACTTGTAGCATACAACAGTCAAAATCAGTACAGTGGGAACTTCGGTCAATGGTTTTGATATATAACAGATTTGTGGGGGGGTGGGGAACCTTAATTTTACCTCATTACAATCACAGTGAAGGCCATTGTTTCAGTAGAATGTTTAAATATGCCCTCCTCCAGGGGATCTTCCTGACCCAGGGATTCAACCCACCACTCTATGTCTCCTGCATTGACAGGTGGGTTCTTTATCACTAGAGCCACCTGGGAAGCCCGTTTGAATAAATATTCTGTTATGATTACATAACTGTAGAAAAATAAAATTTTTCCTAATTATAAAGATAACACAATGTTCAATGTGAAAGTGAGGTCAATCAGAGAAAACAATGTCAATTATTTTGCATTTCCATTACTCAGAAAAAATAAATGTTATAGTTTTGCATATATTCTTTCATTCATACATGTACATTATTCTACACATATATACATATCTTAGTATTTTCTACTTACTAGTAGACATCTTTTTGTGACTGTTTAATAGTTTGATAACCTAGTAATGTCAGTAGGCTTTATTAAGAATTTGTTATTTTTACGCATTGTGCTAAAAGACATACAAGTTATCCTATCATTTTTAATAATTTTTATGCATGTATAGAATAATATTTTTGTAAGTGTTATTTCTTCATATTTTGGTGGTGAATGAACATGTTAAAAATTCAGTGTCTAAAAATTTGTAATGAAAAGTACTTGTGACTAATTCTTATCCCTCAATCATTGTTATGGTTTCTTTTCAGTATTCCCAGACACAGTTAGTTATTATCTCGTTTAATCCCCATCACAATGCTATGAGGAGTATACTATTATTATTACTACCATTTCAGAGTTGTGAAACTGTCATTTATGAAGAATTAGTTACTTCATTGCTCAGTTAAGTGATGGAGCTAAGTTTTGAACCCAGTTTTCCCTGGTGAAGAGCTATTGAATTTTGCCATTAAGTACCCTTCAGGTATACCTTGTTTGCTCTGAAGGAGGGTCCAGTGACAGCCATCCAGGAGCATTCTTCCATAGTCACTGGACAAAAATTTCTGTACCTATATCAGCTCCCCTCCCTCTGTAGTGTCCTGTGGCAACTAACTGATGAAGACCTGGCTGGCAAAGTCCAAAACATGAGAATCATGCAGATGGCCCAAGAAATGTGCAGAATTAGTGGGGATGAAGGTCCAACCCTCAACAACCTGTTATTTATGCACTTTTGTTTTGTTATCTGGTTTCAGAATTTGTGAACCTACAAGAACATTAAAATCATTTGTTTCCACAAATAATCTCATGTTAGTGACATTTAAGTCTCCTCAGGTATGGAGGCTATCAGGAATTCGGGCATATTTTGAAGTCATTCCAGAACAAAGTAAGTCTTTCCCAGTTGAAATAAGTTATGAGAAATACTTGTTTTGATAAGATACTCCAGTCATATCTCTCCTGAGGCTATGTTGTAATACTAGTTGCATTACATCAGGATCCTGAGTCAGGGTCTGATCAGAAGAGGGGCATCTTATTAGTTATTCTAACAGAGAGGATTTAATATACAGAACTGTTAGCTCAGTTGTAGAGGTGTGAAAATGGGTATCTCAAAAGGAAAAAAAAAATCCCATAAAAACATGAAAACAAAAAGACTGTAAGTTATTACATTTGTAACACATGTAGGAAGCAACTACCATTGGTAGATTTGGAGGAACAAATAAAAGCAATTGGAGTGATTACAGTTTAGGACTTGGAGGAGAGGGTCTGTGGAATGAAATTCAGGCCTCTGAGGAGGGGGTCCTGCCTAGCTGGTGTTCATGTCTATGATTTTGGAAGTTCATTAAGTTGGGACCCAGGCCTCTGAGGGGAGGGTGCGAGACAGCTGAGCTGGTCTTTCAGGGAGACACAATAAAGTGGAAGTGGGGAAACTGCTAGCAGTATTCAACTCTGCTACAAGAAGGAAGAGAACCTGCAGGGGTGAAGCGGCATTGCTGGGGTGACACTCCCAGAAATAAGAAACAGACACAAGTCCTGTTCTTCCTCTCCAGATTTCTAGCCTCTCTTTAGCACCCCTTACTGTACTTGCCTGCTAAATTGCTTCAGTCCGACTCTTTGCAACCCTGTGGGCTGTAGCCCTCTAGTCTCTTGTGTCCATGGGATTCTCCAGGCAAGAATACTGGAGTGTGTTGCCATGCCCTCTCTAGGGGATCTTCCCGACCCAGGGATCAAACTCTCATCTCTCATGTCTCCTGCACTGGCAAGTGGATTCTTTACCACTAGTGCCACCTGGGAAGCCCTCTGGCAGAGTCTATCAAGGGCTAAAAGAAAGAAGTTTGCAGAGTGCCAGACCAGCCTTGAAGAGCAGAGAGGGATGGGTTTGGAGCTGAGGGACAATAGTGTGGTAGAGCACATTCTTATAGCACATTCTTCTGTGAATTCTCATTTACAGTAATGCACACATGTACCAGGCTTCCCAGGTGGTGCTAGTGCTAAAGAACCAGCCTGCCAAGCAGGAGACATAAGAGATGTGGGTTTGATCCCTGGGCCAAGAATGTCCCCTGCAGGAGGATGTGACAACCCATTCCAGTGTTCTTGCCTGGAGAATCCCATGAACAGAGGAGCCTGGCAGGCTACAGTCCATAGGGTCACAAAGAGTCGGACACAACTGAAGCGACTCATGCGTGCACATGAGTGCCATCCTAGAAGATGCTTGTGATGCAAAACCCAGAGGTTTTCTAGTGAGCAAAAAGTGACCTTTCTCTTCATTCTTCTTTTTTTGACTTGGGTTGAAATAGTCAAACAGAACAGAATGAAAAGAGCCCTCAGTGAAACTCTCATGTTTTTGTAACATTTGTTGCCTTGGAAACTGCTCAAATCTTACAGATTTTGCTGACTTCTTTATGAACATCAACGGAAAGATCAGAATGGGAGATGAGGGTAAGGAGGGAAGAGAATTTGGCTTAAATAGATGGTGAGAGCTACAGGTTCATCGATATTTTAGGGCACTGGCTCATTTTGATAAATTTTTACAAAGCCGAATGTAAAATTAATTTACTGAACAAAATTGAACTTGATATTATTTCAGATATTGTTGCTTTGAAAGTTATCTGTAACTTCAATGGTTAAAAAAAGAATTATAACAGAAATATGGTACTGGAATTTGTCTGTTCACTCAAAATATACTTATTGAATGTCTGTTGTATGCCAGGAACTACTTAGGAGTTAGGAAAATAATAAGCGAAATAGATAAAAAAAATCAGTGCTCTTAGACAGCTTATATTCCAGCAGAAGGATGACCATATCAGTAAGAATAGATGTTTAGATTGTCTTAAAGAGTGTAACATGTTACGTAAACTGGGTATACCCTTGATAACAAATACACACTAATTTGAACAAAATTAACTCAGAGCTTTAGAAATATATATTTATAGTGCTATATGTCAAAATATATGCACAGGGTTAATATTTTAATTATAGCTCTAATTTTGATTATAATTATTATTTTAATTTAATATTTTAATTAAAATTAAACTGGAAGAAAAATATATTTAAACCATGTTTTTTAAAGAAAGAAATAGCATCCTGTAGATCTGTAACCAAAATAAATTATTTGAAAACAAGTGTAAACTTTGAACAATATAATAGCTATATATCCTAGGCTACTATATCTTTTTAAAAAAGTAGCTTACATTTCAAAGAGAAGTATTTATTGATCAAGAAAATGTGTATTTATAATTAAAGAAATGTATACTATCTATTTCTCATAATTTCACAACTGCAAATCACTGTGTGTTACTGGATATTTTTTTCAGAATGTGAAAACACAGTGTTGGTCAAAGAAATCACTGGTTTTGAAGGGAAAATTTCAAGTCCATATTACCCAAGCTACTATCCTCCGAAATGCAAGTGTACCTGGAAATTTCAGGTAGCCTAGTTTTACCACTATCTTAGAAAAAATATTGTTATCTTATTCTTAGTAACAATTTATCTCTGAATTTAATTATACTGATTGTTTAAATTATTGAAAAGAATGTTAGTTTTATAATATTTAAGCTTTATTAAAATATTTTACCTGTAACATTCAAGTTTGTTGTAATTTCAACTTGTTTCCCACAAATTAACTGCTGTTTGCAGCCTGGAGCTTACTTGTCCAGTTTCTTGTTTTGTTTGTATTAAAAAAATGCAGGCTTCCCTGGTGGCTCAGATGGTAAAGAATCTGCCTGCAATGTGGGAGACCCTGGATTGGGAAGATTCCCTGGAGAAGGGAATGGCTACCCACTCGAATATTCCAGGGGCTTCCCTGATGGCTCAGATTAAAAAATGCAAAGACATTATTATAGGATCAAACAACTTATTTTATTATGATCAAGCTCATTTATTATTAATTTTTAATTACTTCATTAGCAAGAATAATTTAAAAAATAAAGATTGAATTAAGCAAGAAATGGCAACCCACTCCAGTATTCTTGTCTGGGGAATCCAATGGACAGAGGAGCCTGGAAGGCTACAGTCCATGGGGTTGCAAAAAGTCAGACACGATTTAGTGATTAAAACAAACAAAAAACATATATATCATTGTATAAACAAATCAGTGCAAATTTATATGAAATACATACAACTTCTAGTGCTAGACAGGGAGTTCCTGGTTTTTGTTTGTTTCTCTGTTTGTTTTAAAAATCTCAGTTTGTTACCTATTTTTCCTTCTTCAACTTAATACTCATGTAGCGGGAGATAACTGGAGAAGGAAATGGCAGCCCACTCCAGTGTTCTTGCCTGGAGAATCCCAGGGTCGGAGGAGCCTGGTGGGCTGCTGTCTCTGGGGTCACACAGAGGCGGACACAACTGAAGCAAATTAGCAGCAGCAGCAGCAGAGGGAGACAGGGCAAGGTGTCACCTTTGCTCTTCCAGCGTATGCATATGAAGGAATTTTTGTGAATTTTTGTGAGACCGTCCAGTGTCTATGAGATGTAGATATTGGATGTAAGCAGCAGGCACTGTCTAGCTTGCATTCAATCAGCATGTTGTTATTAAATGCCTGCTATGTGTCAGGCAGTATTCTAGACACTAGGATCCATGAAGTCTGACAAACACACACACACACACACACAAGCTCTGCTCTCAGGGAATTCACTATAAAGTAGAGGGAGTCGGGTGACAAACAAATAAACAAGTAAAATGTTTAAAGATCCATAGAGTCAAAGCTATGGCTTTTCCAGTAGTCATGTGCAAATGTAAGTTGGACATAAAGAAGGCTGGCACTTAAGAATTGATGCTTTGGAATTGTGGTGCTGGAGAAGACTCTTGAGAGTCGCTTGGACTGCGAGGAGATGAAACCAGTCAATCCTAAAGGAAATTAACCCTAAATATTCATTTTAAGGACTGATGCTGAAGCTCCAATTCTTTGGCCACCTGATGTGAAGGGTCATTTGAAAAGACCCTGATGCTGGGAAAGGAGAAGAGGGTGGCAGAGGATAAGATGGTTGGATGGCATTACCAACTCAACGGACATGAGCCTGAGCAAACATGTTTGCTAGGAGATGGTGAAGGACAGGGAGGCCTGGTGTGCGCAGTCCATGGACTTACAAAGAATCGGACACGACCAAGCACCTGAACAACAGCAACAAAAATGTTTATAGCGCATTCCATGATGGTAGAATGCTGTGGAGAATGAAGCTGGGGAGGGGCTTTGTAGCGGAGTCGGGGTGGGGGTGTGAAAGGTAGGAAGTCAGGGATTTGTTGTCTCAAATAGGATGATCAGGGAAAGCCTCACTGACAAGGGGACATTTGCACAGAACCCTGAGACACAAGGGAACTAACCTGGTGTGCGCCAAGGGCAACAGGCACAGTTTGCAGGCAAAGGGAAAAGCTGAGGCAAAGTCTCCCAGGCAGGAGCTTGCTTACTGCTCATGTAGGATTTGTACAAGGTCATAACCGTTAAATACTGAAATAATTTCATTAGACCCAAATCTGTACTTGGTGTCAATGTCCTGCCAGCATGCATCCTTAAATTATTTTTTAATCATTATCATAAACATTTAAAATATATTTAAGACATAAAGGTGCTGAACTCTGGCTCACTGCCAGATTCTCGGTGCCTCAGGGAAGCAGAAGCACAGAGCTTCAGGTGGCTAGCTAATATGAAGGTGGGGGAGGCGGGAAGAGGGAAAGAGAAGATGAGAAGGGCTGGGGAAAGAGGAGGGAAAGACATCAAATCTGTCTCTTCAATCTCTTTAATGAACAGTTATCTTCTATATAATATCTAGAATAAGAAAGGGGTTTCCCAGGTGGTGCTAGTGATAAAGAATCTGCCTGTCAATGTAGGAGATGCAGGAGACACAAGAGACGCAAGTTCCATCCCTGGGTCGAGAATATTCCCTGGAGTAGGAAAAGGCAACCTACTCCAGTATTCTTGCCTGGGAAATCCCAGGACCGAGGAGCTAGGAGGGCTATAGTCCTTGGAACTGCAAAGGGTCAGACGTGACTGTGTGACTAAACACACAGAACAAGAAAGACTCCATTTCTAAAACCTCCAGGTGATTTTGAAATTCTTTTTGAGGTAACACAGCTATTGATCCCATATATAACTTAAAAGTTCCTAAACATTGCTGTGATTAAGTTTTAGTTTAAGGTACAAATAAAAATCACTCTATCTATCAGATCTAGTCCCTTAAATCTATTTCTCACTTCCACTGTATAATCATAAGGGATTTGATTTAGGTCATACCTGAATGGTCTAGCGGTTTTCCCTACTTTCTTCAATTTGAGTCTGAATTTGGTAATAAGGAGTTCATGATCTGAGCCACAGTCAGCTCCTGGTCTTGTTTTTGTTGACTGTATAGAGCTTCTCCATCTTTGGCTGCAAAGAATATAATCAATCTGATTTAGATGTTGACCATCTGGTGATGTCCATGTGTAGAGTCTTTTGTGTTGTTGGAAGAGGGTATTTGCTATGACCAGTGCATTTTCTTGGTAAAACTGTATTAGTCTTTGCCCTGCTTCATTCTGCATTCCAAGGCCAAATTTGCCTGTTACTCCAGGTGTTTCTTGACTTCCTACTTTTGCATTCCAGTCCCCTATGATGAAAAGGACATCTTTTTTGGGTGTTAGTTCTAAAAGGTCTTGTAGGTCTTCATAAAACCATTCAACTTCAGTTTCTTCAGCGTTACTGGTTGGGGCATAGACTTGGATAACTGTGATATTGAATGGTTTGCTTTGGAAACGAGCAGAGATCATTCTGTCGTTTTTTAGATTGCATCCAAGCACTGCATTTTGGACTCTTTTGTTGACTCTGATGGCTACTCCATTTCTTCTGAGAGATTCCTGCCCGCAGTAGTAGATATAATGGTCATCTGAGTTATATTCACCCATTCCAGTCCATTTTAGTTAGCTGATTCCTAGAATGTTGACATTCACTCTTGCGATCTCTTGTTTGACCACTTCCAATTTGCCTTGATTCATGGACCTGACAGTCCAGGTTCCTATGCAATATTGCTCTTTACAGCATCGGATCTTGCTTCTATCACCAGTCACATCCACAGCTGGGAATTGTTTTTGCTTTGGCTCCATCCCTTCATTCTTTCTGGAGTTAGTTCTCCACTGATCTCCAGTAGCGTGTTGGGTACCTACTGACCTGGGGAGTTCTTCTTTCAGTATCCTATCCTTTTGCCTTTTCATACTGTTCATGGGGTTCTCAAGGCAAGAATACTGAAGTGGTTTGCCATTCCCTTCTCCAGTGGACCACATGCTGTCAGACCTCTCCACCATGACCCGCCCGTCTTGTGTTGCCCCGCTGGCATGGCTTAGTTTCATTGAGTTAGACAAGGCTGTGGTCCTAGTGTGATTAGATTGACTAGTTTTCTGTGTAAGGTTTCAGGGATCAAGACCATCCCCATGGAAAAGAAACACAAAAGCAAAATGGCTGTCTGGGGAGGCCTTACAAATAGCTGTGAAAAGAAGAGAGGTGAAAACCAAAGGAGAAAAGGAAAGGCAAAAGCATCTGAATGCAGAGTTCCAAAGAATAGCAAAAAAAGATAAGAACGCTTTCTTCAGCGATCAATGCAAAGAAATGGAGGAAAAGAACAGAATGGGAAAGACTAGAGATCTCTTCAAGAAAATCAGAGATACCAAGAGAACATTTCATGCGAAGATGGGCTCAATAAAGGACAGAAATGGTATGGACCTAACCGAAGCAGAAGATATTAAGAAGAGGTGGCAAGAATACATGGAAGAACTGTACAAAAAAGATCTTCACAACCCAGATAATCATGATGGTGTGATCATTCATCTAGAGCCAGACATTCTGGAATGTGAAGTCAAGTGGGCCTTAGAAAGCATCACTACGAACAAAGCTCGTGGAGGTGAAATTCCATTTCAAATCCTGAAAGATGATGCTGTGAAAGTGCTGCACTCAATATGCCAGCAAATTTGGAAAACTCAGCAGTGGCCACAGGACTGGAAAATGTCAATTTTCATTCCAATCCCAAAGAAAGGCAATGCAAAAGAATGCTCAAACTACCGCATAATTGCACTCATCTCACATGCTAGTAAAGTCATGCTCAAAATTCTCCAAGCCAAGCTTCAGCAATATGTGAACTGTGAACTTCCAGATGTTCAAGCTGGTTTTAGAAAAGACAGAGGAACCAGAGATCAAATTGCCAACATCCGCTGGATCATCGAAAAAAGGAAGAGAGTTCCAGAAAAACATCTATTTCTGCTTTATTGACTATGCCTAAGCCTTTGACTGTGTGGATCACAATAAACTGTGGAAAATTCTGAAAGAGATGGGAATACCAGACCACCTGACCTATCTCTTGAGAAATCTGTATGCAGGTCAGGAAGCAACAGTTAGAACTGGACATGGAACAACAGGCTGGTTTCAAATAGGAAAAGGAGTACATCAAGGCTGTATATTGTCCACCTGCTTATTTAACTTATATGCAGAGTACATCATGAGAAATGCTGGACTGGAAGAAACACAAGCTGGAATCAAGATTGCGGGGAGAAATATCAATAACCACAGATATGCAGATGACACCACCCTTATGGCAGAAAGTGAAGAGGAACTAAAAAGCCTCTTGATGAAAGTGAAAGAGGAGAGTGAAAAAGTTGGCTTAAATCTCAACATTCAGAAAACTAAGATCATGGCATCTGGTCCCATCACTTCATGGGAAATAGATGGGGAAACAGTGGAAACAGTGTCAGACTTTATTTTTTTTGGGCTCAAAAATCACTGCAGATGGTGATTGCAGCCATGAAATTAAAAGACGCTTACTCCTTGGAAGAAAAGTTGTGACCAACCTAGATAGCATATTCAAAAGCAGAGACATTACTTTGCCGACTAAGGTCCGTCTAGTCAAGGCTATGGTTTTTCCTGTGGTCATGTATGGATGTGAGAGTTGGACTGCGAAGAAGGCTGAGCACTGATGAATTGATACTTTTGAAATGTGGTGTTGGAGAAGACTCTTGAGAGTCCCTTGGACTGCAAGGAGATCCAACCAGTCCATTCTGAAGGAGATCAGCCCTGGGATTTCTTTGGAAGGAATGATGCTAAAGCTGAAACTCCAGTACTTTGGCCACCTCATGCGAAGAATTGACTCACTGGGAAAGACTTTGATGCTGGGAGGGATTGGGGGCAGGAGGAGAAGGGGACGACAGAGGATGAGATGGCTGGATGGCCTCACTGACTCGATGGACGTGAGTCTGAGTGAACTCCGGGAGTTGGTGATTGACAGGGAGGCCTGGCATGCTGCAATTCGTGGGGTTGCAAAGAGTAGGACGTGACTGAGCAACTGAACTGAACTGAACAAATAAAAATATCATATCACTTTCTGTTTCACTGAATCAAGGGTTAGAAATGCTGAATAAAAGGAAATCTTTATAAGGAAAAGAGCCTGGGGGTGGGAAATGGGAAATGAGAGACAGGAAATACTGGGGACAGACTTTTGGGATGACACCATTTCCTAGAGATCAAGGTCAGTCCTTCTCAATGTGAAGGTTAAATAAAGCTGTTCCTTCCTTAGAAAGCTTTGAGCAGCCACTGATAGCTGCGTGAGAGCATGCTTCTGAATGGAAATCATGTAAAAAATAATTTGTCATCTGCAAAATAACTTTGCCTTTATTAAAAATGATTGAGAACCAGATGACGTAAGCAGCAAAAATACTGACTCAAGTCATGATAAACCTTTTTTACGCAAGAGTTGATTATGTCATCCTTCTTAGTGCTTGGTCCAATTTCCAAATCTACCAAAGAACAATCAATTCCCTTTGCCAACTCACTTTCAGCTGTTTTTAAGGTCTTATTTATCTGAGAAAGTTTAACTCTTGCTCCGACTTAGAGCCCACCTGATTCTTCTCCCAAGCTCTCCTGTTCATTCAATGAACAATTGTAGACTGTCGGCTACATGTCAGGCACTGTACCTGTAGGGGGTTGCCTAGTAGCAAGGTGACCAAAGTCCTTGGCAGAGCTTGTAGACTACAGAGAAGGGAGATATTAAATCAGAAAAACGAAAAAAGGACTTTGAGGTTATAATATGTGGTCTACTTTTGTTTAGTGTGCTCAGTGGCATTGACTCTTTGTGACCCCATGAACTGTAGCCCACTAGTCTCTCTGACCATGGGATTTTCCAGGCAAGAGTACTGGAGTGGGTTGCCACGCCCTTCTCCAGGGGATCTTCCCAACCCAGGGATATAACCAAGTTTCTTACCGCTCACTAGTGCCACCTGGAAAGCCCCACTTTTGTCTAATACTTTAGTGCTTTCAGCACACATACATTTTTCTCCTCAAAATATAGCTCTGATGTAGGATAGATACTCTAGTTATGGTTTATAGATAAGAAAACAGAAATGGGGGCAAATCATTTGCCAGAAGCCACTCCAATAGTGAGCAATCCACGTGGAATTAGAAGGAATCATGCTTCCTCCATAAATAAATTCAGCAGTCCCTCCTTTTCTGGGCTCCTAAAGATGTTCAGACCCTAAAGAAGGCAGAAAGCCAAAGAACTGATGCCCTCAAACTGTGCTTCTGGAGAAGACTCCTAAAAGTCCCTTGGACAGCAAGGAGATCAAACTATTCAATCTTAAGGGAGAGCAACCCTGAATATTCACTGGAAGGACTGATGCTAAAGCTGAAGCTCCAGTATATTTTGGTCATCTGATGCAAATAGACAACTCATTGGAAAAGTCCCTGATGCTGGGATAGATCAAGGGCAGAAGGAGAAGAGGGTATCAGGCAATGAGACGGCTAGATGGCATCACTGATACAATGAACATGAACTTGGGCAAACTCTGGGTGATGGTGACGGACAGGCAGCCCTAGCGTGCTGCAGTCCATGGGGCTGCAAAGAGTAGGACACAACTGGGCGACTGAAAAACAACAACAGAGATGTTCAGCTCCCCTATGTGTCATAACGATCACTTCACTGAACATTCACCTCCCTCTCTTCCGTTTCTCTTCTCCAAATGATCAGTTTTGCTTTAGAGTCTCAGAAGCAAAGAAAGAAGCTGTCTTCTGAGTTGTTTTATCACAGATATTATCAGCCAAACACCCTGTACAATTAGGTATGTTCTGCCGGACACAAGCAGGGATCACCGTGGGCCATGGGCATTCACCTCCTCATGTCAGATGGGATTCCCAGAAGGAAATCTCTCTTCCATGCTTCTGTGGCAAGCATCTTTGCTGCAGAATTCTCCAGTGTTCATCTGAAGCTCATCTGAGCTGTGTGGACACAAACATTGGCGAGCTAGGGGTGATTGAAGATAAGGCATGTCCTGCATTCTGTCATCATCATTGACTAGAGAAATATTTAAATACAGCAGGTCCAGATCAGGAAAATTCCTCCCCTTACTTGGTTAAAGTTCACAAAGAAAAGGCAGGGGCTGGCCAATGGGAATAGAGAGTATAGAACATAGAAGGAGATAGTGTACTTAGTAGATTGCTCATGTTTCTTGTTCATTTGTCAAAATAACTGCAATGCTTTGTGAAACTGCACTTTGCCCCTCCCTTTATCACAGTAATATCAACAGGTCCTCCTGGTTAATCTGAGTATGAAAGTAGAAAGTGTGCCATTCTGTGTCAGTGGAATTAGTGTGCAAGGGGACATATTTCATTTCACTGTAGACAGGCTTTGTTCTGGGGAGAGGGATAGTGGTGCCTAAAAAGCCATTTTGTTTTGGTGCCCTGGGACTCAGTGAAAATGCCTAAGCGAGTTTGTTAGTGGAGGATTACACTGGAATATGTTCTATGCTGTACAATTGATTCCTTGAAGAGTTTACTATCTCTTTGTTTGCATCTTTTTTTTTTTTAGTATAAAGAAATAGATGACGAGTGGAAAAAATGTGATATGTGTTCTCATGAGTCTTATGGTGAATAAAAAACAATCCTGTTGAGTTCCTAACATGGATCGCTACTTGGGACTAAGAAAAAGGAGGCCTTCAGAGACATGCAGGACTGGTGTGGACACGCAGGAGTAGTTCATTTCTTAACCTTGGGAAGGCTACTTGTTTTTGGTTAGCCTAGAGTTCTTCTTCTGTAGGATGGGCATCATACTACCTGCCTAACGGTGATGTGACATTTAAATCAGAGTCACAAAGTACCCAACCCATTCCCTCTCAAAGGTAGGCTAGAGGGGAAAATCTACACATTAGAAAGAAGCACATCACACAGCAAAGAAACTGTAACGTGAAATATGATGACATAACTGAAAAACCAAATGTCTGTCAGAGAAATAACAGCCAATGGACAAAATTCACATGTTAAAAGAACAAGCCAGTAAGATCGAATCGCAAACTATTACCTAAAACTTACCTATATGCTGTTTTTAAAACACAAAATGAATTTAAAAAGTGATTTAATAAATCTGAAAATAAAAATAGGCATTTATACCAGACCACATAATCAATAAGAAAGCAGAGATCTCAACCTTAATGCCAGACAATGCTTAAATCAGGGCATGCAGTGAGAAAAGGAAGGCAATCTACAGTGATAAAGAAGACAATCCACCCAGGGATCTAAGTACTACAAGTATTTATACACCAAAGGACATAGTATTATTGCTTGTAAAACTTATAGGAAGTACACAGAGAAGTGGAGAGTGCTTCAATAAGTGGTTTTTCTTTTTCTTGGCTCATGATAGAGTCAGTGAGGGTGGAGGTCAACAAATAAGGCTAGGAAGAGTATTAAATCATACAAATAATAAGTTTGGTAATATATGTATAAACAGAAATTACCTTCCTTTGCAAAATGACCTTGGCGACTTCATACATTTGATCACAACAAAATTCTTGGTAAATTAAAAACTTAAAAGCTACACTGCAATAAATAATCTCTTATCTAACTTGGATAGAATTAAAACTTGAAAATAAGGAAACCAAAATTCTACTCTCTAAAATGTGAGAACTCTCTCTTAATCCCTGGATCAAACATAAAACAAGTATTGTGGCATATCAAATGTGCTGTATGTGTGTAGCATACAATGCCACAACAAGGCCAGTTGCATTTTGTATGTGTGTGTGTGTGTGTTCACTTGTGCATGTACCAAATAGGAAACTACTTCTCTTGTTTGATCTTTTCTGATAATAGCGGTGACTCATTTGCTGCCTTCCAGAATACCAAGGTTTAATATAAAGAGGATATTGATTCATTCTTCCTTTTTCTAAAGAATCAGAATAGTGTCTTAAATAAACTATGACATTATTGTATCCAGGGAGGAAAGTGTGTACACTTGCTAACAAGTGGGTGTTTTCAAAGTTGAGCTCGTTTACTAGGAGGAAGCAGAAATGTAGAGATGAACTAATGTGTCTATCCCAGGCCACCTGGTTCATCACACTGGTGTCTCACAGCTGCTCCCTAAGCACCAAGTTGTTCGCTTCCTCTCTCTCATGTTTTCCTTGGGTCAGCGTGTTCAGGGCAACTGGTCTACCTCACCAAGTGCCACAGGGCACAAAGAATAAACTGCCTTTAAAACAGCAAGCCCAGGGAGTGAGTTCCGAGTAACAAAATCTTCGTCTGAAACACATTCTTCAATTGAATCATTTTTCTGACACTGACTTACCTTTGTTTTTCATAGTCTCCCCTGTCAACTCTTGGCATAGCACTGAAATTCCATAACTATTCAATAACCAAGAAGAGTATGAAAGGCTGTGACCATGGATGGTGGGAAATCAATGAGCACATGTAAGTGTTTACCATATGTGAAGAATTTAATGAAAAGCCTTGCCCAGAAGTTCAAAGCCTTGGATTTCTTCTCTCCAAAGAGTTTTCACTTTGCTATTTACAGACAGGGGAACTGAAAATACAGGAGTTAAGTAATTTTCTCTAGGTTGCTCAGCTCATAAAGTATTAAGCCAGGATTCATAAATCCCTGTTTCCATCACTGCTCTGTGCTGTTGAGCTATGGATATACACACTCTGTACTTCACAAAAATAATTGGTAGATAAGGCATTGCAGTCCTGAAGGAAAATAGTAAAGAGAAGCCTTGGTGATTATAAAAGCTAGAAACCATTAGCCAATTCTGTGCAATAGAAGAAAGAAACTGAGAGAAATCTAGGTGTCTGGGCTTCCTGAATTGACCTAGTAGGTCCTCACTCTTTCCCTTAATTCATTCTTTAGTTGCTCTTACTGTTTATTTGCTTCTAAAGTTAAAATAGGTCTCATATTTTAAAAAATTACAGGATGCCCTGTTTTTGCCAGTTAGCTTCTCTGTTTAGTTTAAGGATACTTGTGAAGTTAGCCTGAGAAATCTGTCTGCTGACTCCTTGCTCCTTGCTCTTCCATGAATGAAACCTTCCCTTTCTGCTCAGAAGTTTCTGAGCAAACTTCTTCGATTTTCTTTAGACTCTTAGATGATTTTCCAAGAGACCCGGATTTGATATCTGGGTCAGAAAGATCCCCTGGAGGAGGAAATGGCTACCCACTCCAGTATTCTTGCCTGGAGAATTCCATGGGCAGAGGAGCCTGGTGGGCTAGAGGACACGGAGTCACATAGAGTCAGACATTACTGAGAGACTAGCATTTTTACTTTTATTTTCTGCTTGTTTTAAAGGTTTTCTTGGGGCCATTATTAATATGTGGCCTGTACTCCTTTGGAAAGTATTTTTGAATCAAGTGTCTATTATGTAGGAGGCAGAAGACCTAGGTTCAAGTTGCAGCCCTGTTATTTAGTAGCTATATTAACCAGGACAAATTATTTAATTGCTTTGCTTGTCAGTCTGTAAAATGAGGTAATAAAGTGGAGTTTTTTCAGTAAGCATTCAGAGAAATGATGCTTATCATACATAAAAATATATTAACTATGATTAATATGATTAAGAAATGACATCAGATGCATAAATACTGTGAATATGCCCCAAGGCTTTAAAGATACTGCATTTTGGTATTTAATTAGAGGTCCAGAACACAAATCTTTAGAAATCTTTTGTAAACTTATATGCTTAAAGCAGTCCTTTGAAAAATGGGATACTTCCCTCACCGAAGTAACAACCCCTACCACTCACGATGTATTGCTGCCAAAATATGGACGGTTTCCTCCCACAAATACCAGGAAAGCTCTCTGCCCTAAATACTTTTCCTGAAGGGCCAGTTCTTCCCCTTGTCTTGTGGGTTGGCTGAAATCCTATCAGATTCTTTTGATACTAGCGGTATCCAAAGGATTTTAAATGGCAGCCCTTTTCATTATCAGTTCTTTTCATCAGAAAGCCTCTAATTGAACTAATTTCTGACGCTTTGCTGCTAAGTAGCCTAAAGGCTTTGGATCTATAGTAGAGAAGGAAGAAAAAGCAATGCTGATACCAGGAAGCCTGGTGATCCTAAATTTAGAGAACACAGGGTAGCGTATGAGTGCTCAGGGCAACTGGAATGCAGTATACAAACCTGAAAAAGGAATAACCCTCCCTCAAAGCTTTGTACAACCAAGTTCCTGAGAGGAAGGCAGTTGGTTTGTTAGAAAGTGTAAAGATTTAGTATCTGTTGAAGTCCTGAAGAATTGATGCTTTTGAACTGTGGTGTTGGAGAAGACTCTTGAGAGTCCCTTGGACTGCAAGGAGATCCAACCTGTCCATCCTAAAGGAGATCAGTTCTGGGTGTTCTTTGGAAGGACTGATGCTAAAGCTGAAACTCCAGTACTTTGGCCACCTCATGCGAAGAGTTGACTCATTGGAAAAGACCCTGATGGTGGGAGGGATTGGGGGCAGGAGGAGAAGGGGATGACAGAGGATGAGATGGCTGGATGGCATCACCAACTTGATGGACGTGAGTCTGAGTGAACTCCAGGAGTTGGTGATGGACATGGAGGCCTGGCATGCTCCAATTCATGGGGTCGCAAAGAGTCAGACACGACTGAGCGACTGAACTGAACTGAACTCTATCCTAATCCTGTCTCTTCTTATTCGCTATTTGAATTTTAACAAATTACTTCACCTCTTACATTTCAGTTTTCTTACCTGTCACCTGTCTGTCCATGTAAACTAACACTTGCTGGGCTTCTCAATCTCTCACTTTATTTTACGTTCATTTCATAAACTACCGCTATCAGTTCAGTCACTCAGTCGTGTCCGACTCTTTGTGACCCCATGGACTGCAGCATGCCAGGGCTCCTTGTCCATCACCAACTCCTGAAGTTCACTCAAGCTCATGTCCATTGAATCAGGGATGCCATCCAACCATCTCATCCTCTGTCGTCCCCTTCTCCTCCTGCCTTCAATCTTTCCCAGCATCAAAGTCTTTTCAAAAGAGTCAGTTCTTCGCATCAGAACTTCCAGTATGCCTCCTTCCACACTGTCCCCTGTAAAGTCTAGCCCAAGCAAGGTTTCAAAGGTCCCTTTCCCCTTGACTTCTCCTTAACATCATAGTGAGGCTCATCTTTGCAAGAAAACTCTAGTAAATGTTAAAATCGCTATGAGATACTGATACGATCATCACAATATTAGAAAGCAGGATTCTGATTCCAAGATGAACACCTAGAGTAGATTCTGGACCCAAGAGCTTGACTCAGCTTTTAGGTGCCTTTTGGATGCTGGTTCCCACTTAGCCATTTGGGTCCTTGCAGCTCCTCATATCTCCAGAGCTGGTATATTCACCCATCAGCTCCTGAACTTCAGCCAAATGCAGAAGATTTGTCCTGAAATATACATGAATGCTTTGAACTATGGGGCTTCCCTGATGGCTCAGTTGGTAAAGAATCCACCTGCAATGCAGGAGATTTGGGTTTGATCCCTAGGTTGGGAATATCCCTTGGAGAAGGGAAGGGTTACCCACTCCAGTATTCTGGCCTGGAGAATTCCATGGACTGTATAGTCCTTGGGGTTGCAAAGACTTGGACACGACTGAGTGACTTTCACTTCACTTATTTTGATCTGTGAAACGATAGGATCTTCCCACTGAACAACAGCATCTGATCCATGGAACATGTGTGGTTCCCAAATGCTTTGGGGACCTGGAGTGATTGCCATTCACAGATTCCAAAGGAGAATGACCCCCCTCAAGCCTAGTGTTTATTGGTTCCCTTTGGAAACTTACATATTTCACCTGGAAAAGTCTTGACCACACAGGGCAGAGCCTAACATACCATGGGTACGCAGTGTATTAATAATTATACTTCATGTTCCACTAACCATAGTGCTCATATAATAAAAATTACTAATAGGAGGGACATTTTCTCCTAGCTGATAAGAAGAAATTGAAGTAGGGAAATATTGCAGCTAGATATCACTATTTTGAAACTTTGCCAAGGACAAGCCCTGAAGTTCACCAGAATTCAATTTAGACTGAAATATTGTTGTCTTTTGTTTTAAGTGTTGCTGACATTTTTTGCATGCTTTTAATTTTAGTTGGTGGATTCTACTCTGTTCTGTAGAGAGGTTGGTAGCCGAACAAAATAGGCAATTCTTTTTTTTGTTAGACTGTTATATATATGCTGAAAGAAGAGAGAAGACTAAGAGATATAAACCCATGTTTCTTCCAATTTTAAGTATTGATGAGGAAAGTAATAGGTAATAATGTTTAGAGCACTGCTATTGTTTTATTTGTGGGCTTCCCTGTTGAGGGGAACAGAAGTGACTCAGTCACAATAACTTAGCATAGGATGGATGACTACCATCAGCGTTACTATAAGCATCTCTGTTTATGAAGCTCAAATGACCAAAGCATCAGTGAGTATGGTCAACAAGCAGTTGACACCGTCTCATACTGTGTGCCCCCAACCCTTGCTGGCAGGTACTGCGGCTCCTACATGGATCACCAGACGATTTTCCGAGTGCCCAGTCCTCTGGTTCACGTTCAGCTGCAGTGCAGTTCAAGGCTTTCGGACAAGCCGCTTTTGGTGGAATATGGCAGTTACAACATCAGTCAACGTAAGATGGAGATCAGCCCCTTAAGAAACCATAACGAAAGGTGAAACAGAGGCCAACGTTTTATGACTCTAAACTTTGAGACTTTAAGGAATGAAAACTACTTCTTTACTTCTGCGATTGACTAGCATACTTTTATAATAATATTTAAATAAATATATAGTAGAAACAAAATATATGATAAATAATACATACAATTATGTATTTATTCTGCTGAAGTTTAAATTATAGAAGAAATAATATAATTGCTTGCTATAATTGAAAAATAGTGTCTTACATTATTCCTGAAATATCAGTTTCTTGATTCATTGTTCTTCTTGCTATCCATAATTTTTTGTAAATATCAGGTTTACACCATCATTTGGTGGATTGAAGGGCAATAGTTGCAATTCACTGTGGCCTCTGATACACAGGGGGAGCTGGTCGTTCAAGGAGAGTCCAAATGTCAATCTTCAGAATGTTGAACTTCACTCTGAGAACTACTGGGAACATGGCCAGAAGGCAGTCAGCAGAAAAGGCAGTGTCTGAGGGAAGTCATTAGTGCTGGAGAGAGTAGACACTGACTCAGGAAATTCACGACCTGTTTTAAAAGCAGGGAAAGTAAGGGTTGACCACCTAGGAATCCATGAAGTTAAGACTTGCGAGAAAGCTCAGTTAGACCCTTCCATCTCTGCCAATACTAATATATCTCCTTCTGGATTCAGAGTGTTACACTTCTGAGTATCAGAATACTACAGTCACCAGTGAGGATAGAGGTAAATAGTAAGCTATCTTATTTTTAACTATTTTTTTGAATGATGAATATTTTCTAGGAACTTATCCTCTCCATTGTGTGCTATTGAGACAGTGGTTGACCTGACCCATGCACTATTCCTATTCATCTGCACAAAGCATAGACTAGGTAGCTTATAAAGAACAGAAATTTACTTCTCACTGTTCTAGAAGCTGGGCGTCCAAGATCATGGTCCAGCCTGGTTGAAGGAGGGCCATCTTCTGGCCTCAGATTTCTCATTATGTCCTAGAGTAATGGAAGGAGTGAGGATGCTCTGTGGGCCTATTATTGAAATAAAGGCACTCATCTCATTCATGAGGGCTCTGGTTCATCATTTATCACCTCCCAAAGGCCCCATCTCCTCCTACCATCACCTTGGGCATTAGGATTTCAACATATGAATTTGGAGGGTGAAGAACACAGTCCTCTAGACCATGGCAGAGAAAAACATTCATGATTACTATCATGTTTAGCTACAAGCCCAGGAGTAAGGACTCTGGGCCATGCAGGCAATGAATCTTTGATGAATAGGCTGGTTGAAGTGCCTTAGGAGTCCTGAGTTTTGAGAACAGTTGTTAATCTGTCTAGGTCCAACCTTTAAGATCAGTGGTTACTAATACATTTTATGGTAGAGATCACTTTAAAATGTAATTAAATGCACAGACTCAGAATGATGTGTCTGATCATAGAGGATTCAGAGACACCAGAAAGCCATTTAAATTCCCCAGAAACTCTAAAGACTGCACTCTGAGCCTACTAGATTTGAAGTCATGCTCCAGTTTTCTCTTTCTTCAAGTCTGGGATAAAGCCAAGACTCACATCCTTGCTGAGTCAAGGATGGAGGTGTAGGAGTTCGACTGTACATGGTGACCTGGGTGCAGTGTTGACTCAGCTTCTCGTGGATTCGTTTGCTTTCTTTGCTCTCTTAAATTCTCCTTTTTGCTCTTTCAATTATCAGCTATAGCTTTGCTTTGATGGAGAAATTGTATTATTACTGTTGCCACATTGCTACTCACATTTCTTTGTTAATGTATTCTGGTGCGTTTTAGGGACCCACACAAGATTTCCTATTTTTTATTGTCTCTAGCCTGTCCTGTTGGATCTTTCAGATGCTCCTCCGGTTTGTGTGTCCCTCAGGAACAGCGATGTGATGGAGTAAATGACTGCTTTGATGAAAGCGATGAACTCTTCTGTGGTGGGTATTCAAGCTTTTATTATGACTTTTCTTAGGAATAAGTAGCTTGCCAGGACCATTGTTGGTGCGATACATATCCTGGTCTTTGTAGCTGTTATCTATTGCCACATAGCAAACTAACCACCGCCCCCCCCAACACACACCCCCAAACTCAGTGACTTATGACAATCATTTGCTCTAGATTATCCCTCTGTGGGTTGTCTGAGGTATGACTGATCTAGGCTGGACTCAGCTGGGTGTCATTACCTAAGCTGTGGGTCCTCCTGAGCTTGGTTCTTCTCAGGCTGGAGTCCGCTCTACTTCTCATGGTTCTTTTCCTCATTGAACTAGTGGACTGGCCACAGCAGTGGTAGAAACAAAGCAGGGGTGACCAAAAATACAAGTGTCCTGGGCTTGGAGCTGCAACGGTATTACTTGAGTCATATTCCATCAGTCAAATAGTGAGGCCAGAGTCAAGGGGCAGGGGAGTTTATTCTCCAAACTTTGGGACCACGGCAAAGGTGGAGGTGCATAATACTACTCTAGGGAGTGAAGACCTGTGGCTGATAATTCAGTCTATGACAATCTTAAACATGATCCCATTTTAAAGCACGGATCTTTCCTCTAGAAAGAAGTTCAGAATCTGTGGAGAAGTAAACTATTTCAGAATGCTCGTTTATGGAGTACAGGTGTTAAAAATAAAAAGATTTCTTTTTTACCTGTGTAGTTTGCATCAATATCACAATGGTGATAATTAAATGGTAGGGTATTGGATATTATTATTTTGGGGCAGAGAATCTCTGATTTGGCTTTTCATTACTATTTGCACATCATTTCTGAATCTGTCTCCAGTTTCAGGGAGCAATATGGGGAGAATAGTTCACCAGACCATATGACACCACTGGCAACGCTTTCTCCTAAAGATCGAGAGTTTGGGACTTCCCTGTGGTCCAGTGGCTAAGACTCCAGGCTCCCGATTCAAGGGACCTTGGTTCGATCCTTGGTCAGGGAACTAGATTCCATGTGCTGCAAATAAGAGCTCGAATGCTGCAACTGAAGATCATGTGTTCTGCAAATAAGACTTGATGCAGCCCAAATAAATGAGCAACTATTAAAAATAAATAGAGATCCAGAGTTTAACTCTAATATAATTGCTATGGTGAAGCTGTTTAATCTTTTCCATATTGTAGAGAAATATAAATAACTGAAAACTTATGACCTGTGACTGTACACCTTTTTTTATTGGCAAAACAAAATAAAACTCACTTAATTTAGGCTTCATTAAGAATTTAAATCTATAGGATCTTCTATTTCTTAAGAAAATATATACTATTATATAGGGATTGAGGTTGCTTTTGTGTTTTATGTTATTATTTCCTATTAATGCATCACTTGATGCTCCAAGTGAAAGTGATTATTATTACTTTGTAACGAGAACCGTGTTTTAGTAATCATCATTTCTCATCATGCCATGTGGTAAGCTGTTCTCTAGGAGTTGACTAGATTACTAGGTACTCTCAGAGTAGATAAATGAACTATTTCAGAGCAGCAATGTCCTCCTTTCTGCTCCCCTCAAGATGTACCTCTGAAAAAACAAGAGCAGATAACACAAATAATGACTTCTCAAAAAAGCAGAAATGTCTAAGAAATTATACCTTCTAAGAGTACTCGCCAATATGTTGTATCTGTCACTGGTTTAAAGGAAATTCCTGAAAATATTTCAAAGAAGAAAAATTGTAATAAGATTTATACTGGTATTTCTTAGTTCAGGAAATGAATGTCTCCTTGATAAAATAATTTTAAAGAGAGTTTTCCTTACCAATATACTACAAGTTTGTTGTTTTTTAAGATCTCACATTCATTAATCTATTCAATAAGCTTTTAGTGAGCACCTACTATTTGATCGGGCTTCCCTGGTGGCTTAGTGGTAAAGAACCCGCCTGCCAGTGCAGGAGATTGATCCCAGTGTCAGGAAGATCCTCTGGAGAAAGAAATGGCAACCCACTCCAGTATTCTTGCCTGGGAAACCCCATGGACAGAGAAACCTGGTGGGCTACAGTCCTTGGGGTCACAAAAAGTCAGATACGACTTAGCAACTAAACAATAACAACTACTTAATCAAGCACTTGAAGTACAGAGATGAGTAAGACAAAATCCCCAATCTCAGGACACTCCATCTTGTTTAGGAAGGTAAACAAGTGCAATTTAGCTAACAGCTTATGATTTTTATTTTTCTTAAAATCTTATGTTACATTTAATTATAAATAAACCACCAAAATGTAATATATTTACGCACAGCAAAAGTCAGATCTGGCAAACTCAAAGTACAAAGAATTACACCAAAGCTTAAACATCTACTTTTCCTCTTGGAGCCGTCAGTTTTGAGCAAACACACATTTTGTTTTGTTTAAATCATCTTAACCACTTGCGTGTTTCCAGGAGCACTGCTGGTCCTCAGGGGTCCCGCTGATGTCTCAGGCTCACCAGCTTCTGCCTGTTCTCCTTCCAGTGACTCTTAAACCTGCCTGCAATGCCAGCTCCTTCAGGCAGCACAGCCCTCTGATCTGTGACGGCTTCCAGGACTGTGAGGATGGCCAGGATGAGCAGAACTGCACTCACAGTGAGCGGGAGTGCTCTGCACTCTGCTGGTCTCCCTAGCACACTCTTTTTTCTTTTTTTTTTTTTTCAACTTTCCCATTTTATTATTTATTTATTTAAAATTAATTTATTTACTTTAATTGGAGGCTAATTACTTTACAATATTGTGGTGGTTTCTGCCATACATTCACATGAATCAACCATGGGTGTATACGCCTAGCACACTCTTCTAAGCCAAAATCAAAATATCTCTGTTGAGCTAGGGCAATCGACTTGTCCTAGTTTCCCCACTGAAAGTCTCAGGTCCCAGGAATCCTCCTGGGCCCAGATAAAATGGATGAGTTGTTCACTAATTGGGGTGGAGTCTGCGCGTGTGCGTGGACAGAGAGAGAGGGAAAGACAGAGAGAATACTGGAAGATTTTCCTTGCTGACATAATTTTAATGTTACTCTTGACTAAAGTATACTGTGGGTCGGATATAGAGGGATGTGCCAGATACCGTGATTGGGTATAGTCTACTTAGCCCCTACAAAAACACACACAGCCAGAGTTGTGAACAAATGTGCTGTATATTCACAAAATCTGTCCATCCTCCCCCTGCCCCCAGCAGAATAAAAGGACTGAGTATGATCTTTGCTTTAAAATTTTCTTGGAGAACAAGACAAAGTAAGGGCAAAGAGGGCATAGCTTAAGCCACCGATACAGCTTGGCATCTCCCCTACAGTGGAAGAAAGGAGAGGCTGTTGGATTGCTTCTCAACTAGTGCCTGCCTGCCTTTCTGTGGCTTTGCTGAGACACAGGGACAGGATACTGTGGGGCTGCCTCAGTTGCCCCTGCCGTGTGCAACAAATACTGACCCTGTGGCTAAGCCATCCTTGGTGGATGGAGCGCAGTGTCATTCTCTCAAATCAGCCTCTTCTTTTGTTCATTTTTAGGTATTCCATGCAATGACAGAACTTTTAAGTGTGGCAATGATGTTTGCATTAGGAAACAAAATGCAAAATGTGATGGCAACATGGACTGTCCGGATAGGACCGATGAAGAAGGCTGTCGTGAGTAGAAACACGTTCCTTCGGATCCTTTGTATTTCTCCCTCAGTCGACCTGTTTTTCATTTTCATTTCCTTCGTGGTATAATTCTCCTGGCAGAAGTTGCCACAGGCCAGGGAAGAATAGTAGATATTGGTGAACTGAATCTGAAATGGCTTCTCAGAATTAAAAATTCTAGACTGAATTCTAATTATTTCTTAATTCTTAAGAATAAGAAATAATCAAAAATTACTTATTCTGTATTTTCTGCCTTCTTTCTTGATAATAACTATTCACACACTAGGTGTTTACATAGAGAACTCCCACTTTCTAATAACCCTAATCAAGGTATAAGCTCTTAAAAAAAAACCTATGAGAAAAGAAATAGGTACTGGAATACTGTGGATGATTTTATTAATTATGCTTTATGTTGTGATCAATGTCAGAGCTGGTTCTTTCTTTAGCTATGACCTGAGAACTGTAGTCTGCCATGTGTTATTATTAATTGCATGATCTCTAATTGGCCATGTGCCGACATGTTAACTGTATATCCTTCTCAATACTATTTACACTGGGAAATAATTGCTTTGATACCTAGTTTTTCTTAACTAGGTTTTCATTCGTTTTGTACTTACAATTCTCTCCCAAATCAACACAATTTCAAGGACACTCTTAATTCGGTTGCTTTTGGGACTAATCTTTCTTCTCTACCTAACAACCTGAACTCCACAGCTGCTGTTTCTATCCGTACAGCTGTTACTAATAGATCCCTTCCTCCCCACATGTGTGTTACTGTACAGAGACTCTGCATCAAGGCCTGTTTTCAGGAGGGAGGTAGTGGTTTGTTGGTGCTGGTTTCAGACAGACCCACTTATTGCCTCTCTAGATAAGCAAGGGATTTCTAGTTGCTTACCTGGTTAGTTACTTCCCAACCCAGCTCAAAATTTGACTGACTGCTTGGTTTTACTTCCAAGTCTGCCTTTAACTCAAGGGACCCCTCCTCTCCTAAAGGCTGCACCAGCAGTTCCCCCTCCCTCCATCGGATCATCGGGGGCACCGACACCCAGGAAGGGGGCTGGCCGTGGCAAGTCAGCCTCCACTTCGTTGGATCTGCCTACTGTGGCGCCTCAGTCATCTCCAGGGAGTGGCTCCTCTCTGCTGCCCACTGTTTCCATGGAAGCAGGTACAGCATCTCAGTTCTTACTCTGAAGTGACCACAGACCACATAGCTACTCTGACATTGTGGGAAGAAGCTCGCACTTGGATCCATTCAATCAATTCAGTTGGTCATTCTTAATTTCATTTTGTTTCTGTGACACCAATTGCATGCCGAATATTCTTTTTAAGTATTACTGACTTAAAGGGAAGATCACAAAAGTGTATCAAGAATGAATGGGCTTTTACTAGGCTGAGAAAATGAGATAGCGCTTTCAAGTTGGCAGGAATTCTGTGGGAATGTGTGAAGACTGGAGTGCAGGAAGTGTGGAGCACAGCACTGAGGGATGACTGGAGGAATGTGTGGAGCACAGCACTGGAGTATGGAGATCCCTACTCAGGGTGTGAAGGCAACGATTCTGTATCCAGTTTCCAGGGTGGTGGTGGGGAGGGTTCCCACACCCCCGAGCAATTGTCTGACACCAGCTAGGGGTCCTGTAATTCAACTCAGTTCTGACTTTGTCTCCCCAGATAGACAGATTAAGCACGTTAGGGGCTCAGGCTAACAAACCTACTCCCCTCCCCCCAATTCAGACACCAGTAGAAAGTCCAGGTTGTCACCTGCACTTTTGACTGACCAGCTATACAGTGTAGGTTCCAGTGACCCCCTCCTTGGATTTTACTAATTTGCTACAGCAGCTCACAAAACTCAGAGAAACATTTTACTTGCTGGCTTGCCACTGTATTGTAACAAGATACAATTTGGGAACAGCCTGATGAAAGACATACATACGGTGAGGTATGAGAAAGAGTGCAGCTTTCCATGCATGGACAGTTTCACTCCCAATCTTCCCGTGTCTACCAACCTGGAAGCGCTCCAGACCTTTTGGGCTTTTATGGAGGCTTCCTGACACAGGCACGATTCATTGAATCATTGGTCACTGGACACAGATTCATCCTCTAACCCCTTCAGCCTTAGTTGCAGTCCCAAAGTAACCTCAGTAACATAACAAAAGACACTTTGGTCCCTCTCATCACTTAGGAAATTCTACGAGTTTTAGGAACTCTGTGCCAGGAATGGAAGGATGACCAAATGTATATTTTTTATTATAAATCACAATATCACAGAGAAGGATCACAAACAAGTCCTTTAGGGTAATTGTTGGGAGGGCTCTGTCTGCCCTTACCAATGGGATTATCGTGGGCCAGACATTCTCCCCGCTAAGGGTGAAAAAAAGAGCTCAGACAACAACTTCACTTAAAATGTAACCTTATTTGGAACCAGCTGAATCCTAGGTACAAAAATATATCAATTATTTCTCACTTAGAATTTTTAAAAGTATTTCAATGAATTTATGCAATTAATGGACTTCCCTGGTGGCTCGGACGGTAAAGCGTCTCTCTACAATGCTGGAGACCTGGGTTCGATCCCTGGGTCAGGAAGATCCCCTGGAGAAGGAAATGGCAATCCACTCCAGTACTATTGCCTGGAAAATCTCATGGACAGAGGAGCCTGGTAGGCTACAGTCCATGGGGTCGCAAAGAGTCGGACACGACTGAGCGACTTCGCTTCACTTCATACAATTAAGAGTATTTGTTTCTCCTGGAAATTACAGGATTCATGTTAATGACTGAAATGGCTATGCTTCTGTTCCATCACTAGTCCTTTATGTAATATATGACCCTTAATACTCCCTGGGTCCCTGTACTGCACACGAGATTAGGGTCCGAGCACTTTGGGATCTGTCCTTATTTTTCTTCCAAAGCGTCCACGTTCTCTTCACCCCACCAGAGCAAGGCTGCTGTGCTGGTGCAGATAAGAAACCTCAGATGGAGATTACAAAGCCCTCATGACTTCATGCCAGTCCACTGAGGGCTCATAGGGAGTGGGGCCCTGTGGATAGTCAAGCTTGAGCAGTTAGAGCAGCAATCTTTAAGACTTCTGGTAGTTTGCAAAAAGAAATCTCCTTAAATTCCCGCTTGGAACACTTTGATTTCTAATGTATCTTGGTATCATTTGAATTTGATAAAAGGATCCCAAGATCACTGTCTTACTGGCCCTGTCTGTCTCCGTCAAATACCACTGTCAGCATGAATAGGGAGAAGGTACCAAATAAACTCCAGTCACTAACAATCTTGACTTGTGGGTGGTTCCTGAAATACTGATGGCAAGAAAATTTCCAGCATGTCCTTAGAATTCACTGAGGGAATGTTTTGGAACCCAGCTCTCATCTGCCAGCCCTACTCTACCTTACATTATCTTTGGTTTTACTAAGAAGACAAGGGAGGCTCAGAGGCAGTCAGTTACTACAATAGGGAGTGAAAAGTCAGACCTCTCTTTCCGCAGCCCCTCTCTCTCTATGGAGTGCTCTTTCCAAACCATGTATAGTTCTACAAGCCTCTGACTTCTTGCTTCATTCCTTTCGTACCAGGCTGTCTGATCCCACACTGTGGACTGCGCACCTTGGCATGTATGTGCAGGGGAATGCCAAGTTCGTCTCCCCAGTGAGAAGAATTGTGGTCCATGAATACTATAACAGCCAGACCTTTGACTATGATATTGCCTTGCTACAGCTCAGTGTTGCCTGGCCTGAGACCCTGAAGCAGCTCATCCAGCCAATATGCATTCCACCTGCCGGCCAGAAAGTGCGCAGTGGAGAGAAGTGCTGGGTGACCGGCTGGGGACGCAGGCACGAAGCAGGTGTGTGTGTCAGTGAATGCCCTCCGCTCCCCTCCAGACCACACTAACTCGTGTTGATGTGGTGCTTTGGGGTTCATGAAGAGGGTTTTCGTATATGATCTCATCTGAGCCTTCTGACAACTCTGATAGATAGGCTGGAGGAGAGTATTAGAATTCCGGTTTTATGATGCTCTCCCCTTGTCCCCCAAAGAAGTGAGAACCTCTTCTTAAGGGAAGGTCTATGAGCAAGGCAGGACAGGATAGTACAGGCCCTTTGCAATCTCGGAGGGGTTTGCTATGTTTTCTGCTATAGAAGAACATTTCCTCCATATTTTTAGGTTCCCTTTCATCAAAAAAAAAAAAAAAAGACTCATTTTCATAAAAAAGAGAAGGTTGCTCATACACAATTTACTATGTCAACTCATAGACAATTGTCTGGAGGATTATGCAAGTATGTCCTTCACGAGGGGAACTGGGCAAGTGGATGAGAGTGAAGGCTGAAACCCAGATTGTCCTCAGTTCCCCAGACTGCAGATTCAGGCCTTGGGGGTAGTCACATTGGCCTAGGAATGGTCCACCAAGAGAGAATGCCATTTTACAATTACCCCGCCCAGAGGGGGCATCTTTATCATATGCACAAAGGTCAGATTATATGGCAGGGAAGTCTTTACATCTGCCCTGCCAAGGTTTTTATGGTTTAGGATTCTACACACACAGTAAAGAGAATAATCCAAAACTTTGTGAACATCTCCCCAGAGGTGAGAGCTGATGCTTCCCTCGATCTCCTAGTCTTTCTCTTGGATTCCCGTATAGTCATTTCTAACTGCTTACAACAGGTACATTATCTTTAAATCTTGAACTGTATCTTGGTCTTGCTTTGACACTCTCTAAAGATTCACTATGGGCAGCTTCTCCAGTGCTAACTACCTACATTTAATTATTGAACTCACCAAATTCACCACTTGTGTGCGCCTTCTGGGAGAAGGCAGATCACTGCTCAAACACCTATAAACCATCAGGACTGTGTTCAGGGCTTTCATTACATCATTGTATATCATAAGAGGAAAGAGTTTCTTCAACCACTTTATCATGGGGCGTTTTCTTTTTTTAAAAAAAATCATTCTGCTGACTCTACTGTTTCTGATAGTATTATTAAATATTTACTACACACAAAGAACATTTTTAACATTCATGTAAAGTACAAAACTTTGCATGACACTGCTGTGTTCCCCAGCCCCAGAAGTGGATGTGACCACCACTGCAGCTGCCGTGCAGCTGTGAGCAGGTGCAGGTCACTCCCACACCTTTCTGGGAGCTGGGCAGCCTGGCACTGCTGATGGGTATTTTCTTTACAAGCGTGAGTGCATCAGTGAATTATCTTAGCCATATGGGTTAAAAAGGAAGTGAAAGGGCTGTATCCAAACTCTTATGTTTTTATGGTTCCTAGATACTCCCAGATGTCAGTTATCATGTTCCACTTAAGGGGCCCTCTTGACCAGGGAGTGTTGGCAACGGCTGTTGCTGACTCACAGTCTTGAAGGCAGGATGTATGTGGAGAAGGACCATGGCACCCTGGCTCAGATGGTTGAGTCTGACCTTGGCACCATCAGATGGCTCAAATGGTCGAGTCAGACCTTGGGTCTGAATCCTGCTCTATTTTTTCGCTATTTGTGTGCCATTAGATAAGTTCTTTATCCTCCTAAGCCCTATGTCTTCATTTGAAAAAATGAGGATCATAATAGAATTTACCTAAAAAAATTGTTATAGAGTAAAAGGAGAGAATGAATAAATTGTCTAATAAAGTAAGTGTAATCATTGCCTTGATTTCTACTTCTGTGTATTTTCCAGACAATAAAGGCTCCCCCGTTTTGCAGCAAGCAGAGGTAGAACTCATTGACCAAACCCTCTGTGTTTCCACCTATGGCATCATCACTTCGAGGATGTTCTGTGCGGGTGTCATGTCAGGCAAGAAAGATGCTTGCAGAGTAAGTCATCTTATGTTTTCTTTGTCTAACATGCTGTACTTTCCATAAATGCTTTCATGTTTAATCTACACCATCTGGATAATAATAATAATGGCAATAACTCGGGCAGGTGATTGCCTTAATTCAGATACTAATTATAATCCACGTGTCTGAGATGAGGGAAAGGTGATTAAATACTAATTGGATCTGTAAAACTCATTTCCTAGTCCCATGTATTTTTCTCCAACAATTAGAATGGGGTCAGCATTTATCATTCTGCCATGATTGTCTTAATAACCAGAAACTAAAAAACATAGTGAGACGCGCACACACCGTGTTTTAGGATCGCTACCCATTTCTCTAGCAGTGGCTGTGTACCTTCTAAAATAACAAGTATTTTATTCACTTACTCCTTTGACACACAGCCTGGGGGAAAGAAAAGAGGAGTGGGAAAGGTGACTGGAGGCCTCCTGACAGTGGTGAAGCTGAAGGTCACCTTTGGGGGGATATTTCTATAAGTCTCAGATTCCAATCTATGCAGATACCTATAGGATTACCAAAAAGTGAGCAGATGTTTTAGAGGATGAGCCAGTGCAGGAGACTCGGGTTCCATCCCTGGGTCAGGAACATCCCTTTGGGGGCGGCATGGCAACCTACTCCAGTATTGTTGCCTGGAGAATCCCATGGACAGAGGAGCCTGGTGGGCCACAGTTCCTGGGGTTGTGAAGAGTCAGACATGACTGAGCACACGTGCAGGCAGAGGAGTTGTTCCCACATCTTTCCATAACCTTAGACACTGTGCTACAAAAACTCGATTATAAACATGACTTCTATCTTCTGAATTCCTATTTTGTGGCAAGGACGGTGCTAGGATCTTTACACTGCTGCTGCTGCTGCTAAGTCGTTTCAGTCATGTCCGACTCTTTGCGACCCCATAGACGGCAGCCCACCAGGCTCCTCCGTCCCTGGGATTCTCTAGGCAAGAACACTGGAGTGGGTTGGCATTTCCTTCTCCAATGCATGAAAGTGAAAAGTGAAAGTGAAGTCACTCAGCCGTTTCCGACTCTTCGTGACCCTATGGACTGCAGCCCACCAGGCTCCTCCGTCCATGGGATTTTTCCAGGCTAGAGTACTGGAGTGGGGTGCCATTGCCTTCTCCGGGATCTTTACACAAATGCATACAAATTCTTTCATCTGCATTTTATAGAAGAGGAAACTGGGGCACAGAGAGCCTAAGTCAGCTAGTTGAGCTGGGATTTGAACTCTTATCTCTGAAAGCTACTGTATTTCGGGTGCTACCTGCAGGTAGTTGGTTATATAGTCCTGTTCTCCATAGCTACCAGCATTTAGAGGTTAAATGAGGCTTCAGAGAGTTGGAGTGCCAACAGTTAAAACAAAAAGATTCCAGTCTCTCTACTACTTAGAATTTACCTAATCAGGTTTAGAATTGTGGGGGTGGCATCCAAGGACAAATCTGGAATGCTTTTTTTTAACTTTGCCTCTGAGTAGGCAGCTTTAGGGCTTCCCTGACAGCTCAGACAGTAAACAATCAGCTTGCAATGCAGGTAGACCCAAGTTCGACCCCTGGGTCGGGAAGATCCCCTGGAGAAGGGAATGGCTACCCACTTCCAGTGTTCTTGCCTGGAGAATCCCAGGGACAGAAGCGTCAGTGGACTACAGTCCATGAGCTTGCAAAGAGTCAAACATGACTAAGCACTCACAAACACCTTTAGCTGAAAATAAAATTTCAGGCATTATACTTTGAGTAATGAACACTGCAGAAATTCTATTTAAACACTGAATTATTTCAGCCTTTGTTTTGGAATTAAGATACTAGAAAGGGCTCTCAAGTGAGAGTGATTTCTCTGTAACAACTATCAGCCTGTGATCTTGGGGTTGTGTCATTGGACCTTGCCAGCTAAAGAGGGTCTCCTTTCCTTTTTCCCTCACGGCCATAAGCCAACACTGAAGTTGCATGGCATAGAGGTAGAAGTCAACCAAGCCTCTAAGATAACCATACCCCAAAAGGTTATTATGAAGATTAAATGACCCAAAACAGTGCTTAGCACATACGACCACTAAACGAAGGTGAAAGTCACTCAGTCATGACAAGTCTTCTTGACCCCTCCCTTGTGGTATACTGAACACCTTCCAACCTGGGGGGCTCATCTGATATCGTATCTTTTCACATTTTCAGACTGTTCAGGGGGTTTTCATGGCAGGAACATTGGAGTGATCTGCCATCCCCTCTTCCAGTGGACCATGTTTTGTCAGAACTCTCCACTATGATCTGGCCATCTTGGGTGGCCCTGCACAGCATGGCTCATAGCTTCATTGAGTTATACAAGCCCCTTCACCATGACAAGGCTGTGAACCATGAAGGGGCAAAAGGTTATTATGAGGATTCAATGACCCAAAATAGTGCTTAGCATATCCCAGCATTAAATAAATGTTAGCTATTATTATTACTATTACTACTACTACTATTTGTATTATTGAGATTTGCTATTTGTTTGGAGGTATGTGAAAGTTGATTCCTTTGCAAGAATCTTCAAGTGTTACTCCTGGCCTAAAGAATCAAGTTTCTTATGATGAATGCACCTTTTTGATTATAGGAAAAATAATTCTAAAATGACATTACAAGTTTCACATTATTTCTTGATACTTCCCCAAACTGCATAGGAATTAGCTAAGAACCCTGTCAGACTGGGAGTTTGAACACAATTCATTAAGCACTTTAATAACAAAATTGACAACCATGGAACAAAAATGCTTTTTACTTAATGTTATCTTCTTCTATAGGGAGATTCAGGTGGACCTTTATCCTGTCGAAGAAAGAGTGATGGAAAATGGATTTTGACTGGCATTGTTAGCTGGGGTCATGGATGTGGAAGACCAAACTTTCCTGGTGTTTACACAAGGGTGTCAAACTTTGTTCCCTGGATTCATAAATATGTCCCTTCTCTTTTGTAATTGTGCAAGTTTGATTTTTGACTGTGTTTTATGTGATAGATTCTTTTATAAGAAATGCAGTAATTGTCAATAAAATGAGATAATTTTTTTCTTCTGGAAATTTCAGATTGCATACATTTGGTATTTATTGAAAGACAGAAAGATTAATATGTATTTTATTCCAAGAAAAATTGCATCTAGGATACAGCTGTATTCATTCTTAAGGATCAAAGGGCCCTTGATTCAGGAATGGAAGAAAACCAAAGTAATGTCATGAACCAAGCCTCTAAAATAAGATAAGTCGGTGAGATGTTCAGGAATCCACACCTTAATTTATGTTCCTATTCAAGGGCAGATATTTATAAAGATCTAGGTAAATATGATTTATTGAAATAAGTTCCATAAAAAAAATCACACCTGATCTTTGGTGTTCTAATGGAATGTATAAAAATGGCTCCTTCACGAAGCAAATAAAAGCAAACTCTGTTACTGACAGAGGAAATACCTATATTGTCATTTTCCAGTATTTGGTCTAACCATATCACGGGGACATTTCTTCAGCAATAACACGGTAGTATTGTGTACAGAGAAAACATCAAACAGCTAACAAAACTAACAATTTGAATGAACTAACTAATGAAAGTACTTTTCATTCAAATGATAGAATGAAGCATTCTGGTAGGAGGATTGAAAACATTTATATGGGATTAAAAAAAAATTGTGGCAAGGCTGGCCAACAATTGAAAGACAAAAGAGTTTTTGGATGATTGTTTTGAAAGGGAAAATTTTCAGAAATCATCTAACTTGTGATCCTTTTATAAAACTCAAATGGCCAAGATTTTCTTTTATTTTCAGAGCCTTATAATATCCAGCATAGTTGTAAATCTATAGTACATGCTCAGTATATCACAGTTATTGATTTATTTTGTCCAGATTTGGTGTGTTTCACACTTCATCTCAGAATAAACTTTTCATTAAAAGAGGCCAGACTTAACAATATCACCAAATAGATAAAAAAAGCAGAAAGAAGAATGATATTATTTTTTTCCCTGGGACTAAGTCAAAAAAGTAATAGCAATGCTATTTTTTTGGTAGGGCTCAAAATAGTGGGACTGGTTTTCATAGGACTTCGGAAAATCTTAATGTAACAGCAGAAGAGAGAGCAAAAGGTGTCATAACCAGGATCAGATAGTAAGACTGGACTCTGAATATGATTTCCCTGAGATAGTGAATATTTTCGAGTTTGCAAAACATATTTTGATTTACTAAAAGACTATTTCCTTCAGAAATATCCATTTTGATATCCATTTTAAAATATCGATTTTAGTGATACCCTCTGAATAGATCTTTCCGGATTCATTATCTAGCTGTGACATAGTACAGTTCAGAGGGCCAAGTCACCACTTAATCCACAAATGGGAGCTTAGCTACTGAATCCACTGCAGAGAAGAGCAAATTAGGCTGACAGTTCTTAAAACCAAGGTTTGTTTTGCCTCATAATGCTGTGACCTAGGTACATGGTGAATTGTACTTTTTATTTATGACCATTTCTAAGGAAATTTGTATTTCAACAGAATATTTCACAACTTTATGCAAGTTTACGATCTCAGTTAGGAAATGAAGGATGGCTGGCATGATCTTTCAGATTCATCAGAGAGCGTTTTCAAACCACACATACTTGGTACCATTCTAAGCACTAGCTGGTGCTAATGTGAGTGTACCATGATCCTCATCAGTGCAGAGATGGAGGAAAGGTTGAGAAACACCAGCCTAACTTATTTGGCTATTTCATGCCAAGATGCCTTTATAACCTGAACGGTGTGGAAATATCTACTTCATTCTTGCAAAAATGTGAGTAGAGGCAAATTCCAAGATTGGTTTATTTAGCAGTGGGGAATGGTCTCCAAAAACAAAGACTGGAGCATTTCCATGTGTCAGACTACTGGGGAGAATTTGTAGGGACTCCTGGCCTCCTTCACAGTGCCTCAATAACTGTGAAATGAAACACTACAAGCTAACCAACTATTTCTCAGTTGTGTTCTGCTTTGATTATTCTGCATGGCTGACCCAACTACTGATGTTCAGCTTAGTGCTGCTTGCCATCTGACAACATATGGGTACAATTGTGGTGTTTTGAAAAGGCATAAATCTATTTGAAGCTAATGAGATGCTTTACTGATGTCACTTTTTGTTTTATATGATAACCATTTGGGAAATTACTTGCTCTTACAAGAGATGAAGAAAGAAAACAAGTATTATGACAAGAAAAGCAAAACTGAACATTTTATACTGGTCAGCAAGTCTTGGCAAGAAGCATGTTTTAATTTTTTAATGTTATTTACTTTTGACAACTTGAACGAACTAAAGTAATTGAGTCAATAATAATTTTTAGATTATATTAAAAAGAACTATTTGTGCAAGAACAGTATACTTTTTGAAAGCACATTTAAAGAGGTATTTCTGAAAGAACAATATCCTTTAAAAAGCCACCCCTATAGAAGTTTTGAAGAAAATGCAAAAACAAATCTAAATAGAATTTGGTTCCTCATTCACAAATCCTAAGCCTTCAACAAGAATTATTTAATCTAAATTTGGTTCTACCTCCAGGGAGAAACACTTCTTTCTAACGACTTCTGAATCCTTAGCTTAGAGTCAGACTGGCAGAGTGAAAAAAGTCCTCAAATAGAAATTGCAACATCCATATAGATTCTAGGTCAGCTGGCTAGGGATGAAGAAATTTGCAGTTATCAGAAATCAGAACAAGTTACAAGTAAGAATTTAAGCAGTTCATTGTGAGTATATTGTGAGGTGTCAGCAAGTGTTAGTAATCCAGAAAAGTTGATAGGACAGGAAAACAAGTCAATATATTCAGTATACAAAGGTTATTTCTGGGAGCAAAGAATTTGGGGTGGGCAGGTTTTAGTTACAGAGATACTCATAGTCATGGAAAAGAAAGGAACATTGGGAATATTTACTGAGATTCTGCTTTTGCCAGGCACAGGGATAAATGCATTCTTTAATTGCCTCATTTAATCCTCCTAATTCTACTGGGTAGGAACCATTTTATAAGGAGGAGAGAAGCTCACAGACTTTAAACAACTTGCCCAAGAACACCCAGATAGCAAGGGTTTAAATTTGATCCTAACTCTTCTTCAAAACCTATGCTGCCATAGGGATGTCAACAGTGTACAGGGGCTAGGTTTATGAAATTCTGGAAATGCATTAGAATCTAGGTAAGAGAAATATAAGCCTCACTTCACTGTACTCAGAAGGCATTGAGAATCTGGTGTAGACTGTGCATATGACAGGAAACAGTAGCTTTTTGATTCTCTGCAGGAGTGAAGGAGATTTTTAGACATCTGCTCATGGAGAAACCAGGCTTGGAAGATAGCTACAATCCATCTGACACGACAGAGGGGATCTCTCACTGAGACTGAGCTTTTATGGGAAAAGTTCCCTGGGGCTGGGTAAGAATGGGACCTGGGGTTTGAGAGGTTTTAATGGTTCTAATCAGGGCTTCCCTGGTGGCTCAGTAGAAAGAATCCATGCAGGAGATGAGAGTTTGATTCTTGGGTCAGTAAGATCATTTGGAGAAGGACATACCCACTTCAGTATTCTTGCCTGAATAATCCCATGGACTGAGGAGTTGGTGGGCAATAGTTCAGTGTTTGTGCGAGCTCAGTTGTGCCCAACTTTTTGAGACCTTATGGACTGTAGCCCTCTAGGCTCCTCTGTCCACGTAATTTACTAGACAAGAATACTGGAGAGGGTTGCCATTTTCTTCTCCAGGGTATCTTCCTGACCCAGGGACTGACACTCCATCTCCTGCATCTCTTGCATTGCGGGTAGACTCTTTACTGCTGAGCCATCAGGGAATCCCTGGAGTAACAAAAAAGCTGGACATGCCTTAGTGACTAAACAACAATACAACAATGGTTCTAGTTGGGGTCTTAGGCCTCGGGTCTAGCAAGTTATCATTTCGGAGACTAGTCCAGTTAATCAACACTTATAGAGGGCCCTGTGCTGGATAGATTCCAGGAGTTTAAACAAATGGAGGAGACAGACAAGGAAAAAAATATTGCTCCTCATACTCCATGTCAGCCATTCTGGCATCTTTAGTGGTTCTCAGACAGTAAAAGTCAAACAGCCTCCAGCCTCAGGTCCTTTGTCCTGGAGTTCCTTCTTTTTTTCAGAAATCTGTACAGCTAATTCCCTTATCATCTTTAACTCTTTGCTCAAATTTCATTTTCTTAATGAAGCCTTAGTTGGCCACCCAATTTATAATCACAGCTCCCAACCTGCACCACTCAGCTCTCCAGCCTCCCTTACTCTGTTTGTCTTTTCCACAGCACACAGCACCTTTGAATATTCTAGAAATATTACTTATATTTGCTTCCCATTGATAAATATTACCCTCACAATGACAATGAGTTTGTTTTATTCAGCTATCTCTTCAGACACATCTCAAGCACCCAGAAGAATGCCTGAAACATAGCAATCACTCAGTACTACCATTTGAATTAAATTAGACTGGATATGTGACATAAGTTGGCTCAGAAACAACATGTATTGGTAGCAGAGAACAGTGTGGATAACTTTTCGTGGAGGAGGGGAATCAGAGAAAGTTTAGTGGGAAAAAGTGTATTTCAGCTAAGATTTAAAGACATATGGAAGTTCTCCATACAGAAATGGGCTGGAGTGGAAGAAAAAGCATTTCAAGCAGAGGGAACACCATTCACAAAGAAGTAGGGGAAGCAACAGAACGGGGGAGGGTGAGAGCCAACCAGGAAGAGGAATGTGGTTAGGCCAGAGGAGACTACTGACTACTGAATGTCTGAGAAGATAAACTGGAAGTTGGTTATTGCAGGGAGAGGTATATGAGCAGGTTCTTCCCTATTTGCACCTCTGATTCATTCTCTGCTCTGAGCCTGGGAGGCTCATCCCTATCCTCCATCACCAGTTTCCAGTGGGAGTTACAGGCAGGCTCCTGGTAGTTGAGGAGAAAATCAGAGTATTTTTCCTTCTTGTTGGGTCATATAGCTTCCCAGGTGGCACTGGTGGTTAAAAAAAAAACAACAACAAACAAAAACAAAACCCACCTGCCAATGCAAGAGATGTAAGAGGCTCAGGTTCCATCCCTGGGTTGGAAAGATACCCTGGAGAAGGGCATGGCAATCCACTCCAGTATTTTTGCTTAAAGAATCCCAGGGACAGAGAACTCTGGCAGGCTACCGTCCATAGGGTTGCACAGAGTTGGACATGACTGAAGCGACTTAGCATGCACACATGCACTGCTAGACCATGGTCCTGGCAGTGGCTACAAATGCAGATCCTGTCACAATGGTACAACATAATGGCTCTGGTTTTTAATCAGGCTCTACTCCCTTTTAGTCCTTAGGGTACAGAGGGCTTTCTGCTGTTGCTAGAACTTGGGTGCCTCGGCACCCCTTCTTGGTTCCCTTAGCCCTTGCTCCTCCATTAAAAATCCTCTTAAAGAGTTCTAGCTGAGAATGCAGACTGAGTCTTGCAAGATCTGCCTTTTAGGGTAGAAAAAGGAGAAGCCAGTGCCAGCCAGCAGCTGACCGGCTACAGTTAGCTGGACCCCATCTGGCAGGCTGATGGAATCCCAAGTCCAAATGAGTTGGTAGCAGGCAAGAAACAATTAGAGAGATCGGATATCTAGGCAGTGTCTGAAGAGCAGGCATCAAGGATGCTGGATTTTTGGACACAAGTCAGTGTCTTCTGAAATGGAGCTAATTTTTATGCAATGTATCTGCAACACAAACTTATCTCACTATGTGTGTTTGTTGGAGACAGGGATGAGAAGTAGGGAAGCAAGCTGGCTCTCAGCACACACCCTGCTTAGCAAACAATTTCACGCTCATAAGACCAGAAGTTCTGAACCATGGACTTGGATTGTGGGTTGGTGCATAATTTTTTCCTAAGACTGTGTGTGTGTATGTCTATATGTGGCAGTGGTGGTGGTGGGGTACTGAAAGGTTGTTGTTGACACTTGCAGGCTATTTTTTCCATTTGGAGACCCCTGGCCTTCCTGCTGTTCATGGGCAAAATGATAGGATACCAAAAGAGGAACTCCCCAGGTCATTAGGTGCCCAATATGCTACTGGAGATCAGTGGAGAAGTAACTCCAGAAAGAATGAAGGGATGGAGCCAAAACAAAAACAATACCCAGTTGTGCATGTGACTGGTGATAGAAGCAAGATCCGATGCTGTAAAGAGCAATATTGCACAGGAACCTGGAATGTCAGGTCCATGAATCAAGGCAAATTGGAAGTGGTCAAACAAGAGATGGCAAGGGTGAACATTGACATTCTAGAAATCAGCAAACTAAAATGGACTAGAATGGGTGAATTTAACTCAGATGACCATTATATCTACTACTGCGGGCAGGAATCTCTCAGAAGAAAAGGAGTAGCCATCATGGTCAACAAAAGAGTCTGAAATGCAGTACTTGGATGCAATCTAAAAAACGACAGAATGATCTCTGTTCGTCTCCAAGGCAAACCATTCAATATCACAGTTATCCAAGTCTATGCCCCAACCAGTAACGCTGAAGAAACTGAAGTTGAACGGTTTTATGAAGACCTACAAGACCTTTTAGAACTAACACCCAAAAAAGATGTCCTTTTCATCATAGGGGACTGGAATGCAAAAGTAGGAAGTCAAGAAACACCTGGAGTAACAGGCAAATTTGGCCTTGGAATGCGGAATGAAGCAGGGCAAAGACTAATAGAGTTTTGCCAAGAAAATGCACTGGTCATAGCAAACACCCTCTTCCAACAACACAAGAGAAGACTCTACACATGGACATCACCAGATGGCCAACACTGAAATCACATTGATTATATTCTCTGCAGCCAAAGATGGAGAAGCTCTATACAGTCAACAAAAACAAGACCAGAAGCTGACTGTGGCTCAGATCATGAACTCCTTATTACCAAATTCAGACTTAAATTGAAGAAAGTAGGGAAAACCACTAGACCATTCAGGTATGACCTAAATCAAATCCCTTATGATTATACAGTGGAAGTGAGAAATAGATTTAAGGGACTAGATCTGATAGATAGAGTGCCTGATGAACTATGGAATGAGGTTTGTGACACTGTACAGGAGACAGGGATCAAGACCATCCCCCTGGAAAAGAAATGCAAAAAAGCAAAATGGCTGTCTGGGGAGGCCTTACAAATAGCTGTGAAAAGGAGAGAGGCAAAAAGCAAAGGAGAAAAGGAAAGATATAAGCATCTGAATGCAGAGTTCCAAAGAATAGCAAGAAGAGATAAGAAAGCCTTCTTCAGTGATCAATGCAAAGAAATAGAGGAAAACAACAGAATGGGAAAGACTAGAGATCTCTTCAAGAAAATTAGAGATACCAAGGAAACATTTCATGCAAAGATGGGCTCGATAAAGGACAGAAATGGTATGGACCTAACAGAAGCAGAAGGTATTAAGAAGAGGTGGCAAGAATACACGGAAGAACTCTACAAAAAAGATCTTCAAGACCCAGATAATCATGATGATGTGATCACTCATCTAGAGCCAGACATCCTGGAATGTGAAGTCAAGTGGGCCTTAGAAAGCATCACTACAAACAAAGCTAGTGGAGGTGATGGAATTCCAGTTGAGCTATTTCAAATCCTGAAAGATGATGCTGTGAAAGTGCTGCACTCAATATGCCAGCAAATTTGGAAAACTCAGCAGTGGCCACACGACTTGGAAAACGTCAGTTTTCATTCCAATCCCAAAGAAAGGAAACGCCAAAGAATGCTCAAACTACCGCACAATTGCACTCATCTTACATGCTAATAAAGTAATGCTCAAAATTCTCCAAGCCAGGCTTCAGCAATATGTGAACCGTGAACTTCCAGATGTTCAAGCTGGTTTTAGAAAAGGCAGAGGAACCAGAGATCAAATTGCCAACATCCGCTGGATCATGGAAAAAGCAAGAGAGTTACAGAAAAACATCTATTTCTGCTTTATTGACTATGAAAAAGCCTTTGACTGTGTGGATCGCAATAAACTGTGGAAAATTCTGAAAGAGATGGGAATACCAGACCACCTGACCTGCCTCTTGAGAAATCTGTATGCAGGTCAGGAAGCAATAGTTAGAACTGGACATGGAACAACAGACTGGTTCCAAATAGGAAAAGGAGTACGTCAAGGCTGTATATTGCCATCCTGCTTATTTAACTTCTATGCAGAGTATATCAGGAGAAACGCTGGGCTGGAAGAAACACAAGCTGGAATCAAGATTGCCGGAAGAATTATCAATAACTACAGATATGCAGATGACACCACCCTTATGGCAGAAAGTGAAGAGGAGCTAAAAAGCCTCTTGATGAAAGTGAAAGAGGAGAGTGAAAAAGTTGGCTTAAAGATCAACTTTCAGAAAATGAAGATCATGGCATCCGGTCCCATCCCTTCATGGGAAATAGATGGGGAAACAGTGGAAACAGTGTCAGACTTTATTTTTCTGGGCTCCAAAATCACCACAGATGGTGACTGCAGCCATGAAATTAAAAGACGCTTACTCCTTGGAAGAAAAGTTATGACCAACCTAGATAGCATACTCAAAAGCAGGGACATTACTTTGCCGACTAAGGTCTGTCTAGTCAAGGCTATGGTTTTTCCTGTGGTCATGTATTGATGTGAGAGTTGTACTGTGAAGAAGGCTGAGTGCCGAAGAATTGATGCTTTTGAACTGTGGTGTTAGAGAAGACTCTTGAGAGTCCCTTGGACTGCAAGGAGATCCAACCAGTCCATTCTGAAGGAGATCAACCCTGGGATTTCTTTGGAGGGAATGATGCTAAAGCTGAAACTCCAGTACTTTGGCCACCTCATGCGAACAGTTGACTCATTGAAAAGACTCTGATGCTGGGAGGGATTGGGGGCAGTAGGAGAAAGGGACAACCGAGGATGAGATGGCTGGATGGCATTACAGACTCGATGGACATGAGTCTGAGTGAACTCCGGGAGATGGTGATAAACAGGGAGGCCTGACGTGCTGTGATTCATGGGGTCGCAAACAGTCGGACAGGACTGAGCGACTCTACTGAACTGGCCTTCTTGCCTGTTACCCTCTCAGTACCTGTGACTCCTCTTCTCAAACGCATTTAATAATCGCCATGGTATGAATGTTAGCTACATATGTCTGACTGCTTTGCTGACATCAACTCTTTTAATCCTGGCAAAAACTCCATTAGGTGGGTATTAACATTAGGTCGACTTTCCAGATGAGAAAATTCAGCACAGAGAGCTGAAGCCCAAGGTCTCGAAGTTCGGAACCCCTCTCGCAGTGAGAGGGGATTAATCTAGGCATCCTGGTTCCTGAGCCTGCAGTCCCCTCCTCTACTCATCAATGTGTCTTTGTCTGACTCTAGACTCATAAGAAAGGAGTGGGTTTGTGTGTATTAGTCACCTTCATTTGCTTAGTACCTTGTACGATGGCTGGCACTCAGGAGACAGTTATATGTTCATTGTTGCTGTTGTTCAGGCACTCAGTCTTGTCCGACTCTTTGCGACCCCATGAACTGCAGCATGCCAGGCTTCCCTGTCCTTCAGCATCTCCCAGATCTTGCTCAAACTCACCTCCATTGAGTCGGTGATGCCATACAACAACCTCATCCTCTGTTGTCCCTTTCTCTTGCTTTCTATCTGTCCCAGTATCAGGGTCTTTTCCAATGAGTCGGCTCTTCTCATCAGGTGATCAAAGTATTGGAGCTTCAGCTTCAGCATCAGTCCTTTCAGTGAATATTCAGGGTTGATTTCCTTTAGGATTGACTGGTTTGACCTTCTTGCAGTCCAAGAGATTCTTAACAGTCTTCTCCAAACTTCAGTTTGAAAGTGTCAGCTCTTTGGCACTCAGCCTTCTTTATGGTCAACTCTCACATTCATACATGACTACTGGAAAAGCCATAGCTTTGACTATATGGACTTCTGTCCGCAAAGTAATGTCTCTTTTTATATGTGGTCTAGGTTTATCATAGCTTTTCTTCCAAGGAGCAAGTCTCTTGATTTCATGGCTGCAGTCACCGTCCACAGTGGTTTTGGAGCCCAAGAAAATAAAGTCTTTTACTGTTTTCGTTGTTTCCCCATCTATTTGACACTAAGTGACGGGATTAAATGAATGAAATTTTGCTAGGCAGTGAAAGCTGGAGCAAGCCCTGGCAACAGACAACTGCTCGGGGAGGGTGGAATGTCCATCCATGTCAAAGCCCAAAGCCCAGTCAGGCCACCCACTCAGCTTCTGCTTTGTATTGAATTGTGCGAATTGAAAACGGCAGAGCAGGCAGCGCCCTGAACAAACCAGAAAAACAGCCTTCTTCCGCCGTGCTCGTGAGCTCACAGCTGGGAATGCCTGTGGCGCCTGGAGGGAGCGAGGCGCGCTTCCCCCGCGATAAAGGCAGCTGCCTGCCCGCCCCGCCCCGTCGGGTCCCGCCTACCACCCGAGGCCTCCCCGCCCGGGGGTGGAGTGAGTAGCTCGCTAGGCCACTTTGGACTCTGCACCCGCGGGTGTATGCGTACTGCTTCCTGGCGGGCTGTTTAGTCCCCCTCTGCCGGTTCATGGAGGGGGCCAGTCCCCCATCTCCAGGAGATGAGCTGGAGCTCTCGGTGATCCAAGAGCAGCCAGACGAGCAGACGCCTCTCAACGGAGCCGTCCAGGGCATCCTTTCTTTAGCCGAGGAGCCCTGCCCAGTCCAGGTAAGCTCTCCTTGGCTCTGGCCGCTGTTAGCTGCAGGCCAGGACCCGGGCGTGGTAGGGCACAGTTTCAGGTTTCCAGGCAGCTCCCGGGGCGCAGCCGACCCCCAGCGCCCCTGGTGCTCTCTGGAACATTCTGAATGGAGCAGACACAGAAATGCCCTCCAGCCTGAGCCTGCCCTCGGATCCCTCCGACTCAGGGATTAAGGAGTTTTATCAGCGAAGTGTGCGCTCTTCTCTTCGGAGAGAGAATCAAATGGCACCCCACTCTAGTACTCTTGCCTGGAAAATCCCATGGGCAGAGGAGCCTGGTAGGCTGCAGTCCATGGGGTCGCAAAGAGTCAGACACGACTGAGCGACGTCACTTTGACTTTTCACTTTCATGCATTGGAGAAGGAAATGGCAACCCACTCCAGTGTTCTTGCCTGGAGAATCCCAGGGACGGGGAAGCCTGGTGGGCTGCCGTCTGTGGGGTCGCACAGGGTAGGATACGACTGAAGCGACTTAGCAGCAGCAGCAGCAGAGGTGGTTTTGAAAATTTTTTTAACTTTCAAAAATCCCCCCACCCCCACCCCCGGTGCAAAGAGTTAGAATGATAACCGGAGTCTTCTTTTCTTGAGAATCTCTTAGCCTTCCTTTTCTATACTGCCTTGCCACTTGTTCCCCTACCACTCCCCCACCCCCAGCCTTCACCCACTGCCAACTATCATCCATCTTGGCTAACCATCCCCTGGGTCCACACTTTTATGTCTTCTTCGCCCAGTCTGGACATTTGGTTTCGCAGAAAGAGATGTAGGGGAGAAGGGAGAAAAAGGGCAAGAGAAGGAAATGGCAACCCACTCCAGTATTCTTGTCTGGAGAATCCCGCGGACAGAGGAGCCTGGCCGGTTGCAGTCCGAGGGGTCGCCAAGAGTCTGCTACTGAAGCGATTGAGCACTTAGCACAGAGGACTGGGGTGGGGGTGGGGTGGGAGTGAACTTGCCCTGCTTAACTCAGTTTCCAGGTTCGCGTCTCAAAGAACTAGACTATGGTCGTTTGCTTTGGCCTCATTTCAGTTTCTGAGAAAGTCGCTGGTGATGTTTAGACAGAACTCTTTTCTGATTCAGCCCTAACAGTGACAGGAAACTTATTCATTCTCATCAAATGCTTGTAAAACAGCAGAGACTTTGAATTCTACCTTCTGATTAACCCTTCAAAGTGGCTTGATGTATACTAGGTATATGGACCTCCCCATGTATATACATATGCTTACAACCTGACCTTTCTGGGTCCCTCTCCTCCACTTCCTGTTTCTTTGACTGTTCAGCTGTTAATTTGAGGGGTAAACAGGAAATTCAGAAGTTGAAAGCATTGCTTTTGCCTTCTTCTTGATTCCTGGAAATAATGTAAAGTCTGCTTTTATAGGTACCCTGGAGAGTAATTTGGTACTTTATATTTGAATGAAAGATGAATGCCATAGGACAAGGAATGTTGAAGAAAGATGATTTGATCTCTGTGTATGTGGTTGTAATGGTGGACTTGCTTGGGTGGACTTGTATGGGTCCTCCAAGGCAATGTCAGGGAGTGGGAACTGGGAGTACTTGCCCCATGTTGGGTAGACCCAGGAACCCCAGGGACTCCATGGTTTGGGACTGAATCCAGACATCTGAGTTCTGGTGACACCTTCCCTACTAAAAGGTGTGTCCCGAGGCAAGGAACTAAGGTGTATGTTTTCTTTTCCCAGCTGTCAACTGACGGTAATGTAATGTGGCCAACCAGTCTTCTCTGTGAGCCTGGGAATGCACATTAAGTCAGTGGAGGAGCCGGACATATATCGGGTGTCAGTATTTTATTATCGTTTAGTACCTGCTTGGTAGAGATTGCTCTTTCATGTTTTAATTACTTCCTTGTTAGCCAGGTGTATACAGATATCTGAGACTTCCTTGTGAACTAGCTTTGTAGGCCACTGAATAGGATAGCTGTGTGAGGAACAGAATGGTGTGCAGATGAAGGTTACATCAGCATTTGGAGAACATTCTAGAAATGCTTGAAGAGGAAAAACTTTAGAAAAGAGAAAAAATCCTCATCTAATGTGTTGATCATTCTCTCTGGTTCCATAGCATCAGTGGAACTGTATTTTAAATTGAAAAGTCAACAAGTGTAGCATAAGCGTGAGATACAGACTCTTAAGAATTTGGTGTGTAGGTCTCTTTATACTGTATGTTAAGATTTCCAGTTTTGAAATGTAGCATAAGACCATGTGGTCTTATTAACCATATGTTTTGTACCTATCATGTGTCAAATACTTCTGCTACATAAATGCATTTAATTAGCACAACTAACTTCATTCTGATTTGACAAAGAGTGAAGAACTTGAGACTCAGAGAAGTTACCAAAATACTGAAGTTCGTTGGCTCTGAGATTGAACCCAGGCTTTTTAGGATTCAGACTTATGCTGCTTTTGTTGATTTATTTTATATGTGTGCACATATGTGAAAAGTGAAAGTGTTAGTCTCTCAGTCCTGTCCGACTCTTTGCGACCCCATGGACTGTAGCAGATTCTCCAGACAAGAATATTGGAATGGGTAGCCATTCTCTTCTCCAGGGGATCTTCCTGACCCAGGGATGGAACCTGGGTCTCCTGCACTGCAGGTAGATTCTTTACTATCTGAGCCACGAGGGAAGCACATATGTGTGTATGTATGTGTATATATATATATATATATATATATACATACATTAATATGTACATCTAATTTGAATATATAGGCATAATCACATAATTTAGATTCATTTGTATATAGTTGCCTAAGCTATATACTATTACTGATTCTGTAAGTGATGGAACGTAGGTGAAATACGAGGAGCTGAGTGGTGTATCGGGACTGATGAGGGAGTTGCAGGCAGATGGGTAGATGGGTGATGAGCAGGGAACAGTTTGGGCATCATTGGGAAGAAGACATCCCATATCATGGAGTATCTTCCTACTTGGAAGGGATATCTGAGAGTATTCAAGGGTCATGGGAAGAAGTTCTTTCCCTTTCTTAATTTGGGTTTGGAAATTGAAGGAAAAATTGTAAGCCATTGAACTTCACTTTGCCTACTCTCAGTGTAAACAGGGCAGTGAAGTTGGGTCAAAACTGGAAAAGCCATCAGGAATAATTGAGCCAGACTAGCTTTTTTTTTTTAAATCAATTATTTGTTTGCCTGTGCCTAGTCTTAGTTGTGACACATGGGATTTTTGATCTTCATTGCAGCATATGAGATCTTCAGATGCAGCCTGTTGGTTTCCTGACCAGGGATCGAACCCGGGCCGCCTGTGTTTAAAGCATGGAGTCTTAGCCACTGAACCACCAAGGAAGTCCCAAGACTAGTTTTCTGTTATGGCTTATTACATGGACTCTGACCTCAGTTTTTAAACAGAAGTCCCAGAGACATTTTTAAGGATAGTAGCCTCATAATAATAAGAACTATTAATTCAGTACATGGAGAGTTTTGAGGCGGGCAAGGCAGATTTGAATAAGTTGGATAAAAATTAGCCCATTGCCATGTGTTGTTTAGAATTTAGGACTAGGATCAACTGGCTCTTTTGTGCTTCAGTCAACAAGCAGATTAAGTCCCACAATGAACATTAAAGTATAGATTGTACTGTGTGCTAAGAAAATTTCCCCCTCATCTGTGTAATATCTGGGCTTCTCTGGTTGCTCAGTGGTAAAGAATCTGCCTGCAATGCGGGAGCTGCAGGAGACATGGGTTTGATTCCTGGGCTGGGAATATCCCCCAGAGGAGGAAATGGCTACCCACTCCAGGATTTCTGCCTGGAGAATCCCATGGATGGAGGAGCCTGGTGGGCTACAGTATATAGCATCGCAGAGTTGGATCTGACTGAAAAGACTGAGTGTGCACACGTATAATGTCTGCTTCTCTTTGAGCCAAAGAGAAGAAAAGCCTTTTGTATCCAAGAGCTATGTAGTCCTGTTATTGTTGCAGGACCATATATCATGTATTTGAACCTTATCTGAAGAGGGATGTGAAAATCTGGGGGAATAGGCAAAGGAAAATCACAAAAATCCTTGGGCTGTATACTTCAATCATTGAATGTGAGATGCAGTTTGTAAAAATCTTTGAAAGTCACTCTGGAGAAAAAGCTTCCTGTGGCCGCTCCTTATGACCTAGAACTCGGGCAAGAGAGACTAAAGAAGGCAGTGAAGGAGGCAGTGTGTTTTTATGACCCAGTGTGCACGAGTAGCACACATCTTTTGTGTCAGAGGCTCTGCACCCTCAAGGTCCAGTGGAATCCCCTGGGGGCACTTCTAAAAAGAATTCTTGGGTTGACTCTAATGTAGAGACAGCTGAGAAGCCCTGTACTCAGTTGTTGTCTTGTGTGTGGCTAACTGACCATTTTACTATGACTTATAGGATGTGAAGATGAGTCATTCAAAGGATCGTGGTCTCTGCCTTGGAGCTGACAGCAGGCAGGTGAAGGGGGCTGCATATAGGATGGCTGTGATGGGCTGGACTGGAAGAGGCATTTCCTACAGAGGAGGGCTGTGTAATTCTGAGCCGAGTTCACCCAGGAAATCAGAATATTGGTCTCATCAAACCACTAGGGTCCTGGTTGTGGTCTCTAGGGGACAGCATATATGAAGGCCCCAAAGACCAGAGAGGTACATGACCCTCATTCTCTGGCTTATTGGAGACTCCAGGCCATTTCGTGTAGGGCCACCCAAGATGGTCATGGTGGAGAGTTCTGACAAAACTGGAAAAGGGAATGGCAAACCACTTCAGTATTCTTGCCTTGAGAACCCCATGAACAGCATGAAAAGGCAAAAAGATAGGACACTGAAAGATGAACTCCCCAGGTCGGTAGGTGCCCAATATGCTACTGGAAATCAGTGGGAAAATAACTCCAGAAAGAATGAAGAGATGGAGCCAAAGCAAAAACAACACCCAGCTGTGAATGTGACTTGTGATGGAAGTAAAGTCTGATGCTGTAAAGAGCAATATTGCATAGGAACCTGGAATGTTAGGTCCATGACTCAAGGCAAATTGGAAGTGATCAAACAGGAGATGGCAAGAGTGAACATGGACATTTTAGGAATCAGTGAACTAATATGGACTGGAATGGGTGAATATAACTCAGATGACCATTATATCTACTACTGTGGGCAAGAATCCCTTAGAAGAAATGGAGTAGCCATCAGAGTCAACAAAAGAGTCCAAAATGCAGTACTTGGATGCAGTCTCAAAAATGACAGAATGATCTCTGCTCGTTTCCAAGGCAAACCATTCAGTATCACAGTAATCCAAGTCTATGCTCTGGCCAGTAATTCTGAAGAAGCTGAAGTTGAATGGTTCTATGAAAACCTACAAGACCTTCTAGAACTAACACCCAAAAAAGATGTCCTCTTTATTATAGGGGGCTGGAATGCAAAAGTAGGAAGTCAAGAGATACCTGGAGTAACAGGCAAATTTGGTCTTGGAGTACAAGAAAGAAGCAGATCAAAGGCTAACAGAGTTTTGCCAAGAGAACGCACTGGTCATAGCAAACACCCTCTTCCAACAACACAAGAGAAGACTGTACACATGGACATCACCAGACAGTTAATACAAAAATCAGATTGATTATATTCTTTGCAGCCAAAGATGGAGAAGCTCTATACAGTCAACAAAAACAAGACCGGGAGCTGACTGTGGCTCAGATCATGAACTCTTTATTGCCAAATTCAGGCTTACATTGAAGAAAATAGGGAAAACCACTAGACCATTCAAGTATGACCTGAATCAAATCCCTTACAATTATACAGTGGAAGTGACAAATAGATTTAAAGGACTTACATCTGATAGACAGAGTGCCTGAAGAACTATGGACGGAGATTCATGACATTGTACAAGAGACAGTAATCAAGACCATCCCCAAGAAGAAGAAATGCAAAAAGGCAAAATGTTTGTCTGAGGAGGGCTTACAAATAGCTGAGAAAAGAAGAGAAGCGAAAAGCAAAGGAGAAAAGGAAAGGTATATGCATTTGACTGCAGAGTTCAAAAGAATAGCAAGGAGAGATAAAAATTTCAATGATCATAGCAAAGCAATAGAGGAAAACAATAGAATGGGAAAGAGATCTCTTCAAGAAAATTAAAGATACCAAGGGAACATTTCATGCAAAGATGGGCACAATAAAGGACAGAAACAGTATGGGCCTAACAGAAGCACAAGATATTAAGAAGAGGGCAAGAATACACAGAAGAACTGTACAAAAAAGATCTTCATGACCCCAGATAATCACGATGGTGTGATCGATCACTCACCTAAAGCCAGACGTCCTGGAATCCGAAGTTGGGTGGACCTTAGGAAGCATCACTACAAACAAAGCTAGTGGAGGTGATAGAATCCTAGTTGAGCTATTTCAAATCCTAAAAGATGATGCTGGGAAAGTGCTGCACTTAATATGCCAGCAAATTTGGAAAACTCAGCAGTGGTCACAGGACTGGAAGAGGTCAGTTTTCATTTCAATCCCAAAGAAAGGCAATGCCAAAGAAGGTTCAAACTACCGCACAATTGCACTCATCTCACATGCTAGCAAAGTAATGCTCAAAATTCTCCAAGTCAGGCTTCAACAGTATTTGAACCATGAACTTCCAGATGTTCAAGCTGGATTTAGAAAAGGCAGAGGAACCATAGATCAAATTGCCAACATCTATTGGATCATTGAAAAAGCAAGAGAGTTCCAGAAAAATGTCTACTTCTGCTTTATTGACTATTCCAAAGCCTTTGACTGTGGATCACAACAAACTGTGGAAAATTCTTCAAGAGATGGGAATACCAGCCCACCTGACCTGTCTCCTGAGAAATCTGTATGCAGGTCAGGAAGCAACAGTTAAAACTGTACGTGGAACAGCTCACTAGTTCCAAATCGGGAAAGGAGTGTGTCAAGGCTGTATATTGTCACCCTGCTAATTTAACTTATATGCACAGTCTATCATGTGAGATGCCGGGCTGGAGGAAGCACAAGCTGTAATCAAGATTTCCAGAAGAAATATCAATAACCTCAGATATGCAGATGACACCACCCTTATGGCAGAAAGCAAAGAAGAAAATAAAGAGCCTTTTGATGAAAGTGAAAGAGGAGAGTGAAAAAGTTGGCTTGAAACTCAACATTCAGAAAATAAGATCATGGCATCTGGTCCTATGGCAAAGAGATGGGGAAACAAGGGAAACAGTGAGAGACTTATTTTTTCAGGCTCCAAAATCACTGCAGATGGTACCTGCAGCCATGAAATTAAAACACGCTCCTTGGAAGAAAAGCTATGACCAACCTAGACAGCATATTCAAAAACAGAGACGTTACTTTGCCAACAAGAGTCTGTCTAGTCAAAGCTATGGTTTTTCCAGTAGTCATGTATGGATCTGAGAGTTGGACTATAAAGAAAGCTGAGGTCTGAAAAATTGAAGCTTTTGAACTGTGGTGTTGGAGAAGACTCTTGAGAGTCCCTTGGACTATAAGGGGATCCAATCCTAAAAGAAATCAGTCCTGAATATTCATTGGAAAGACTGATGCTGAAGCTGAAACTCCAATAATTTGGCCACCTGATGTGAAGAACTGACTCACTTGAAAAGTCCCTGATACTGGGAAATATTGAAGGTGGGAGGAGAAGGGGTAGACAGAGGATGAGATGGTTGGATGGTATCACCGACTCGATGGACATGAGTTTGAATAAGCTCTGGGAGTTGGTGATGGACAGGGAAGCCTAGTGTGCTACAGTCCATGGGGTCGCAAAGAGTCGGACATGACTGTGACTTAACTGAACAGAACTGACTTGTGGTCCCTGCTGTCTCTTAAGAACTAAAACTATGTCTCAGGACCTCTGTTAACAGGAAGATAGGTTTCTATCCCCTGAGAAGTTCAAGGCTTCTTGTATTGGGCTTCCCTTTGCCGTGTGCCTTGTTGAGCCCCTAGCCTTGGTGACCTTGGAGCAGTGCTCAGGCTTCAGGTGAGAGTGAGAGGGGCTTACGCTCAGACTCCAGATACCCTCAAGAGGGTCTGCCTCTGTCTAGATATTGGGGCCTTTACGCCGTCCCCTCACCATACACCACCTGAAGGGCCAGTGCACGCAGGGGCTCCAAAGTGTGACCTCTACTCTAGAACTTTTCAAGTACATTTTCAATACTTGGGGCACCCACTGTAACTCAGGAGCACACATTTATTAAGTGCCTGTTACCTGTATGAGGTATGGGATATAAGAACAGGGGAATTTTAAGAGCCACTCCTCACTCTGGGTGGTTTCACTTTCCCTAGGAAAACAAGGCCAGTATTTGTTTATTTTTGGACCTGAAACCAGACAAGGCAGGTGGTAGCCACAGCAGATTAGCTGTGTGGACAGCTCATATACTGGGTGCTCTCTGAGGACAGCCTGGTAGGAAGGCCTTCACAAAAGGAAGAGACTTTACCTGGTTTCCGGAGAGCAGGAGGCTCCAGACCAGGGCCCCCCACCCACCTCTGGTACAGCAGTTGATTCAGGTTGGGAGATTTACATTTTCAAACTGGAGCTGTCCATTTCCCCTGTAATCTGTGCCTAGGTGTGTGTTGTTTAAATTCCCCTTCAGGAGACTCTGAGGGTTGGGACCCACTCAGTGGGAAAAACTGCATTGTTCTTATGTGGACAGTTTCCTTTCCTGATGGCTCCCACTAAAGTCACCATGGGAGAGAAAGTTAACAAGGCATCAATCCAGGAGGTGCCTGCTGCTGCTTGGTGGGAAGGTGAACACATGGGAGCCAATGTCAAGTGCGCTCCGGGGTGCCACAGCGCGATCACCATTCTGCCCTTGTCCAGCAAGTGCTTCGTCTGCGTGATCTCTAGTGTTTACAACAGTCCTGTGAGCCAGATTTATTACTTAATATGTTTTGCAGTTGTGAACCTCGGGGCCAGTGAGTTTCAGTAAGAAGTTTGCTGATAGTCAGCCTGCCTTTAAGTAGTATAACTGGGATTGGGATGCAGGTCCAGATCCACATTTTTTGTCCATCATATTCCATTGTTTCCCATGGTTTTCACGTAGGACATAGGAGAAGAGGAATGGAACCTTTTAGGGGTTAGCTACAGTACTGAGAGAGGAGAGAGCTGGGTGCACACGTAAGTGGAGCTCTGCACGCTGATGCGGGGAGGCTGTGGACTAGAGGGAGAGCCATGTGACACTCAGCCAGCATACAACCCCAACCCGGCTGACCTCTCCCAAACTGCTTCTTCGAAGTGGACTTATCTTTGTTGCCTTGTAGGTGTTGCAGTCTCCTCGGGCTGCCGTGACAGAGCACCACAGGGCAGGTGGCTTAAACAACAGAAATTAATTTTCTCACAGTCCAGGAGACTGGATGTCCAAGATCAGGGTGCCAGCGTGATTGGTTTCTGGTGAGAGCTCTCTCCCTGGCAGTAGAAGGCCACCTTCTCAGTGTATCGTCCCATGTCCTTTTCTTGGTGCATGTTCACAGAGGGAGAGAGAGACAGTGTGAGTTCTCTGGTATCTCTTCTTATAAGGACCCTGCGTGGTGTGTGTGTGTGCTAAGTCACTTCAGTGGTGTCCGACTCTTTGTGACCCTATGGACTGTAGGCCACCAGGCTGTTCTGTCCATAGGATTCTCCAGGTAGGAATACTGGAGTGAGTTATCATGCCCTCCTCCAGGGGATCTCCACCCAGGGACGGAAACAGCATCTCCTATGTCTCCTGGATTGGGAGGTTCTTTACCGCTAATGCCACCTGGGAAGCCCCATAAGGACGCTAATCCCACCCTTAGAACTTCATTCTCTATTACTTCTTTACCAGGCCCATGTCCAAATACAGCCACACTGGGGTGGTGGGTAAGGTGGTTTAGGACATTAACATATGAATCTAGGGACAAAACCATTAAAGCCACAAGGGTAGGTAAAATGAGTTTCCTCCAGCTGCCTTCAAGACTTTTTGTGTGTTTGGATTTTAGCAATTTGAATATTTGTCTAGGTACAGTTTGTTTTCCCTAAGTTTGGACTCTTAAGTTTCTTAAGTATGTAGTTTTCTGCCTGTCTGTAGTCTTAGGATGTGTTTTATCCAGTATTTCTTCAAATATTTTATCTGCCCCCAGTTTTTTATCCTCCCTCTGGGATTCCAGTTATCTTTGTACTGCGTTGTTTAATATTGTCCCACAGTTCTTCATTGCTCTGTCATTTATTCACTCTGTTCTCTTTGCTTTTCACTTTATGTAATTTCTATTATCCTAACTTCAAGTTAGGGCTTCCCTTGTGGCTCAGTAGTAAAGAATCCACCTGCCAATGCAGGAGACAAGGGTTCAACCCCTGGGTTGGGAAGATTCCCTGGAGAAGGAAATGGCAACCCATTCCAGTATTCTTGCCTGGGAAATCCCAAGGCCAGAGGAGCCTGGAGGGCTACAGTGCATGGGGTTGCAGAAGAATTGGACACTAATTGACGACTAAGTAACAACACCAACAGCTCCCTTGCAGGGCTGTTTAGATAAGTGAAATAGTGTTCTGTAGACCATAGTGGTTGTAATTATTTACTTTGACCCCACCCTCTGCATCACTGAACACATTGCAGGCTTATTTCCTTGTGTTCCTTCCTTATTACACAGAGTCTGGGCCACAGCAGAAGGTTCTTAGCTTTTTCTTGGTCTAAACTATACATTATTTTTCTCTTAATCGTCTACTCAGCTTTTGCGTACCAAAAATCTTCAGTGGGTTCCCAGTACAGACCAGATTAAGTCAACACCACTCTGACAGCATTCGAGACCCTCTTCAGGGACGCTCCAGCCTTTCATTCTCTCCGATCTTAACTGTTGTTACTTGCCTCTGAAACCTGCATTCCCATCAGATGAATCTTTTAGCCAATTTCATTATGAATCAATGCTGAGGATGTTCTTTCCTGGGTTTGGAATGCCTTTCTCTGTTCATCTTTCAAAATCTTGCCTGTTCTTCCCACCTCAGAGTCCCCAGAGCATGTTCTCCTTAACTTCTTTATGAGGCTCCATAAACTTGACTCAATAGAGTGGAGTTCCTTGAGATCAGGATCCTGCTGCCTTCATTTCTGTGTCACTGGCCCATAGTAAGCATTAAAAAATGTTTCTTGAAACCAGATGACTGCATCACAGTCTCCCTCTGCTTTCCAGGCTGACAAGGAAAGCCCTTGGAGTTCTTGTAATAAGAAGTTGGTTGGAAAGTGCAAACTCTGGATGGTCCTTGCCTCTGTTTTCCTGAGTTTCATTCTAGTCATCATCATAGGCTTATGTCTAACTGGAGGTAAGAGAGTTTTAAATGTGACTAAGTTGATGTGTTTTAAGAACTTATGTAATGCTTATGACTTAAATGCTGAAATTGAAGATGTACTCACTGCTACTTCATCACTTATAATATGAATTTAAAACTGCTTTGGGGTATGTTGTATAGATGGGCGATATACATGATTTTTGCTTTTTTTAAATTTTACTTCTGGTTTGTTTGTTTGTGACGCCATAGACTGTAGCCTACCAGGCTCCTCTGTCCATGGGATTTTCCAGGCAATAATACTGGAGTGGATTGCCATTTCCTTCTCCAGGGGATCTTCCCAACCCAGGGCTCTAACCCGGGTCTCCTGCATTGTAGATAGACGCTTTACCGTCTGAGCCACCAGGGAAGTCTAAAACTGCTTTGAGTTATGTTGTATAGATGGGTGATATACATTATTTTTGCTTTTTTTAAATTTTACTTTTGGTTTGTTTGTTTTATAAACTCTGGTAGAAGTATGGGGACCATTGTTTTGCCCTAAACTCTATGCCCTGGATGTTGAAGATTTCTTAAAATTTTAATTTACTTAAACATAAATTGATATTTTATTGTATCTTACACATGTGTGTTTGAAAACTTTTTAAAATAATTTACTTAGTAGAGATCATTGTTATAAAGGGTTATTATTGTATAAAGCCAACTTCATCTGATATACCTGGCACATCATTGTAATGACAAAATGATGAATGACGTATTTGAAAGCATTTTAAAAACTGTAGAACCATGTATCTGTTATCTGTCATTATCTTAACTTCTTTTAGAAATCACTATGTTTGTGTTGTATGGGTGTGCAAAATAAAAACTCATACAGTGCTGGTGTTGCCTATGTATTCCATATATTATCCCATTTTATCTGTTATTCGGAATATGAAAATAGTACATGTTCAGTTACCCATAAAGCCCATCCACATTATTAGTATTTTGTTGCACTTTTCTCTAGTCTTTTTCTTACTTGCATTTTAAGGATAATTTGAGGTCAGTTTTTTTTTAAATTTTATAATTTTGTGGCTTAACTTTAAGATTTTAATGTTACATTGCAATCATTTTGACAATTCATTAAAAGTTATGTGTGAACACACATATATATTTTTTAAATTACTGCATGATGTACTCTTCCACACTTATAAAAAGTCTTTTGCTGCTGCTGCTGCTGCTAAGTCACTTCAGTCGCATCTGACTCTGGGTGACCCCATAGACAGCAGCCCACCACGTTCCCCTGTCCCTGGGATTCCCCAGGCAAGAACACTGGAGTGGGTTGCCATTTCCTTCTCCAATGCATGAAAGTGAAAAGTGAAAGTGAAGTCCTTCAGTTGTGTCTGACCCTCAGCGACCCCATGGACCGCAGCCTACCAGGCTCCTCCGTCCATGGGATTTTCCAGGCAAGAGTACTGGAGTGGGGTGCCATCGCCTTCTCCGAAAAAGTCTTTTAGGTAGTTGCTATTATTTTTTTTATGATTATCAGTATTAAGATTTTTATGATGACAAATATAGCACCCCCCCTCGTGGGCAATCATTTCTGTTTCAAAAAAGAAAAGAAAATGCTTTCATTTCTATGTAGGGGTGGTTGCCAGCTGCAGGGGTGTGAAGGGGCTCTTCTGAAGCGGGGATACTCAATCATTTCTGTTTCAAAACAGGAAAGAAGAAAAATGCTTTCATTTGTGTGTAGGGGTGGTTGCAGGCTGCAGCGGTGTGAGGGGGCTCTTTTGAAGCGGGCATACTCACTCTGAAGTGGATCACGAGAGTGATCTGGTCACCACAGGATTAAGGTTGAGCCGGGCTGTCCATAGCAAACCCAGTCACAGAATGAGAGCAAGAATGTCAGCCCCTGAGTTTCTCCAGAGGGGGCCCTGGGAATTCTCAGGGACTGCATTCGTTATTCACCTCCTGTTCCACCTTGTCCCAGCCCTTTCATCTCCTGTCGCAAGGTTTTATGGTGCTTGAAGGAATAGGAAAACTCTGATGAAGTGTGCCAACCTCCAGCATCTGAGCCTCCCAGGCGGCCACCATGTTTGCTTAGTAACTTGGGGCAGTGTTTAGGTGGGATGGCTAAACACTCCGTGGCTTTGTGGCCACAGACTGGTCCTGAGGTAGGGAGAAGCTGATAGGGGTGCCACTGCCCCTCCTCCATCACACTGAGGACAGTAGGTTTAGTGAGTGTTGGTACTCCCTCTTCCGATCAACTCCCACGTGTAGATGTTGAAACTGAACTGAGTCACACAATCTTGTCCTGTCACAACCAGCCAGCGCTGGCCTGAAAGTTGTCTGATCTGTCTGCTAGCATCGGGAGCCTGTAACAGAGCATGATGCCGAAGATCTGGTTGGCTTGATGTTCAGGATTCTAAAGCCCTGGACCCAGGCACTTTGCTGGTGGTCCAGTGGTTAAGACTCCATGCATGAGTTTGATCTCTGGTCAGGGAACTAAGATCCCACCAAGTATGTGGACAAAAAAGAAAACAAACAAAACCCCAAAGACTCAAGACCCAAGAGCTGTCTTCCATTCTCAGAGTCATTTGACTTCAAATCATGAAGAACAACCTGCAGAGGAAAGGATTCCATCTCCCTCCATGGTTTCTCAGGGGACATGAGAGTTTACAGGATCAGATTTAGGGAAGAACTTTATCTTAACACCTGTGGTGCAAGCTTTCTTTTTAATTTGGTCATAAAATTGTTTAAAAGTGTTGATGCTCCAAGAGATTTTCAAACTTTTACTTTTTTTAAATCAGGGAAATACTTTTACTTTACTTGGCACCTGAACTTTCAAGGGTTTGGGCCTGTGGGGAGAGTCTAGTGTGGGTGGTGGGGGGGTACGGTAGGTAAGAAGGAGGAAGGACAGGACTCCCTCTGGGCTTCCCAGCCTCACCCAGAGCAGCTCTGTGGGTGTGTCTGGGATGACAGTCTGCAGTAATCAGCCATTGTTCAATTGCCAGGCCCATTGATATGAATCGAATGTTGATAGAACCTCTCAGCACTCTGGAAGATGCTGCTGCCTGGGGAAAGGGCAGGTGGGAAAGTTGAAGGCTGTGCCTTCATTAGTGAATGTGGGAGGGGCGATATATGGGGAAGGGGGAAAGGAATCCAAACTTTTAAGTATAAAATAAGCTACAGGGATATATTGTACAACACGGGGAATGTAGCCGGTATTTTATGACTATGAATGGAATATAACCTTTAAAAATTGTGAATCACTATATTGTACACTTGATAGCTCAGTTGGTAAAGAATCCACCTGCAATGCAGGAGACCCGGGTTCAATCCCTGGGTCAGGAAGATCCCCTGGAGAAGGGAAAGGCTACCCACTCCAGTATTCTGGCCTGGAGAATTCCATGGACTATATAGTCCATGGGGTCGCAAAGAGTCAAACACGACTGAGCAACCTTCACTTTCACTTCACTTTCTTTTCATAACTTATATAATATTGTATGGCAACTATACTTCAATATATATAAAAAAGGAATGAGTATCCATTTGTTAAGAAGTGATGCTGTCTCTTCATTCGGAAGTGAAGCTTCTCAGGACCTTGTTTGCCATTCCCTTCCTCCCGCCTCCTGACTTTACTGTCTCAGGGCTCTTCAGTCCCCAGACTGAGGCTCAGAGATGAAGATGATAATAACCATGGAGCTGGAGTGCACAAAGAGGGGACATTAACTGTACCCCAGTGTGGACGGGTATCCAGTTCTAGGGAGGGGACAATAGAGTACCCAGAATGAGATGCCTGGGGGAGCTATATCTTGTCACTGACATTGATAGCAATGGCTATGATGTGGTGATAATACAAGCAGACCATCCTGTGGTCAGTTGCATTATTATTAATTCTGTACAGACCTTGCACCCCTTCTTGCCTGCACCTGGGATGAGCTGTCCCCCCACTCTGCCCTTGGTATGCCACTGAAATGATGGAAAGTTAGGATCACAGCTCAGCTTAAGGCATTGACCCTGGGCTGTGTGGAGCAGAGGCTAACACTCCTCCAGGCTCACGGAGACAATGAAACTTTATTATTATTATTTTTCTTTTTGAGACCTTCTTAAAGTGGACAATTTGGGGGTAGGGGCATAGCTCAGAGAATCCTTCTTGTTGAATCTAGAGGCCTAGTTTTGTCCCAGCTCTAAAAAAAAATACTGATGGATTCTCTTTCTCCCTAAGGAGTTATAAATTCCTTGTGAAGGGTAAAGGCGATGGGCGTGGGTGGGGAGGGCGAGTTTTCCTCTCTGTCTCCCTCCCTTCCTCTCTCTAAGTCCCTTCCTGTCTGGATAATTTGAAGAATCAGTTAAGCATCCTCAAGGACTCTGCTTTCTTTACTAATCTGTCCCAACCAGGCAGAGGAAAGATCCTAGGAACACCTTTAACTAGTGAAACCCTTCCTTGGTTTGGGCAAAAATATTTTAAATGTTACAGAATGCAAACTGTGACAAGTACATAGATGCTTGGAAATGTGATTGAAAGGTGACCATTTTTAATAGTTTAGAAACCCTTGTGTGATGTCTCCCAGCTCTCTTACCAGATCTTGGGAATAAGAACCGCATCTTACAACATCACACAGTCCTGGTAAACAGGTCGCACAGGTTGCTCCCTGGTATAGGGTGACTTTGGGAAAATCCTAGGCAAACAGCAGGGTCCTTGGGAGCAGGAACTTCACAGTCCAGAACCTTGAAATTTCTCTGCATTTTCCCCTGCTTCTCTTTACCTCATGTATCATATGATTCTCTGCCTTCCTAAGACCAACCTCTTCACCTGTGCTCTACAAAGAATTCTCTCCAGCTTCTTCCGACCTGTGGCCTTCCAGATATTGCACAGCCTCTCTAAAAGCATCCTCCTGGGCCTCTTCAAATGTGCTCATAGTCTCTCCTTCAGAGCAGTCTTCCATCAGCATCTTGCCACTTCATTTACATGGTTTTCTCTCTTTTTTCACTGGCAAACTTCTAGAAAGAGAGATCTGTACTTCTAAACCACTGTATCCATTGGTCCCAAATTCTCTTCCTAAGGTCAACAGCAAGTGTCTGCTGATGAAGCCCAGGGTCTGTCTCCCTTCGCCTCTCTGCCCTGTTTGCAGCTGCCAGCTCTCTCAGCTGTGTTGTACTCTTCCAGCCCTTCAGAACTCCCAGACTTTATTTCTGTTTTTGGCCTCCGTGTTGTAGTTGCAGGAGGCATATCTTCAGGTTTCTGACTTTTCTCATTCGTTCTTTCCCTTGAGAAGTTTGTTTAGTCCCAAGGCCGCGGCCGTTCCCAGCTTGGAGATGACTCCAGGAAGTTCATACACACGTTTTTCCTGAGTTTTAGTCATGCTCTTTGCTGGAGTTCTCTACCTGGAAATAACTATCACCGTCTTAATCATTATTCATCTGAAACTACTGTTTGTGGGAATCTCCTTCTTCACCCTTTATATTTTCATGGTGAATCATTAACCTAGGTTTATATCATCGAATTGTGTAACTTTAGGCAAATTCTTCAGTGTTCTTGGCCTCAGTTTCCTTGTTTGTAAAATATAAGTGATTTCTGAATCTGTGTCTATAAATGTACCCTGACCCTCCTACTTAACTAGCTCAATTGACCTAAGCAAATTATGCCTTTTTTCTAAGAATGTCTTCATTTAAAAATGAAAACATGAATATTTAATTCCTAAGGTTGACTGGAGGATTACATGAGGTTAAAAACTACAAGTACATAGCAGGATGTCTGTGTATAACGCTTAGTATAGCAGCTATTATTCTTCCTGTTACCCACGCTTGATTCTTTGGAACATTTTTGATTTCTTCTTCTCTCCTATAGCTAGATAATGACTAGGTCTTATCAATCATTCCTTGGTAGTGTCTTGATAGTAACTTTCAACATTGACTACCCACCTACTTCTAGGCTCCCTGCTGGATGTGGTGGTTCTTACCTTTACCATTCTTACTTTTACCATATTTCTGTTGAGCAAACTGCTTCAGACGTTTAAATGACTTAAGTCGCATGGCTTGTGACTGGCTGAGGTGGAATTCAAACTAAGTCTGGCTACCTTTACAGTTAGTTGTTTCCACCATCCTGGTCTTTCTCTTCTCTCTCCTCACTGCTGTCAGTTGAAATCTTCCTTCCTCTTCTCACTGCTGTCAACTGAAATCTGTCTTTCCTATTCTTGTGTCCAGTGGCCTCTTTACCTCCACTCTCCCGCAGTTCCATTTCATCCCATCTGTCACCAACAGATTTTTCCCTGTCTCCTTCCTGGGAGACATTTAACAACTTCCATTATCTCCTGAAGACATCTGGCATTTAAGGCCTCCCTCTCTGGGTTCATTTCTTATATTCCTGCCAAAGAGCTATTTTTGTGTATTTCCAATGTAATTTTGTATGTACTATGATTTTTAAAAGACATTTTCTCTACCTGGAAATACTGCCCAGATTAAATCTCAACAATGGACATGAACTTGGGCAAACTTTGGGAGATGGTGAGGGACAAAGAGGCCTGGCATGCTGCAGTCCACAGAGTCACAAAGAGTCGGACACGACTGGGCCACTGAACAACGAGAGCAATGTACCTTGTGTATGTACTATGATTTTTAAAAGACATTTTCTCTACCTGGAAACACTGCCCAGATTAAATCTCATTAATAACATAAAAATTCTGCTGACTGGGTGAGCCTGTTGTGGCTGCTGTTACTATTTTAACAAACACAAGTCTTTAGCTAGTTCTTGTACAGAGTCATTATTCAGAAAATGCAAGTTATTACGGTAGAGCTATTATTGGAGACCTCTTTTCGATCTCAGCATTTCTTAACAGAAGGCATCCGAATTGGAAAAGTAAAACTGTCACTGTTTGCAGATGATATGATACTAAGAAAATCCTAAACACAATACCAGAAAACTACTAGAGCTCATTAATTAATTCGGTAAAGTTATTGATGCAAATTAATATGCAAAAGTCTGTTGCATTTCTGTGCACTATCATTGAAAGATCAGAAAGAGAAATTAAGGACACAATCACATTTTCTTTCGTACCAAAAAGAATAAAATACCTTGGAATAACAATGGCACCCCACTCCAGTACTCTTGCCTGGAAAATCCCACGGACGGAGGAGCCTGGTAAGCTGCAGTCCATGGGGTTGCGAAGAGTCGGACACGACTGAGCGACTTCCCTTTCACTTTTCACTTTCATGCATTGGAGAAGGAAATGGCAACCCACTCCAGTGTTCTTGCCTGGAGAATCCCAGGGACAGAGGAGCCTGGTGGGCTGCCGTCTATGGGGTCGCACAGTGTCAGACACGACTGAAGTGACTTAGCAGTAGCAAATCTACCTAAGCAGGTGAAAGACCCTTACTCTGAAAACTACAAAATGCTGATGAAAGAAATCAAAGAACACACAAACAGATGGAAGGATGTACCGTGTTCTTGGATCAGAAGAATCAATATTGTCAAAGTGAACATACTGTCCAAAACAATCTACAGATTCACTGCAATCACTATCAAATTACCAATGACATTTTTCACAGAACTAGAACAAAAATTTTTTAAGTTTGTTTGGAAACAGGAAAGATCCTGAATAGTCAAAGCAACCTTGGGAAAGGAAAAACGAACTGGAGGAATTAGGCTCCCTGTCTTCAAACTATACTTTGAAGCTATACTCATTAAAACAGTATTGTACTGGCACAAAACAGAAATATAGATCAATGGAACAGGATAGAAAGCCAGAAATAAACCCATGCAATTATGGTCAATTAGCCTATGGCAAAGGAGGCAAGAGTATACAATGGTGAACTTGGCATTTCTTAGTGCCCTTGAGTTCAGCAGTTCTGTGACTCTTGTATCCATTCTCTGGCATCCCTATTCTTTTCTGAGGTAATGATATCTATTCTGGAAATGCACATGGTGGGTGTAGAGCTCAAAGATACCCAATGCAGCATTATTTATAACTTTGGAAAGCTGAAAACATTAAATTATTTTAGAACAATAATGTAGCCATTAAAATAATCTTTGCAAGGAATTTTGAACACGTGGGAAATGCCTTTTGATATGTTAATAACAGCAACAAAAGAATCAAGACAGATAAGCAATGAGGGCTGCTGCTGCTGCTAAGTCACTTCAGTCATGTCCGACTCTGTGTGACCCCATAGACGGCAGCCCACCAGGCTCCCCCGTCCCTGAGATTCTCCAGGCAAAAACACTGGATGGGTTGCCATTTCCTTCTCCAATGCATGAAAGTGAAAAGTGAAAGTGAAGTCCTTCAGTCGTGGCCGATCCTCAGCGACCCCATGGACTACAGCCTTCCAGGCTCCTCTGTCCATGAGATTTTCCAGGCAAGAGTCCTGGAGTGGGGTGCCATTGCCTTCTCCAAAGCATTGAGGGCAGCAAACAATAAAAAGCAATATACAAATTACCTTTTCATTAAGACCTTAAATATATAAAATATGGGGGGAGACTTTTTGATTAAAGGATTATTAGTAGTTTTTTTTTGCTTTGCTGCAGTTTTCTATACTTTGCAAGTTTTCTGCTTTGAGGCCATAAGTCTTGTATTTTTTTTTTTTTTTTTTTTGACTAGTGGTTTGTGGGATCCTAGTTCCCTGACCAGGGATTGAATGCAGGACCATAGCAGTGGAAGTGCCAAGTCTTAACCAGTGGATCACCAGGAAATTCCTGAGGGCATAACTTTTTATTCTCAGACAAAATAACATGATGACTTACAACAAATAATGATGCAGGGATAATTCCCTGTGTTGGGGTCCCCAGGATTATTCCCAGATTCATTGATTTGCTGATAAGACTCATGATATGCAGCATATATTGTAAAGGTGATTATGATTTATTATAGCTAAAGGATATGCAGATGGTGACTGTAGCCATGAAATTAAAAGATGCTTACTGTTTTAGTTATGACCAACCTAGATAGCATATTGAAAAGCAGAGACATTACTTTGCCAACAAAGGTTTGTCTAGTCAAGGCTATGGTTTTTCCAGTGGTCATGTATGGATGTGAGAGTTGGACTGTGAAGAAAGCTGAGCACTGAAGAATTGATGCTTTTGAACTGTGGTGTTGGAGAAGACTCTTGAGAGTCCCTTGGACTGCAAGGAGATCCAACCAGTCCATTCTAAAGGAGATCAGCCCTGGGTGTTCTTTGGAAGGAATGGTGCTAAAGCTGAAACTCCAATACTTTGGCCACCTCATGTGAAGAGTTGACTCATTGGCAAAGACTCTGATGCTGGGAGGGATTGGGGGCAGGAGGAGAAGGGGATGACAGAGGATGAGATGGCCTGGATGGGATCACCGACTCGATGGACGTGAGTTTGAGTGAACTCCGGGAGTTGGTGATGGACAGGGAGGCCTGGCGTGCTGCGATTCATGGGGGTGCAAAGAGTCGGACACGACTGAGCAACTGAACTGAACTGAACTGAACTGAAAGGATATAAAGCAAAATATAGAGGAAACCAGGGGCAAACTGCCAAGAATCCTCGCCCAGTGCAGTCACGCAAAGTGTACTTAATTCCTCCAGCAGTGAATTGTGACAACAACATGTGAAGTCTTGTCCACCAAGGAAGCTCATTAGAGATTCAGTTTATATTAGGATTGGTCACATGGGCAGGCTCTGCCTGGCATCAACTAAAACCCCAGACTCCCAGAAGAAAAGGAGAGGCTCAGGAAACAAGCCATGCTGTTTCTGTAAACAGTTGAGGCACAGCTAGCCACTCTTACCAGAGAATGTGGGAATTCTCTGGGAATCCAAGTTCCAGATTCCAGTAAGGGGTCAACCTTGCACCGGCCTTGCCAAGGCTGGCAGCCTCTGACCTGCTCTGTTAACTCTTCTGCAACTTCCCTGATCCTTGTGGCTCACATTTCAGACTTCCCCAGGGAATAAGGAGCTGGACTCTCACTTGCATCATAAACCCAGAATCGATGCCACGGTGGCCTTTGCAAAGTCCAGTAAAGAGGCTGATAATGTTATGTTTGAGACATAGGATTACAGAGAAGTCCATGGCCCTCAAACACCTGGTTCCTCCCACCCACGGTTTTCTCAGGGTTGGAGAGGTGGTCCCCAAGTGGTGCTGGCAGGGAGCCAGGGCAGCTTAATTAGTGCCAGTGTGCCAGCTTCAAGTTCCTGGCTGCCGACTTTGTGTGTTTTTCCTTTGGCTCTAACTACTTAAAAATCAGTTAGCTCACAGTCTTTGGAACGCAAGCAGCACAGAACTGTTGTCTTAAGGATGTAAGTCCCCTGGGCCCTGGGACTCTGAGTGCAGTTTGGGTTCCTTCTACAAACAGAGTGTGTCAACATTCCCCCCATGAGACACCCTGGAGAGTGATGACTTCATGCTCACTAGCTCAAATTCTAACCCAGGAGCAGTTCTCGATGATGTCACGTCCTCAGCGTGGGTACACAACCACAGGGGATTCAGGGAAATTCCTTGCTCTGCTCCTGTCCCCCATCTCCGGTTGTTTGTTGACCGTCTCTAGCACCTGCCTTGACACCAGTGAAAGTAGCTAAGCTGCAACAGTCAGTTTGACAAAGAAATTCATGTTCTTCCCACCTCTTCCAGCTGCCCTTCACCCAGTCTGTTCAATGAAATCTGAGCCCCCTCTGGCATCAGATAAAGAAACAAAATTTTATTGTGATGGAGGCAAGCCCCTGTTTTTATTCAGCCTACCTGAGAAAAAGAAAGCATTTCTGCTCATACTTGCTTACTGTGACTAGGCTTGATGGTTACTCATTGTTCATTTATTTCTTAAGTATAGCAGCCAATGGGATGAATGTTTGTTATTTTATGCATGTGCTTACTTTTACTTTTTACCCCACCCACCCCCCATTCTGTTTAGTAACTTATATCGATGAAGATGAAAATGAAATACTTGAATTGTCATCAAATGAAACATTCTCGGTCATGCTAAAGATTCCAGAGGAGTGTGTTTCTGAAGAGGAATTACCTGACATGGTGAAGAAGCGAGTAAGTTACCTTATGCATTGTTAGTGAGTTCTTAGCATTAGAGTGTGAATTCTTCTGGAGTAGCTGGGTTAGAGCTAGCCAGGAAGTAGCTTCAAGCTTGGATTCTTTGGATACTGGCAGAAACCAGTGCTTAGAAATAGATTTTCTGTAGTGCAGAGCTGGAAGGAGGAGCCCTGGCCTCCAGCTGAATGTGTCCTGGAGGACAGTGTTCTGTTTCTCACTCTGGTCTTAGGTTTGATTCAACCTGAAATTTTATTGAGTGTCTGTGAGGTGCTAGACAACATGCTTAGTGATGGGGGCTCAAAGTCCAAGTAGAGGAAGCAATTAAATAGTTATGAGCAGTGTGGTATGTTCCATCACCGAGATATGTACAGTGTGATTTACAGCCACAGAGGAGGGATGGAGGCTTGGAGGAGGCGATACTCAGGATGAGTCTTGAAATGTGAAGTAGGGGTATTCCAGATTAGAGAGCAGAGAACACAAGGGTATCTGCCCGGCAGTGTGCTATGACCTCCACATACTGCATAGCAGAAATGCAGAGGTGAGGCTGAACGGAAAGGAAGGGGTCAGATCATGAAGGTTTCTGGTTCTTTGGTGAGGTCCTGGAAGATTTTAATCTGCAGGCTGACATGGTCAGTTTCTCATTTTAGTCTTTCTGTGGTGATGGGAAAACATTAGAGGTGGAGTGCTTAGTTAGAAGGTATTGCAATAATCTGGGTGACAAGTGAGGGAGCCTTGAATTAGGGCAATGTCAGGGGAGATCAGGTGAGATTTCAGAGGCCTGTTGCCTCAACAGGACTTCATGGCTGGTAGGATGTGGGCTGAGGGTTGGGTGACCACATGGGTGGATGGTGACATCATTCATGGAGCGGGGAATGCGGGAGAAGGAGCCTCTGTGTGTTACGGGGCCTCTGCAGTAAGACCACGAGGGTTGGTTGGAGCAGCCCTGGTTATCCTGTCAAAGACAGAGTGGTTCACAGTCAGACCCAGGAAAGTTTTTGAGAACAAAATCTAAGCGTGACCAGCCTGCTGTCTGTTACTCTTGTCCCTATGGCAGATAGGTTGAATGGGATGAGTTCCCTTTATTTCCTGAAGGGCAGAGTCTTAACCAGTGGATGGCCAGGGAAGTCCCCTCTTTTTTTTTTACTGTTTTGATTGAGGGATTTTGCATTGGCCAAGGAGAAACCGAGTAAGCCAGCATCCACAGGTGTCACTGTTTTAGACTGGCCTCTGTGTCAGAGGGAAATGGGTATCTGTCACTCATAAGCCGACTCTCTGGTCATAGAAGCAGATGTGAGCAGATTCTCCTGGTGTTTTTAGTTCATCGTGGTATAATAGCTGAGGAACAGGGAACTGGTGGGTCTCTGGGGCAAGTTCACAGGCCTCTTTGAGTTGGTTCCTACTGTGATAAATGGAAGTCACCTCACTTTCCCTGTATACCCATAGATGCATATAAAGAACTTTGTAAGGCATTTTTAAAAAGAATTATCTGATTTGCAGATGATAAACATAAGGTGCAGTGAGGTGAAGAAACTTCTGCTTTCTGGTTTCCCAACAAATGTTCAGAAGAAAAAAAATGGGGAACTTGGAGATATTACTATCTTACTGTCAGATTGAGAACCTTTTTCTTCCACTTAGGCCAGTTTCCAGGTTTGGAAAGTAAATGGGAATGGATATTGAAACACTGCGCCCTCTCTTTTGCTTTATTGTCTTGCTTTTCTAAGCACAGTTTTCCTGGCTCCTCTCATATCTCACTGCCAGTTTCCTTCTATTTGGGTTGGGCTGATAACTCAGCTTAAGCTAGCCCAGTATCTACTTGGCATCATAGCTCAGCTTACTTGCTCGATGTCAGAGTCAGCAGTGGCCCCTCTGATAATGCAGGGGACGTATCCTCTTCCTCTGGAAGATTTTTTTTTTCTTTTTTTAACATTATCACTTAAAAAAAAATTGAGATATAGTTGATACACACTCCAGTATATGTTTCAGGTATATGACATAGTGATTTACAATTTTTAAGGTCACATTCCACTTATAGTTGCTAAAGAATATTGGCTATATCCCCTGTGTTATATAATATATCCTTGTCGCTCATTTATTTTATATATGGTAGTTTGTACTGCTTAACCCCCTACCCGCACCTTGCCCCGCCCCCTTCTGGCTCTCCCCTGATAACCACTAGTTTGCTCACTGCATCTGTGAGTCTGTTTCTTTTTTGTTGTTGTTATATTTGCTCATTTCTTTTATTTTTTAGATTCCACGTGTAATTGATATCACACAGTATTGGTCATTCTCTGACTTACTTCACTTAGTCTAATACCCTCCAAGCCCATCCATGTTGTTGCAAATGGCAGAATCTCACTCTTCTCAATGGCTGAGTAGTTTTTCCATTGTCTACATGTACCACGTCTCTTTGTCCATTCATCTGTTGATGGACTCTGAGGTTGTGCCCATATCTTGGCTCTAGTAAATAACTGTGTGTGTGTGTTCAGTTATGTTTGACTCTTTGTGACCCCATGGGCTGTAGCCCATCAGGCTCCTCTGTCCGTGGAATTTTCCAGGCAAGAATACTGGAGTGGGTTGTCATTTCCTTTTCCGGGAGATCTTCCCCTCTAGGGATTGAACCCCTGTCTCCTGAGTCTCCTGCATTGGCAGGCGGATTCTTAACCATTGGACCACCTGGAAAGCCCCATTGTAAATAATGGAAACTGGTTTCTGATGAGCCACTGTGCCTGCCTCTGGTGATCAGCTCACTGGGCTCAAAGCTCAGTTTGCATTCAGCCTCACTGGCACAGTTTGGGAAACACCAGAGCAAGGGGTGAGGAGCGCCTCTTTTCACTTTTTTGATCCCAAAGTAGTGTGATTGACAGCTCCTAAATAGGTAAATATTTCCTAATCATGGTAGATGATGGTGCCACAAACAAAAATGTTAGAGTGGATGCTGAAATTGATCTAGTATACCACTCCATCTCTTAACATGAACTTTTAAAACTTTTTCTGAGTATCAATGTGCAAAACATAGTGCTTAGGCCCCTAAGAATTAATGAAAGGAAGAATGAGAGGGAGGGAACAAAGAAGGAAGGACAGACATAACTTCTGACAAAAGAAGCTCAATCTAAAAGGAAGAGAGGGATAAGCAGGTGGAGTTTGATGACGCAGGGCACCCAAAGCTGGTGCTCTGTGACAACCTGGAGGGATAGGGTGGGGCGGGGGGTGGGTGGGGGCCATGTATACCTATGGCCAATTCATACTGATGTTTGGCAAAAACCATCACGATATTGTAAAGTAATTATCCTGCAATTAAAATAAAAAAAATAAAAGGAAGAGAGGGATATTGTTGTTGTTATTTTCCGCGCTTGAGAAAAAAATGCCCTCTCCAGCATCCTCCTCCTCCTCCCTGTTCTGAGCAGTCCTGGGACTGCTCCAACCTCCGGGTTTTCTAAATGACTGTTGGCCTGTTGGCAGCTTTCTAAGATGGCCCAGTCATTTTCCCCGCAGAGTTCTTAACACTTTATGCTACTTTCGTCCTTGTTCAGGAGATGCTTTCCCTCCTTGCTCCATCTCCACTGGGTTGCGTGGTAAAACATGGGGACGCTGGGCTTAGTGCCTGTAACACCTAGGACTAGATTCCTTACTAGCAGCGTGACCTAGGGCATGTTTTGTAACCTCCCTGAATGCCTAGATTTTTTTTTTTTTTAATCAGCACAAAGGGAACAGAGAGCAGAGATAGCAGTGCCTCTTATGTCAGTCTCTTATGCAGAGGACAGCCGTAGTGACAGGGTTAGAGGAAGTGCTCGAAACCCCTCTGCTCTACCTTGGAGAAATTGGATTGTCACCAGTGAGTGTAGTGGGAGCGAACAACGGATGCAGCCTCCTTGAGATTCTGCTGAGGGCTGGTGGGAGACGATGGGCAGGTTTTCCTTGGGGGTAGTTCTGCTGTTTGCTGCGGAATAAAGCAGTGAGGCGACAAGCAATGATGGGTGCCGCTGGGCACACCGAGCTCAGCACAGAGGAACCATGGGGGTGAAATTTCCAGGACGATGTTAAGGCTGAGGCTTCAGGCCAGCAGGAGTGGATCTAGCTGCAGGCTTGCTTCCAGCCTCAGAGCTGGATTCATGCTGGGGGTGTACCCAGATCCCGGCACTGTCCTCCTGCCTGCTAAGAACAAGGCATTTAAACTTCAAACTAGTAATTTTAAAGAGATGCAATGTAAATATGTTCAGCCACGAGTTCTGGGGTACTATAGGTTAGGATTTACATCTCTGAAACATGATGGAAAGACTAATCAAAGAGTGGGAGAAGATATCTGTGACATAAAACCAACAGCTAGTATCCAGAGTGTAAATCAGTTTGGGTAAGAAGAGTGTAACCCAAGAGAAAGAACACCAACAGACAAAAGTGAACAAAAAAGAACAAAGGAGAGAAATCCCACAGAGTTAAGGATTTTCATGAAAGACATCCTTCCATCTTTTCATGAAAAGACACTCAGCCTCACTAGAACGCAATGTGACAGTGTGAAACACAATGAAAACTCGTCAGATTGGCAAAAATTGAAAAGTCTGGTAACCTTAAATGTTGGCAAGGCTGTGGGCAAGAGAGCACTTGTGCATTGCTGGGAGGCAGTGAAATGGAGTGCAATTCAGAAAGAGTTAAGGTGGAGATGTGCTAACTCTTAGGCCCAAGTCCACCTCTTGGTATATGGCCCAGGGAATCTCATACCTGTATGAGAAGAGAGGCTTAGGGATGTTCAAGCAGATCACCTCAGCACAGTCGTGGCAGGAGACAGTTGGAAGCAGAGCACACGGCCACCAGGAGGGGAAGGGAGGGGGCGGAGCTGTCATTTCACGGAATCTCTGCAGAGTTAGGAGTCAGACTGAATGACCTCCATCTACGTTGTGTTGTTGTTTAGTTGCTCAGTTGTGTTCAGCTCTTTGCCACCCCACGGACTGCAGCACGCCAGGCTTCCCTGTCTTTCACTATCTCCCGGAGCTTGCTCGCTCATGTCCATTGAGTCGGCGATGCCATCCAACCATCTCGTCCTGTGTCATCCCCTTCTCCTCCTGCCTTCAGTCTTTCCCAGCATCAGGGTCTTTTCTTTTTTCAGTGAGTTGGCTCTTCAAATCAGGTGGCCAAAGTACTGGAGCTTCAGCTTCAGCATCAGTCCTGTTAATGGATATTCAGGGTTGATTTTCTTTAGGAATGACTGGTTTGATCTCCTTGCTCTCCAAGGGACCATTGTGGGTAAACTGCAAATGTGATTTTGAGTGAAAAAAAATCATATCAGAGAAGGTGTAGAATATGGTATGTTTTATTTGAATAAAAACACGCATTGAATTTATATATATATTTCCAAAAAGATCAAGTCTTTGGGGCTTCCCTGGCAGTTCAGTGGTTAAGACTCTACACGTCCAGTGCAGGGGGCCTGGGTTCTATTTCTGGTTGGAAAACTAAGATCCAGCATGCTGTGTGGAGCAGCCAAAAAAAAAATCATGTATAGTTATGATCACACAAGGGAGTGTTACATTCATAAAAACATGCACGGAAAAGATACATGACAGCTTCAGGACAGTGGTTAGTAGTGGGCAGGGAGAGAGGACAGCGGAATCGTGTGTGAGAATAACTTGAGCTGTGCTGTGTTTCTTCAGGTAAAGGGCTCAGCGACATATGGTAAAATGTGAAGGCATGAAACTTGGGTAGTGGGAACACAGGTGCCCTTATTTTTTATGGTTGCAACACTTGATGGCTAAAATAAGAACTTTGTGTCTTTGCAATTGTACCACTCATTTGGTTGCATTATCCAGAAACCGCATGGCTGTGCCTCCTTGGAGTGAAGTTCCAGGGAAAGGAGAGAAGAGGCCTTCCTTTGTCTGCTGATATGCAGGCCCCTGAGTCACCTGTTCTCAATTTTCCCAGCCCCTTAGAGATTCTCTCCTTCCCGTGGTGCTTGGGTCTGTGTGAGCTCAGGCTGTTGACCAGTCAGACCGCAAGTCACAGTGCAGTGTGTAAGAGATGCTGAAAATCCCAGCTTGATCACTTGGTCCTTACAAATGAGGTCCCTTTAAATGACTGCCAACTTGAATTTAGGTTGGTGTGGGGCCCACCCCTTCCTCTTTCTTCACCCAGAGCCTCTTGGTAAGTTCATTCCTCCCTAGGGTGGAATTTCCATCACCGAGGAGTAGTTTTGCTTTGTCAGGTGATATGCAGTATGATCTGGCTGTGAGGTGTGGTTGTTAACTCGTCCCTGTTTGTTTTAGGTGACACACGTGTACAGTGACTCACCAGCTCTGAACCGCTATTTCACTTCAGTTGAAGTCATGGACATCAGGTAAGAATGTAGAGTATTACAGTCTCTCTCTGGAGGTTGACAGTCATCATGAGTTACCCAACAGGAATTCCCTAACCCCAAAGCACAAAGTTCAGTTCAGTTCAGTCGCTTAGTCATGTCTGACTCTTTCCGACCCCATGAACCACAGCACGCCAGGCCTCCCTGTCCATTGCCAACTCCTGGAGTCCACCCAAACCCATGTCCACTGAGTCGATGATGCCATCCAACCATCTCATCCTCTGTCGTCCCCTTCTCCTCCTGCCTTCAATCCCTCCCAGCATCAGGGTCTTTTCAAATGAGTCAGCTCTTCTCATGAGGTGGCCAAAGTATTGGAGTTTCAGCTTCAACATCAGTCCTTCAGTGAACAGCCAGGACTGATCTTTAGGATGAACTGGTTGGGTCCCCTTGCAGTCCAAGGGACTCTCAAGAGTCTTCTCCAACACCACAGTTCAAAAGCATCAATTCTTCGGCGCTCAGCTTTCTTTATAGTCCAAATCTCACATCCGTACATGACCACTGGAAAAACCATAGCCTTGACTAGATGGACCTTTGTTGGCAAAGTAATGTCTCTGCTTTTGAATACGCTGTCTAGGTTGGTCATAACTTTCCTTCCAAGGAGTAAGCGTCTTTTAATTTCGTGGCTGCAATCACCATCTGCAGTGATTTTGGAGCCCAGAAAAAAAAAGTCAGCCACTGTGTCCACTGTTTCTCCATCTATTTGCCATGAAGTGATGGGACTGGATGCCATGATCTTAGTTTTCTGAATGTTGAGCTTTAAGCCAACTTTTTCACTCTCCTCTTTCACCTTCATCAAGAGGCTCTTTAGTTCTTCTTCACTTTCTGCCATAAGGGTGGTGTCATCTGCATATCTGAGGTTATTGATATTTCTCCCGGCAATCTTGATTCCAGCCTGTGCTTCATCCAGCCCAGCATTTCTCATGATGTACTCTGCATATAAGTTAAATAAACAGGGTGACAATACACAGCCTTGACGTACTCCTGTTCCTATTTGGAACATGGACCACAGCCTTGTCTAACTCAGTGAAGCTATGAGCCATGCCGGGTAGGGCCACCCAAGATGGATGGGTCACGGTAGAGAGTTCTGAAAAAACGTGGTCTGCTGGAGAAAGGAATGGCAAACCATTTCAGTATTCTTGCCTTGAGAACTCCATGAACAGCATGAAAAGGCAAAAAGATAGGACACTGAAAGATGAATGCCCCAGGTCAGTAGGTGCCCAATATGCTATGGGAGATCAATGGAGAAATAACTCCAGAAAGAATGAAGAGACGGAGCCAAAGCAAAAACAACACCCAGTTGTGAATGTGACTTGTGATGGAAGTAAAGTCTGATGTTGTAAAGAGCAATATTGCCTAGGAACCTGGAATGTTAGGTCCATGACTCAAGGCAAATTGGAAGTGATCAAACAGGAGATGGCAAGAGTGAACATGGACATTTTAGGAATCAGTGAACTAAAATGGACTGGAATGGGTGAATATAACTCAGATGACCATTATATCTACTACTGTGGTCAAGAATCCCTTAGAAGAAGTGGAGTAGCCATCATAGTCAGCAAGAGTCCAAAGTTCAGTACTTGGATGTGATCTCAAAAACGACAGAATGATCTCCGTTCGTTTGGGCTATGTGATCTCTGGCCACAAGAGGGAGCTCTTTGCCAGTCGTTGGCAGGGACAATGTTCTGACTCATTATTGGGACTGGCTTGACTGCCTGGAAAATCCCATGGACGACGGAGGAGCCTGGTAGGCTGCAATCCATGGGGCCGCACAGAGTCGGACACGACTGAGTGACTTCACTTTCACTTTTCACTTTCATGCATTGGAGAAGGAAATGGCAACCCACTCCAGTGTTCTTGCCTGGAGAATCCCAGGGTCGGGGGAGCCTGGTGGGCTGCCATCTATGGGGTCGCATAGAGTCAGACACGACTGAAGTGACTTAGCAGCAGCAGCAGCAGCAGCTGGCTTGACTGCAAAACTTACCCTTGGCTGAGAGTCTCAGATGTGACCACTCTTAATTTTATTGCTACCTCTTAAACTAGGCCTTTTAAAAAAAATCTGGCCTTCTTGAACCAAAGGATAATTGTGAGAATTCTAAATGGGGAGGTAACATTTAACAAGCTGTGTAGACCATTGATTAGCTGAGGATAGCCATATGATTATTTTTCTTTTAGAAGTAGGAGAATATGTTATAGAAAGAGAAAAACTCCCTTTCCTAGGTCCCTTTCCTAGGTCCCTTTACTGAGAGTTGCAAAACCGTGGGAAGTAGAAGAAGGACAGAAACAGTTTCTCACTTTGGGGACAAACCAGGGAGGTAAGATATGCTGCTGGTACCCAGGGCCATCTGGGGAGTTTAGGATTGTGTATCCTGCCAATGGCAGGGAGCTTTGGGCCCTACTTGGGCCATTTTATAGGTTAAGTGATGAACTGGTTAAACTGGATAGCTTTGACAAGCACCTGTGGGAGAAAGGAGACCAGGGAGACAAGGGCTGCCTTGGCCTGCCTCTGGGCAAAGCGTGGTGTTAGGCAGCTCTTGGAGGCTCTCCTGCATGGCCTCTCACAGCGGGCTTCTCGGGGTTGGGTTTTAGGTGAAAGGAGGAGGTTTGGATAACTGCAGTTTTGTGTGATGGGTGCTTTGACGAGGAATCTTCTCAGGTAGTACACTCTTTGCTTTTTTATACTGGGAGAGTATGTAGAACTCAAAAGATGTTTTTGCTGAAATCAATTTCCTGAGTTGCAGTGTGATTCTGTTGATATGTTTATTGTCTCTGGTTTGCCTTTCAGTGGTGAAAACGCCACAATAATCTTCTGCCTGCACTTCAGGGTTCCTCCTGAAGATGCCAGTTTTATGAAGTATGTGATGAGTGAGGAGTTCGTGCTGGGAGTTTTGCAGCAGAATTTCCATGATCAGAACATAGCTGGTTGTGAGACTCTGGGGCTTGATCCAGGATCCCTCTGCTTCTACGATAAGCTGAGCACGTCTGGAAGGCAGAGCTGTGACGGTAAATGGGAGAGCCAGGTGGGGCCGAGAGCTTGCTTTGATTTCTGAGCAGGCGATCTTCCGTGTCCGTGGAGGTCACCCAGTCCCTACCCTTTGTGAGCAGATAGAGAAACTGGAAAAAAAAGTCAGGGAAGCAAACTATAAAAATGAGGGTTGCTATGTTTTCCTCGCTGTGGTTCACCCACCTTCAAAGTTCTGAATCCCACGTCACAATATCATTAAACACCTTCATGGAAACGCCGTGGTCTCACTGGAGAAGCAAGTACTGAAGAATTTGAAGTAAATGGTATATTAAATTGTTGAAAGACGGTTCAATCTGGAGAATATCTTTTTCCGTTGAAGGCCACTAGTCTAAGATATTAACAGAGGGACATAAAAAGGCAAGTTCGTCTCTTTCTTAGAAGATTATAAGCAAAATGTGCATCGATGTTTAAAACTAAGAATGGAATGAGGAACTGGACGTTATTTAATAAGCACAGATGATACCCCACTTGTCAGAATCTGAGCACGCTGTACAAAACCTATCAGGAAAGAAGGTGGAGTTGAGATTACCGCTAGCTTCTGAGACCTCCTCCCTGTGGTCTGTACTGTTGGCCTCAGTTTCCATTCTCGTGTTCCACTCCTGATTGCTCACTTGGATGGGTTTTGGATCTTGTTTAGTCCACAGTGCTAACAGTTTTGGATGGTTCCTTATCCACAATCCATCAGAAACACTCTGTACATCAGCAGGGGTAAATACTAGTTGAATGAATGAAAAAGGCAGTCACGAAGGAGATGTGGTGAGCAGCAGGCATGGGGCCAGCTGCCAAGGGTCAGAAGAATGGAACAGATTAAAGAGCACACACATCCCCACGTGGTGTGAGAAGCGGTGTTTACTGTGATGACACTTGATTCTTGGGGACGAGAGGTGGAAGTGGACGACCCTTGGCCTGGGAGGGCAGAGAGTTACATAAAGCAGTTCTTAAAGCATTCTTTTCCCCAAATGAATAAAAGGAATGACATTCAGAGGGCCAACTTTGAGCTCACTGGGAAAGTCACATAGTGAATGGTTTCCTCACTGAGCATCTGAATAGATGGAGTGTGTCTGTGGGCCAGACCAGTAACATATTGTGTGGAGTGAAAAGGTTCTGCCTGCTCCACAGGAATTCTAAAAAGAAAGAAGGGAGAGAAGGGAGGAAGAAAGGATCCTTCAGCCCCGTCCTGTGTACAGCGGAAAGAGAGAAGAGGCCCTCCGGCCTGCTGTGTGGTGACCGGCCTTGACTCTCTGAGCCTCCTCTCTGAAACTGTGGTCCCCAGCTCTTTCCAAATGGAGATGAGGGGTTAGGAGGAGGGTGAGAAAGAGCTGAGGAGGATTATGAAGCTGGGAAGTCCACACAGAGTATGACAAACAGCAGGTTGCTTGTGAGGCCTGACAGACCTGGAGCTGAGCCTCAGACTCTGCGTGGCCCCCAGGATGCAGCCGTGAGCAACAGCGTTTCTGCTTCTCTGGAGACCGCACTCTTTCTCTCGGGCATTTCTCCTGGGCAGGAGGCGTCTCCATGACCCCACACCCTCTTTGCTGAACCTGGACAGTGATATTTTCAGGAGTGTGAGTACCAGTGTCCTCTCAAATGGAAGGGAAGACAGTGACCATTTGGAAAGCAAGAAAGGATGAAGGGAGTCTAGAGACCAGGGAGGCAGAGGGAAGGGCAACTCCGGGCACAGTCCAGAGGGAGGGCGGAGAGGGGTGGCAGGAACCAGAGAGGCCCCCAGGAGGGACCAGCAAGGCCTGGGGGTTCCGAGGCCGGCTCTCATGTTCCCAGGCACTGTGGGCTTGGCAGGGTAGCCCCTTCTGTGATGAGCTAGGCAGCTGGTTTCCCACAAAGATCATGTTCTAATTCTTCAAAGAGCAAAGCTTCTTTTTTTTTTTTTTTGGCCATTAAAAAAAATTTTTGGAGTATAGTCAGTTTACAGTGTTGTGCTAATTTCTGCTGTATAGCAAAGTGATTTGGTTATACCTATATCTATCTGTCTATCAAAGAGTCGGACATGACTGAGCGACTGAGCACAGCACATATCTATCTATTTATATGCATATATTCTTTTTCAGATTCTTTTCCATTGCGGTTTATCATAGGATATTGAATAGAGTTCCCTGTGTTATACGGTCAGGCCTTGTTCTTTATCCATTCTATATCTTATAGTTTGTATCCACTAACCCCAAACTCCTGATCCATCACTCCACCACTCTCTCCCCCTTGGCAGCCACAAGTCTGTTCTACAAAGGGCAGTGGTTTTTAAAACTGTTTGGTTCAAATGCCTCTTAGAGGATTTGGAGACAGCCATGTAATTTCTCCCTGGAAAAAATCCACACACTCTTCTCCCTGGACAGAATTTTACAATTTTAGGGATTCCAAGGGTTCCCTGGAGCCAGTCTGCAGTTCCTTGGAATTTCCAACGTGTGTGCTAGAGAACTTGAACCTTAAATTAGCTTGTAATTTGGATCCCTAGGGATTGTTTGTGTATTTCTCATTCTCTAATTGGGGACTATGACTGCTTGACCTAACTGCAGGCATTTTGATGCCTTCTACAAAGAAAAACTTCCTTTAACGTTATAGTCATAAGGGAAATTTTAAATTTATATTTTCTTGCAGTGTTAATTGAGATATAATTAACAAATAAGACAGTGTAAGTTTAAGGGTTACAGAATAGTGACTCAACCCATATATTGTGAAATGATTGCCATAATAAGTGTAGTTAACATCCATCACCATCACCTTGTAAGTTACAAAACTATTTTTCCCCTTGTGAGAACTAGTTCCCAGGACTGATTTCTCTTATAACAGGAAGTTTGTGTTTTTTGACCACCTTCATTCAATTCCTCCTCCTTCACACCTTGCCTGTGGCAGCCACCAGTCTGATCTCCTTTTCTTATGAGTTTGGAGATTCTGCATGTAAATGAGACCTTGGAATATTTGTCTTTCTCTCTCTGACTTATTGCACTTAGCATAATGTCCTCAAGGTTAAGGGAATTTTTTTTTGGTGATGGATTGCTCCCTCCCCATCCCCCCATTCCTTGAGCTTCTTCATCTAGCGGAGGGTAGGGTCCCAAGATAAGGAGGGGAAATCTGTTTTACAATGTAAAACAGCTGTATGACTTATTTTGAACCTTGTGAGTTATTTTGGACGTGGGGTAGTTATTTTGTACTGTTTTCTGACCTGTGAAGGAGTCGACCAATAGACTGAGTAAGGAACAAAAGCAAAAACTGATCAGTGTGAGAGAGAAGAGGAAAAAGTTCCAGGCAATGAGAATGATGAATCTTGTTTGTACAAATTTGGGGTAAACTATGGGCTGCTGGCACCCACTCCAGTCTTCTTGCCTGGAGAATCCCAGGGATGGGGGAGCCTGGTGGGCTGCCATCTATGGGGTCGCACAGAGTCAGACATGACTGAAGCGACTTAGCAGCAGCAGCAGCATGGGCTGCTGGCAGAGAGGCCAGTGTGTGCATTCTGCCCTTGAAAGGACCACCTGGGGTGTCAAGGGCAGCCATTGAGGTTGTTCACAGATTCCCCAGGAAGCGCAGAGTTTATCCAAAGAACATTGCTTCTCGATCAGTGCAATGTTGTCCCCCATGGGTATTTGGCAAGATCCGGAGACAATTGTCACAATTGGGAGTGTATGTGGGATCCTAGCATCTAATGCCAGAGGCCCGGGATTCTTTAAACCTCTTACAAAGCCCAGGACAGATTCTGACAGCAAAGGAAGATCCAGCCTCAAACATCAACCACCAGAACCCCGCTGTGGAGTATGTGGGCTCCCCGTGCCTTGTCCTCAGTCGTTGCCCAAGTGCCTCGGCCTTAGGCCAGCTCTGCACCATTCCCCTCATTAGAATTTCTCTCTGTATATTGTGCTTATTTTTTAAAAAAAGAAAATTTAGAAATATTTTTATGATTAGACTGTGGGAAAAAGACTGACTGTTAAAATATCCTCTGCATCCAAAAGGCCTCATCCAAATGGTATTTATCATGAATTATGCCAAAGTAAATAAGCAAACAGTGTGTTATTTCCTTTTGAAAGGAATTCAGGAGTTGTGAACCTGTGTGTGTGTGTGTGTGTGTGTGTGTGTGTGTGTATGTTACCTGGAGAGTAAACCTCCTCTGTTAAGAGTTGACAAATATTCCAGTTTTACATTGGAGTTCATAATCAAACCCAGTGAAATAAAATAAAAACATAAATGTTTAAAATAATTATTCCTTTTTTTTAATGGTGACTCTTGTTTGTATTTCCTTTTCAGAATGATGAAGGTTGATCTATGTCTGACAGTAGCACTCTGCTGAACTTTGGGATGCGGAGAGTTCATTCCACTTTACAGAAGAGATCCTGAGAATTAACATAGAAGGACTCAGAATGACTAGAGGTGTGGAGGCGGTCCTTTTTCTCCAGCTTCTGCACAGTTACAGAGTCTGCTTCAGTGTTTAACAAAACAGTACTCCAGCTCTGCCCCAGCTGGGTCCGGATAGGGTGGCGTGATGGGGCGGCTGGCAGACCTGCAAGGAGAGGTCCCTCCACCCACAATGGACACTTTGTTTTTAGGGCCAAGGGTTCTTCCAGGCAGGATCCCGCCAGCCTGGGCAGGAGGAGAGAGAACAGGGAGAGGCCAAGCGAGGGAGGGTTCAGCCAGTCGCTCCCCTCCCTCTCAACCCTACATTTGATCTACCCCCAGACAAGGCTGTGAGGAAAAGGCATGCACTTTGTCAAAGGTAATTAGCATTGTTCATGTCCACTTCCAAGACACGACACACTGACTTGTCACATCTCAGGAAACCAGCCTTGGCACGTCACCCAATGTTACTGCATTATGTAGCACTACAGAAATGAGATGTGTGTTTCTTGATTATTTCCCTGCATAATTACTGTGACTCCTGAACACCTCTTTTGGAGACACGTGTCCCTGTGAACTTTGAACACACGACTCTTCATTTTGGATAGTTTGTCCATTTATATTTTCATCAGCTTCCATCAGACAATCATTAAGACTGCTTACCATCTGCTAGAGGTAGTTCATGTTGACTTTTTATTATCTGGGGTCACTAGCCTTCCTGTAGGACTCAGTGTCTTCAAGCGCTGATTGTGTATCTTATTCAAGATGGTTGTGAAATAGGAAGAACCACTCTCAGAATTAAACTGCTGGAAGTTTAATGCCAGATCCTTTGGCAGGTGAGGGTTGGGGGGAACAAGTGGGACTGTGTTGGTCACATACAGACATAGAATTACCTGTCAAGAGGGAACAGAGTGTCTTGTTAGGAAAACGACAGTGCTGGAAAATTTCCAGGCAAGTTCTGTGGTCATGTAATGAGAGGTTCACAGCCTCAGGATCTCAGTTGGCCCCGGTGGATGATGTCAGGGAAGGGCAGCTGTGTATGGGGATGTGTCAGAGTGTGCATCTCAGGCTAGATTTGTCGAGCTCTTTATGACCCAGGACTCTGGATAATGTGAAAGTGCTTTGCTATTTAACTGGAAGATATGTTTATTGTAACTCGGTGTCTCATTTTTGAGCATAGTTCCTCAAACTAGTGAAACAGGTGAATTTCCCTTCTTCCTCTTTGTATTTTGTATGTCAAACCTAAACTTCCATGTTTGTACTTTTAAGAAAATAATGAAGAACTTCTTCGGAGAGGATTTAAAATATTGACAATAAATTATTTTTGCTGTATTAATGTTTGCTCTGTAGGCATTGACTCTCCAGGGCTTGGGTTTGGACTGGCGTGTCCTTGCAGTAATTGGTGTTGGAAGCGACCTTTTCATGAGGGCAGCTTCCCCTTCTGAGTGAATAAGACTGAACCTGCCTGGGCTGGGTCCTCTCCCTGTTCCTGTTGCAGAGGGGCTGTCTCTTTTCTCCACTTCCCTTGAGGCCCTGTGGGCATGACCAGGTGTCTGAAGAGCCTGGGACTGGAAGGAAGGGCTGGTTCCTGTCTGGAGGCAGGACTGGGTTTGGTTCTGATCTTCCCTTCTCTGTTGGAAACCACCAAGATACAAGCACCTTGCCTCAGGTTTTGACCACTTGAAAGTCATAGAGAGGATTTTCTGTTGGTTTGACCCTTCTGCCCAAATGGTGTGGAAAGAAATGAACTTTGTGATTAGAGCATTTTGAGGTGTCTGGGGGGAAATGGTATTTATACTGTTATGCTATAGGAGATGAATTGATTGGCTACCACACATCTTCATATCACATGGTGCATAAGAAGGTTTCAACAAATATCAGTGGTATACCAGCATTTTTTTTTGGCTGCGAGGCTTGTGAGATCCTAGTTCCCTGACCAGGAATGGAACCCAGACTTTGGACAGCCAGGGAATTCCCAAGTGAACCGTTTTGGGGGGTGTCTCTGTGCGGTCTGCAGGATCTTAGTTTCCTGACAGGGATCGAACCTGAGCCCTCTTCAGTGGAAGCATGGAGTCCTAGCCACTGGACCACTGGGAAATCTCTCACTGAAGTACTTGAGAAGAAAAACTGGGAGTCACTTAAGTACAGACAGAAAGTACACAACAGATCATGGAACCCGCCCTCTTCCCATCTCCAAAGAAAATTCTAGCTGTGTCCCATTCTTTTCTGCCTTTCAATTTAACTTAGTTTTGCAGATTATTTTTAATGATGTGAGTTGCAGAAGGCTACAGAATATACTAATGAAGATGAGAATGATAATAAGGAAAAAAACTGCTGGTCTTGTTAGCGAGTCAGGCTCTGCACAGATGAAATGGGAAACAGCGGGAAAAATAGGATGTTAAAGATAAACAGTAGGACTGTGTGATGGTCAGAGAAAAGGGTGAAAAGTCTAGTTTAACTGGAGGAGGCTTTGCTAGCAAGTAGGACTGGAGCTGAACTTTGAAGCAATGATGGGATTTGAGTAGACAGATTTTCTTTCTTTTTACACGTTTGTGTCTTAGGATGAGACACATGTTTTCTTCTTTTCCCTTTAGATATGGACTCCTGCTTTATTCAAAGTCTGATTAGTGCTGCGAAAAATAGGAGCAGTCTCTGAATCTTCCCCTCTCGGCTCCCATTATTGTTTCATTGTTTTAAAATAAGCTTATTCACACAATTACTGCATTGCCAACAGCAACTTTTCCTTTATGATCCGAGTCCATTATCCTCTTAGCAGCAGAAGGCAGTTCTTTCATCTTAGGAAACCAAGGTACGGAAAGGTGGAAGGACCAGCCCAGAATCCCACAGTTGTGGGGAGCAAAGTCCAGCCGAGGGGGAAACGCATGACCAATGGCCTCCCAACCGGTGGGCACCCCAGGGTCATGCAGGCTACAGGGTCAGTCTTGGCTATGTTCTGGAAATTCATGAAGAGCACAGGAGGTAGGGAAGGAGATGGGTTGAGAGGTGGGTTATCAGACTGAGCAAGGCTCTCTGGGCTGATCATGACCACTCAACGCTTTACCAGGTGCCTCTGTTAAGCAAGTGGTACTTACACAGATGCAATTAACAGTTGACAGGTCCAAGGCACACTCAGATCAAGCGGCTCGCAGCTAGCTTTCTGAACTCAGGAAGGTGACTTGGAAAAGAACAGAATCAAATAACTGTAAACAGAATCTCCTTCTCCTCTGAAGGCTTCTGTGGAACCTTGGGGCCTCAACTTTCCTGTTCTACCTACACCCTTCCATTCCTTCCATAGTTGAAGCCTCTGTCACCCAAGGTTGTCTTAAAAGCATTAGCATTTGAATTTATTTGTTGTCAACGGTAGATTTTCTTGACCTATCTTTGTTCTTCTCTTGCACTTCTCTTGTGTTCTAACGTAAGACTTTAGTCACAGACTAAGAGATTATTTATAGCTACTAGTATGAGCATAAAGCAGAAACCACAAAGCCTGCAGATACTGCGTATGCCTCTGTGAACTTTGGCTATGTGTAGTTTTAAGATCAGCATGGGGGAGGGGAGTTTTCTGATTGTATGTGTGACTTAAGGGAGCATTTTAAATTCTCAGGCTCAGTTACTTATCAAGAACAGAAATTCTTTAATTTAGGGATTGCATCCCCAAATGAAATTGTATACAAATTTGTGTGTGTGTGTGTGTGTGTGTGTGTGTCTGCAGGTACATTTTCTGTAAAAAGAGTACGCTGCTTTCATTAGAAATCCTGAAATCTATGGAAAACAGATCAGCATTAAATACAGCCATAGTAGGTATTTCAAAGACTCTCTTGCTCAAAAATAGTTCCCTTTCATAATTCCTTTAAATTTCATTATAAGACAGTTTTCTTTGATTAAGCATTATACTTAATATATTCCCCAAATAAAACGTATTTGGGACAGATAATACTTTTACAGGATAAGACTCAAACAACTATAACTTATTATGTTGTAACTACAAATACTTACTAATCAACTTCCACAGTGGTCCAATATCTAAGTGAAAAATCCCTGTGTAAACCCCAGTAATTATATGTCTGCCTCGAAGCAAGACTGCCAAGTGGCCCTGAATCACCAGACACATCAGTGCAAATTTTTCTCTATACATGATAAAGATTTTTATATCCTTTTGCTTGTTGACAAAATTTGTTCATAATCTGTGGTAGATGATGTACATACATTGAGTGAAATCCTCCTGCTCATGGGTGATGGAGCTGAGCTTCTTACATGCTCAAGTTCACAGATTGAGGAAGAGATGAAACTAGGACTCAAATCATTAATCATCTGCCTCTAACATACGCACTCTTTGCCCTAAACCACGTTACATCTTGTACTATATTCTCCATGACCGTGCATTCCTCCTTTTGAAATTGAGTGTATCTCAGCCAAGGATCAAAGTTAGGATTCCACGCGGAAGAATTTTGCAGAAACTAGGAAGTTAGCAGAAGACACGATATTAAGCTGTGATTGGCTTAGCTCAAGACCATGGACTGACTGAGGCCTCATCAAACCTGTGTTGATACGTCCAACCTCAAGTCCCTAGACTTATCCCAACAGGGCACTTAGCACATTTTAAATAGCAACACTGTTTAACTTTGGTTCACTGGGGAGCAAAAAGGTGATTAAACTCATAATGCATCTACTACTTGTCTCAACAAGCTTCTTACTATTTTAACATCCCCCAAATTAGGACAATGGTTATGGGTTAAATAAAACAGGAAGTTGAGAGCACAGGTGTGCATATAGAAATAGTCTAATTTGCTGATTGTTCTTGCTCTCACCCTAAATTGTGGTTTAATATTTCCATGCCATTTTATTAGCACCAACTCTTATGGTTACACCAAGACCCAAAACACATTTTTGTTTAGTTTATCTATATGATTAAGAAAAGTGTCCGCAAACTTTATCTTTTTTTTCCTCTGAAAAGGGCCCCCAAATAAATATTTTTGGTTTTGAAGGACCTGCAGTGTGAATTACAACATTTCAGCTCCCCAGAGGTTGAGAAGCCACGGCGAGTATGTAGATAAATGAGCAGGCTGTGGGCTGCCAAGCTTTTATTTATCAAGATAGTGAGTTAGCCAGATTTGGCCTGTGGGCCATAGTATGCTGACCCTGTTTTAAGGGCTGGGCATAGTTCGAGAAACTAAAAGAAAGAAGGGGAAATAAATAATTGAGGCAGAGGGAGATGTGCTCATTAGAGAAGGTGTGTGTGTGTGTGTGAGGTTTTTCCAGTGTGACACTTTATTCATAGTTTATGCATGACATAGTATATAACACACATGCAATGTAGTGGAGCCCTTCTGTGGAGTATATTGGGAGAGCACCAAAGTGCAAGCCAGGAAATCAGGCTCCAGGTAAAGCTCTGCCACTCGTAGTGTTGCAGTGAGCTAGTTTATCCTTTCCGGGCCAAAAAAAGATAGTGGAATTAAAGGATCTCCAATGAACTTTCTAGTCTGTCTTTCTCTGATGCTATGGTTTGTCCTATACAAAGAAATGCAAAGTTAAAAAATATGAATGAAAGTATATATAAAAATCTGGCCTGGAACGTACCAATTTAACCCATGCAGCCTAACCAACCAAGGCACCAGGGTCAATGAGTCAAAGACACTCTGCAAAGGACACTACTTATTATTATTTTTTTAATAGACATTTATTTTTATTGGAGTACAATTGCTTTGCAATGTTGTATCCATTTCTGCTGGACAACGTGAATCAGCTATATGTATACATATATCCCTTCCCTCTTGAGCCTCCTCCCCACTGCCATCCCACCCTCTAGGTCATCACAGAGCATCAAGCTGAGCTCCCTGCACTATACAGCAGGGCCCCGCAAGCTGTCTGTTTTACACATGGTAGTGTATATATGTCATTATTACTCTCCCATTCATTCCACTCTCTCCTTCCCGTCCCCCACGGCAAAGGACACTGCTTCGAGGCATGGAGTGAGAGGAATGCCACAGGCACCTACTTGGAAGGTTATGAGCGAGGAGTTGTGTACACAAACATATGTGGAATGAGGTTGCCCCTTTGGGCAACCTAGGGGCGCTTAATATGATGGGTGAAGCTCCCCTGTGACTTCAGAGCACAATCACATGGACATTTTGTAGGAAGAAGCTGAACAAAGGAGCCGGGGACCAGGGAAGTCCCTCCCACTACTGAGTAGAATGGCCTATATCCCAAGCCGTGTAGAACCAAAGATGGTCACTTCCTTCTCAAAGAGTAAGTATTCAGGATAGTTGGGTGATATTTGGATGTTGGACATCATGGAGGATTTAGGAGGCTTTGAGGTTTGCAAACCACTTTCTACAGGGACCTCCTGTTATGTGTGTGTTGGGAGCGGGGGAGATAAGCTGAAAGTGCTCTGTCCTCCAGACCTGCTTCAACCAAAGTTCCCCACTCACGGGTTTATTTGCTGCTATTAATTGCTGGAAACAGTGACAGACTTTATTTTCTTGGGCTCTGAAATCACTGCAGAGGGTGACTGGAGCCATGAAATTAAAACACACTTGCTCCTTGGAAGAAAAGCTATGACAAACCTAGACAGCATATTAAAAAGCAGAGACATTACTTTGCCAACAAAGATCCATATAGTCAAAGCTATGGTTTTTCCAGTATTCATGCGTGGATATAAGAGTTGGACTATAAAGAAGGCTGAGTGCCGAGGAACTGATGCCTTTGAATTGTGTTGGAGAAGACTCTTGGGAGTCCCTTGGACTGCAAGGAGACCAAATCAGTCAATCCTACAGGAAATCAATCCTGAATATTCACTGGAGGGACTGATTCTGAGGCTGAAGCTCCAATACTTTGGCCACCTGATACAAAGATCCCGACTCATTAGAACAGACCCTGATGCTAGGGAAGATTGAAGGCAGGAGAAGGGGACGACAGAGGATGAGATGGTTGGATGGCATCACTGACTCAGTGGACAAGAGTTTGGGCAAGCTCTGGGACACGGTGAGGAACAGGGAACCCTGGCATGCTTCAGTCCATGGAGTCGCCAAGAGTCGAACACAACCGAGTGACTGAGAAACAGCAACAGGTTAAGTGCTGGTCCAGTCGCTTCATTAGAAATGAGAAAACTGAGCCTGAGAAGAGGGCACAAGTGGACGTGGCTGTTTCAGGGAGTGAGGGAAGATTTTGTCGGGCATGAGAAGTTCGTACTCGTCCTCTGGGGAGGGTGGGTGCTTAAGGGTGGAGGGCACACGAAGGAGGGAGTACTCAGTCTCGGTTCCTCCCAGCGATGCTCTGGGCCTCTCAGCCTTGAGGGAAACGTTCTCGTAAGATTCCTCAGCAGAGATTCCCGACAGCCTTTTCCCGAGGACGCTGTGATCGATGAGGGTGTAGCACAGATCCTCCGAGGAGCCGTGGTCACCGTTGTCTTGCTGGGTAAAGGAGAGCCAGCATTAAGACCTGGCCTCTTGCCATTCTCCTTCTACTTCATCTCAACCCAGGCTCAGCCTCGGGCAAAGTCTGTCCTCCATGACCACTTCCCCTGCACCTCTTGTTTATTTTCCCTAAATGGCAGCCCCACCCCAACCACTAGCCCAAGCTGCCAGACTTCCCATGCTACTCAGAGAGTTCAGCCTACTCAGGCATGTGTCTCTTCCCCATGTCCCAGAGTGACCTCCCTATACAATTCCCAAAGTCTCAAGACCCTGAATGCATCCATCCTTGTATAAGAGAACAATCTAAAGACAGCTTAAAATGCTTGGGTTATGATATTTAACCACCCACTCTAGAGATATTTGCATGATTAAAGGAGAATGCACTCAAGAGAAGGTCTCCTTCAGTGAAATCTCAGGAGATAAGCAGCAAAACAGCAAGGGACAGGAGCAGGAGCGTGGATTTGGAAGCAAGACTTGTTTTTGATCCATGCTCCTGCCATCTTGTCAGCTGTCTGGCTTTGAGGGAATATCACTTAACCCTGCCTGGCATAAACTAAGTGCTCAATAAATACAAGTTCCTTTCAATGAACTGTGCAACAGAAGTGGCCATAGCTTCTGCTGCCAGGCTCTGCATATGTCCCTGGACTCATAAGCACTGGCATCTAAAGGATTCAGTATTAAGGTCATAAGGGTCTTGGAGGTCTTTTCCTGCTAACTGAAGTGCCTGCATTTCTACCATCATCTCAGAAAAAGTCTCAGAGATGTTTGCATTACCTGGATGGGAGCAGATGATGTTTCTTCATCTGGAGAAAGAAAATACACTTAATGAATTTCAGGTCATGGGGAGATTTCTGGGAGGGGAGAAGAGGGACACTGAAAGATAAGCAACCAGAAAACCAAGGTAGAGCTAGGGTAGCCCTTCTTGGGCTATCCTGATCTTCAACACATCCCTGGGGAGCAACAGGGTCATCTAAACAAGAAACAGTCAAAGCTGTGCTGAGAGGCTAAGTGGAAGGAAAGACATTCAGTGGGTCTTGGACAGGAAATCACACGTCCCTCCCTTTCTCACTCCTTTCCTTACCCAAAATTCATTGCGTGCCTGGTGGTGGTGATTAGTCACTCAGTCGAGTCTGACTCTTGTGACCCTATAGACTGTAGCCTGCCAGGCTTCCCTGTCCATGGAATTTCCCAGGCAAGAATATAGGAGTAGGTTGCCATTTCCTTCTCCAGGGGATCTTCCCAACCCATGGATTGAACCTGGGTCTCCTGCGTTGCAGGTAGTCTCCTGCATTGTAGACAGATTCTTTACCAACTGAGCCACCAGGGCATGCCTACTGTGTACCAAGAATTAGGGAGAAAAAGAAGAATCAGAGTCAGATCCTGTCCTCAAGTTGCTCATAGGCTAGCATAGGAGGCAGACAAGGACCTAAGAGAGACCCACAAGGCAGAGGAAGGCTATTTCTGCTATAGGTGACAGGGGATGATGGTGGAGTAGAAGCTGGTGCTCAAAAATAGTTCTAGAGAAAAGGAAACTCTCAAACTGAACCATTTTTGAGACCGGTGACAGAAACAAACAAAAGCAGGCCGACTGCTAAAGAGTCAATGTACTTAAAACCAGCAGGTTCTGGCCACTCAGCAAAGAGGGAAATACACCAGCTCAATAAGCAAACAAGAGCATTCAATGAAAGCCTCATGACATTACTCTACCCTGGAGATAGGTGTGCCTATTTAAAAAAATGAGGATTGTTGAAGGAACTTCTGAAAAAAACAAGCATACTAACATTCACATTTTAGGGATCCCTGAAGGAGAAGAGTGAGAGAAAGAGGCAGAAAATATATTTAAAGAAATAATAGCTGAAAACTTCCCTAATCTGGGGAGGGAAACAGGCATCCGGTCCAGGAAGCAACAAGATGAACCCAAACTGATCCAAACCAAGACATATCATAATTAAAATGGCAAAGTTAAAGAGAGAGTTTTAAGGCAGCTAGAAAAAACAGGAAGTCACATCAAAGGAGCTCCTATAAGACTATCAGCTGGTTTTTTAGCAGAAACTTTCCAGGGGAGTGGCATGATATATTTTAACTGCTGAAAAGAAAAACCTTACAACCCAAGAAAACTCTACCTAGCAAGGTTATTATTCAGAATTGAAGGAAAGGTAAAATTTCCCAGACAAGCAAAAAGTAAAGGAGTTTATCACCACTAGATTGACATTATAGGCAATATTAAAGGATCTTCTTTAAGCAGAGAAGAAAAGATTATAACTTAAGAGGATATACAAAAGAAAATATCTCATTGGCAAAGGCAAATATATAGCAAAGCCATTGTATCAGCAACTTAAAAAGCTAGTATGAAGCTTAAAAAACCAAAGTAGTAAAATCAACTACAGTAAGAGATTAGGGATACACAGAATAAAAATGTAACATATGATGACAAAAACATAAACATAGGTGCGGAGTGGTAAAAATATAGTGTTTTAGAATGCATTCAAACTTAAGGGACTATCAGCTTAAAACTAACTGGAGAGATGGATACATTCCTAGAAACATCTAATCTTCCAAGACTGGTTCAGAAAGAAATAGAAAATATGCACAGAGAAATTAATAGTAAAGAAATTGAATCAGTAATAAAAGAAAATAACTCCCAACAAACAGAAGCCTATGACCAGATGGCCTCACAAGTGAATTTTATCAAACATTTAAAGAAGAGTTAATACCTAGCCTTCTCAAACTAGTCCAAAGTATTGAAGATGAAGGAATGTTTCCACATGCATTTTACAAGGTCTGCATTACCCTGATCCATAAACCAGACAAAGATACCACAGGCAAAAAGAGATAGGCCAATTTCCTTGATGAATATAGATATAAAAATCCTCAACAAAATATTAAGAAACTAAATTTAGTAATACATTAAAAAGATCGTATACCATGGTCAAGTGGAATTTATTCCAAGGATGCAAGGATAATTCAATATACGCAAATCAGTGTGATACACCACATGAACAAAATGACAGATAAAAGTCATATGATCACCTCAACAGTTACAAACAAAGCATTTGACAAAATTTAACTTCCATTTATGATAAAAAAAACTCTCAGTAAACCGAATATAGAAGGAACATATGTCAGTATAATAATGGCCATACATGTCAAGCCCAGAGCTAACGTCATGCTCAGTGATGAGAAGCTGAAGTCTTTTCCCTTAAGATCAGAAACAATACAAGTGTCCCCAACACTCACCACTTTTATTCAACATAATACTGGAAGTTTAGCCCCAGCAACCAGAAAAGAAAAACAGATAAAGGGCATGCAAATTAGAAGGGGAAAAAGAAAAACTATCACTCTTTGCAGATGATATAATATTATATATAGAAAACCCTAAAGATTCCACCAAAAAACTGTTAGAACTAATAGATAAATTCATTAAGTTGCAAGGATACAAAATTAGCACACAGAAATCTGTTGCATTTCTATACATTAATAGCAAGCTATCCGAAATTGAGAAAAAATCCTAGTTACAACTGTAAAAAGAAGAATAAAATACCTAGGAATAAATCTAACCCAGGATGTAAAAGATTTGTATTCTGAAAGCTATAAGACATGGATAAAAGAAATTAAAGATGACACATAAAAAATGGAAAGATATACTGTTCTCATGAATTAGAAGAACTAATACTGTTTTTCACAGAACTAGAATAAATGATCCTAAAGTTTGTATGAAACCACAAAAGGTGCAGAATAGCCAAGTCTTGAGGAAGAAAAACAAAACTGGCGGTATCATGGTCAGTGATTTCAGACTAGACTATATTGCTATGCTATGTTACTGCCAGTTTCCTAGTGGCTCAGTAGTAAAGAATCCCTCTGTCATGCAGGAGACCACCTGCAATGCAGGAGATGCGGGTTTGATCCCTGGGTTGTGAAGATCCCTTGGAGAAGGCAATGACAATCAACTCCAGAATTCTTACCTGGGAGGTCCTATGGACAGAGGAGCCTGGCAGGCTACAGTCCATGGGGTCCCAAGAGTTGGACAGTACCTAGCACTGAAACCAGTACCAACATGCTATTGATATAGTAGTATTATGGTACTAAGATTAATATGATACTATCATTCTGGCTATTATTAAAAAGACAACAAATAACACTTGTTGTCAAGGATGTGGAGACATGGGAATCTTTTTGCACTGTTGGTGGGATTGTAAACTGCTGCAGCGTCTATGGAAAACAGTATGAAGTGAAGAAGTGAAGTCGCTCAGTCATGTCCAACTCTTTGCGACCCCATGGACTGTATAGCCTACCAGGCTCCTCTGTCCATGGGATTTTCCAGGCAAGAATACTGGAGTGGGTTGCCATTTCCTTCTCCAGGAGATCTTCCTGACCCAGGGATTGAACCCGGGTCTCCTGCATTGTAGGCAGACACTTTATACGGAGTTTCCTCAAAAAATTAAATATGCAACTGCCATACTATCTAGAAATTCCTCTTCTGAGTACTGATATGAAGAAAACAAAAGTGCTAATTTGAAAAGATATATGCACCTGAGTTCATTGCAGCATTATTTACAAAAGTCAAGATAGGGAAGCAACCTAAGTATTCCTCGATAGCTGAATGGATGAAGATGTGGTATATGTATATGCAAGGAAATATTCAGTTCAGTTCAGTCCAGCCGCTCAGTCGTGTCCGACTCTTTGCAACCCCATGAATCAGCACACGAGGCCTCCCTGTCCATCACCAATTCCCGGAGTTCACTCAAACTCATGTCCATTGAGTTGGTGATGCCATCCAGCCATCTCATCCTCTGTTGTCCCATTCTCCTCCTGCCCCCAATCCATCCCAGCATCAGGGTCTTTTCCAATGAGTCAACTCTTCACATGAGGTGGCCAAAGTATTGGAGTTTCAGCTTTATCATCATTCCTTCCACAGAACACCCAGGACTGATCTCCTTTAGAATGGACTGGTTGGATCTCCTTGCAGTCCAAGGGACTCTCAAGAGTCTTCTCCAACACCACAGTTCAAAAGCATCAATTCTTCGGTGCTCAGCTTTCTTCACAGTCCAATTCTCACATCCATACATGACCACTGGAAAAACCACAGCCTTGACTAGACGGACCTTTGTTGGCAAAGTAATATCTCTGCTTTTCAATACACTATCTAGGTTGGTAGTAACTTTCCTTCCAAGGAGTAAGCATTTTAATTTTATGGCTGCAATCACCATCTGCAAAAATCTCCCCCAAAATAAAGTCTGACACTTTCCACTGTTTCCCCATCTATTTCCTATGAAGTGATGGGACCAGATGCCATGATCTTCGTTTTCTGAATGTTGAGCTTTAAGCCAACTTTTTCACTCTCCTCTTTCACTTTCATCAAGAGGCTTTTTAGTTCCTCTTCACTTTCTGCCATAAGGATCATGTTATCTGCATATTTGAGGTTATTGATATTTCTCCCGGCAATCTTGATTCCAGCTTGTGCTTCTTCCAGCCCAGCGTTTCTCATGATGTACTCTGCATATAAGTTAAATAAGCAGGGTGACAATATACAGCCTTGATGTACTCCTTTTCCTGTTTGGAACCAGTCTGTTCCATGTCCAGTTCTAACTGTTGCTTCCTGACTTGCATATAGGTTTCTCAAGAGGCAGGTCAGGTGGTCTGAAATCTCTTTCAGAATTTTCCACAGTTTATTGTGATCCACACAGGAGACAGGGATCAAGACCATCCCCATGGAAAAGAAATGCAAAAAAGCAAAATGGCTGTCTGGGGAGGCCTTATAAATAGCTGTGAAAAGAAGAGAAGCCAAAAGCAAAGGAGAAAAGGAAAGATATAAGCATCTGAATGCAGAGTTCCAAAGAATAGCAAGAAGAGATAAGAAAGCCTTCCTCAGCGATCAGTGCAAAGAAATAGAGGAAAAGACTAGAAATAGGGAAATAGGGAAAGACTAGAGATCTCTTCAAGAAAATTAGAGATATCAAGGGAACATTTCATGCAAAGATGGGCTCGATAAAGGACAGAAATGGTATGGACCTAACAGAAGCAGAAGATATTAAGAAGAGGTGGCAAGAATACACAGAAGAACTGTACAAAAAAGATCTTCATGACCCAGATAATCATGATGATGTGATCACTCATCTAGAGCCAGACATTTTGGAATGTGAAGTCAAGTGAAGCATCACTACGAACAAAGCTAGTGGAGGTGATAGAATTCCAGTTGAGCGATTTCAAATCCTGGAAGATGATGCTGTGAAAGTGCTGCACTCAATATGTCAGCAAATTTGGAAAACTTAGCAGTGGCCACAGGACTGGAAAAGGTCAGTTTTCATTCCAGTTCCAAAGAAAGGCAATGCCAAAAATGCTCAAACTACCACACAATTGTACTCATCTCACACGGTATTAAAGTAATGCTCAAAATTCTCCAAGCCAGGCTTCAACAATATGTGAACCGTGAACTTCCAGATGTTCAAGCTGGTTTTAGAAAAGGCAGAGGAGCCAGAGATCAAATTGCCAACATCCGCCGGATCATGGAAAAAGTAAGAGAGTTCCAGGAAAACATCTATTTCTGCTTTATTGACTATGCCAAAGCCTTTGACTGCGTGGATCACAATAAACTGTGGAAGGAAATATTACTCAGCCATAAAAAGAATGGAATTTGGCCATTTGCAACAACATGCATGAATCTAGATGGCATTATGCTGAGTGAAGTCAAAGAGAGAAAAATATCATATGATTTCATTCATATGTAGTTCTAGAAGTAAAAGCAAATGAACGAGCACCACAAAACAGAAACAGACTCATAGATACAGAGAAAACACTGGTGGTTACCAGAGGGAAGGGGGTGGGGGTACGAGCTAGTAGGTAACAGAGCTTAAAAGGTACAAACATCCAAGTATAAATAAGGCATGAGGACATGCTGTGCAGTACAGGGAATGCTGTGAGCAGAACTATAACACTAATAATTCTGTATGGTGACAGACAGAGAGTAACTAGATCATCTTGATGTGCAAAAATAAATGTACCCGGAACAAATACAATGTTGTAAGTCAACAGCTTTAAAAGAATTTTAAAAAAAAGTGTCTGTGAGTTTTGGCATTAGAGGTCTTATTTCTACCATTAGAGGTCTATTCCTATTTCTGTTTTGCTTTGATTGTGACTGGGGTTTCCTGACACCCACAGCTCCCCTGGGTGAAGTGGCTAGAGGTGAGAGGGCTGTACTATTTTTTTTACACACCTACAGGGCTCGTTTTTAAAATTCAGGGTGAATGAACCACGCTCTCCTCTTTAAACCCAGGAAGGCAAAAGCAAAACTCGTTTCCTTTTCTTCCTTAGAAACTCTGTGGCCTTGTCCTTCCTCCTGCCTGTACTTTGTCCCCCGCTCCTGCCCGCCGTCCCCAATCTCCCAGTTAGATGGGGGACTGTTCATTCACCACCCTCTCCTTTGAATGCTTTTCTTTCCTTCATTTCAACCCTGCTTCGATCACCACTGGCCCCCTAGGTGGTCTTCCAGCATCCATTTTTGCCATTCTCTACTATTATCTGTTCTCTGAAGAGCAAACTGGGTGATGTCTTTAATGCAAATGTGATCATACTTGGCCCTTGTTTAAAGCAGTTCAGCACCTCCTGTAACTCTCAAGATGAAAAGATCCTAACAAGAAACGTGATCCCAAGGTCCTGCTCCTCCTGCGTGTGCTCTGTGCCGCGCTGGCCTCCTTGCATTTTCTTACAGGTGACTTGTGCTTCCACCTTTGGCTTTTATTGTTCCCATTTAACTCCTTCAGCCAGCAGACCTCAGGAGATATCGGAAGGCTATGGAGATCAATAAGTCAATTCTTCCCTCAGTGAGCTCCTGGTTCAGCGGAGATAGAGACATGCAATTGGACAAATGGCAGCAAATGTGTATGTATTATACCTGATGTATGCCCAAGGTGCTTTGGGAGTGGAGGGAAGAAGAAAAGCTAAGTCTGTCAAAAGTAAAAATGATGTGAAAGCAATGACTTACTTTGCTTTCGGGAGTCTTGTCTTGCTTCAAAAAGGTGTATTTTCTTCCTGTAAAAGAAAAAGAAAGTAAATTGGTTGTTTTATTATTCAGAAACTCTCAAAGGGAGTTATACTCAACTATAAAAGCTCATGTTTAATTCATTTGTTCAAGTTATAATGCTTTTATAACACCTCCTTCAGCCAGAGAAAAAACAGGATAGGAAAAGAGGAAAACTGGAAACAAGACTGAGTAGAAATCTACTCCTTTGGGTTTCTCTCTCTCCCTCTTTCACCTCCCTTCTCCCTTTTCTGAGGCTGGTATGGAATTGACTTATAAGTAGAGAACTATGGTGATGATGTAGGTTTTTGGAGTTTTCTTTCCTGACAAAATATCAATTTCTGTTATATTAAGGAGCCATTGTTATATACAATCTCAACCTCAGTCTCAATCTGTGATATCCAAACAAACAACCAAGCCAGCAAGCCAACACCTCCCATACGAGGCCTCAGAAAAACACAGTGTAAATATCATGGCAGCCAGTTATCTCAGGGGACAGGGCAACATCTGCTCTAAACAGAATGACCATATGTCCTGGTTTGTACAGACAGTTTAGTTATGTCATTATCAATCACTTAGTGACCCTTAGCTATTTTTAGCCTCCTTTTCATTTGCAGAAGTTTTCTGGTTTGGACAACGAATTCTACATCATCCTGGCTATGCCTTCTCTGTGCCTCTGTCCCAGGAGCTCGCTGGGATGTGCAATGTGATTAAGGGGCCTTTCTTTACTTCTGTAGCCAGCTTCATCCTTGCTTCTGAGGCTTTCCCATTTGAAGGGTGTGTAACCACCCATATGACTATTGTTCCTGTTTCTCACCAAACTTGAAGTGTGGTTTTCTCTGACTGACTCTCAGATGTTAGTGCCTGCTTCCACGGTGGCCACAGACAGTGGGAAATTCACAGGTAACTTACAGCAAACACCACACTGAAACCACACTTACAGAAAAATAACCCCTGAAGAGTTCTCCACTTACCACGGAAGGCAGAAACACGCTTCAGCGATGCAGCAGTCCGAGCATCTAAAATACCCAAGAAATGATCCATGTCACAAATTTAGTTTCTACAACTTTGTTACAGTGACTCCCTTCCCTCTGTCATTTCTGTGGAAGAACTTTTTTCCCTCCCCAAGAGACTATTCATTCTAGGTGACTTGGACACAGCTATCATGCCTTCATCCTCACATGACACTAACTGGACCTTTGGAAATGTGCCCTTATCAACTCTTAATCAGAGAAGGAACTTGCTGGTGTGTTCCTAGCAAAGGCTTGCACATCCCCAGTTCCAGTAATTTATGTGGCCTCTTGTGAGGAAGGGCACACAGTTGCCCCCAGGAAGTCTAAGTAAAAGTGTGTGGACATTTTAGAAATTTCTTCTAGGCATAGATTAGGCAATATTTGCATAGGATCCTGGTCCACTCTGAACTTATCCTATTTATACTCCTATTTAAATTAATTTAATATTTATATTAATATTTAATATATTTATTAATTTTGAGAATTTATTTTCTTAGACTCCAAAATCACTGCAGATGGTACCTGCAGCCATGAAATTAAAACACGCTTGCTCCTTGGAAGAAAGCTATGACCAACCTAAACAGCATATTAAAAAGCAGAGACATTACTTTGCTGACAAAAGTCCATCTAGTCAAAGCTATGGTTTTTCCAGCAGTCATGTTTGGATGTGAGAGTTGAAGTTTAAAGAAAGCTGAGCACTGAAGAATTGATGCTTTAGAACTGTGGTGTTGGAGAAGACTCTTAAGAGTTCCTTGGACTGCAAGGAGATCCAACCAGTCCCTTCCAAAGGACATCAGCCCTGAATATTCATTGGAAGGACTGATGCTGAAGCTGAAACTCTAACACTTTGGCCACCTGATGTGAAGAACTGACTCACTGGAAAAGACCCTGATGCTGGGAAAGATTGAAGGCAGGAGGAGAAGGGGACAATAGAGGATGAGACGGCTGGATGGCATCACTGACTTGATGGGCATTAGTGTGAGCAAGCTCCGGGAGTTGGTGATGGACAGGGAAGTGTGGCATGCTGCAGTCCGTGGGGTCGCAAAGAGTCGGACATGACTGAGTGACTGAACTACTGTACTAATATTTGTCTTCTCATTGGTCTATATCCTACACTAGAACATGAGTGTCACAAGGTCAGGACCATATTTGTCTGTTCATCATGGTACAGATTGCCAGCATATGCTACAGTGTCTGGCACATAGTAAATATATTTTCAATAAGTATCTGATAAATGAAGGAGTAGCTAAGAACAGAGCAACAAAAACTGGTTCAGATCACCAGATCTGCCTTACTGACCCCAAGGCAGCTATGTAAGGGCTTCCCTGTGGCTCAGTGGTAAAGAATCCACCTGCCAGTGCAGGTGACTGGGGTTCAGTCCCTGGATTGGGAAGATCCCCTGGTGAAGGAAATGACAACTCACTTCAGTATTCTTGCCTAGAAGGCAAAAATATATTGCACTAAGTGTAAGGGTCAAATAAAATTAATTATGGACAAAAGATATTTTTAAACTGGTTACTTCCCCTAGTCAACTTTTCTGCAATGTATTTTTGCATTTCAATTTGGAGTTTTGGTCTAGGGTAGGTTCAGACAACCTCCTCTGAAACCAGATGAATCTCCACAACGTGGGCCGGTGGTGGTTTAGTCACTAAGTCGTGTCCAACTCTATGGACTATAGCCTGCCAGGCTCCTCTGTCCATGGAATTCCCCAGGCAAGAATACTGTGTGGGTTGCTATTTCCTTCTCCAGGGGCTCTTCCCAAGCCAGGGATCAAACCTGGTTCTCCTGCATTGCAGGCGAATTCTTTACCAAATGAGCCCTGTGCGAAGTCCTACAATGTGGGCTACGTGCTAGCAATTCCAGGACACAAAGCTTACCTAGCCCCTGAGGTCTGCCTAGTCTCTCCCTCCTTATAATGCCCATGGCCCTACTTGTCTGTTTCATCATTTGGACTGATTATTTTAGCATATGTCCAGTGATACACACCAAATATATGAGCCTTTGTTTGTACTGAAGAAAAACATCCTTTTGGGGGGGACGGTGCCTATGTAGGCTTTGACTGTGCAGTGGCTTTTTCAAAAGCTTCTCCTGAAACCATGGGAAAAGTACAGATAACTCTTCAAGCCACTGAACAACTGGCTCTACCACACTTTGGGATTCTTGGATTCAGGGACACTCATTTCATATTTTAGTGATTCCCTGATACTCAAAAGTCCTGGTCAGGGGACTTCCCTAGAGGTCCAGTGGCTAAGACTCTGTGACCCCAACACAGGGGGCCCAGGTTCAATCTTTGATCAGGGAACCAGATCCCACATGCCACAAGTAACAGTTTGCATACCGCAACTGACTTGATGAAGCCAAATAAATAAATAAAATTAAGGGGGAAAAAAGGCCTGATCAGAAGGGACTGATGAGGAAGACTGCATTTAAGAGCATCACGGTAATCACAAGTGTCTCTCTCCACAAAACTTTCAACACTTGTAGCCCTGTGGGGAATGTGGTTACCTCAGAAATAGAAACTCGGAGCTTAAAGTGAAATGGCCAGAATGGGGCTGGAGAAGAAAGGGACATGAGATTAACAGATAAAGAGACAACAGGAAATACGGGTCTTCTTTCCGGTCCTATGGGCTGGACTCGGTTCCCAGCAAAATGGCACATCTCCTGTCCAGAGGCTCAGAGTGTTTTTGTCTTTTGTCATGTCTTTGCATTTGCTATTGTTACAACTGCTGTTGGGTTGAAGCAAGGTCTTCCATTCTGGGGTGTGTGCAGCCCAGGACCTAACAGACTTCATTCCTCACAGGTAAAGCCTGGGAGAATTGCTGTTGGATTTGGTCTCACCTGGATATTCTCAGTTTGGGGCTTTGACTTATCAGATTCCAGGGTGTCTCTTGAGTGTTCTGCTGCCACCTAAAACTCAGCATATCAAGAATGAGTTGTCTTTGCTCTCCAGGCTTCCCACTTCACTTGATAATTTTTCCAGCTTTCCTCACTTCTGCTATTTGTGGATGAAGCCCCAGCATTGCCTCGGCTTTCTCTTGCTGCTCTTCCATTTGTTAATATGCCCTTCTAAAGCACACCCCCCAATCTGACCTTGACTCGACCTCCTGTCCATTGCCACTGCAACAGCCCTCCCAGTTTTCTCCAATAATTGCTGTACACAACCAGGCCCCAATCATTTGTTCCCAAACATCCAGGCATCCTTATGACCATGAGAATGTCAGTGCACAGAGAGGCCTGTCTGCTCAGCTCAGTTTCAGGGACTGCACTTAGGAACTGAGAAGGACCCAGGCCTCACGTACACTGCAGTTTTCACAGAAAGTACCAAGGCAGAGAGCACATGATAAATGGGAAGGAAAAAATGAAATAAACAAAAGAAATTGACTCAAGGTTTGGGTTGGGTTTCTGTGTAACTGTCCTTTGATTTGTGGGAAGTGTGGGGTATAGAGAAAAAGAAACTAGACATTAAACACAATTTACTATGTGTTTACTATATATATATATATACTTCCCTGATGGCTCAGATGGTTAAGCGTCTGTCTACAGTGTGGGAGACCCGGGTTCAATCCCTGGGTCGGGAAGAGCCCCTAGAGAAGGAAATGGCAATCCACTCCAGTACTATTGCTTGGAAAATCCCATGAACAGAGGAGACTGGTAGGCTACAGTCCATGGGGTCACAAAGAGTCGGACACGACTGAGCGACTTCACTTTCACTTTACTATATATATAAGCACACGAACTATAAATGCTACTTGTTTTTATATATACATTACTTACTATGCATACTACTTATTAAGTGTAAGTAACATATACATTTTCTATGTTATATTTCATTTAATCCCAGAATAAATCCATGAGGTAGACATTATGAGTCTATGTCTTGTGCATGAAGAAACTGAGATGAAAAAGCTTATGCAACTTGTCTGAGGACAGATAAGTGAGAGTAAGTGGGAAAACTGAGTTCGCTTCTAGCAGAATCGTCCTCTGAGACTCAGCTCCTTTCATGAAGGGAATTGGTGCCATTCTGCCTGATGAGGGGGAATTTTTGTAAGTTTTGATCTCGAGAGAAAAGGTGGAGTGTGCTGATTGGATGATAACCAGGTGGTAAGGGTGAAGTTGAAAATCAGATCCAAGTAAATATAAGACTTTTGACTATACTAAGGAAGATATTTTCAATCAGTATAGAAATGAAGATTTTGGGCCAACTGAGTAATTATGTGGAAAAATATGTATTTCTATCTGACATCATATAATAAGTGTATGATGCTAAAATGTAAGGCAATAAAACCATGAAAATCATACTGTGGATCTGTCTTATCTTGGGGTGAGGAAATAATTTTAAGCATAAATTGGTAGAAAGCAAAAAGCTTTCTTGCCGGGGTCCAGCCCTGGTGGATCCAGGGAATTCGAAGGGGAGACGGAGTAGGCTAGGAAAAACTTATTTATTTAGAAATATAAAAGAAATTAAGAAGAAATAGTATAGTAGGAAAATTTAGTGGAGAAAAGAGGCTGAATAACTTGGTTTTGGGGAAAGCCAATAAAACTTCAGGACAAGAAGTTTGCACCATCTATGGTAGGCCCCTGGCGCTCGTTTGAATAGCAGAGGGTGCCCCGCCTTGGGCTCCCTCTCTCACAGGACTTAAAAGCCGGGGCAAGTTAGTAGATGTGGCGAGCCTCCCTGCTCCAGATGGAAATTCAGCCAGAGAAGGAGAGGGAGGGAGAGGGAGAAAGAGAGAGAGAGAGAGACATGGGAGAAACCAGATTTCCAAGAAACTAGTTTGAGAGACTAGTCCGAGAAACTGGTCCATCCTTTATTGTTCAGAAAGCTTTTTATACTTTTTGATTGTACATAGAGATCAATGGGTAATACAAAATTATGCAGTGTCAGCAGCCCTGACTCTTATCGAGACCAGGCTTTTTCTCTGCATACTTAGTTGTATACACAAGTCTTAGGTGATTTACATCATCTTCCAGCCAGAAGGCCAATTAACATTTTATGGCCCTTTTCTGATAAGGGTTTGTCAACCAGAAGACTTATTTGTTTTAGAATGTTGTTTTTTCCAAAATCTGGTGCCACTCTCAGAAAGCACTAAATAAAGTTACAGTCTTACATAGCAAGGATACAACAATTTATAACAAGTAAAAGGAGTACAGTGATTTATAACAAAGAGAAAAGTAATTAAAAGTCTAATGTTGCTAACATCAAAACTACTATATTCCTATTTCTGCATCCCGATTACATTGATTAATATCCTCCCAGGTGCCTAAAAGATAAAGAATATGGAGGCTTGGCAGCAGTCATTGAGTCAGCAGTGAAAACCTGTCACCAATATAATTTTTAGCTCTTTAGAAAAGGCTCTGTATCTTTAAGATGCTTTAAGCTTTGTGCCTCTCCTGGTTGGGGGGCTGTAAGCAATTCACAAGTTGTAAAAAGTCCGGGGGGACCTGTCAGGCAAGTTAGAGAGCCATCAGAGGGGTTTGAGCTGAAACATTCCTTTCATATGTAGGAGACTGAAGCCCTGAATTAACTTTTTTCCAGAGAATGTCAGAAGAGTGGAAAGCACAGTACGATAGAGCAGGCAGACTCTGGTTTTGGGGGTAGATGTTCAGGAAAACCCAGGGGGAACCCCTGAAGCTGCATCATGCCTTTGCATTTTGTTGGGCTTCCTTCCTCGTGACCTTTGTCACAGGCGGGATTCCTCACACAGGCTCCCGACACTTTCTAGATTTAATGCAATTATGTTTAAATATATAAGAATAACAAAAATTCTGTATGACACAAGACACATGGACTGGAAAAATAACTTTTTTGTAATATTTATGAAAAGTGCTAATTTCTTCAAGTAAAAATATCTTTTACAATCAGTAAAAGAAAGTAGACCAAAATCCAAAACAAAAATTGGCAAAAGGTGTATTAGCCCTTCATAGATGAAGAAATACAAATCTCTGGTAAATGAAGACAGTAAAATAAAGATAACACTTCTAATGGTATAAATAGTTCTGCGAGTTTCCAGTTTACTTTTTCATTTATATTATATTTATTCTCCAATTTCTTTTACAACAAACATGTATTAATGTCACAATCCTTCACCCTCTTACCAAAGTTCTAAAAAACAAAATTACAGATGTAACATCAATCTTAACTTTCTGTCCATCATATCTATATTTTGTTTTATTTTTCTTTTTAAGACATTTATTTAGGTTTCCAAGCATTCATTCAGCATTTATTGAGTGCCTATTCTATGTTAGAAACAATGTTAGAAAACACAGATTCAAAGATGAATAAGAAACAGTCTCTACTTTTGAGGACCTCACATCTAGACATAAAAATAGGGATTTATAATCTGATAGAAGAACGCAAGAATTTCAGATTGACAAAGGGTTGGGAGTATCTGGAAAGAAGTCCTAGACAACACTGACCCTCATGGAGGGCCAGAAAACATTCCATGGCTTTGCTAAGACTCCTTTTGTCAGGTAGCTTTTTGGATCCTATGTTTAAGATCTCAGTAGCATGAACCGAGCTCTGGGACACCAAACATAATCCTGTAAAAACCACCCTCCACCTCCCCAGCTAACTGATTCTTACCATCTCACTTTGTACTGGAGGGACTTCTTTATTTAGAGTGATACTAATTTTTACAGCAAAAGAAAAAGAAAGAAAGCGAAGTCGCTCAGTAATGTCTGACTCTTTGCGACCCCATGGACTGTAGCCTACAAAGTTCCTCCATCCATGGAATTTTCCAGGCAAGAGTACTGGAGTAGGTTGCTGTTTCCTTTTCCAAGGGATCTTCCCAACCCAGGGATCGAACTTGGGTCTCCAGCATTGCAAGCAGACAATTTTACCATCTGAGCCACCAAGGAAGCCATTTTTACAGTGACTGCTGTTAATGAAGGTGATGGTCAAACTAACTAGTATCTCTTAATTACTGAACCTGACTATGTACCATGAGTTTGAGCAAGCTCTGGGAGTTGGTGATGGACAGAGAAACTTGACATACTGCAGTCCATGGGGTCGCAAAAAGTTGGACACGACTGAGCCACTGAACTAAACTGAACTGAAGTACCACGTACCATGCTAGCATCACACACACTAGAATCCTCCGAATAAGTATTGTGCTACTAATTCCATTTAAAATAATGAAACTAAGGTTTAGAAATGTTAAGCCAAGTTCCCTACCAATTTCAATGTCCTCTGCTTACCCATTGCAAGGATTGTATACCAGCCAAGGTCTTATGCTATCAGAAAGCTTGCTGTTTCAAGCTTTGAACTGAAGAGAAGTGAAAGTCGCTCAGTCGTGTCTGACTCTGCAACCCCATGGACTGTAGCCTGCCAGACTCCTCTGTCCATGACATTCTCCAGGCAAGAATACTGGAGTGGGTATCTGTTCCCTTTTCCAGGAGATCTTTTCAGCCCAGAGATCAAACCCAGGTGTCCTGAATTGCAGGCAGAGTCTTTACTATCTGAACCACCAGGGAGGCCCAAGAATACTGGTGTGGGTGGTCAGGTCTCTGGCACTGCAGGCAAATTCTTTACCATTTGAACCGCTAGAGAAGCCCAAGAATACTGGAGTGGGTCGCTATCCCTTCTCCAGAGAATTTTCCTGACCCAGGAATCAAGCTGAGGTCTCCTTCATTGCAGGCAGATTCTTTACCAGCCGAGCTACCAGGGTGGTGTTGTTTTTATGCTGTTTGTGGGGCATTAAGAGCTCAAAAGAGTATCCCTTTCCTGCCCCAGAAAGTTGCTCCATTTCTTAGAGTAGTCTGCACAGAACTTCCTTGATAAAGTCCTGCCTTTCAGCTGTCCTGCACCGGTGGTTACTTTGATTCTGGGAAGAAGGCCAACCGATAAGGATCTGAACATGATCCCTGGCATGTAGTAGGCACCTCATTCTTGTCAATCCCTTACCTGGTTGCCTTCTCCCAAACAGCAAACCCCTTTTTCTCTTTCTGGCCATGTTGCCCCAACCCATCTCTCCTGCTCCCCCTTAGGGAGTCTGGACTCACCTGTCTTCCCTTGGCAGCAAGTTCCCCATCCTCTCAGCCCTCTTGGCGCCCTCCCCTCGGCAGGCTGCTCCTGACTTAGAGACGGCCTGCGTTGCTCTGGCCACCAGGGCAGAGGGAGCTGAGGGGAGTGTATCCTCTGAGAAGGGGAGGAGGAACCCCCCGGGGGAGGAGATTCAGAAGTGCACACAGGCACAGCTTCCTAAAATGTCAGAGGCTGAATGAACCCGGTTATTGCTTTTAACTAGAAGCCGTTAGTCAGTGAGGGTTTTGAAAGAATGGGGAAGCCCCGTCTGCAATTGTAAACAGGTCATAGGGGCTTTTCACTTCAGACGTCTAAACTTATTAAACCACTTCGTAGTAGTCCTAGAAACATCAGAAGGGGAACTTTGTTTTAAAACAAAAGAGCTTAAAAATCAAGGCATAGACCAGTAGAAAAATATTAGCAAAACATACATCTGATAAAAAGATTTTTATCCAAAGCTTGCAAAGAACTCTCAAGACTCACTAGGAATAGAACAAACATCAAATAAGATGGGCAAAATATTTGAAAAGATTTTCATGAAAGAAAATATACAGATGGCAAACAAATTCATGAAAAGAAGTTGAACATCATAGTCATTGTGGGTGTAATGATTTAAACCAAAACCACAAAGCAATACTTTTGCACACCTATTAGAGAGGCTAACATTTGAAAATGAAAGCAAAAACTGATAACACTAAGTGCTGACAAGGAAAGCAGAACATCTGGAAGTCTCACGTATTGCTGATAGGAATGCAAGATGTTTCAGCCTCTTTGGAAAACAGTATGGCATAGCCTTACCATACAGCCTAGCTCCTAGGAATTAACCCAAATGAAATAAGAAATCAAGAACTCTAAGAACTTGTATGCATATGTTTATACCTTCTTTACTCATAATCGCCAAATAAAACCAAACCCTGGAAATAACCCAAATAATCTCAAGTAGTAAATGTCTAAACAAAACATGTCACATTCACACAATGGGCTTTGGCCCAGTAATAAAAAGGAATGGGCTACTAATATTATACTTTTTATAATGTATATTCAAAGGAGGAGAAGGGGACAACAGAGGATGAGATTGTTTGATGATATCACTGACTTAGTGGACTTGAGTTTGAATAAACTCCGGGAGATAGTGAAGGATAGGGAAGCCTGACATGCTGCAGTCCATGGGATCACAGAGAGTCAGACATGACTTAGGGACTGAATGACAGCAACTAATATATACAACAACATGGACGAATCTCAAATGAATGAGTGGATGAATCCAGTCTTAAAGCCTATCTTTTGTGACATTCAAGATGAGGCAAAACTGTAGGGACAGATAACACACCAGTGGTGGCCAGGAAAAGGAGTAGGAGAAGGTTTGAACTTCTAGGACCAGGGAATTTGTTGTTGTTGTTGTTGTTCTGTATCTTGTGGTGGTGGAGGCATGATTGTATGCATTTCTCATGATTCGCAGGGCTGTATACCCCAAAGGGTGCATATTACTATATGTAATAATTATATCTCAACAGACAGAGATTTAAAAAATGAAAGACGTTAACTTGGGGACAGGGGTTATGGATTTTTAAGGTTATTCTTATAGCTGGTGGTTGGTTCCAGTTTGGTCGCTTATCTGTTCCTTCACTCCTTCAGCAGTTATATATTGAGTGCCTACTGTGTGTTGATCACTGTGGATTCTGTGATGAGCAAAGCAGATATAAGCCTACTCTCATGGATCTCCTTGAAATGAAATGAAACAAAGTGCCAGAAGACTTGATTGCTTGTCCTAGAGTAATGTAGAGGTCATACCTACAACAGAGGGCAGTGTGGGGAGGCAGCTCAGAAGAAACCATGTTAGAGAAGTTGGGCATTAGTTGTATAACACCAGACCCATCACTCTTGCCCCCCTGGATGCTCTCCAGGCTGTCTCTGTGAGGGGTTTCCTGGAGCAATTTCTCACAAACTAACTGAGAGGTGGACAAGCAACCCAGGAATGTTTCTTCCAGGCCCTAGGGGCCATCTTTTGAAAATTCAATCTCCATAGAAGACAAGGCTCTTATCTCCCAGTTTTCCTGGGAGGAGAGGCATCAAACTTTAGCTAGTTCCTGGCTCCAGATGGCAAATTTACCCCCAGGTAAAATGGTAAGAGGAAATTTTATCTTTTAAGGACAATCAGCAAACATACTACCAAATGAAGTCAGGATAACTAATGTGTGACAAATAATGCAGTCAAGTCCTCTTATTTGAAGACTAGACATTATTTATTCTGAAAAAACTGTTTACAACATTTTGAATTAGTTTGGCTATATATTAATAAAAGGGCAAGATTTCTTTAGTTTTGTAATCTCCTTGAAGTGAAGTGAAGTCACTCAGTCATGTCCGACTCTTCACGACCCCATGGACTGCAGCCTTCCAGGCTCCTCCGCCCATGGGATTTTCCAGTCAAGAGTACTGGAGTGGGTTGTCGTTTCCTTCTCCAGGGGATCTTCCCCACCCAGGGATTGAACCCAGGTCTCCCACAGTGTAGACAGACGGTTTACTGTCTGAGCCACCAGGGAAGTCTGGAAATCTCCTTAGTGGATAGCCAATGATCCTCATTACATTCTGGTTTAATATTTATTCAATATGCCAGCTTTCCCAGAGCACAGAGTACCTTATTCTTGATCTCTACCCTGAACTCCTTTCAGGGTGTGTTGAAGGTCAGCAACTGCACTGGCTAATGATTCAATTCTTGCAGAACCAGATGGCGAATGCCTTTTAGTTGGAGCTTTCAACTCCAATCTGACTTTAGCTGCCAAGGCAGGTTAGAGGCCTTTTGGATAACAGTGATTCTTCGAACTTTTTCAGTCTCAAAATACTAGATGGTATAAATCTAGCTCTAGGTAGTCCTTTTTAGACTTTGCGATTAGAAATAGAAGCTGGGAAAGCTATTTATGCTAAGCAAAATAATTTTGGAACATTTTATGACAGGGAAAGAACTGGTTTATTTAAGAATGCTTGTAGAGTCAGGAATATAATAGCTTAGTTAAGACTTAGTTAAGTCTGAGTTAAGACCATTTTTCTTTTCCTTTAAAAAGTCTCATAGAGAGAGTGAAGGCTGTGTGATGGATTAATATTGAGACGTTTTCCTGAGTATAGTTTTCTATATACTTTTGGGTACAGAATATGAGTTGATTAGGAGTCCTGGCTAATGTCAGAGAGTTATGTGTTTGAAAACTATGACTGTTAATTGCTATTATTCCTCATAAAGGAGTTTTTAGCTGTTTTTATTTTTTTTTAATTTTGTTGAAATGTAGTTGATTTACAATGTGCTAGTTTCTGCTATACAGCAAAGTGACTCAGTTATACACAATATCTTTTTTTTTTTTAATGATTTTTTTTTATTTGGTTGCACTGGGTCTTAGTTGTGGCATGCAGGATTTAGTTTACTGACCAGGGATCGAAGTCAGACTCCCCTGCATTGGGACCCCAGAGTCTTAACCACTGGACCACCAGGGAAGTCCCAGGTATGTATGTGTATATATATATATATATATATATATATATATATATGTCCTTTTTCATCTTCTCTTCCGTTATTGTTTATCACATGATATAGAATATAGTTGCCTGTGCTATATAGTAAGACCCTGTATTTTCTTTATTCATCTGTGGATGGACATTTAGTTTGTTTCTGTATCTTATTTATTACAAATAGAGCGACTACGAACATAGGGGTGCATATATCTTTTTGAGTTATAGTTTTGTCTGGGTATTTGCCCAGGAGTGGACTTGCTAGATCACATGGCAACTCTGTTTTTAGTTTTTCTGGAAACCTCTGTACTGTTTTCCATTGTAGCTGCACCAATTTTTATTCCCAGCAACAGTGTAAGAGGGTTCCCTTTTCTCTGCACCTTCTTCTGCATTTGTCATTTGTAGACATTTTAATGATCGCAATTCTAGTTTTAAAAGGAGGCAGTAACACAGTTCCAATCCCTCTAAGTGAATTTGGGGCTGGAATTTTGCTATCTGGTGAAGGGGTGTTAGCATATGATTTCCTGGTGGCAATAATACCACAAAAGATTATTTTTAATAATAAGGGAATGGTTTAGAAACAAAATGGGAATTTTTTCAGCTCACTGAGAGGGCTCCTGCAATGTACCCAAGCAGGTGGATGGTATAGCACTCTTCCTTGGCATTGTTTGGACTATTTTTTCAGAATGGATGACCCTTGGGAAGAATGTTCTTTTTTTCTGCAAAGTTTCCTATTTTTCATTAGTAAGACTAACATGGAATATGGAAAATTAAGTTATATATATGGCAAAAAAATACAAACTAGGCTTAACCACTGTAAAAGTTAAAAGCTAAGCCAAAAATGAAGTCCCAAGGGTGAAAAGACCAAGTAAAGCCTTTGTCTAAAAATATTAAAGGCAGACAGGTATGCTTCCTCTGAGGAATCTAGTGGAAATGAGCTCTAAGCACCCTTCTCAGTCCAAAATCTGCATTAGATTCTTTCTGGTGAAGGAGGAGTTCTGGGCACACAACCATCATATGCTGAGCAGGGTGGTATACACCTTGCAAGGTACTGAGTTTATTTCACATCTCAGTGCCTTGTGCAGGCTTCTTTCCCCACGTGGAGATGTTTACACTCAAGGACATGTTCCTAGTCAGACATTGACAATGACTAATATTTGTGGAATATGTCCTCTTCTCCAATGGCTTAGATTTCCAAAATAAAATCTAGAGAACTTAAAAAGCACTGTAAAGTATTCTGAATTCATTTGGGGGATGTAAGTCCAAGTGTCCTCACGTCTAGCTGTGACTTTGAGTAATTTTCTGAATTCTTTAAGCTCCATTACTAGTGCCTACCCCCCACAGTTTGTGTAGTGATTGCCCAAGCTGAAACGAGGGCAAAGCTCTCAGAAGAGTGTCTCGTGCACACTGCTCTCACTTTCAGTGGTGACTACCGCTGCACAGCCCTTCTCCCTCCTGGTGTCTGGCTCCAGATCAAGGGCTTCACTCTCTGTTGCCTTAGCATTCCTGGCCTGTCACCACCTCCTCATTCATTCTGCTGAGGTGCAGTGGCTTATCAGGTTGAATTTGGAAGCAGAATCTGGATGTTCTTGTTTGGCTCCTTCTTTATGATTTCTTTTGGGAGTGATCTCACCCTTAGAAACCTTAGTTTTTGGTGTTCTCAGCTATATAGTAAGCTTAATGACAAATGCTCACAGTAGTAAAACTGTCCAAATCTGGGGGTCAAAAGGCAACCATGTATTGTAAGTCAATTCAGTCACTAATAAAGAAGTATGTGTGGGGAGGGCAGGGTGGGATATGTTTGTTTTAGGTTCTAATTGCCTCAATCCTTTGTCTTAATTTTCACTTGGTTCAGAATTCAGGAAAGGGTACTCATTAAGATCCTTATGGTATCATGCTAAGTGAAATAAGTCAGACAGAGAAAGTCAAATACATATAACTTATATGTGGAATCTAAAAATAAAATGAGCTAGTGACTATAAAAAAAAAGGAAACAGACTCTCAGATATAGAGAACAAAGCAGTGGTTACCAGTGAGGCGGGGGAGAGGGGAGGGACAATATAGGCATAGGGGCCTAAAAGATACAAACTATTATGTTTAAAAATAAATAAGCTACAATACAGGAAGTATATCCAACATTTTATAATAACTAAAAATGAAATGTAACCTTAAAAACTGTGAATTACTATGATGTACACCTGTAATATATAATATCCTACATCAACTACATCTCAGTAATTAAAAAGTCCTTCAGATATTAAAACAGCTGTCATGTAACTATCACCGGAAAAAAAAAATTGTTGAGGTTAGTTTTGGAGAGAAGTGACAGCAGTTTTTCTTTTTCTTTTTTTTTTTTAATTTTTGGTTGTACTAGGTCTTCATTGCTGCATGTGGGCTTTCTCTAGTTGTGGTGTGCAGGCTTTTCCTTGTGGTGGCTTCTCTTGTTGTGGAACACAGGCTTTAGGGCTCACAGGCTTCAGTTGTTGGAGTGTGTGGGCTTAATTGCCCCGTGGCATGGGGGATCTTCCCAGACCAGGAATTGAACCTGCGTCCTCTGCATTTACAGGCAGATTCTTAATCACTGGACTCCCTGAGAAGTCTAATAGCAGTTTGATTTGACTTCCCAACAGCAACAAACCAAACTATCTCCTCCACAAGCACATTTTATGAATGGAATCGCTACACTTGGCTTCTTTGAAAAATGTGCCTACCACCAGTTGTAGCAAGAACAAAGTTTGGAATAACATTTCCCAACCCCTGGGTGGAGGCATGATTCTGAAGATATATATTTAAATTTTTATTTATTCTTCAGGTACTTATTCAGGACCTACCATACTGGAGGTGTATATGGTACAATCACTAATTGTAGACTTGTTATCAAATTTCTGCTCTGCCTCTTACTAGCTATGAGGTTTTCCACAAAGTACTGAATTCACTCTTTACTCATTTGTAAATTGGAAATAACAGTACCTACCTTATATGATTACTGTGAAGATTACAGAAGTTTATAACTGTAGAGCATTTGTTATATAACAGCATACAGAAGCAATGCAATATCTCTTCACTATTAAGATTATTTTTAAAAATCATGTGCTGCCTATTGTAAATATAATCATGAACAAAATGGACACCAAAAGTTTTATTTAAGGCTAACTTACATGGTTAAGTCTTTCTATGGTTAAATCCTTTCTATTTGCTATTTTAAATCACTGAGGGCTTCCAGGATGAGTGAAATGCAATGACACTTCACTGAATGAATGACAAAAATCAACACTTGGTTCAAGAGCAACACTTAAAATACTTTTTAATTGCATTTAATTTTCATAAAGTGAATCAAACCATTTTTTTCTAAGAGTAATATACAAACTATCCAGGTAGCATAAGCTTATTTTCTGGTTCTAAAATTAAAACTTACTCTAAGATATTCTGGGGTGTTTTAGATACTTTAAATAATAGATATTTTAAATCCAGGAAATTTTGCAATATATATATATATATATTGAATGAAACAGTTGCAAAGTCCAAATTTCTTTCAGTGTGGCACCAAGAATATCCACATAGGATTCAACTCAAAGTGGCTCCCTCTTGAGGTAGGGAAAGGTGCTTCAAAAACAGGAGGCATCTCATGACAGCAGGGCTAGTACACGTGCCAGTCTTCTAAACAGCCTTGTCAAAACATTTCTAAAAGAAGCGGAAATGAAAGAAAACAATCAGACGCAAAAGAACTCCAGACTCTTTTGGCACTGACCCACAACCCAGAATAGGATGTCCTGAAGGGTCAGTTTTATTGCCACAAGAAATATCTGGTCATTATTATTGACACCAAGGAAGGAAGCTGAGCAATTGAATGTGAATTACTTGTCATCATAAGGGGTGGTAGCATGATTTAAACTGGGAGTATGAATCCAAGAAACCCCTGGGGTCTGTTGAACTGGGTGTGGAAGTTTATGGACTAGCAGGAGGAGGGTTTACCATTGTGGGAATAACTGACTGGAGTCATTATCACTCACTGAGTTTTGGCTCTGTCTATTACCATCTGGTGGCTCAGATGGTTAAGAATCTGCCTGCAATGCAGGAGACCAGGGTCCTATCCTTGAGTTGGGAAGATCCCCCAGCTGAAGGGAATGGCAACCTACTCCAGTCTTCTTGCCTGGAGAATTCCATGGACAGAGGAGCCTGGCATGCTACAGTTGCAAAGACCTGGACATGACTAAGCAACTAACACTTTCACTTCCACGTTTCCTAACAATATGGATTTCTGAGTGTAAAATGTGGTACAAAAGACAACAGACAACTTTCAAATAATTTATATTTGAATAATTCTTAATGGTTTTACAGTCATATTTTTCATTATGAGTACTAAAACCACATAAAATAAGAGAGATAAATAAGACCATCCCTAGTCTCCCTTTCTTAATTACATTATTTGGATTTACCTTTTCTGGCCTTGTTTACACTAAACATGTTATATGTACAGTTTTGAATTCAGCTTTTACATTTTATGTTGAACTACTCAACCGTAGTAGTATGACACCCCTTGCTTTATGGATGTTCTGTAGTGAAATTATACATTTTTTCATTGTTGAACACTTTGGCGATTTAAAATGTTTTGTCACTAGAAATGGTAGTGTATTAGACATTTTGCACATTTGCCTACCTGTATACCTTGTATTTGGAGAAGGCAATGGCAACCCACTCCAGTACTCCTGCCTGGGAAATCCCATGGACGGAAGAGCCTGGTAGGCTGCAGTCCATGGGGTCACGAAGAGTTGGACAGGACTGAGCAACTTCACTTTCACTTTTCACTTTCATGCACTGGAGAAGGAAATGGCAACCCACTCCAGAATCCCAGGGATAGGAGCCTGGTAAGCCGCCGTCTATGGGGTTGCACCAAGTCGGACACGACTGACGTGACTTAGCAGCAGCATACCTTGTATTACTTTCTTTGGATTGATTTTCAGAAGAGAAATCACTGAGGCAAACTGTGTGAGCATTTTTATGACTTTTGTTGACAAATTGCTTATCTACCAGCTAAATATGAGAAAACAAGTATCATTCTATTTTCATTTATTTCAAAGAAAATAATTTACCATTTCATAAAAATAGTTCTTTAAAAAATGTTAATTCTTTGTTGTTGTTTAGTTTTGTTTTTTTAATTTTCTCCACATTTTGGGTATTGTCTTTTCCCTGAATTGGCTGTTCATAAGTTTGCCTGTTGGTATCATAGTGTTTTCCTCATCATTTTGTACACATTTTCCCAAGGTAAAGATATTCGTTGTGTTGCAAATAATTCTTTCAAACACCTTTTACAATTAGCCTTTAAATCTATTTTAAAATACAATCTTTGTCAGAGAAAGTGGTATTCAACAGTTAATGTTTTTTAAATGGAGATAAAAAATTTATCTGAAGGTCATACAGTTCAGTTCAGTTTAGTCGCTCAGTCGTGTCCAGCTCTTTGTGACCCCATGAATCACAGCACGCCAGGCCTCCCTGTCCATCACCAACTCCCGGAGTTCACTCAGACACATGTCCATCGAGTCAGTGATGCCATCCAGCCATCTCATTCTCTGAAGTCCCCTTCTCCTCCTGCCCCGAATCCCTCCCAGCATCAGAGTCTTTTCCAATGAGTCAACTTTCGCATGAGGTGGCCAAAGTACTGGAGTTTCAGCTTTAGCATCATTCCTTCCAAATGATCTCCTTCAGAATGGACTGGTTGGATCTCCTTGCAGTCCAGGGGACTCTCAAGAGTCTTCTCCAACACTACAGTTCAAGAGCATCAATTCTTTGGTGCTCAGCTTTCTTCACAGTCCAATTCTCACATCCATACATGACCATAGGAAAAACCATAGCCTTGACTAGATGGACCTTTGTTGGCAAAGTAATGTCTCTGCTTTTGAATATGCTCTCTAGGTTGGTCATAACTTTTCTTCCAAGGAGTAAGCTTCTTTTAATTTCATGGCTGCAGTCACCATCTGCAGTGATTTTGGAGCCCAAGTCTGACACTGTTTCCCCATCTATTTCCCTTGAAGTGACGGGACCAGATGCCATGATCTTCGTTTTCTGAATGTTGAGATTTAAGCCAACTTTTTCACTCTCCTTTTTCACTTTCATCAAGAGGCTTTTTAGTTCCTCTTCACTTTCTGCCATATGGGTGGTGTCATCTGCATATCTGAGGTTATTGATATTTCTCCCGGCAATCTTGATTCCAGCTTGTGTTTCTTCCAGTCCAGCATTTCTCATGATGTACTCTGCATATAAGTTAAATAAGCAGGGTGACAATATACAGCCTCGAGGTACTCCTTTTCCTATTTGGAACCAGTCTGTTGTTCCATGTCCAGTTCTAACTGTTGTTTCCTGACCTGCATACAGGTTTCTCAAGAGGCAGGCCAGGTGGTCTGGTATTACCATCTCTTTCAGAATTTTCCACAGTTTATTGTGATCCACACAGTCAAAGGCTTTGGTATAGTCAATAAAGCAGAAATAGATGTTTTTCTGTAACTCTCTTGCTTTTTCCATGATCCAGCGGATGTTGGCAATTTGATCTCTGTCTGCCTTTTCTAAAACCACCTTGAAAATCTGGAAGCTCACGGTTCACGTATTGCTGAAGCCTGTGCTCATACAGTCTTCTATCTTAGCACACAGGACTATAGTCCTGTCTGCTCCCCACTCTGCCATATCTTTTTATTTATTAGACTGTGAAAATCTTGTAGCCAGGGGTCATGTCTAATTCAGCCCGTCTAAACAGCACATAGCGCAGGCGGCTGCGACCGGCGCACATAGCGCGGCCGAGAGGAGCTACCCCACCTCCGAGGTCAGGGGCAGAAGCCGGGAGGACCCCATGCCCGAGGGGCGGCGGCCAAGAGGAGTTACCCCACGACCGAGGTCAGGGGCAGCGGCCGAGAGTGCCAGGCTGCGACGGCGCAGGAACGGCCGGGAGGAGCAACCCCAGGTCCGAGGAGCGGTGGCTGCGCGGGTGCAGGAGGGCCTAGAGGAGCCATTCCACGTTCAAGATTAGGAGGGGCGGTGGTGAGGAGATACCCCTCATCCAAGGTAAGAAGCAGTGGCTATAAACACAAATATTTCCCCAGACACGACATTTTGTACTGCCAACAGTCAGGTTGGTCTACTCATTGTTTCCTAAAAGTCTTGGTCTCTTGCGTCTTCTGTTCTAAGCATCAGCTTCTTTTCTCTACGAAGACTTTGCTATGCTTAGTAGCTATCTGTTTCTTTTGAATTCATTTAACTTCAGTTGACACTGTCCACCGTGTTTATTGTATTGTCATTTAACTGCCTTCTGTGTGGTATGTTTTGCCTCCTTAACTAGAACATAAATTTTTGAGCATGAAGTCATAGCTTATTGTCTGCTTATATCTTCCACATTACATGGCTGCCTGTAAAACAACCTACCAAACTGGGAGCAACTAGTGTTGCGTGTGAGATTAAATGGCAGAATAAAGAGAGGGAACCATGAAACTATAGTTTCCAGAAATTCAGATAAAGGAATCTTATTTTAATGTTAATTTTCCCAATTAGAATTTAGAATTAGTGCCAGTAGAAGAATCTTCTGGCTAGTAGAAGGTGGTATAAGCATATTATCACACAAAGGCAAATAAACTGTCTTCCTTCTACATCTCCAGGAAGACGTATGCACCCACTCATGTTGGGAAAACTGAACCAGCTTACCAGACTTCTGTTTAGGCTTATTTAAGGTATTCTTATAGATGCTCTTATCCATCATGATCTTAGCAATTGATTTCGTAGGCTCTTGATTCTAAAAATGGAGATAGGAGTTAAGTTAATAAGATGTATAAAACAGAGCTGGTGTCAAATCTGGTCTGTAGGTCAGGGGACCTACAGCTGGGACTCCTGGCAGTGGCAGCACTGTATGCGGACCAAAATTCTCTGTAAGGAACCACTTAATGTTGTGACAGGCTTTTTAATGATGTAAAGGAAAAGCTACAGTTCTGGGCTGGCAGTAATCAGGGAAAACTTTGAGGGGAGAGGGAAGGGAGTTGGCTCAGAAACACAACCAAGATTTACCATCAGGGAGAACAAGCATTTATTAAATAACAGAATTTGTTGATCTTCTCTGTACGTCTAACTAGCTGATGTTTCTACCATTTAATGGACTCTCACTTTCAAACTACTTCCTCTGTGTTAACAACTCTCATGCAAATCATTTTCTTTTTAATTAAATGAAAGCAGCAGTTTGGGACATCATATACTGGGAGAGCATTAGCTTTCCTGGCTCCTCCCTTCATTCCCCCAAATACGCTATTAAGATAAATCCTACAAGCTTGGCAGCCTACCAAGGCTAAGGAGAAAGATGGCTTAATCAGTAAGCAGGAAGGAGCCATCTTATATTTTATCTTAAGTGTTTTCCTCATCATTTTTTGTTTGTTTATTAACTGTAATTTCCCTTTGTTATTTCCTAGTCTTTAGCAGAAACTATGTTTGGGAGAATTAGAGGAGGTGATTATATTCATGGTTTTTTTTTTTAAGAAAGTTAATATGGGAAGAGCAAAAGACATTTGGAGAAGCAGTTTACAATGTTAAGAAGCAGTCTCAAATACTTTGTGGTGTACCTCCCATTTCTTTAATCTCCATGGCAGCACCGTATGAAAGTGACTTATTATTTTATCTGTTTTATAGACAGGGAGAATGATGCTAAGGCAGGCTGACAAATTTGTTCAAGGTCACATGGCTAATTGTGATAGAATCAGTAAGCAAACCAGAGACTTTCGTGCTACACCCCACACTCTCAACCCCTAGGCTATTGAGTCAGCAGTTTGAGGCAACAAGCAACAACTAGGGAGGGTTTGAGGGAAAACTTCCCCAGGAAGACTCTAAAACTCAAGGATAAACTGAACTTCCTGCTTTTATGTAGAATGAGAACTTATGTATTAAAGAAGAGTGTTGGGCTCTTCAAGACCTGAGAACTTGGACACATTTGAGTTAAAGACGGACATGAATAAAACACCTTCAATGTCCCTCATGGAACTTTTAATAACCTTTCATTCAACATATACTCATGAGGCAAGTTTCAGGGGAGAAGAAGAACGTGTTTTGAGTTTGATGCCTTCTGCTAATAGAGTAAGTGGACTGAATTGATGTAAAACGTCTTTAACAATCAAATATATAATTTTCTGATGTATTCATTTGTAGCAGCTATTTCTTATATTCTGGGTATTATAATTAGCATCTCCTGGGACAATACTACAAGCTTGGATAAGACTAGAAATAAAAATAAATTCTCTACCTCACTTGGAACTCCCTAAAATCCAGTCTACAGTTAGGCTGATGGAGATCTAGGGAGGCCCAGGTAGGCTGATGGAGATCTAGTGAGGTACAGTTGTCTTTAGGTACTTGCAGGGCCCTAGTTCTGGGACAGCGCTCCCTCTTCCCATGAATACCAATATCAAGGGATGCTCAAGTCCCTTATGTAAAATGACATAGTACAGTCAGGGCCCAGGAGCCACATGTTCTGTGTTCTAGGATATGAAGAACTGACTGTATTTTCATTCTGTTTCTCAGTTTACCTGAGTCCATGTCTCTTCTTGAGAGAGGTTTTCATTTGTTCCACTTTTGGCTCCTTCAAAATGAATATCTGTCTCTTCTTGAGAGAGATTTTCATGTATTCCACTTTCACCTGCTTCAAATTGAGTATGCATCTCTTCTGGAAGGGGATATTCACATGTTCTGGACTCAGCTCCTTCAGAAAAGACTGCGTTAATTCAAACACTGAAACAAACAACCATATTAATTAGTCCAACTATCCAATTCAACCAAGTTCAAGTCACTGTGATCTGAAATTGGTGGCAATTTCAGTTGGTAGGAAATGGGATCACTTTAAAAAAAGAGAGATTAAAAGTCTTTTATTATAGAGATTGTGTAACACATGTGCAGAAAGTTTGGAAAGCACAGAGACTTTACTGTCCCACCATCGCCAAAGTACTTTTATATTAATATGTATTGAGCATGCCAGGCCCATTGGTAAGCAATGGGGATACATAAGAAAGCAAATGAATGATCATCTGTGCTCTTTTGGAGAAGACGGATCAGCAAACATACGAACAAAAAAATACATGATGGGAAAATAGGACTGTGTGCATAATGGGCTATGGGAGCACAGGGAAAGTGCAGTTCTGTGAATTTGGGATGTATTGGTGATGCTGAGATTTAAGGAACAAGAATTTTACTCCATGGAATGGGGAGATGTGGGGGCAAGCACTTTTAGAGGGTTCTAGGAAGAAGGAAGGGAAAAAAATGTGCAAAGGTTCAGGAACGAGAGACCATGAGGTCTCTCATATTATGTGAACCATTAGCCGTTTGGTATGGCCACATTTTCGATTGTGGGGAGGGAAGGTGGCTGAAGAATGAGCAGATGATGAAGTTTCCCGTACTACGTCCTAATTTTGCTTAATATGAAGATCAGTGGGGACCCATGGAATGACAGTATTGTGTTCACATGGATTCAAAAGTTTATAATTGTAACACAATAAAGATAAAATTTGTTTAAAATTAGCAAGACAATGTTGTATCAGTGCTACTTTTACTTGACATGTATCATTGGTCTTTTCCAAGGTACTACCTGGGAAATTAATTGTTTAATGCTTATTAAGCATTCAATTGTGTTACTTTAATTAACCATTCATTTATCATTAGACATTTTGATAACTTCTTATTTCTATTCTTATAAATAATGCTTAATTACCTTAATTACTTTTTTCTTTTTTAAATTAACTTTTTTATTGAAGGATAATTGCTTTACAGAATTTTGTTGTTTTCTGTCAAACCTCAACATGAATCGGCCACAGGTATACATATATACCCTCCCTTTTGAAGCTCCTACCCATCTCCCTCTCCATCCCGCCCCTCTAGGTTGACACAGAACCCCTGTTTGAGTTTCCTTAGCCATACAGCAAATTCCCACTGGCTATATCTATTTTACATATGGTAATGTAAGTTTTCATGTTACTCTCTCCATACATCTCACCTTCTCCTCTCTCCCCATGTCTATAAATCTATTCTCTATGTCTCTGTGTTTCTCCATTGCTGCCCTGTAAATAAATTTCTTCAGTACCATTTTTCTAGATTCCTTATATATGCATTAGAATATGATATTTATCTTTTTCTTTCTGACTTACTTCCCTCTGTATAATAAGTTCTAGGTTCATCAGTCTCGTTAAAACTGACTCAAATGTGTTCCTTTTTATGGCTGAGTAATATTTCATTGTGTATATGTACCACAACTTCTTTATCTATTCATCTGTCAATGGACATCTAGGTTGCTTCCATGTTTTAGCTATTGCAAATAGTGCTGCAATGAACAATGGGATACATGGGTATTTTTCAATTGTGATTTCCTCAGAGTATATGCCTAGGAGTGGGATTGCTGGGTCATATGGTGTTTTTATTCCTAGTTTTTTAAGGAATCTCCATACCGTCTTCCATAGTGGCCGTATCTATTTACATTACTACCAACAGTGCAAGAGCATTCCTTTTTCTCCACACCCTCTCCAGCATTTATTGAGTGTAGACTTTTTGATGATGGCCATTCTGACTGGTGTGAGGTGATACCTCATTGTAGTTTTGATTTGCATTTCTGTAATAATGAACAATGGTGAGCATTTTTTCATATGTTTGTTAGCCATCTGTATGTATTCTTTGGAGAAATGTCTGTTTAGGTCTTTTTCCCACTTTTTGATTGGGTTGTTTGTTTTTCTGGTATTGCGTTGTATGAGCTGCTTGGATATTTTGGAAATTAATCCTTTGTCAGTTGTTTTATTTGCTATTATTTTCTCCTATTCTGAGGGTTCTCTTTTCACCTTGCTTATAGTTTCCTTTGCTGTGCAGAAGCTTTTATGTTTCATCAGGTCCCACTTGTTTACTCGTTTTTATTTCCATTACGCCATGAAATTAAAAGACGCTTACTCCTTGGAAGAAAAGGTATGACCAACCTAGAGAGCATATTCAAAAGCAGAGACATTACTTTGCCAACAAAGGTCCGTCTAGTCAAGGCTCTGGTTTTTCCAGTGGTCATGTATGAATGCGAGAGTTGGACTATGAAGAAAGCTGAGTGCCAAAGAATTGATGCTTTTGAACTGTGGTGTTGGAGAAGACTCTTGAGAGTCCTTGGACTGCAAGGAGATCCAACCAGTCCATTCTGAAGGAGATCAACCCTGGGATTTCTTTGGAGGGAATGATGCTAAAGCTGAAACTCCAGTACTTTGGCCACCTCATGCAAAGAGTTGACTCACTGGAAAAGACTCTGATGCTGGGAGGGATTGGGGGCAGGAGAAGAAGGGGACGACAGAGGATGAGATGGCTGGATGGCATCGTTGACTCGATGGACGTGAGTCTGAGTGAACTCCGGGAGTTGGTGATGGACAGGGAGGCCTGGCGTGCTGCAATTCATGGGGTTGCAGAGTCAGACACGACTGAGCAACTGAACTGAACTGAGGAGGTGGGTCATAGAGGATCCTGCTTTGACTTATGTCATCGAGTGTTCTGCCTATGTTTTCCTCTAAGAGTTTTATAATTTCTGGTCTTACATTTAGGTCTTTAATCGATTTTGAGTTTATCTTTGTGTATGGTGTTAGGAAGTGTTCTAATTTCATTCTTTCACATGTAGCTGTCCAGTTTTCCCAGTACCATTTATTGAAGAGGCTGTCTTTGCCCCATTGTATATTCTTGCCTCCTTTGTCAAAAATAAGGTACCCATAGGTGCATGAGTTTATTTCTGAGCTTTTGATCTTGTTACATTGGTCTATATTTATGTTTTTGTGCCAGTACCATACTGTCTTGATGACTGTATCTTTGTAGTATAATCTGAAATCAGAAGGTTGATTCTTCCAGCTCCTTTCTTCTTTCTCAAGACTGCTTTGGCTATTCAGGATCTTTTATGTTTTCATATGAGTTGTGAAATTTTTATTCTAGTTCTGTGAAAAATGTAATTGGTAATTTGATAGGGGTCACATTGAATCTGTAGATTGCATTTGTTAGTATAATAATTTTCACAATATTGATTCTTCCTACCCAGGAACATGGAATATCTCTCCATCTGTTTATGTCATCTTTGATTTCTTTCATTAGTGTCTTATAATTTTCTGTGTACAGTTCTTTTGTCTCCTTAGGTGAGTGTATTCCTAGCTATTTAATTTTTTTTGTTGCAATGGTGAATGGGATTGATTACTTAATTGCTTTTTCTGATTTTTCATTGTTATTCTATTGAATGCAAGTGATTTCTGTGTATTGATTTTGTATCCTGCAACTTTACTAAATTCACTGATTAGCTCTAGTAATTTTCTGAGACTGTCTTTAGGGTTTTCTATGTCATGCCATCTGCAAACAGTGAGAGCTTTACTTCTTCTTTTCTGATCTGAATTCCTTTCATCTCTTTTTCTTCTCTGATTGCTGTAGCTAGGACTTCCAGAACTATGTTGAATAATAGTGGTGAAAGTGGATACCCTTGTCTTGTTCTTGATCTTAGGAGAATGCTTTCAATTTTTGACCATTGAGAATAATGTTTGCTCTAGGCTTATCATATATGGCCTTTACTATGTTGAGGTAGGTTCCCTCTAAGCCCATTTTTGAAGATTTTAATCATAAATGGATGCTGAATTTTGTCAAGGGCTTTTTCTGCATGTATTGAGATTTTCATATGGTTTTTATCTTTCAGTTTATTAATATGGTGTATCACATTGATTGATTTGCATATACTGAAGAATCCTTGCATCCCTGGAATAAATACTATTTGATCATGGTGTATGAGCTTTTTGATATGTTGCTGAATTCTGATTGCTAAAATTTTGTTGAGGATTTTTGCATCTATGTTCATCAGTGATATAGGCCTATAGTTTTCTTTTTCGTGTTGTCTTTGTCTGGTTTTGGTATCAGGGTGATGGTGGCCTTGTAGAATGAGTTTGGAAGTGTTCCTTCATCTGCAATTTTTTGAAAGAGTTTTAGAAGGATAGGCATTAGCTCTTCTCTAAATGTCTGATAGAGTTCTCCTGTGAAGCCATCTGGTCCTGGGCTTTTGTCTTTTGGGAGATTTTTGATCACAGCTTCAATTTCAGTGCTTGCAATTGGGTTGTTCATAATTTCTATTTCTTCCTGGTTCAGTCTTGGAAGATTGAACTTTTCTAAGAATCTGTTCATTTCTTCCAGATTATCCATTTTATTGCTATATAGCTGTTCATAATAGTCTCTTACAATCCTTTGTATTTCTGCATTGTCTGTTGTAACCTCTCCTTTTTCATTTCTAACTTTGTTGATTTGACTCTTCTTTCTTTTTTTCTTGATGAGTCTGGCTAATGGTTTGTCGATTTTATTTATCTTCTCAGAGAACCAGCTTTAGTTTTATTAACCTTTACTACTGTATAGACATTTTGATAACTTCTAATTTTTATTCTTATAAATAATGCTTAACCTTAATTACTTTTTGCTTTATTTATTTACAATAAATGTCTAGAAATTATATTATTAATTTATCTTTATTGAGATATAATTGACATATTTAGAAATTACATTATTTAAGCAAGGGACATAAACACTTTTAGGGCTTTTGGAATCTTGTGGTAAACTTATTTGATCAATTTGTACTGGTGTCAAGATAAGAATGTATATCAGAAAAACTACATTTTAAAAAGTTTTTGAATTTATTTTTAATTGGAAGATAATTGTTTTACAATGTTGTGTTGGTTTCTGCATTCAACAACATGAATCGGGCATCAGTTAGTTCAGTTCAGTTCAGTCTCTCAGTCGTGTCCAACTCTTCGCGACCCCATGAATCGCAGCACGCCATGCCTCCCTGTCCATCACCAACTCCTGGAGTTCACTCAAGCTCATGTCCATCGAGTCGGTGATGCCATCATACTATCTCATCCTCTGTCGTCCCCTTCTCCTGCCCCCAATCCCTCCCAGCATCAGAGTCTTTTCTAATAGTCAACTCCTTCTCATGAGGTGGCCAACATACTGGAGTTTCAGCTTCAGCATTAGTCTTTCCAATGAACACCCAGGACTGATTTCCTTTAGGATGGACTGATTGGATCTCCTTGCAGTCCAAGGGACTCTCCAGGGTCTTCTCCAACACCACAGTTCAAAAGCATCATTTCTTCGGTGCTCAGCTTTGTTCACAGTCCAACTCTCACATCCATACATGACCATCCATATACATGAATCAGGCATAAGTATACATAAATCCCCCTTTCTCTTAAACCTCTCTCCCACTCACTACATTTTTTGAGCTTTAGTCATTATAATACTTTAAAAATCTCATAATGAAATAGGCTAATATTTAATTTCTGTTTCTTTAAATATTAGTAGTGTTGAACTTTTGTCTACATTTTATTTTCAATAAAACTTTTCTTCCATGAACTGTCCTTTGTTGATCTCTTGATTGGTAAAATTTCAGAGAAGTAAAAAATATTAAAGAATATTTATTCCATAATTCAAATATAACTCAATTTTTAAAACTATCTCAAATTTATTTTCCAAATTTTAATCAATAGCTTATAGCAGTTATTAAATAATCATTTATATTATGACTCAGTTTCATTCATGCAAAATTTGTATGGAGAATAGGCTTATAATAAGGTTATTTATTCAGGTCTATGATTTATATCTCTGTTATTCAGACAACACAACAACATTTTCATTATTACTGCTATATAAAATATTTTAACTTTTGGAAAGAACTAGAAATTTCCTCATCAGTCTTTTCTTCATTTTATTTTTATATACTTATAATGTTTATAATATATGATACTTATTATAATTATGTATTTATTTTATAGATTAAGTATAGAATAATTTCTAACTATAACTTAGATATTCTCAGTCATAGTTCACACATTGGATATCAAATATGGCAGTTAAAAGATTCCTCAATACTTTAGGCTGAGTGCATACAAGTTTCCAAATACTATAGGGTTATTTCATAAAAGAAAAATAAGTTCTCAATTATTCAAAGAATTCTCACTTACATACCTGATGTTGTTGCATCAGCTGGTTTATGTGAAGCTATATACTTTCTAGTGTTCCACCTGAATCTTTTCGAATAAATCGAAGTTTGAACAATTGTTACCTTTGTGAAATCTTCAGTGCCTTGTATCTGAAAATCGACAGATTACAAGCTAATTTCTAAGTAAAAATCTAACAATGAAATGTTCTCTAGTAAGCTACTATCTCAGACCTTCTCTAAATATCTGGGCCTGAAAACTGACATTGTAAATAGATATTGAAGTGAAAGTCGCTCAGTTCTGTCTGACTCTTTGCGACCCCATGGATTGTACAGTCCATGTAATTCTCCAGACCAGAATACTGGAGTGGGTAACCCTTCCCTTCTCCAGGGGATCTTCTGAACTCAGGGATTGAACCCAGGTATCCCGCATTGCAGGTGGGTTCTTTACCATCTGAGCCACCAGGGAAGCCCAAATAAACATTAGATATAGCTAAATACTTGGATATTTTAGCTTTGTGAAAGTCAATATTCTCTATACTCTCACTGATTTTAAATTATTTTTTCCATTTTTATTACAAATGAGAAAAACAGTGAAGATTTAATTATCCATGACCCTTTAAAATATCACCCAGAGTATTTTTCTATGTGGCAAAAAGAAAGTCTGAATGTCAATGGATTTCAAGACATCTTCCAGTCCAAACTCATAGTGAGGAGAGCTTTATGCCCAGGACAGTACACAGAGTTGGGCAGGTTTGGGCTGCCTAAAGACTCTCTTTCTTGGTTATCTAAATTCCCGACCCAGAATCCCTAACTAAGCTCTATTATCATGTATTCAGGAATAGAGGTAGGGAGTACCATAGTTAAGAATAATGTTTCACTTCCTCTCACTGGCTATCAGATTAGTGGTATCCACGTGGAAAATTTTCTTATGACCATTTCTCAGTTAAGGATTCCTCTTACCTCCAATACATTTTGCTTGTGTCCCATATTTACCTTTTAAGCACTTCTATCATAAAGGGACATGGAACAACAGACTGGTTCCAAATAGGAAAAGAAGTACGTCAAGGCTGTATATTGTCACCCTGCTTATTTAACTTATATGCAGAGTACATCATGAGAAATGCTGGGTTGGGGGAAGCACAAGCTGGAATCAAGATTTCCAGGAGAAATATCAATAACCTCAGATATGCAGATGACACCACCTTTATGGCAGAAACTGAAGAAGAACTAAAGAGTCTCTTGATGAAAGTGAAAGAAGAGAGCGTAACAGTTGGCTTAAAGCTCAATATTCAGAAAAGATCATGGCATCCAGTCCTATCACTTCGTGGCAAATAGATGGGGAAACAGTGGATACAGTGGCTGACTATTTTTCTGGGCTCCAAAATCACTGCAGTTGGTGATTGCAGCTGTGAAATTAAAAGACGCTTACTCCTTGGAAGGAAAGCTATGACCAAACCTAGACAGCACATTAAAAAGCAGAGATATTACTTTGCCAACAAAGGTCCGTCTAGTCAAGGCTATGGTTTTTCCAGTGGTCATGTATGGATGTAAGAGTTGGACTATAAAGATAGCTGAGCCCCGAAGAATCGAAGCTTTTGAACTGTGGTGTTGGAGAAGACTCTTGAGAGTCCCTTGGACTGCAAGGACATCCAACCAGTTCATCCAAAGCTCAGTCCCGGGTGTTCATTGGAAGGACTGATAGCTGAAACTGAAGCTCCAATACTTTGGCCACCTGATGCAAAGAGCTGACTCATTTGAAAAGACCCTGATGCTGGGAAAGATTGAGAGCAGGAGGAGAAGGGGACAACAGAGGATGAGATGGTTGGATGACATCACTGACTTGATGGACATGGGTTTGGGTAGACTCTGGGAACTGGTGATGGACAGGGAGGCCTGGCGTGCTGCAGTTCATGGGGTCACAAAGAGTTGGACATGACTGAGCGACTGAACTGAACTGATCATAGCTGTAAACATTTATGGATCTATTTTTACATATTTCTTTTTGCTTGATTGAGAGATCTCTTGAGGGCAAGTTGCAAGACTCATTTGTTTTGAACGCTCTAGCATCTAGCACTGTGTCATGTGTGTGAAGTCACTCAGTCGTGTCCGACTCTTTGCGACCCCATGGACTGTAGCCTACCAGGCTCCTCTGTCCATGGGATTTTCCAAGCATTAGTACTGGAGTGGATTGCCATTTCCTTCTCCAGGGGATCTTCCCAACCCAGGGATCGAACCCAGGTCTCCCGCATTGTAGACAGACGCTTTACCGTCTAAGCCATAAGCCTAAAAAATACTTTAATTAAATCTAGGTCTCTCTTTCAATTTACTTTCTTTAGCAGTATTTTATGTGTCCTCTAGCAGGACACATTTTATGTGTCCTTTAGCAGAATTTTATGATTCCCGCAGACATGTACCTCTCCTACTCTACCCAAGTCCACACACATACATGCACAAACACACACATATACTATGATATTCCTTCATTCTCTCTTTCTTTTTATGGCACAGCTTTTGATTTTAATTGGGCTTCCCTGGAGGCTCAGACAGTAAAGAAACTGCCTGCAATGCAGGAGACCCAGGTCCTGGGGAAGGGAATGGCTACCCACTCCAGGATTCTTGCCTGTAGAATCCCATGGACAGAGGAGCCTGGTGGGCTACATCCATGGGGTTGTAAAGAGATGGACATGACTGAACAACTAACCACACACGTAACTCAACAGCTTAAATATGAGAAAGTCCTTCATTGTTACATTCACTTTCAAAGTAGCTGAAGAAATACCAGTAATACTCACTTCAGCTTAAGACTGAAAGAACTTTTTTACAGCACTGTTGAAATAATCCAGAGAGAGTAGTCCTGCGATATATACATGAACTGAGTAGGTCCTCTTTTGCTATTTACAATTGTACCAAAATCTGACTGTGGTCAAAATGTATAGCTTGGCCTGATTCATTGATAGTGAATAGGAACAGGTTGGTGTTTGGGCTACCCAGTGCTAAAGCAATCAGTGAACTTGGAGTGTGTGTGCTGTGTGTGTGTTCATGGCGGGGCAGGGGAATGGGAGAGAATGGGAAGGTGGGAAAGTGACACTTTTTCTACTATTAACTCATTGTTGGACAAATGGAATATTGACCTGAAGATATGAATCAATATTTCTTTACCTGATGACATGTTATAGGAATTAAGAAAGGAGCCTTATAAGCTTTGCGTAACTGACAGTCTTCCACAGCTCCATGGATGAGGATGACATAAATCACTGTTTCATCATAGATATCGGTTTTGGTATTCTTTGGTATATCTTTCACATAAATGTTACTGAGTTTTAATTGCATCTTGTAATTCCAGTCCTATAAGAAAAATACGATTTCACAGTCTATTGTTTATAAAGATTAATATAAATTCCTAAATAGTTAATTTCTAACAATACTTTAGTTCATTTTCATTCAGAGAGAAGGACAATTTCACATAAGCACCTCTTACCTCATAAGATAAATGTTCCCTGATTTTTTTGGCAGTAATAGAAAGCCCAAGTTTTAGCCACATTCTGTATTCAATGTGAGGACAAAATTGTTCAAAAGCTTCATACAAGTGATTTTTGGGGATAAAACATGTCTGGAAAAAAAGAGGATATAAACTTACTATTTCATTCTGTGCATTCATGATTCAATGAAATGAGATTTTCTCTTATATGCATGTAATATTAAAGTTAATAATACTTAAATTATGCAGATTCATTTTATTGCCTGAAAACCTAATAAAATGTATCTGTTTAGTAAATATTGGTGCAATCTTGTCGTATACTAAGTATTAAAAGGCTGTATGATTTAATGAGACTTCTTTATTATCTTATAGATTCTGAAAAAAATAGAAAACAAGACTCAAAGATCATTTAACCTTTTAAACTAAAGACATAAGTATTTCTAAAAACATTATTTGGGGGGAGCAAATGTTTTGGTCAGTAATAAAATTCTCATACTAACAGTGATTAGACTACTGACTCTTAGGAATAAGCTGCTATGAAGACACAAGAGATTGTGTTTGTTGGTTTTAAATTCTCTTGGTAATCAGCCATGAGTATGTTTGCTGGGTAATATAGTAAATATGTATTTATAATAAACTGCTAAACTGTTTTCAGATGAGGCTGTAACATTTTACCCTTTATTTAGCCACGTATGAGAATTTCAGTTGCTTAACATCCTTGCTAATACTTTGTGTTCAATCTACGTATTTTTAGCCAATGTAGTATGTATATAGTGATACCTTATCATGATTTTAATTTGCATTTCTCTGAGCATTAAAAGACGCTTACTCCTGGGAAGAAAAGTTATGACCAACCTAGATAGCATATTCAAAAGCAGAGACATTACTTTGCCGACTAAGGTCCGTCTAGTCAAGGCTATGGTTTTTCCTGTGGTCATGTATGGATGTGAGAGTTGAACTGTGAAGAAAGCTGAGCACCGAAGAATTGGTGCTTTTGAACTGTGGTGTTGGAGAAGACTCTTGAGAGAGACCAAGCTGTGAGGAGATCCAACCAGTCCATTCTGAAGGAGATCAGCCCTGGGATTTCTTTGGAAGGAATGATGCTAAAGCTGAAACTCCAGTACTTTGGCCACCTCATGCGAAGAGTTGACTCATTGGAAAAGACTCTGATGCTGGGAGGGATTGGGGGCAGGAGGAGAAGGGGACAACAGAGGATGAGATGGCTGGATGGCATCACTGACTCGATGGATGTGAGTCTGAGTGAACTCTGGGGGTTGGTGATGGACAGACAGGGAGGCCTGGCGTGCTGCGATTCATGGGGTCGCAAGGAGTCGGCACAACTGAGCGACTGAACTGAACTGAACTGAACTAAGCACTAATGATATTGAGCATCTTCTTCATATGTTTATGGGCCATTTGTATATTCTTTTATGAAGTATCTGTTCAAATCCATTGCCCAATTTTAAATCCTGAAGCATAGTTGATTTACAATATTTTATTAGTTTTAGGTGTACAACATAGTGATCCAATACTATTATAGATTATACTCCATTTAAAGTTATTATGAAGTATTGACCCTATTCCCTGTGCTGTACAATATATCCTTCACACATGGTAATTTGTACCTCTTAAGCCCCAAGCAAGAACACTGAAGTGGGTTGCCCTGTTTTGTCCTACCCCCTTTCCTCTCCCTACTGATAACCACTACTTTGTTTTCCATTTCTATAAGTCTGTTTCTGTTTTGTCATATTAACTTGTTTTATTTTTTAGATTCTGCATAAAAGTGATAACTTACAGTACTTGTCTTTCTCTGTCTTTCTATTATTTCATTAAATATAATACCCTCCAAGTCCATCCATGTTGTTGCAAATAGCATAATTTCATTCTTTTTTGGTTTAGTAATACTGTTACTAAAATCTTCTTTAGTAATACTTCTTTAGTAATACTGTTCTCAAATCTTCTTTATCCGTTCATTTGTTGATGGACATTTTGGTTGCTTTCACATCTTGGTTGTTATAAATAATACTAGTGTGAATATGGAGGAACATGGATATTTTCAAATTCATGTTTTTATTTTCTTCACATACCTATCTAAGAGCAGAATTCTTGGATCATCTGATAGCTCTATTTTTAGTTTTTTCGACCAACCTCCCTACTGTTTTTCATAGTGGCACAAATTTACATTCCTGCCAACAGTGTAGGTTGGTGGTGTTGTAGTTGTTTAGTCACTAAGTCATGTCTGACTCTTTTGTGACCCTATGATCTGCAGCTTGACAGGCTCCTCTGTCCATGGGATTTCCCAAGTAAGAATACTGGAGTGGGTTGCCACTTCCTTCTTCAGGGGATCTTCCTGACCCAAGGCTCAAACCTGCATCTCTGGCATTGGCCGGTGGATTATTTACTACTGAGCCACCAGGGAAACCTCGGAGGGTTCCCTTCATCCACATCCTCACCAATATTTGTTATTTGTAGACTTTTTGATGAGAGCCATTCTGACAGAGGTGAGGTAATAACTCACTGTAATATTGATTTGCATTTGTCTGATATTTACCAATGATGAGCATCGTTTCATGTGCCTGTTGACCTTCTGTATATCTTATTTGGAAAAATATCTATTCAGGTCTTCTGCCCATTATGTAACTGAGTTGTTTTGATATTGAGTTGTATGAGCTGTTTATGTGTTTTGGATATTAATCTGTTATTGGTCAAGCAATTTGCAAATATTTTCTGCTGATCAGTAGGATGACTTTTTATGTTGTTAATGGTTTCCTTTTCCACGGAAAGGCTTTTAAGATTAATTAGGTACCATTTGCTTGTTTTTGCATTTTTTTCCTTTGCGTTAGGAGACATATTCAAAAAAATATTGCTATGGTTTATGTCAAAGAGTGTTCTGCCTATGATCCCATCTAGAGTTTACAGTTTACAGCTTTACATTTAGGTCTTTAATTAATTTTCAATTTTGTATTTGGTGTGAGAAAAAGTTATAATTTCACTATTTTTATATGTAGTTGTCCAGTTTTCCCAGCAACACTTATTAAAGAGTCTGTATTTTCTCCATTGTATATTTTTGCCTTGATTTAGATTAGTTGACCACAAGTACATAGGTTTATTTCTGTATTCTCTGCTCTGTTCCATTAATCTGTGTCTCGTTTGCCTTTAGCTTCTCTTCTTTTCTCAGCTATTTGTGAGGCCCCCTCAGACAACCGTTTTGCCTTTTTGCATTTTTTTTTCTTGGGGATGGTCTTGATCCCTGCCTCCTGTACAGTGTCATGAACCTCCGTCCATAGTTCTTCAGGCACTCTGTCTATCCGATCTAATCCCTTGAATCTATTACTCCCTTCCACTGTATAATCGTAAGGGATTTGATTTAGGTCATACATGAATGGTCTAGTGGTTTTCCCTATTTTCTTCAATTTAAGTCTGAATTTGGCAATAGGAGTTCATGATCTGAGACACAGTCAGCTCCCAGTCTTGTTTTTGCTGACTGTATAGAACTTCTCCATCTTTGGCTGCAAAGAATATAATCAGTCTGATTTTGATATTGACCATCTGGTGATGTCCACATGTAAAGTCTTCTCTTGTGTTGTTGTAAGAGGGTGTTTGCTATGACCAGCGTGTTCTCTTGGCAAAACTCTGTTAGCCTTTGCCCTGCTTCATTTTGTACTGCAAGGCCAAATTTGCCTGTTACCCCAGGTATCTCTTGCCTTCCTATTTTTGCATTCCAGGCACCCATGATGAAAAGGACATCTTCTTTGGGTGTTAGTTCTAGAAGGTCTTGTAGGTCTTCATAGAACTGTTCAACTTCATCTTCTTCAGTGTTATTGGTTAGGGCATAGATTTGGATTATTGTGATATTGAATGGTTTGCCTTGGAAATGAACAGAGATCATTCTGTCATTTTTGAGATTGCACCCAAGTACTGCATTTTGGACTCTTTTGTTGACTATGATGGCTATTCCATTTCTTCTAAAGAATTCTTGCTCACAGTGGAAGATATAATGGGCATCTGAATTAAAATTGCCTGTTCCAGTCCATTTTAGTTCACTAATTTTTAAAATGTCCATGTTCACTCTTGCCACCTCCTGTTTGACCACTTCTAATTTACCTTGATTCATGGACCTAACATTCCTAACAAATCAATACTTTGTTTTAAAGTCTATATTCCTGATGTGTGTATTGTTACACAGCTTTCTTATTTCTATTTGCATGAAATATTTTTTCCCATCCCTTCACTTTCAGTCTGTGTATATCTTTAGCTCTGAAGTGAGTCTCTGGTAATCAGCATTGTTTTTTATCCAATCACCTAACCTATATCTTCTGACTGGAGCATTTAGTCTATTGACATTTAAAATGATTACTGATAGTTCAGTTCAGTTCAGTTCAGTCGCTCAGTCATGTCCGACTCTTTGCGACCCCGTGAATTGCAGCACGCCAGGCCTCTCTGTCCATCACCATCTCCCGGAGTTCACTCAGACTCACGTCCATCGAGTCAGTGATGCCATCCAGCTGTCTTATCCTCTGTTGTCCCCTTCTCCTCCTGCCCCCAATCCCTCCCAGCATCAGAGTCTTTTCCAATGAGTCAACTCTTCGCATGAGGTGGCCAAAGTATTGGAGCTTCAGCTTTAGCATCAGTCCTCCCAATGAACACTCAGAACTGATCTCCTTCAGAATGGACTGGTTGGATCTCCTTGCAGTCCAAGGGACTCTCAAGAGTCTTCTCCAACATCACAGTTCAAAAGCATCAATTCTTCGGTGCTCTGCCTTCTTCACAGTCCAACTCTCACATCCATACATGACCACAGCAAAAACCTTGACTAGACGGACCTTAGTTGGCAAAGTAATATCTCTGCTTTTGAATATACTGTCTAGGTATTGCCACTTGTTTTCTGTTTTTTTTTTTTTTTTTTTTTGCATTTCTTCTCTGTCCCTTTCTCTCCTTTTAGTTTCTTCCTTTGTGGTTTGATGATTTTCTTTAGAGGTATGCTTTGTTCCTTTTTTCTCTAGCTTTATGTGTGTCTAGTTTAGGTTTTTGACTTGTGGTTACTATCAGGTTCATATATGTTAACCTGTAACTAGATCTACTTGTTTTAAACCAATAGTCATTTAAGTTTAAACATATCCTAAAATTACTTTCTTTGCTCTCTTCTCCCAGGCTTTGTGTCTTTGATGTCATATCCCTAACTATTTATTCTAGTCCTGGTTAACTTTACATTTTTTTTGTCTTTTAATCTTATAATAGCTTAATTGATCCACAGGCTTTACTATATATTTGCCTTTACTAGTCGGTTATTTTTCCTTTCTTGACCTTTTTTACTGCCATCCCCAAACAACTCTTTTTAGTTCTAAAATTTTCATTTGATTCTTTTCTTCAATATTTCCTATGTCTTCTCTCATAAAGACTATTTTTTTCTTTAGTTGCTTGAACATGTTTCCTTTTAGTTCTTTGAATCTATCCTTAGCTCTTTAGTGTCTTCATTTAGTCCATAGTCTGGGTAATTTCAGGGTTGTTCTACTCCCCCTTTCCACATTAAGGGTCATGTTTTCATGTTTCTTTGCTTGCTTAGTAGTTCATGATTCCTGAAGATAAATTGTTGATATTCAAGATTCTGTTATCTTCCTGTGATCATTGCTGATGTTTGTTGCAGTAGACCTCTTCATTTACTGTCTGATAACCTTGACTTTGTACAGGTTGTGTTTTACGATTTGTTTTGTTTAACCAGTAGAAAACTCTAGGCATTTTCCATGATTGTGTAATTTCATGGTACTTAACTTCCAAACTGAAGTCTGCCAGGGCTTGCTCTCAGGCTTGTTTTAGTAAATTTAGAGTTAGTCTTACTAGGCCATGATATTTGCTCTTAAGGTGTATTCCTTCTGGTCGCTCACCTGCATGCCAGAGGTTTTAAAGTCTCTCTTTTCTATCAAGACAGAACCTTAAAATATCTCAAATCCCTGATACTCCTTGACCTTTAACATCTCTGTTCCATTCTTAGCAATCTGATAATTTAGTTTTGTCTTACCTTGTGCATTTGCAGCCTATCCCTCAACCAGGGACTTGTGGACCACACAGATTCCTCAGGTCTCCCTCTGTGAACTCTGATCCTATGCCCCACGCTACAGATTCCAATCTACTTTAGCTGCCACAATTTCTAATCTCTCCCATCTCAGCGCAGCAGGATCATTATTTTCCATTCGGATTCTTATTGAACTGCAGTCAGGAACTGTCCCAGTCAGAGGGTGGAGGTGGATGTGGAGCTTATCTCGTGAATTTCTCTTTTCTTGAGGTTTCCAGACTTAACACTGCCTCTTTTCCAATGGTTGAAAATATTTGCCTCATATATTTTGTCAAGTTATGGTTATTTATGGTAACTGTGCCCCTATGTTCTTAGTAACTTCCTTATATCCAGAAGCAAAAGGCTAGAGTATTTTAATGCAAATGTCAGGTATCATATAATTTCACTTATAGATATTCTAATATGCATTGTTGAATGATAGAGACAAAATTTTCCTTTGCCATCTTCTTCCTCCCCTTCCTCTTCCCTTTTTATTCCTTTGATTTGTTAAAAATTAAACGGGTTATTGGCCTGTTGACATCCCACACTAGATTTAGCTAATTATTTTCTCTTGGTGTCAGTTAACTTGTTTCCTGCATTTTCTGTAAACTGGTTGGACCTAGAGGCTTCAGGTTTTCTCTTTTCTTGTGCAAGAAGAGTCCATGGTTCTAGTACTTGTGTTGCATCAGATCATGAAGCATGTGATGCCCAGTTGCCATTATTTTAGTGATGCTAAGATTGTCCGTAGGTGATGTTAGCATGCTTTTTCATTATAAAGTGTTCTACTTACATTCCACTCAGTAGTTTTAGTATCAATTGGTGGTTATTGCGTAGGTCCATTATTTCATTGGGGCTGGCTAAATGGAGATATTTTAATTCTTTTATTCTACATTTATTGGTTTGAATTCTTCTATCAGAATAAGTTTCCTCATCTTATTTTTTTTTTGTAGTTTCTTTGAAAGAGTTCATAGAGGAAAGGAAAGATAAATGTTTAATTATTTCTTTTTCAAAATAAGCAATCCATTTTTAGAGACATAAGTTGATATCCTAGCAATCTTATTAAAATAAAAAACTTGATACCATTATCAACTTATGAATTTTTATATGTTTGTGGTTTTATTATTTACAGTCATGTTCTTTTTGAATTCACATTAGGCCAGTGGGAGCTCCTGTTGCTTTGAGGATTTTGTTGTGACTTGTGTGTCAGAAACTTCTGTTCACTGTGCTCAACTTTCTATTAATAAATCCCAGCTCTTTGACTTTTTCCCTTCTTTGCCCTCCAAATTATGGTATTGACATTTAACCTATCCCATCTAATTTCCCATGAGACATCTCATATAACCAGTTTCTCTCGTTAAATCCTTGTTCCAATATGGTAGGTTAACTTTTGCAAACCATTTTGCTAGGACACTACATTGTGTACATAAAGTTCTGTAACAAGTTTTATTCCTTTATTATTCTTATTTCTTAAAATATTTTCACTAGACTACAAATACATACAAATACAAAAATAACTTTAAATTTGGTACTAGATATTTAACAAGCTATAATAATAAGACATAAGGTGACATTTTCTGACCTCTACTACAGTTTTGCAGGTGGCAGAATAGTTCATGGGTGCATTAGTCAAGCAGTTTAGCTCTCCTATTACTGCCCCACTGATCACAAAGTCTGTATAAGTTATCTGGTAATCTTTCTCCTCTGACTCCCAGATTATTTGATCAATTCCCAAACCTGGCTTTGATCTTTGAAGCTGTTCAATAACAAAGAAAAAAAAAAATACATGTACCAGTTAACTTACCAAAAGTATTTAATTTATGGCTTTTCCCTTTAACAATTTTAATATTTACATATTGCCTGAAAATATGTATTACTCATAACTTTTAAAGTGAATTTAAAACATTCTTAAATACTCCCATCTTTCTGATTCTACCAACTCAACCAATTAATTCCTGTCATAGAATAGCTAAATGCCTAACTCAAATATAAGATAAATAACAGCTTATCTTAATAACTTTCAACCTTAATGCTGATCCTTTTAAAGTTTCTTGTTATCTATGGGAAAGTATGATGCTGGGAGCCAGCATGGGGAATCCCGCCCATGGCAAAGGTCATGAGGAAGGGGGCCTGGCAAAAAGCAAAGGCTGAGATCAGGCCTCAGGGGTACCCCTGGATTTTCCTGAGCATCTACCCCTAGAACCAGAGTCTGCCTGCTTTATTGCGCTATATTTCCACCTACTCTTCTGATGTAACAGGGGGCTATCCCCGACCACCTTTCTCTGGAAAGAGTTAACTTAAAGATCCAGATAACAGTCTCCTGCATATAAAAGGAGTGTCTCAGCTCAAACCCCTCTGAGGGCTCTCTAACTTGCCTGACAGTTAGAGACTTTTACAACTTGTGATAGTTTACAGACCCCAACTGTGAGAGGCACGAAGCTTAAAGCATCTTAAAGATATAGAGCCTTTTCTAAAAGGCAAAAAATTATATTGGTGATGGATTTCACTGTTGAGTCAATGACTGCTGCCAGGCCTCCATATTCTTTATCTTTTAGGCACCTGGAGGATATTAATCAATGTAATTTGGATATAGAAAAAGGAATATATTAGTTTTGATGTTAGCAACACTAGACTTTTGAGTTAATGAATTTTCTCTTTGTTATAAATCACTGCACTCCTCTTTTTTTGTTACAAATTGTTGTGTCCTTGCTATGTAAGAATGTAACCTTAATTAGTGCTTTCTGAGAGTGGCACCAGACTTTAGTAAGAACAACACTTTTAAGGCAAATAAGTTTTCTGGTTGACAGACCCTTATCAGAAAAGGGCCATAAAATGCTAATAGGCCTGGCTAGAAGATGATGTATATCACCTAAGACTTGTGTATACACCTGGGTATGCAGAGAGAAAGCCTGGTCTCAATAAGAGTCAGCTCTGCTGACACTGCATAATTTTGTATTATCCATTGATCTCTATGTATAACCAAAAGTATAAAAAGCTTTTCTGGTCGATAAAGGATGGGCAAGTGCCTGGAAAGACTGGTTCCCCCATGTCTTCTTTTCTTTCTTATTTTATTTTCTAGCTGATTCCCATATGGGGCATAGAGGCTAGCCGTGTCTACTTATTTGCCCGGGTTTCTAAGACCCACTCAAGAGGGAGCCCAAGACGGGGTACCCTCCGCTATTCAAGTGGGCACCGGTGGCCTACATAGGTGGTGCAAGTTTCTTGTCTTGAGACTTTATTAGCTTCCCCATAAACCAAGTTATTCAGCCTCTTTTCTCCACTAATTTTCCTACTACACTATTCTTTCCTAATCTCTCTTTTCTAATTAAATAGTCCTTTCTAAGACGCCGACTCCATTCCTGCTTCGAATTCCCTGGATCCACCGGGGCTGGACCCCGACAGTGTGGCTTAACAAGTGATAGCTGGTGTTATTCATTGTGTTTGAGGAAGAGAACTGTTGTTTGGATAGTAGCTGCTGTCCTAAAAAAAGGATTAATAGAATTCTTACCATTGAAAGATATTTATTCCCAATTATGTAATGTTTTTAACTAATGCTCACAAGTGCATTTATAAATATCTCTGCCTTACCTTTACCATGCCTGAAATAATTACATAAATTCCTTTAGGCTCATCACCTTCTTCAAATATATCATTTCCACAATCAAATGTTACAACTCTGGATCTTTCCTAAAAAATGTCACCAAATACATAAGCTATAAATAATATTCTAGCAGTGATTAGAGTTTACATTTTAATAAAAGTTTTATGCTTTAAAGTAAATATTACTCAAAAAGATCTGAGACATTGTATTAGTAATAAATTGTAAAAGAAAATAGAAATTATGGCTAAAAAAGAGAAAGTGGATATTAATGAATATATGTAATTTCAGGTGGGGTACTTATACATAAATTAGAAAACAATCTAACTTAGGAATTAGAATGTATGGAAAGGTGAAAATATTTCTTTGGATGAAAAATAATCTGGACAGATACAAGCTATTGGCACATATATGTCATAGATATACTTATGCTTTAAACAGCTGATGAGGTAATAAAAATTTAATCATTCAAAATATTTTAACCAGGTGAAAAAAAATATAATTGGTCTTTTGGAACTTACTAGATATAGTAAGAACAGGTTAAGTCCATTTATTTGTTCATCCCAGAAACACTTATTGAACACCAAGTATGGGAGATACAACATGATAGGCACTGAGTAGTCAAAGTTTAATGAGGAAAAAATTATAGAAGTGGGGAGAGGTGTAAAGGTAATAATTGTAATGTAATTATGCTATAATAAAGGTGTATAATGGAGGCAATGGTGACATCTTTGGTCCTCCAAACATAGGTTGGTCTTTTACTGGTATCTGACTCTAAAGCCTGCTTTTTAGAGAATGTTTCCAGAGAAGAAATCAGCAGAGGCAGTTTGGCGATGGTGGTGATGGTGGTGGGGGGTGCGTTGGTGAAAACATTTTACGATCAGTATATAGCACTCACAGAAGAACAGAATTTAAAAAGCATAGAGTTCTTGGGGTATCATGAGTGAAACAAAAGTGAAAGTGTTTAGTCACTCAGTCATGTCCAATTCTTTGCAACCCCATGGACTGTAGCCTGCCAGGCTCCTCTGTCCATGGAATTCTCCAGGCAAGAATAGTGGAGCGGGTAGCCATTGCCTTCTTCAGGAGATCTTCCTGAGCCAGGGATTAAACCTGGGCCTCCCGCACTGCAGGCAGATTCTTTACCCTCTGAGTTGGGGTATATGACATATGGATAACTAAAGGTGAAGATGGAGAGATAAGTAGGGGGCAGATTATGGGAGAACTTTGCATGTCATTCAAAGGGATTTTGATTTTGATTTTACTCTATAGGTAATCAAGAATAACAAAGAGTATCATGGCTAAACCTTTAATTTTTAAAAGATCATTTATTGGTACATTAAAGATATTATTAGCAGGAAATACAAATATTACCTGAATAAAGCTTATATGTTCTTTGTCTTTATCTAGCCATGGGATATGATAGAGTGCTTCATCAACAGTAAGAGGTTTATATGTAGGTTGAAAATCAAGTATGTCTCTTTTTTTGGCCATTATTATCTAAAACCACCAAAGTTAAGAAAGGAGATGAACAAAACTGGTGTTAATGAAATGTTTAAAACAGTTATGATTTTGTACCATTTCCTTTTCTTGATCTCCTGAGATTTCTGTTCTTCCATGGAAAACTTCAACCTATCCCCTCTTGGAGCATTTTTCTATGTTATCTTTATTCTGAAGTCATAGATTATTTTTAAAAGTAAATCTTTTTACGGAAGTATAGCAGATATGCAAAAGTGCACACAAGCCCTAAATGTCTGCTCAGAGAACATTTAAACATAAAAGCATTTGCATAACTATAACCAAGATTAAAAACATCTATTGCACCTTAGAATCCTCCTTTATGTTCTCTAGTCATTACTTCTACCCCAAATTAACACTCTTCTATTACCATGGTTTAGCTTTTGTCTAGTTTTGAGTGGTATCTGCATGAAATCAGTGTATGTACTTGTTTGTGTTCATTTATTCAACATTATGTTTCTGAAGTTCATCTATAACGTTCAGTTCAGTTCAGTTGCTCAGTCATGTCTGACTCTTTGCAACGCCATGGACTGCAGCACACTAGGCCTCCCTGTCCATCACCAACTCCCGGAGTTTACTCAAACTCATGTCCATTGAGTCAGTGATGCCATCCAACCATAATGTTGCAAGGAGCAAAAATTCTTTCCATGTTCACTGCTGTGTAGTGTTATGTTTTATCAATATACCACAGCTTTATTTATCTATTGTTGATTGACATTTGGGCTGTTCCAGTTTGGAACTTTTGAAATGCCACTTGCTATGAATGCTTGTTCACTGTACATATGTACACATTTCTGTTGTATACCTGATTATATAATTTAATGTCTATGTCTTAAGATATGTATATGTCCAAATTTAGTAAATTCTGCCAAACAATTTTCCAAAGTGATTGCATCAGTTTATACTCCCTTTCTAATGTTCCAGTTATTCCACATCATTGCCTACACTTGGTATTGTCAGGCTTTTTATTTTAAATTTTAAGTACTCTGATGATTATGTATTGGTATTTTATCTTAGTTTTTTATTTGCATTAAGCTTATGATGATGACACTTGGCATCTTTTCTTATATTTACTGGGTACTAGAATATTCTCTGTTGGGAAGTGCCTGTTTAAACTTTTTGCTGTTTTTTTAAAAACGTGAATTTTCTTTCTGTCTTGTTCTTATTGATTTGTAAGATTTATTATGAAAATAAGCCCTTTGTTGGATATATTTATTTTGAAAATATTCTCTACCTTTTTTGTGAACTGTCTTATCATTAGCTTGTATCTTTCTTTGCCTCTCATTTTCTGCATTACTGTTTTCTGTATTTAGTTAATTTTTTTTGTAGTGAAACAGTAGAAACTCCCTTCTTGCCTATTTTTATGTAATTTTTTAGTTATTTTCCTTTTTATTACCATGGGTATTACATTTAGCATCCTAAAATATAACTCTCTAATTTCAATTTATACCGGTTTAACTCCCATAACATACAAAACTCTGTTCCTTTAACAGTTCCATCCTTACCCCTTGTAGTTGACGTCACAAAATTACATCTTTGTATGTTGTCTATCCAAAACATAAATGAATATTTTAAAATGCCTTCATCTCTTCAATTATGTAGAAAACAAAGTATAACATTATAAGTCAAAGATATAATACTGCTAGCTTTTGGACAAATAGTTACTTTAAAAAATGTATTAGTGTCTTAAATCATGTAGAAAACAAAAAGTAGAGTCAGACATCATTATTACAACAATACTAGCTTTAATAATTGCCCATGTACTTACCTTTATTGAGGTTTTTATTTCTTCGTATGGATTTGAGTTATTATCCAATGTCCTTTCATTTCCATCTGCATGACATCTTTTAGCATTTCTTTCGGGGCAGGTATAGTGGTAATGAACCCCCTCAGCTTTTGTTTGTTTGAGAATGTCTTCATTTTCCTCTCACTTCTAAAAGACAGTTTTGCTGGATATAAGGTTCTTAGTTGATTTTTGCTGCTGCTGTTTAGTCACTAATTTGTGTCTGACTCTTTGTGACCCCAGGGACTAGCCCGCCAGGTTCCTGGATCCATGGGATTTCCCAGACAAGAATGCTTGAGTAGGTTGTTATTTTCTTCTTCAGAGGATCTTTCCAGCCCATGGGTCAAACCTGTGTCTTCTGCTTCGCAGGCAACTTCTTTACCACTTAGCCACCTCGGAAGCCCTCTTAGTTCACTACTTTTTTCTTCTAGTACTTTGAACATATCAGCCCACTTTCTTCTGGTCTCCAAAATTTCTGATGAGAAATCTGATGATGATCTTATTGAGGATCCCTTGTATGTGATGATTTTTTAATCTTTTGCTGATTTCAAAGTTCTCTGTCTTTCAGCAGTTTGGTCATAATATGTCTTGGTGTGGGTCTATTTGAGTTCATCTTACTTGAAGTTCACTGAGCTTCTTAGATGTTAATATTCATGCTTGGTATCAAGTTTAGAAAGTTGTAAGCCAATACTTCTTTAAATTTCCTCTCTGTTCCTTTCTCTCTCTCTCTCTCTCTCTTGTCTTCATGGGACATCTACAATGCATATGTTGGTCCACTGATGGTTTCTCACTGGTCCCTTAGACTCTGCTCACTTTTCTTCAATTTTTTTCTTTCTATTCCTCACATAATATAATTTCCATGGTCCTGTTTTCAAGGCAACTTGTTTTTCTACCTGCTTAAATATGCCTTTTAGTTCCTGCTACATGTGTGTTACATATAGTTTACCTTCAGTTCAGCTTAAGATTTAGAGTTTCTAATTACTACTGTGAATACAATATTTTTCCACATTTTCTTTAGTTGTGGAATATTTTTAATGTTGATCTTGTTTCTGGAAGCCCTGTTGAATTATTTTATTGGTCCCATATTATTGATTTAAGTTAATTCTCAGGGTGTTAGATTAAACAATCAATAAGCAATAATAGTTTTTCCATTCTCCAAAACTTTCATGTTTCAAGTTCCTTTTGTTTTTCTGCTAAGACCTACAAACACAGCTTTCACTACTTGGAATGAACTATTCATTCTTATTTTTTCCTGACTTTAATGGGAATATTGCTTAATGTTTTACCATCTAATACAATGTTTGCTCCATATTTTTAATATATATTCTTCATCTATTTGAGAATGCTACTTTTTACTAGCCTTTGAACATTCTGAATAAGAGTTGAATTTTATCAAATGACTTGTCTTCTTTGATCTCTCAATAAATGAGTTATATAGCTATTTTGGGAGACAAAACCTTTTTAGTTATAGCATATCATGCTTTGCCTATACTGCCAGATTCAATTAACTACTATTATGATAAAAAGTTTTATATATGTATTCACAAGTATAATAGCTTTATTTTTTTTTATACTATTCCCGATTTGGGGCATAAATTTTATACTTACAGAATGAGTTGGGACCCTCTCTATCTTTTTACATTTCCAAATACCATTTAAACAACTTGAAGAAAGAAAATGTAATTAATTTTTACCCTATAATTGAGTGTTCTTACAAATCACAGTTTCTATGGGAAAATTATTTTGGTGTCACAGATAATTGCCAGGAACATACTAATACCCAGTCTAGCCTAGGATGAGGAACGATTTCCTTATACCTTTGTTTTGGGTACAAAGCATAGAAAGATGTGGTCCCTCATTGTGGCAAGAAAGGAAAAAGAAGTTGACCACTAGAGTTGCAGGAAGGAAGCTCTTCTGGTAGGTATTTTTCTTTAGACAATTATTTTAAGTTATGTATTTACATTGCAGAAATGGCCTATATTGGAAAGGACTGAAAGCAGGTTAGAAGATCATAAATGACTATCAAGTAAGTATATTTGCTTTGAAAATATTCCACCATACCTTATTAATTTCAAAACCTTCAATTTTATGAAGAATGCCTTTTAATCTGAAAACTTTAACAATTTCTTTAGCTAAACTGAGCATGACATTAATCTCCTCCTTTGTTTTCATAGTGACAGCAATTTCTGGGTGATCATACTCTAAGTAGCCTGAAAAATAACAAAATATTTTCAAATGAAATAGGACATTGCTTAAATATTTCGTGTGGACAGTAAGCTAATATTTATTTTCTAAACCCATGGAGCACAATTCTTATCCCAGGGAAATGTATCTCTCCCTAAAGAGATTTCTGCAATCAATCAAAATTCACCCATAATTGCAGAGTTCTGCCTGACATTCCCTTGTCGGCAGCTCATACTATGTCTAAGCCCATGAAGAAGGACAGACAACCCTAGTCCTAGGATTAACAGTTATACTAATGCACCTACTCTGGACACTGAGAGGCTCTCCTGGGCTCTAGGTCTAAAGTTTATGACCCAATTTTTTATTCTGTTTGAATCAAGACTTCTGATGATGGATTGTGTGCTTAAACATGGCTTCTGATCAAGTCCTCTGCTCAATCTGGGTCATTTCCACCCATCCTGCCTGGGCATCTAGATGATGCTTCCATCTATGTTCTTCTGCTAATGTGATGTGTGTTCCTGGGTGCCCATGAGAGTTTCATCCACTTAGGAGTTTTTCTTGGTCATGACCTCTTGTCTGGCTTGACAACTATCTGCCATGCAAGATCTCTCATGATTGGGCTCATTGCAGGTTTGCTGTGTTCTTTTACTGTCCACCATCCGGTACCAAACTCTCTATTCTGAACATATAAACACTATGCCGTAGAGATGTCTGTCTCACTCCCAGGATTTGTCTTGCACTAAGACCATGACCTGGCACAATTCAGAGAACATGCTGTTGTCATGTTTGAGCACTGAGCCTTCTAGCAGCCAAACCAGCAATTCCATGAGATTCTGTTCTGATTTCAACTCATTTTAAAGCCTAAATCCTCAGATGGCAACTCTGTGGCAAACGGAGAAAAAAATAACTTCTTTCCTTGTGTTGCTCAGGATAGTACGTTTGGAAGAAAATAGAATTTATAGCATGATAAAGACATGTACAATCATGGCATGCTAATGTGTTTTCTTTAAACAGAAATGAAAAGGTCTTCATTGTCACATGAGGCAAAAAAAACAAATGTGGAGGGGTAATATTACACTATTCTCATTCAGTCAAGGATATGATCATGTTGATTGTTGGAGATATTCACTTTATTATTGATAAGAAGTAGATCTCCTCAAAGATCAGTTTAGTTCTCAAAACCATTTCCTCTCTAAAGGAATGATGATAAGCAGATGGTCCTGCTAGATCTTTAAGATGAGAGGTACCTACCTAGTTCTTTCATAGCATGTCCTGTGTTCTTCGTTACCCTCCTTAATAACATCTACAGAACAAAAGAAACGTTATTCCTATTGGAAAACAAACTGGCATAAAAAGCCTTTACATTTGCAACTGATTAATTTTTTACATAAATTTATAACTGTAAAGAAAAAAATATGATGGAAACTTTTCTGGAATTAGAATTGAATTTTGTGCATGTGTGCCAAGTCACTTCAGTCGTGTCCAACTCTTTGCAATGCTGTGGACTGTAACCCGCCAGGCTCCTCTGTCCATGGGATTCTTCAGGCAAGAATACTGGAGTGGGTTGCCATGTCCTCCTCCAGGGGATCATCCTGACTCTGGAATTGAACCCATGTCTCTTGTGTCTCCTGCATTAGCAGGCGGGTTCTCTATCACTAGCGCCACCTGAGAATTTTGTGCAATGAATTTTATTTTACTCCTGCAAGAGTGGTGGAGAGGATGAGAAGTGGCATTACTTAGGCTGATCTTGAGAAACCCAAAGGTAAGTCATATATTTTTTCTTAAATTAACTTACTCTAAGATACTGTTGATTCTGAAAAATACAGGCATGTGAGGTATTTCTCATTCAGTTTTTGAGAACCTCTGAATTTAGGAAATACCTGTGGTTTTCAACCTTAAATGAGACAGAAGTTTTAACCAAAATATGTGAGAGCAGAAATGAAGACTGAAACTGGCCACTATCTTAAATATTCAAGTTCTTTTGTATTTTCTACTGTGTATCCTCAGTATGAGTGAGTATAAAAGGTAACAAAATTCAGCAAAGTTGTTTTAAAGTTACAAGTGGTGAAGAGAGAAAAGATACAGTGATTTGTGTTCAACTACATATTGAGTGCTCAATGTTCTCAACTACAGAACTTTGGGCATATGACATATAGCATTAAAATGTTCTAAATTATCTTGATGACTGTCTAATTTCACTCAATGGCAAACTTAGGGGCACACTTCCGTGTTAATCTGACTCAACTGAGAAAATGAAAAATAAAATATAGAACTTAGGCCCTAGCATTCTGTTTGCTGTTTACTAGTTGTGTATGTGACTTTGGACATAATCATTAAGTTGGCTTCATTTCTTGGCTTCATTTTTCTCATCTGTTGTTGGGGTCCTTTAATGGACTGGGACCTGGCAGTCTGGAGGCGATGATAAGAAAGTGAAAGAGAGAAAGAGGCTGATACTCCCTGGTTTACGCAGAAAACCAATAAAGTCCCTGACACAGGACTTGTGTCTCTCACAAAGGCACTGGGCGCCCTCTCGAGGTGGGGTGAAGGCACAGAGCACCTTCTCGAGAGAGTCTTAGAAGCCCAGGCAGGAGAGTGAGCAAGACGGGTCTCTGCACTCCAAGGAATCAGCTGAAGAGAGAGAGAGAGAGAGAGAGAGAGAGAGAGAGACATGGGGACCCAAGCTCTGATGGAGCAAAGATGCTTTAATGATTTTTCTGTGAGTATATATAGGCTGTAGTACAAGAAGTTTCTTTCGTCAATGATAAAGATCAGAAAACCAAATGTACAGCAACCATTACCAAGGGAACAGGGATGATGATGGCCACAAGGTCAGGAGACAATCCATATCTCAAGAAAGGGGATCGAGACTAAGCAGTTTTGTCATAAAGAGAATGTTTACTAAAGGAGATTCAAGCCTGTCTCACACAATGACCCCAGTTCCTAGGAGCAGCGTGGTGTTCCACTTAAAAAGAAACAGAGGACTTGTGAGAAACCGCACGTAGGGATCCTCCTGTTAAACATTCCCTGACAATCGGTAAAAGGGGGGAATTAGATATGGTTTCCCTCTAAATAGGTTACTGGTACTTCTTTTGACTTGTCGGATCCCCATCCTTCATTTTTACTATTTACTGTGGGAAAATCAAGCATACAGAGACACAGAAGGAGCTTTGGAAATTATGAGGAGGGTCTGTCTGCTCAATCCTGCCATCACTTATCATCCACCAGTGTTTCCTATTTAATACATCTTAGCCCGATAGATCCTGGAACTTGCATTGAGAGAAGCTGATTTGTGCACATAGGTTTCATGACAGCTCCAAAAGGACCAAAATGTGTGCTCCAAGAGGTTCATAACTTGTTTTTTTTTTTTTTTGTTTTTTACTCATTCAAAGTATACAATTAAATGGTTTTTAATACATTCATGGTATTGTGCAATCATCCTCACAATCAATTTTAAAACATCTTCATCCTCCAAAAAGAAATTTTGTAACCATTACAGTTCCTCCTCATCCACACCCACCCCCCACCCCCAGCCATAGGCAACCAGTAGTCTATTTTCTGTCTGTACAGATTTGCCTGTTCTGGACATTTCTTACATATTGAATCATACTATAAGTGCTTTGTGACTATCTTCTTTCAGTTAGCATGCTTTCCAAGTTCATTCATGCTATAGTATTGATGCTTCATTCTTTCTATTGCTTAATAATACTAGTATTCCATTGTGCAATTACATCACATTTTATTTATCAGTTCAACAGCTAATAGACATGTGGGTTGTCTCAACTTTTTGGCTGGTATGAATAATGCTATTTACAGTAGTCAAGACATGGAAGCAACCTAAATGTCCTTTGACAGATGAATGGATAAAGATTATGTGGCACATATACACAATGGAAGCTGACTCTTTGCGACCCCATAGACTGTAGCCTATCAGGCTCCTCCGTCCATGGGATTTTCCAGGCCAGGGTGCTGGAGTGGATTGCCATTTCCTTCTCCATAATAAGAAGAAAATACTCTTATTTGCAGAAACATAGATGGACCTAGAGGAGCCTCATAACTTGCTAATGTGTCATAGACACTTCAGTAAGGAGTCATCTGAGTAATGTAAATGTAGATGGGTTTCTGTTTTTGCAAAAATTTCTCAGCAAACCAGGAGTCAGAGATCACCTCTACATATGTAGAAAGAAGACACGATGGGTGAGGGAAATAAACCATTTTCTTAGTATTTAAAGTTTTCCTTACCTGTTTAACCTGTTTAGAACTTGCAATCTTATCAATTATAGTCATTATATCTGCTTCGCCTTGGACATATCCTTTTAGTATAGCATATCTAAAGGACAGCTGATGACTCATCCTTTTATCTAATATTTGCAGCAACCTTGGTGTTACAAGCTGAAAAAACAAGACTATATTTAATATAATTTGTACAAAGTATGGTTGATTTTATGTTAGCTAGTTTAAAATAGGTAGTAATAAGAAATGACATACTCTCTGGTAACCATAGCAACTTGTCAAGATTCTTATTTTATTCACAGAATCTCTGTAACTTTGTGGCTAGAGCTATTTCCCCATAACTAGTAATATTAGATGCCTATGTGAAGTTAAGACTTTAGTTTTTACTTATTTCCATTGTAGAGAATTGCATGATATTTTAAGTGGTTTTATTCTTGGAAAACAATGTGGTTAATCTTCTGAGCTTAGGTCACAAAATGACTGTCTGTGAAGTACTGCCACTTTTACCTACTAACCCTCCCACTGAACTTTTCACTAGATGATTCATAGTTCATTTGAGTTAGAGCTCACCACAACTATGGTCCTTATTTGACCCCACAATTAACTTCTCATTGTTTCTTTGCTGAGGTCTCCAGCTTATCTGTCATCACTGTACTGTCTGCCTCCTAGCTTCAGCAGAACTGGCCGGTCCCTATATTTTCCTGTCTTTGCTCCACAGTGCTCCACACTCATACAGAAAATAGTTACTTGTTATATTGCTATAGAAAGACACATTAGACAATTAAATGTCATTTTAGATGCTGTGATTTTATAATACTATGAGTTTATATAACACAAAATGTGTATTTTTCAGTTTCTTAATTTGTATGAATATATACTACTTGCATTGTCACTACAAACATACATGGTTTGCTTTGCTAATTCCTATCATTTATTTCAGGTATTCATAAGAATAAATGTTACTTTGGGGTTTCCATGTGCTTTCTACTAAAAGGAAAGGCTGTGATGAGTATTTCCGTACTTTCATGTGCTAAATGAATCTCTACTATAATTTAGATATTCATAATACAATCTGTTATGAGACTTAACTTGTCAAAAGAATCTAAATATAAACATCAGCCCAACAGAAAGTGGAAACCACAAAACTAGTAAGCTGATTTTTATCCATACTTCATAAACTAGTTAGGAGAAATTTGAAGTTGCTCGATTTAATAGTTCTTTACCTTCAAAATGCGTAGGATGCGAAGAAATCTAACAACTTTCATAATGATGGCTGTTTGTACCAAATCAAAAATATAATAATTAATGGAATTTGTCTCAATCAGAATTACATCTATGATGCCAACTAATGTAATTGTTAGCTCAAATAGATTCCAGGCATGGAAAAAATATTCCTTCCTCATTGCTGCAATCTGTTGATTTAAAAAGAAATTGTACTACCTTATTTGTTTTTGCTTTCACAACATTATTTTTCATAATAACTGAAACATTAATAGTTAAGTTTTTCTCTGATATACCTTAAGACTCTACTTGTCTGAAATACTAATAAGTGATCACATCAACTTGAAATTAAATGGTTAAAACATTGAAGCATCTATTCCAAGACAGAAAATATTCAAAATACCTACTCATTCATTCATTATTTATTTATTTAAAAATATTTTATTGAAATCTTACTATAAATAAGCAGGTCAAGAAGCAACAGTTAGAATCAGGCATGGAATAATGAACTGGTTCAAAATTGGGAAAGGAATACATCAGGCGCTATATTGTCACCCTGTTTATTTAACTTATATGCAGAGTACATCATGCAAAATGCCAGACTGGATGAATCACAAGCTGGAATCAAGACTGCTGGGAGAAACATAAAAAACCTCAGATATACAGATGATACCCACTCTAATAGCAGAAAGTGAAGAGGAACTGAAGAGCCTCTTGATGAGGGTGAAAGAGGAGAGTGAAAGAGCAGGCTTAAAACTCAACATTCAAAAAACAAAAATCACAGCATCTGGTCCCATCATTTCATGGCAAATAGATGGAGGGAAATTGGAAACAGTGTTAGGTATTATCTTCTTGGGCTCCAAAGAAGCCCAAGTCACTGTGGATGCTGACTGCAACCATGAAATTAAAAAATGTTGCTCCTTGGAAGAAAAGCTATAACAAACCTAGACAGTATATTAAAAAGCAGAGACATTACTTTGCCAGCAAAGGTCCACATAGTCAAAGCTATGGTTTTTCCACTAGTCATGTACAGATGTGAGAGTTGGACCATAAGAAGGCTGAGGGCCAAAGAAGTGATGTGTTCAAACTGTGCTGGAGAAGACTCTTGAGAGTCCCTTGGACAGCAAGGAGATCAAACCAGTTAATCCTTAAGGAAATCAACTCTGAGTATTCACTGGAAGGACTGATGCTGAAGCTGAAACTCCAATACCTTGGCCACCTGATGCAAAGAGTCAACTCATTGGAAAATATTTTGGTACTGGGAAAGACTGAGGGCAGGAGAAGGGGGTGACAGAGGATGAGATGGTTGCATAGCATCACCAACTCAATGTACATGAATTTGAGCAAACTCCAGGAAATAGTGAAGGACAGGGAAGCCTGGTGTACTGCAGGTTCCATGGGGTCACAAAGAGTCAGACAGGACTTAGTGACTGAAGAACAGCAACTGTAACTAAGAGAGTGGGAACAGTCGAAAATGATTGTGGATTCCAGCTTGGGAAATTAGATATCCAGTGGAACTTTGAAGGAAGAGTAGGTTTAGAGATGATAAATTTATTTTGAATAAATTATTTCAGGTATTGTTTTGTTGTAGAGACCCAATCATCAGTTGTCTATATGATCTGAGGCTCTGAACAAAATCCAAGCAGGAGACATAAGTTTGGGAGTCATGAGACTATGAATGGTAGTTGATGCCAGAGAAGTGACTGAGATAGCCTGGCCCATGAGACTCTATCTTATAAGTCATGTCCGTGCCTCTTGTTTTATTTTCCATATCCTCCACGCAGATTTAACATCTCTCCAGTCTTCATCCTGACCAACCCGTCTCTAAGCTCCTGTCCTTAGGAATAGGGTTCCTTGTGTGTGTCCCATTGTCACTTCTGAGTTTTCCTTTGTTCCTGTTGTCTATTCCGCTCCATACTCAGATGTTCGGTCTCCACTTTTACTCCTATTCATTATTCAAAGCTCAGCTCAAGCATCTCCTTTCCTTAATAGACTTGTTTCTCTGACTCTACTATTCTGTATAAGAAATTCCCGTGTTTTCCAATAGCACCCTGTTTATTTCTTTATCATAATACTTAATATACTAATTTGTAATTTTGATTAATTTGTCTTTTTTAGCAACCTGATCCTCCTACTCACTATAATTCAGAGAAAGTGAAAGAGATAGACATATCTGTGCCAGGGAGAGCAAAAGCTTCATTGTAAATTAAGAAAATGTCATTAGTTCAGTTCAGTCACTCAGTTGTGTCTGACTCTGTGACCCCATGGACCACAGCACGCCAGGCCTCCCTATCCATCACCAACTCCCAGAGTCTACTCAAACTCATGTCCATCACGTCAGTGATGCCATCCAACTATCTCATCCTCTGTTGTCCCCTTCTCCTGCTGCCTTCAATCTTTCCCAGCATTAGGGTCTTTTCCAATGAGTCAGTTCTTTGCGTCGGGTGGCCAAAGAAATTGTCATACTTGTTTGTAAACAGTCAAGTGGTAGAGGGTTTAATGGTATAGGGTCATTTCTCTTGAGTGGGCTCTCGTTTGGCCAGGCTGAGGAAAGTCAATGTCTGAATCTAGGGAGCAGAAGATCAGATCCTGGTCTTTGTGAGGTCCTGTGCAAGACACAATTTAGCTACTGTAAGTCTCATTTCCTTCTTGTTGCAACAGAGTATAGGTGAGTTCTTTTTTTAGGAGCTTGAAAGAACTGCTATAAATAGTAAGACTTTATCTAAGATACCAAGTATTCAGAAACATGAAGGAGTTATTTGGAGGTCAAAGAATACAGCCACTCGGGCTTCCCTAGGGGCTCAGATGGTAAAGAATTTGCCTGCAATGCAGGAGGCACAGGAAAGGAGGGTTTGATCCCTGGATTGAGAAGATCCCCTGGAGAAGGGAATGGCAACCTACTCCAGTATTCCTGCAGGGAGAATTCCATAGACAGAGGAATCTGTGGGCTACAGTCCATGGGGTTGCAAAGAGTTGGACATGACTGAGCTGCTAACACACACATGCATGCACACACACACACACACACACACACGAGAGAGAGAGAGAGAGAGAGAGAGAGAGAGAGAGAGAGAGAATACAGCCATAGGAGAGGAAGAGCTTGGTATAAAATGATAGCACAAGCTTCAAAGGAAGAGAGATCTGTCAAATATAAAGTTGTTAAAGCCTCTGGCACTCCAATGCAGAAGAGTTATTATCCTTCCTCTGAGAAAGTTTTAAAATATTCATTACTCTAATAGGTTGAGGAATATTGGGGAAAAGTTTGAAAATATAAGAAGGGAAGTTTAAGGCAGAATTATATATCAGAAAGAACACAAACTTTGAGGGATTGGATCCAACTCTCCTATTCATTAGCTGTGTGACCTTAAACAAGTTACAAAACTTCTCAGAGACTCAGGTCCCTCATCTGTAAAATGCAAGACATAATATCCACATTAAAGTGTAAACAAGGATTTGAAATGTTATAATTGCAGTGATACTGATATAATGAATTTTTTTAAAGGCATACTACAAAGGGGGAAGAACTGAACTAAATAGAAAAAAGGGCGAAGAAAATAAGTGAAGGCAAGTTTGTAAACTGGGCAGTGAAGATGAATCTTGAGTTAAACAGAAAGGAGAGGCAAACACAGGATTGAACAGTTGGGAGTGTCCTCTCAGCTATGGGGATTTAGGCCAACCTTGATATTTTACAGAAGAAGAAACTGAAGCTGAAAAAAGTTTAGTGACTTGCTGAACAGCTAAGATTTTGTTGGAGAAAGCCAAAACCCGACTCAGGTCCGCATCTGGGCTCATTGTTCTTTCCAGTATAGTACGTGTTAAATGACTTTAGGGAACACTTTACTCTCACCCTCACCCTAGTACTAATGCTAACTCTAATTGCTTTATTTTTTCTTAACTCTGTGACATCTCCTATGGTTTTTCCAACTAGTTGGAATTTATTACATACAATGATTGAATGTGAATCCATTCCACTCCTCCCCAGTAATCATAGCTCTAATATTTTAATTTTCCAGTTATGGTTTGAGATTCATCCATTTTGTCCAAATATCAAATTTAACTCCTCTATTTAAATCATCTGGATAAAAATATTTTATATACAGTTTGATCCATATGAAACAATTTGTTGTTGTTGTTGTTTAATCGCTAAGTTGTGTCTGATTCTTTGTGACCCCATGGAGTGGACTGCCAGACTCCTCTGTCCATGGGATTTCCCAGGCACAAGAATACGGAAGTGGGTTGTTGTTTTCCTCCCCAGGGAATCTTCCCAACACGAGGACTGAGCCCATGTCTCCCGCACTGGCAGGTAGATTCTTTGCGGCTGAGCTCTTGGGGAAGCCCCATATAACACAATACTGTTGTCAGTTTGTGGACATATATTTCCATCATTTAACAGCTATCTTTACACTAAACTAAAAAAATCAAACTATGAAACATTTTTTAAGTATAAATGAATCTCTATCAGTCTACTTATCCATCTGTTTATTTATCTAGTATAAAAATAAATTTAAAAAAAACTCCAGGTGCTCACTACTTTGCTAAGCTGAAGGACATTGCCAATACCCTTGTAACTCACTCTGCACTTCTTTGACACACATTATTTGAACATATACAAAATCAGTCCTTAAAGTATAAATATTTATTATTGTCACTGTAAAAATCACCTTTAAAAAATAAAGTTTGTTTGAGGAGTGAGGGAGAATTTTATACAATCTTATAGAAAACTGTCTGTGCAGCTAGGGTAAAAAATGAAGTTATGAAACCTCCCTGTTAGACATACCACACACACACACACAAAAGCACATTTAGCTTTACCTTAAGTAGTGCCTCCATGATGTAAAATGCAAGAAAAGAGTAGTTAGCATATGTTAATTCTGTCTCATAGATATCGTTTAACACAGATATACAAGAAATTATAATAGGAAACATATTCATTAGTATAACAAGGTATCCGATGCACTCAAATTCATCAGTAAATACTATTTTATGGCATGCACGAAGAAAGCAATGTCTGCAAAAAAAGAGTTTAAAAAAGATAATTTTATCTGATAAAATAATTACACTGAATTAATTTCATCATATACTCAGTCCTGATCTAATCATCAATAGCCACAAAGCCCAGCTTAATTCTGAGAAGTAGCCGTCACTACCAAACACTTGCTGGCATTCTGCTTCAGATACTGGTCCTTTAATTTCCTCCTCTGTAAATGTCCTCAGGCTAGTTTCCCCTCTTTCTCTCCTTCTTTCCTCACCTCTCATTCATTTTTACTTATACTTTTAGTAGAAATACTTCAGATCATAAAACAGAGATAATTCAAACTAGAGATATTAATTTAAAAAAATCTCTCCCACCTTCTAATCAATACACTTCTCAGAGATGGCTACTATTACCAGTTTTAATATTGTTCCAATATTTTTGTTTAATAATCATTATCTATGAATGCAAAAAGAACTGTATCATGTATATTGTTCTATAACCTGCTTAGCAATGGATCATGAGCATTTTTCCTTGTCAAGGCATATAATCTGGCACAAATCCTAATATGTGTGGGAGTGAAACAGGATAGGTCCACATTTTATCAAAAACTTAAACATACATGCTTTGAAAAATTATTTTTATACTGAGTATGCTATAGAGTAGAATTGTGGGTAAAAGGATTTACTTTATGGAGTTTTAATTTTATTTTTAAATTATTCAAGTAGTATAATAATGCATTATTATTGCTAAAACTCAAACAAAATGATTAATCAATTATTGACTAAAGAGCAGGTGAGTGCTGATTACTTCGTTATTCTTAAAGTTAGACCCATGTTATGCAGGACCTGAAATTTTTACAATCTTTATGATTTGGATCCCTATTTAATAAAAATGAGATAAATCATAAATGCATATATGATCCTGTCATCAAATTGCAAAAATCCTCCAAGGTCTCAGGCAGTGCCAGAGAGAGGGAGACCTATAGAATATAAGCCTTGTTAATGTCAAAGTAACACTTCCCTCTCAGCTGTCTCTTCAGACTGTTTTTCTTTTCTTTTTTAAAAAATTCAGTCCTATTGAGGTATAGCTGACATGTAAAATTGTAGATATTGAAACTGTCTATCCTAGTGGCTTAATATACATATACTTTGTGAAAGGATTCCTCCCATTTAGTTAATTGACACATTCATCACCTCACATGATGTGTGACTATTTTGAGGTATGACTAAATTCTTTTCTCAATTATAGTCACCATGGCTTACATTACATCTTCAGATCTTATTCATCTTATAGCTGAAAGTTTGTAACCTTTTACTAATCTCAATTTCCCTAAACTCTCAGGTCTGGTAGGCTCTTTTTCTACTCTCTGTTTCTATTAGTTGACTTTTAAAAACCTATTATTTCATTTCATTTTACTTATTTTTAGAGTCAACATAAGAGTGATACCATGCAGTGTTTTTCTTTTTTGGTCTGACTTATATTTAGCATAGAACTGTCACAATCCAACCATATGGTCACAAGTGACAAAAATTCCTTCTTTCTCCACTGTATTTTCTTTATCCATTCATCCTTTGATGGATAGTTTATTTTTATATTTTAACTGTTGTGAATAATGTTACTATAAAATATGATTGCAGATTTCTTTCTGCTATGTTGTTTTTATTTCTTTTGGATATATACCCAGAAATGGGACTGCTAGATCATATGATAGCTTCATTTTTAATTATCTGAGGAAGCTCCGTACTGTTTTCCACAGTGGCTGTACCAGTTTACATTCCCACCAACAGTGTATTATGGTTCCCTCTTTTTCATGTTCTTGCCAATACTTCTTGGTTGGTTTGTTTTTTGTTTTTTTTTTTTTGATGATAGGCATTCTAACGGGTATGAGATGATATTTCATTGTGATTTTGATTTCTACTTCCCTGGTGGTTAGTGACACTAAGCACCTTTTCATGTTTGTATTGGCGTTTTGTATGTCCTCTTTGGTAAAATGTCTATTCAGTTCCTCTGACCATTTTTAATTGGATTGCTTATTTTTTGCTATTCAGTGTATGAATTCCTTATATATTTTGGATACTAACCCCTTATCAGATATGTTGTTGTTCAGTCGCTAAGTCATGTCAGACTCTTTGAGACCTCATGGACTGCAGCAAGCCAGACCTCTCTTTCCCTTACCATCTCCCAGAGTTCACCCAAGTTCATGTCCATTGAATCAGTGATGCCATTCAACCATCTCATCCTCTACCACCCTCTTCTTCTTTTGCCTTCAGTCTTTCCCAGCATCAGGGTCTTTTCCAATGCGTTGGCTCTTTGTATCAGGTGGCCAAAGTATTGGAGCTTCAGCCTCAGCATCAGTCCCTCCAATTAATATTCAGGGTTGAGTTCCCTAAGGATTGACGAGTTTGTTCTCCTTGCTCTCTAAGGGACTCTCGAGTCTTCTGCAGCACCACAATTTGAATGCATCAATTCTTTGGTGTTCAGCCTTCTTTATGGTTCAACTCTTACATCTGTACGTGATTACTGGAGAAACCATAGCTTTGACAATACAGACCTTTGTCAGCAAAGAGATGTCTTTGCTTTTTTTTTTTTTAATTTTATTTATTTTCTTTTGGCTGCTCTGGGTCTTTGTTGCTGCAGGCAGGCTTTCTCTAATTGTGGTGAGCGGTGGCTACTCTTGTTGCAGTGCTTGGGCCTCTCTTGTTGCAGAACATGGGCAATATCGAGGGCTCGCAGGCTCAGTAGTTGTGGCTCATAGGCTTAGTTGTCCTGCAGCATGTGAAGTCTTCCTACAACAGGGACTGAACCCATGTCCCCTGCATTGGCAGGTGGAATTCTTAACCACTGGACCACCAGGGAAGTCCTGTCTTTGCTTTTTAATATGCTGTCTGGTTTGTCATAACCTTCTTTCCAAGAATCAAGATTCTTCTTCCAAACAGGAACCATCTCAGGAATATAATTGCATCAGCTCCAAATGTCCTCAGCAGAATGTTGAAAACTGAATTATGGCTAAGAACTCTGTGCCAATAAATTTCTTCCCAATCTGGCCTTATGTTGCAGCCCTCTGGTCCAGTATCCTCAAGATCCATTCTCTTATATGTTCTATTAGTATTTACTGATATCAGTCAAATCCTGTAATTCTTTCAGTTGATAAGTTGTACTCTTCAATGCCAAAGAATGCTCAAACTACCACACAATTGCACTCATCTCACACACTAGTAAAGTAATGCTCAAAATTCTCCAAGCCAAGCTTCAACAATATGTGAACAGTGAACTTCCTGATGTTCAAGCTGGTTTTAGAAAAGGCACAGGAACCAGAGAGCAAATTGCCAACATCTGCTGGATCATCAAAAAAGCAAGAGAGTTCCAGAAAAACATCTATTTCTGCCTTATTGACTATGCCAAAGCATTTGACTGTGTGGATCACAATAAACTGGAAAATTCTGAAAGAGATGGGAATACCAGATGACCTGACCTGCCTCTTGAGAAACCTGTATGTAGGTCAGGAAGCAACAGTTAGAACTGGACATGGAACAACACACTGGTTCCACAGAGGGAAAGGAGTACGTCAAGGCTGTATATTGTCACCCTGCTTATTTAACTTATATGCAGAGTACATCATGAGAAACGCTGGACTGGAAGAAGCACAAGCTGGAATCAAGATTGCCAGGAGAAATATCAGTAACGTCAGATATGCAGATGACACCACCCTTATGGCAGAAAGTGAAGAGGAACTAAAAAGCCTCTTGGTGAAAGTGAAAGAGGAGAGCAAAAAAGTTGGCTTAAAGCTCAACATTCAGAAAATGAAGATCATGGCATCTGGTCCCATCGCTTCATGGCAAATAGATGAGGAAACAGTGTCAGACTTTATCTTTTTGGGCTCCAAAATCACTGCAGATGGTGACTGCAGCCATGAAATTAAAAGACACGTACTCCTTGGAAGAACAGTTATGACCAACCTAGACAGCATATTAAAAAGCAGAGATATTACTTTGCCAACAAAGGTCCGTCTAGTCAAGGCTATGGTTTTTCCAGTGGTCATGTATGGATGTGAGAGTTGGACTGTGAAGAAGGCTGAGCACCGAAGAATTGATGCTTTTGAACTGTGGTGTTGGAGAAGACTCTTGAGAGTCCCTTGGACTACAAGAAGATCCAATCAGTCCATTCTGAAGGAGATCAACCCTGGGATTTCTTTGGAAGGAATGATGCTAAAGCTGAAGCTCCAGTACTTTGGCCACCTCATGCGAAGAGTTGATTCATTGGAAAAGACTCTGATGCTGGGAGGGATTGGGGGCAGTAGGAAAAGGGGACGACAGAGGATGAGATGGCTGGATGGCATCACTGACTCAATGGACGTGAGTTTGAGTGAACTCCAGGAGTTGGTGATGGACATGGAGGCCTGGTGTGCTGCGATTCATGGGGTCACAAAGAGTCAGACACGACTGAGCGACTGAACTGAACTGAACTGAACTGACTCTTCCTGAAGCAGCCACTATATTTTCCCCTCCAGCTCTGTTGAGACTTGACCTGGCTAATTACCATGGAAGAATGAAAGGTGGTAGAAACTAAGAACAAGCTTTATCTCATGATGTCTCTGCAGCACTTAAATGTGATACAAGGTTATTGTTCTCCAGCAGAAGAGAGATGGCTACTTCTGTCAAGCCAGGGTATTCACGAGAATGCGGAAGTTCAAGATTCTCAGGTTTACCCACCCAAGTGCCACCACTTCAGATCTCATAGTCCTGATCTTTTCCTGTCAGAGGCCCAGCACTGATAGAGAGGCCCTGCATTTATTGTCATTGTACAGCTCTACCTGCATCCCTCCAATTAGATATATCAGGTGGCTCAGTGGTAAAGAATCTGCCTGCCAGTGCAGGAGATGTTGGTTCCATGCCTGGGTCAGAAAGATCCCTTGGAGCAGGAAATGGCAACCTGCTGCAGTATTCTTGCCTGGGAAATTCAATGGAGAGAGGAGCCTGGTGGACTACATGGGATCGCAAAGAGTTGGACACAACTGAGTGACTAAGCACACAAGCATATTGTCTTTTAATTCTGAAAACTTATGCTGAATTTTTAATTTTAAGAATTATATCTATTTTCCATTTTTCTATTCATTTTCTTTTGGTGATTGACCTTGCTCATGTTTGTGATTCCATCACTTGCTAATTTTAACATTTCAGTAATTCTTATAGTCCATATTGGATAATTTTAATAACTGAAATCTTAGGGATATAAATCTGCTGCTGTTATTTCTGCTGATTCACTTTCATGATTATTTCTTTTCTAGTGTGCTTGTTCATCTTTCATAGTGACTTCATCCATTGGCTAAAGAATTCAATTTTTAATCGAGCACTATTTAGCGCTTACCGGTAAATGCTAATATTTAAGTGCTTAGCTATCGTTATTCTCACCAACTTAGATAGCATATTCAAAAGCAGAGACATTACTTTGCCAACAAAGGTCCATCTAGTCAAGGCTATGGTTTTTCCAGTGGTCATGTATGGATGTGAGAGTTGGACTGTGAAGAAGGCTGAGCACCGAAGAATTGATGCATTTGAACTGTGGTGTTGGAGAAGACTCTTGAGAGTCCCTTGGACTGCAAAGAGATCCAACCAGTCCACTCTGAAGGAGATCAGCCCTGGGATTTCTTTGGAAGGAATGATACTAAAGCTGAAACTCCAGTAATTTGGCCACCTCATGCAAAGAGTTGACTCATTGGAAAAGTTTCTGATGCTGGGAGGGATTGGGGGCAGGAGGAGAAGGGGATGACAGAGGATGAGATGGCTGGATGGCATCACTGACTCGATGGACATGAGTCTGAGTGAGCTCTGGGAGTTGGTGATGGACCGGGAGGCCTGGCGTGCTGCGATTCATGGGGTCACAAAGAGTCAGACCCGACTGAGCGACTGAACTGAACTGAACTGAAGTGCTTCTACACACACAATTTATGTAATCTTTACAACAATCCTGTAAGGTAGGCAAAGGAGAACTCAACTAGCATATACTAGTACCTACTATGTGACAGTTACTTTGTCAAATGCTTTATCAGTTAGCTTTAAGAATATGACATAGATATTACTTTACCCATTTTTCAAGTGAAAAAACTGAGACCTGTAAAGCTCCTTCAGCTAATAAATGATTTAATAAAGACTAGGATTCCAAATTAAGCCACCTGACTCCAGAATCTGTATGACCCACTATGAGATGAATGATATTAAGAGACAGCCTAAAAGGTAGATTGACTATAAATCTTAGTTTTTCGAATCTCCATTTCTTAGTCACATCAACAGAAATAATTACTCAGATAGTTGCAGCTTAAGTCACTATTGAAGGCTTTAAAAGAACCATTGTGTATTTATTGATACTTCTGTTGAAAAGAGGAAAACCTCTCTTGAATCTAAGTAAAGAAAAGACATCCCAATTGAAAAGGAAGAAGTAAAATTATTTCTCAATGACAGGATCTTAAATATAGAAAATGCTAGAGAATTCACAAAAAACAAGTAAAACTATTAAATGAATTCAGCAAAGCTTCAAGATACAAGATCAATATACAGAAATGATTCATATTTCTATACATGAGAAATGGACAGTACAAAAATGAAATTAGGAACAAAATTTTATTTAAAATAGCATGAAAATACATAAGATTACATTTTACTGAAGACATGTACACTGAAAACTATAAGACATTTCTAATAGGAATTAAGATCTAAATAAATGAAAAGCCATTCTATTTCATAAATCAGAAAGTTTAATATTTTAAGATGACAATTTACAAGCTAGAGGCAATCCTTATGAAAATCCAAATGAAATTTTTATGTGCATAAAAAGACAAGCTAATCCTAAAATTCATATGGAATTGCAAGGAATCCTGAATAGCTATATGCATCTTGAAAAGGAAAAGTAAGGTAGATGGACTCACATTTCCTGATTTCACAATTATCTAGCAACTGTGGAAAACAATTTGGTGTTTCTTCAGTAAATTAATTAAATAATTTTTATTTTCATATGATCCACCAATTTTACTCCTAGGTGCATACCCAAAAGATGGAAAGCAAGAATTCAAACAAATATCTGTATATAGGACCATAGGAGCACTGTTTACAATAAATGTTCAGAGGAGTATGACTTACAATAGTCAAAGGGTGAAAATAACTCAACTATCCATCAACCAATGAATGGATAAAGAAAATACAGCACGTCCATACAGTGGACTATTATTATTCAGCCATAAGAAGAAATAAAGTATTGTTATTGTTGTGAAGTAGATGAACCTTATGCTACTGATGTTACAATATGGAAGAAACCTTATGCTGAGTGAAAGAATCTAGAAACCAAAGGGTGTGATGTTGTATAATTATATCTATATGAAACAGTTGAATAGGTAAATTCATAGAGACAGAAAGCAGACTAGTGCTCTCCAGCAATTGGGGAGAAGAGTGAATGGGGAGTGTCTGCTTAATGGGTTCTGGGTTCACATTTGGGGCAATTGAAATGCTATGAAATTTGATAGAGGAAATGGTTGTCCAATTTTGCAGATGTCCTAAATAACTCTGAATGGTACACTTTAATTAATCTTGTATGAAATTTACATCTATAATAAAAGTTATTACACTATATCTTTTTTCTTTAGGTAACTTATATATATATTTACATAGATAACTTAGTTGTAAACTACCTCAAAATATTTTACAAAGTATCCAGGATATAAATTTTAAAAAATAAATAGAAATGGCAAATGAACATAATAGCATGTCTAGTAAGGTTTAAAAGCACTGACCTTGATGGGATCCCTTTTTCCTTTTTCGTATTATACACCCAGTTGAGCAATACTCTTCTTGTAAAGACAAGAGTTTTTTTGCTTTCAGAATAATTCTTTATTGTCTCAGCATTCATATACCTTAAAAAAGGAAGAAGAAATCTTTAAACATGCTTTAAAATTTTTGAGATAAGTTTAATGCAGAATTATCAGAAGGCAGGAAAACTATTTTGTTCCATGATGACAGGAAGTGAGACACTTTCATAGGCATAGGTCCAAGTCACAAAGATGTTGATAAAGGTGGATTATATCATTGTGACGTTAGGTTGTGGAGCTTTAATTAATTAATTAGAAAGTATAAAAATTCACTTATTAATTAGAGAGTATAAAAATGGTTCAATATTAATCAGAGGGTATAAAAAATCATTCAATAAAAATTGGTTTATTAATCAGAGAGTATTAAAAAAAGGTTCCATAAAAAATTGGTTTATTAATCAGAGTATAAAAAAGTGGTTCAAAATAGAGAAGTCGTGCTTCAGGAAGAGAAAGCACATCATGATTAAAATACTTGGGATTCAAATATATGTGGGTTTTCATGTTGGATCCTCCATTATCTGGGTGGCAATGAATGAAATACCTCACTAAATTGTTTGATCTGTAGAATGGAAGTAAGATTACGAATGCCAGCCTGGGAAAATTAAATGAGAACATCTACAGGAGGCATCTGGCCCACCTCACATATCCCCCCATCTCTTTTCTTTCACCTTCTGGGCAAGTAATCAGGGAATTTATGGGGGAAATACAAGTGGTGAAGTAAAAGAGTAAAAATGGTTACTTGGAAGACTTGGTGCTCATAAACCCATCAAAGACTTTTGTCCCCAAGTTGCCTGTAGGTTTTTTCTGTTTTTTGGTTTTTTTTTTTGAGACAGCTCAGATCTGTGTGCTACATGTAGGTCTTACTCTTCATCAGAAGGAGGTTAGGGCTCCATCCCTGGGTGTGAGGCCCTACCTTAAAATGCAGCTTAATAGAAGGGCATTGCTGACTTTAGTTCAAAGGAAGGACTTGTTCTTCCTATAGCTTATAATGTTCTCACCCTAAAAGGTGGGCAATTTCTCTGTTACAGAGATAACTGACATAATTAAAAAGAAGGAAGTTAATCTGTTTTATGTGATTAATATAACAATGTGGTAATGGCATGGAAAATCATGAATGTATATATGACTTGATTCAGTTCTGATTGTTAAAATATTTGATTGAGCAACTATTATGCTTGATAAATGCATGGGGTAAACCATTTAAAAAAAATTACTGGACTCTATTCGCAAGACTTCTGAAGACTAGTGGAGTAAAATATGCCAAAAACAAACAGTTGCAGTTAAGTGTAGTAAGTGTTCTGCACAGGTAATAAATAAAGGGTCACTCTGGATCCACACAGGGGCTGTCTAATATAGTCCTGGGAAACCAGGAAACCGAAATTAATGTCTAAGTTTAGATTTGATCATTTTACGAGTTCCTGTGAATCCTAAAATTCTGTGATATCAGTGCATGTGATATTTTAACAGCCTAAATTATCATGTATATCAGGCTCCTGGGTTCCTATTTGATATGCTCTAAACATGTTCACTGTTTAGACTTGATTTAGGAAAACAGTATGATCTCTTTAACTGGATAGTGAGGTAGCCTGGCTTTGAATCTGGGCTCTGTAATTAATTAGTCAAATAACCTTGGGTAAATTATTTAATCTCTCTGTGCCTCACTTTCCCCATTTGCAAAATAAAGGTAACAATAGCACTTATAGGATTTTTACCACCTTGAATGGGTAATACATGTAATATATTTAAAACTGTATCTGACATAAGACCATAAACATAATCTCTATTCAAAGGATTGTTTCTTAGGTAATTACACAGGTGCTTAGTACAGGTCCTGGTACCTCTGTTTAAACTCCCTACTCTTTTTATCTTTAGACTTGTTTCCTTGCCACAAGATACCCTCAACACATGGGGTTACAGATAGGAATGATCAGCAAATGGTAGAATCAGGTCCAAGGCAGCCCAGCAAAGAAGCAAGTACTGAACTTAAGAGTAAGTAAGAGAGACTTCTGCTCTGATTTGAAAGCCATTTCACTGATCTTGATATTCCCAGGGCTGGCATATAGTTTTGCACGCATTTAGGATTCAGTATTTATCTCTTGCATGTCCAAATGAAAATGCAATACATTTCAAAATTGGCCTTTGTTGTCTGCTATGAACCATTTTGACCCTTAACCCCCTTTCCCCACAATTTGCCTCCTTTTTGTATCCATTTACTCTGGGTCCTCAGAGGCAGAATTTGATTCTGCCTTTGTGGATTTTAAGAGGAAAAATCAAGGGAGTGGACTGAACTGCTCTATACTGTTTTATATGTGTTCTCTATATGTTAACCTCTCTTGGAAAATGCAGTGTCCAGGACACTTTCAGATGTCATTTTCCATTCATTTAAAAATTTCTGCTGTACATGGTGCATCTGTCTTTAAAGTATGAATCTTTTAAATTGATCACATCTGCCCAGCCCTCTCCTTTTACTTCACTAACATCCATCAGGTCCCCTAAGCTTCTAGAGGGGCCCAGAGCAAGAAGGTAGATTGGGGCTCTTGTATCATATATGGAAATATAATGTGATAATGATTTGTATGGCTAGGCTTGAAATTGAAACTCTTAGGCTCTTTGACAATCTGTACTCACACTGCAATGGGAACATGCCCCAGTATCTGGTTGCTTCTCTTCCCACACAGGGGTTTATCTCTCACTACTAAACCTCCAGCCCAAAGAATGCTGAAGAACTGATGCTTTCAACTGTGGTGCTGAAGATGTCTGAAAGTTCTCTGGACAGCAAGGAAATCAAACCAGTTGATCTTAAGGGAAATTGACCTTGAATACTCATTGGAAGGACTAATGCTGAAACTGAAGCTCCAGTAGTCTGGTCACCTGATGCGAACAACCAACTCATTGGAAAGGTCCCTATTGCTGGGAAAGATTGAGGGCAGAAGAGGAGGGCATCAGAAGATGAGATGGCTGAATGGCATCTTTGATGCAATGGACATGAACTTGGGCAAACTTCAGGAGACGGTAAAGGACAGGGAGGCTTGGCGTACTGCAGTCCATGGGGTTACAAAGAGTTGGACATGACTGGGTGACTGAACAACAACAAGCCTCAAGCCAGTGTATGTGAGTAGACACCAGGCTGCCACACCTCTTAGGCTTTGAGGAGTGGACACCAAAGACCCGGTTTGCTTGTAAGATGATGACCTAGGGAAAAGGTGCACACAATCCTAGGACCATCTGAGCAGGAAATTTTGGTGTTCATGGTACCAGAAGAGAGATCTAGAACAAGAAGGCATGTCTGGGTCTAGGGTGGTCACTGCTGCAGCTGCGCCGCAGTTTAGCTCTTCCCTCGGCCCAACTGTGCATCCTTCCTCCTCCTGCGGGGGATGATCTGAGGGCACTCGCTAATACACTGACTCAGGAACTCACTGCTGGCTGTGGAGGCTTGCATCCAAAGAAATCAATGTAAGTATGTCGAGAGAGGGTGTGCATTGGGAAGATGTGCCTGGAGGGTTGAAGGAAGTCTTTGACCTCAGCTAGGTGTCTAAAAGAAGAGTGGTTTACCACAGTTTAGCTTTAGGAGCGGGGCAAAAGGAGAAAGAGAAGGTATCAGTCAGAAGGAGCAGCTTGTTCAAATGCACAGAGGTGTGAGTGACTGGAGCAAGTCTGGGAAACTGGAAGCAGGTGACTTGGCCTGATGGTGGATGGAGAACAGGCAGTGGCTCAAACGCATCAGACTGGGGGATCTCAGGTTACCAGACAAAAGCAGAAACTCACTCGCACAATTTCCTAAATGCCATGGCTTAGGATGAAGCTTTCTCTTGAAATCATACTTACTCTACCTTCTTCTCTCCAAAGCTTCCTGCTGCGCCTACCAGCACCTGGACTGCGCTCTGGGACAGAGTCTCACTCCCGTATTGTCTCTGGTAGCTCGCCTAAAAGGAATGTTGGATCAAATCGTTATATAACATGGATCAGAGTGACAACTTATGGAAAAATAATCCATGAGAGAGAAGTCAAAACCCCAAAATAACAGTATCTTTATTAAAAAATTTTTTTTCAGTGGAGTCCAGACCATGAGGTCAGTGCAGAAGGTGTGTCTGAGCTTTGTGTGGCGTGAAACAGATTATGCAAGAAACTAGGTTCCCGATAGATGTTAATTACGTTTTCAAAAATAAGTGGAGTTCTTGTGGCCAAATAAGCATGGGAACTGCTGCAAACTACCCCCACCTTAGAAGTTTATAATACATATTTGAATTTTAAAGCCTCTGAGAAGTTTTACAGTAAGGGATCTTGGTTTATGTCTTTCTTTAACTTCACTTAGCCAAATATTTTGACAACAGAACTCTCTTGTCTCCAATCTATTCCCAGCATGAGATGACCTGCTGTTATGGTGCAAAACACATTCATTTATTCATTCAGGCCATATACTGAGAGCCCACTCAGCTTCTGTGTGCTGAGCACTGTTGAGAATCGACTTCCTGATTTGGAACGTATGAAATGACTAAAGATTCCCAGTTCCATAAAAGACATTTTGTTTGCACAATTTATGAACACTGAAACATGTTTTGCTCTTGGAGGATACTAGAAAGGGATAGAAATAAATTTTAGGATGAAAGATCAAAATGCTAGTTGTCCATAATAACAAGAATTCAATAGAGTATCATTTCTTCTTAAACTTCATTAAAATACCTATAAAATAATGTAAACGTAAAATATTTCAGTATTCTCAAAGACAAACACTGCAGTCTGTAGGGAAAATAAGAAAGCTGAAAGTAATATGGAACTCATGAAAGCTTAGCAACACAAGTAATTGACCAGTTCAGTACTAGAAAAACATTAATTCTTAAATGATCATTTGTACCAAAATGTAAGAATTTAGAGAATGGCTGATTCCTAAAAATAACTGCCATCTATGAGCTCCCTAATATACTATTCGATTAACATAATAACTTTTGTTTTACATAAAATTATTTAATTCTTGCAACAGCTTTATGATGAAGGTATTCAAATCTGTATTTGATAGATGAGAAAGATGAGAATCCTCAAGGAGCTAAGTAGTTTTCTCAAGACCATATTAGAAACTCAGTTTTTTCTGAACTGAAAGCCTATCCTCCCTTCCTCCAGCTATACTGTGCCGTCTCTCCTTCGCCACTGTCTTGCCATGGAGTGGAGGAGATATTGCTCCCATTAACCTGAACTGGCTGAGACTTAAACAAAGAACTCTCAAAGGTTTGAAAACTATAATAGCCAATTAATACTGTTGGGAGCAGTGAATATTAGGATGGAGATTGCAGAAATCAAATCAACAAGCCAAGATGCACATGAAAATACATCTAGTACAAAGAAGAACTAAAAATGTACAAGGTGAGATGAAGATCTGGAGAATAGAACAGAGAGATTCAATGCACTTTGAAAATAGGACTTCTGGATTAAGACCTAACAGCATAAAATCAATGAAGATATAATAGTAGAAATAGGAAAAAAATTAAAGGGAATAAATCAAAAAGATACAGAAAGTATATATTATAGAAAACATAGGATATCACGGGAGGAGGACTCTAAGAGGTCATTTGGGTAGCATGTTTCTCCTTCTACAGATGGGGAAAATAAAGAAAAAAGAATAAGTTCTGAGCCACATATCATATTAATAATGAAAGCAAGACTCAAAATGGAGTCTCCTGCATTGATTTTAAGGGTTCCTGAATACTATATTTTCCTCAAAATAAAACACCTTCTGTTTAAGCTAATTTGAGTGGATTTTTTTCCTCTTTTCTTTTTGCAGTGAAACAAATTCCTAAGACAATGCCAAACTTCCCTTTACCTTTGTAAACAATCCATTAAGCTGTGCAGGTGAGCATAACCAAGATGTATTAAACAAGGGAGAAAGTTTTCAGTATAATTTTAGCTAATAACTTAAATTTTTAGTATAGTACTGGCACAAAAAACAGACAAGTAAATCGAAGAAACAGAGTAGAGAGCCCAGAAATAAACCCATGCACCTATGGTCAATTAATTTATGAAAAAGGAGGCAAGATTGGGAAAAAGACAGTGTCTATAATAAGAGGTGCTAAGGAAGCTGGACAGCTGTATGTTGAAGGATGAGATTAGAACATTTTCTCACACCCTAAAATACAAAAATAAATTCAAAATTAAAGGCCTAAATGTAAGACTGGAAACCACAGAACTTCTAGAAGAAAACACAGGCAGAGCACTGTTTGACATAAATTGTAGCAACATTTTGGGGGCTCTGTCTCCAAAGGCAAAACCAAAAATAAACAAGTGGGACCTAATTTAAACTTAAAAGCTTTTGCACAGCAAAGGAAACCATTGACAAAATGAAAAAATCTACTGAATGGAGAAAAATTTGCAAATGATATAAGCAACAGGCCAATTTTTTTTAAATGGGCAATAAAATACTAACTATTTGTGCCGACAAGAGACGTCTGTTGGCCAACTCCGTTGCTTCAATGTTAAGGTTATCATCTATTTCCTTGTTGCAGTGTAGACATTTCACTTTTTGATGTTCTTTTGTTTCTCCTTGGCCCAACTAAATAAAATACAGATGAAAACCAAAAAATAGTACATGAACATTAATGTATTGTTTAGCATAAACCTCAAGCAATTCACATACCAGTTTGGTTTAAGAACTCACAGAAAATCTGCTAGTTACATAAAAATGTTCAGATAACTTTTGTACTTACACAGTCATCTAGAAGGCAAATAACTGCCAGTTTTTTGGGGAAGGAATTGTATCATATCTTTACCTTTGCATGGCATTGGTAGAAGTTTACAAAAACGACTACATTTTTGATCACACTTTAAAGCACTCGTTCTGAAAGTGTGGTACCCCAGCACTGTAGCATCACCTGGGTACTGTTAGAAAGGCACATTCTCAAAGCCTGCCACAGATCTGCTGTAGCAGGAACTGTCCTGTATTTCACCCACAGAGATGTTATGGGGAGAGAGGTGGGAGGGGGTTTCATGTTTGGGAACACATGTAAGAATTAAAGATTTTAAAATTTAATAAAAAAAAAAACAAAAACAAAAAAAAACAAAAAAAAAACAAAAACAAAAAAAATAAACACATTCCATGATTCTGCTATAGCTAAAGTGTGACAACACTTGAAATTAACCACTTACAGTAGAATAACAAGTGAACATGGCTGTTAGGAGATGGGAATACGGATACCTCCATTTTATAGATGAGAAAAGTTGAAGCTTCAATAAAATACAAGTTCTATAAAAGATCACAAAGCTATTTATTAAGTAACAAAACTAAGATATGAACCCAGGTTTTCTGAGTCCAAGGCCAACATTCTGTAATACTAGAATATCTCTCATGTCTGCATCATAAAGAAGAGAATGTAGTTGTTTATTTATCTGCCTTCTGAAACAGATCAAGTACCAGAGTTTGAGTTTGCATTAGAATTAGCTGGGTAAATGGATTAAAAATACATATTCCTCAGACCAACTGCATCAGAACCTCCTGGATAGAGGTTAGGAAATCAAGGCTGTGTGCTCTGTCACTACAGTCATATCTGACTCTTTGCAACCCCATGGATTGTAGCCCGCCAGGCTCCTCTGTCCGTGGGACTTCCCAGGCAAGAATATTGGAGTGGGTTGCCATTTCCTTCTCCAGGGGATCTTCCTCACCCAGGGATCGAATCGGAGTCTCCTGCATCGGCAGGCGGTCTCCTGCATTGCAGGCTGATTCATTCCCGCTGAACCAGCAGGGATTCCATATTTTGAATAAGCTTTCCAGGTGATTCTAATGCAACCAGGTTAGCAAAAGGCCAGAGTTAGATATTGAGAACTACTATTAAAAAAATCCTTAGATTTGACTTGATACTTTTCTTAAGCAGAAATCCTATCAGTATTTCTGCAAACATAGGCCTTGATTCTGGGCCTCCATCTGAAGCCTCAAGCACCTCTTACAGGATATAAAATGGAGCTTTGCAAATCCTATTTCATAGCAACCAATTCTGTCCACAGTCTTAGCAGTTTTCCCTTCATATTGTGTGATGCAGAAAAACACTGCAGTGAAAATTGGACACGATAGGCAATGACAAAACCAGAAAAAGCAACGAGCATATCTCAGGACAACTTTTATTATTTCTCCAGCAGTCATGACTGCTGATAAATCATGTTCTCATATATGAATAATAAGTCTGATCATGGAGATTCTAAAGTATGTCTCAGAAGCAGGAGGTGATATTTCACTATATCTAATCTTATGATGTGTGTGTTAGTCACTCAGTCGTGTCTGACTCTCTGTGATACCAGCTTTTAATTCTATTTTATGATAAAAACTAACAGTAACCATAAACCAAGGCTTAGCAAGTACTTCAATATATAATGGCCTAAATAAATACTGAATAAATGCTGTCCATCCTCAGTCTAGCAAAAAAAATCTAGCTGTTTTCTAAAGCTCACTCTTTTATTTTTATACTATCTTTTTAAAGTAGCTCTTTCTTTTGAATTTACAATATTCAGTTCAGTTCAGTCACTCAGCCGTGTCTGACTCTTTGCAACCCCATGGACTGCAGCATGCCAGGCTTCCCTGTCCATCACCAACTCTCAGAGCTTGCTCAAACTCATGTCCATCGAGTTACTGATACCATCCAGGCATCTCATCCTCTGTATGCCTCTTCTCCTCCTTCCTTCAATCTTTCCCAGCATCTGGGTCTTTTCCGATCAGTCAGTTCTTCTCATCAGGTGGCCAAAGTGGCCAGCTTTAGCATGATTCCTTCTAATGAATATTCAGGACTGATTTCCTTTAGGATTAACTGGTTGGATCTCCTTGCAGTCCAAGGGACTTTCAAGAGTCTTCTCCAACACCACAGTTCAAAAGCATCAAATCTTTTGTGCTCAGCTTACTTTATAGTCCAACTCTCACATCCATACATGACTAATGGGAAAACAATACACATTTGCTATATTCTCAAAGTGTGTGTTGGGGGGCTCTTCCCTGCTAGCTCGGACAGTAAAGAATCTGCATTCCAATTCAGGAGACCCAGGTTCGATCATTGGGTAGGGAAGATCCCACAGAGAAGGGAATGACTACCTACTCCAGTATTCTTGCCTGGAGAATCCCATGGACAGAGGAGCCTGGTAGGCTACAGTATGGGGTCGCAAAGAGTTGGACGTGACTGAGCAATTAATACTCACTTTTCACTTTCATATACCCAAAAGGGTTGTCACTTCTACTTTGTCTCACAGTGATAATAAAATTCCCTAAGAACTGTGAATTAACATTTATAACATTCATACTTAAGATGAATCATATCCACTTTGAAGGAATAAACAAAAGATATTACTTTAAAAAATACTACTTGCTTACTGCATATGGGTTTTGAAGTATAATGGTTTTCTCAACTATGTTCCAATCTGCATTAGCAAGATCTCTGTCAAATTTGAGTGCAGAGGCTACAGATTTGGTTAGTTCTTGAAAGTGTTGAAATGTATAATACAGTGACTTATACTTTGTTGATGTGACATCACGAAGACCTTTGATAAAAAGAACACATTTTATAAATAGTGGATATCATTTTGATAGTATATACAGAATATATGCACATATATAGACATAAATGTGTAGGAGATACATACGTAGGAGGTAAAGATATACACATGTGTACATAGAAATATATGCACTTATATTTATTTCCTATGTATATGTAAGATCATATATATATTTGATATATATTTATTTATCTCCAGATATATATAGTTGACCTTTGAACAATATGGGATTCAGGGATGTCAATCCTCCATGCAGTTGAAAATCTGCATATAACTTTGCAGTTGTCCCTCCATATGTGTGGTTCTGCATCCTCAGATTCAATAAACTGATGGTGGGTTGTACTGAAGTACGTATGAAAAAAATTCACATCCGCTTATAAGTGGACTGACATAGTTCAAATTCATTTTGATCCAGGATTAGTGGTGATATATACTATATATACAGACCTCATTAAGGTTTGAAGGACTCTTACTATCAAGCACAGATTTCCTGTTTTTGAGACATAGAAGTTTCTTCGAAAAGCAATAATATTCCATGAGCAAATGTTCGCTTTCCTCAGTACAAGTAAACAGATGCTCTACAATAAGAATTTTAGGTTTATTTAGCTACTAAGTAGAACATCTGAAGGCCTTCCACAGTGGCTGAGTGATAAAGAATCTACTTGCAATGCAGAAGACGTGGGTTCGATCCCTGGGCTGGGGAGATCCCCTGGAGAAGAAACTGGCAACCCAATCCACTATTCTTGCCTGGGAAATCCCATAGACAGGATCTGATACTCTGCAAAATGTTACCCCTTTAATCTGTTCTTCTCATTTTACTATGTTAAGGCCCAGAAAAGAAAAAAGTAAATGGTAAAAAGGATATGGTTGCAAACATGAGAATAAAGATTCAATATTACCCATAAAGATGAAATTAAAGATTGGTTAAGAAGATGCCATATGAATGAAACAGAAAAGGTGATAGAGCAGTTAAAAGTAAAGCAGCTTAAAAGCATTAGAGGAATTTATGTTTAGTTTGTTAACTGCCATTACTGAGTTGTGTGATCTTAGACAAGAAATGTTAACTCTTTAGATCGCAATTTTTGGATCGTTAAAAAGTAGGAGGTTGAAACAGTCATACTGCATAAAGCAGTTGCCTCCTAAAACTGGTATTTCTGCTTCTACTCTCTTCATAGGCCCCAATCAGCTACCCAGAGTTGTCTTTTTAAGGACCTTATTCATAAAATTATACTTACTTGCTTAAAACCAACCAAGAAATCCATTTATCTCTTAGAATAAAATCTTAAAATTCAAGGTCTTTCACGATCTAGCTCTTTCTCTACCTCTCCCATCTGGACTTCCTCCACTATTGACATAGTTCTCAAAGGTTCCATCACCTTCCTCCTTTCCTTGAACACGCTTGGTTTCTAATGTCCTCGGGAATCTACCACATGTTGTATTTCTATTTTCTTTATATGTGGTTTGAGTAGTTTCATGCACAAATGACACTCTGATATTACCTTATTTGACTTGTTTACAGTCTGTCTCTCCTCTCTCCAATTTAGCTTCAACAATTCAGACTTGTCTGTCTTCATAATGCATCACTATCAGTTAGAATAGTGCCTGGCATGTAAGAGGCTCTTAATAAAAAGTTTGTTGAATAATTAAATAGACATTGTATTATTTCACTTAAACTGGACTAATGTAAATAAGTAATCTTATTTATAAGATTATTGCTTATTGGCCTAATGAACTTATCAGCCTTAATGAGTCATGTGACTTTATATTGAGATCCAATTTCCTTTTCAATTAGACACTTTTGATTTGTATTAATATGGCTTCCTTTTTCATTATTAGCAATTCTTTAGTATATTTGGAATATTTTTCTTTTTACTCAGGAATTAGCAGGGCTTACCAAGTTTAGTAACTGCCATTGGCAAAATAAATCTATTGACAATCAAGCTAATCAAGGATACTGACACTCCATGAAATAATATCTGGAATAGAAAAACAAACCAAAGTAAGTTTTCATCATAATTTTATATAATATACTCTATATTTACCAGCATAAATTAAGCTAAGTTGTACTGTGTCAATATTTGGGAAATATAACGACTTGCTTTTACAAGTATTTATATACTTATAAAGACATTAGGAAAAAAATTTTGTTCTTAATTTCGATTTCTGAACTTCCTGCATCCTGGGAATATCCCTGTACTTTATCAGTTCTCATCCACCACATACACTTCTGTGTACATAGCCACATAGTTCTCTGTTCAACATTACCAGCACATCTGTGTTAAATAATTCTCCCCACCTAGAAGAAACAATACAAGGCCTTGGTGTGTTGTTCTACCACATACTTTGCCTCTCTGGTATCCCTTCATTACCAGAAAAAAAGGGAAAGTGAAGTTGCTCAGTCATGTCTGACTCTTTGCAACCCCATGGACCGTACAGTCCATGGAATTCTCCAGGCCAGAATGCTGGAGTTGACAACCTTTCCCTTCTCCAGGGGGGTCTTCCCAACCCAGGGATCGAACCCAGGCCTCCCACATTGCAGGCGGATCCTTTACCATCATTACCAGAAGGGAGGAGCAATTGATGCCTTTGGTGTCACTTTCTTTTTTCTCCTCTTATATCTCAAGTTAGTCTCCACAGACAGATGAAGAAACACTTCTCAGTCTGTAATTACATATTTCCATTGATTTATGGAATTCTAACTTCCAGAATTTATTTTAAACTCTTAGCCAGTCCTCTATCTTTGGCTACAGATGGAAGTTAGAGACAGAATGTGAAACACACCAGAGGCTTTCACGGCTGCACACTAGGATCACTTGAGAAATTTTAAATATTGGTGCACAGGACGCTCTCACTGAATATTCCATTTAATTCCTCAAGGGAGCCACTCCAACACTGGTCATTAGGAAAATCAAGGTATAATCTACACAGAGTGAAATGTACTTGTGTATCTGATAAGTTTTGACAGTGCATACACCCATATTACCCTCAATCCTTTCAAGATGTATAATATTCTCATATCCTCTAAATTTCCCCAGGGCTGCTCCAATCAATCCTCACCAGACAAGAGACAACTACTGTTTCTATTTCTATAGATGGGATATGCCAATTCTAGAATCTTCATTTAAACTAAATATTATGTTTCTCATTGTAGTTTTAATTTGCATTTCCCTAGAGTAATGATGTTGAGCATTTTAATATGCCTAGTGGTATATACACTTCTTTTTGAAACATTTGTTCAACTCTTTTGCCTGTTTTTAAAATTGGGTTGCTTTTTTGTTAACAAAATTGTAGAAATTTTGAAAATTATATTCTGGATAGAAGTGTGTTGTCATATAGACGGACAACAGACACATGAACAGAAACTCAATATTGCCAGTTATTAGAGATATGCAAATTGAAACTGCAGTTCAATCACCTCACACCAGTCAGAATAGCCATAGTTAAAAAGTCTATGAATAATAAGTGCTGGAAAGAGTGTGGAGAAAAAGGAACCCTCCTACATGGTTGGTGGGAATATATCAATAAATTGGTGCAGCTACTATGGAGAACAGTATGGAGATTTCTTAAAAAGCTAAAAATTGAGCTACCATATGATTCTGCAGTCCCATTCCTCGATATATATCTGGAGAAGACTCAAATTCAAAAATACCTGTGCCCCACTGTTCACTGCAGCACTATTTATGATAGCCAAGACATGGAAGCAACCTAAATGTCCCCTGGCAGATAAATGGATAAAGAAAATGTGGTACATATATATGGTGGAATATTACTCAGCCATAAGAATGAATGAAATAACACCATGTGCAGTAACATGGCTAGACCTATAGATTAACATACTAAGTGAAATAAAGACAAATATATGATACCATTTATATGTGGAATCTAAAAAAACTGCAGAAAATGTGCATATCAGATATATGATATATGTATTATGAGTACTTCCTCTCAGTTTGTGACCACCTTCCATTTCAAAAGTTATCTTTTGATAAGCAAACATTTTTAAAGTTGAGAACTCCAATTATTACTATTTTTTTGTTTTAAAACCTTTTATCTATTCCAAGGCTGCAAAGGTATTCTCTTGTTTTCTTCCAGAAGTTTCAGAGTTTTTCATTTTATTTAAGACTATGATCCATCTCCAGTCAGTTTTACATATGGTGTGAGGTAAGAAATAAAAGATTTTACTTTTATTTATCTTATAACTGGAAGTTTGTACCTTTAGACTGCCTTTATCCGTTTCCTCTGTCTCCACTTATCATCTATGGAAATCACTAATATGTTCTCTTGTTCTATGAGTTCAGTTTTTTTTAGATTTTACAAACACTTTTTGAATGTTAAACTAAAATTTATGGACATATTTTTGGATGAATGCTTGACCATAATGTCTTATACTTCTTATATATTTAAAATTAATTGGCTATATATTTTTAAAGAATTTTTGCGTCATGTTTAATCAGTGATTTAATCAGTTTTTTTGTTTGTAACTATCATTGTTGGTGTCTAGTATCACACTGGGTGGCCACATAAAATAAGAAAGTGTTTCATCATTCTCTATTTTATGAGAGAGTTTGTTTAGAATTGTTATCATTTAATCATTAAATGTTTGGAAGAATTCACCAGTCAAGCCATCTCGGCTTCTAGCTTATGAGAAAATTTTAATTTATATACATATAATTTCTTTAACACATAGAGGGCTATTCAGATTTTATATTTTCTTTTGTGTCAGTTTAGGTGTGTTTTTTGAGGAATTTAACCACTTTCACCTAAGGTGTTGAATTGTTTGGACAAAAGTTATGCATGCTAAGTAGCTTTAGTCGTGTCTGACTCTGTGCAGCCCTGTAGATGGAAGCACACCAGGTTCCCCCGTCACTGGGATTTTCCAGGCAAGAACACTGGAGTGGGTTGCCATTTCCTTCTCCAATGCATGAAAGTGAAAAATGAAAGTGAAGTCGTGTCTGACTCTTAGTGACCCATGGACTGCAGCCTGCCAGGCCCCTCCGTCCATGGGGTTTTGCAGGCAAGAGGACTGGAGTGGGGTGCCATTTTTATTTATTACTCCTTTAATAGCTGCATAGTTTATAGTCATGGTCTTTTTCATTACTGATATCAATCATTTGTTTCCTCTTTCTTTCTCCCTCTTTTGTTCTTTTTAAATATTTAACATTTTAAGATAGTTGTAGATTCACATACAGTCTTAAGAAATAGGTCCTGTGTAATATTTAGCCAATTGCCCCTGAAGGTTACATTTTTCAAAGCTATAGTAGAGTATCACAACCAGAATATTGACAATGACACAGTCAAGATACAGAACAGTTCCTTTACCATAAGTATTCCTCATGTTGCCTTTTATAGTCACTTTTATTTCCCTCCTGTCCCCATCTCTTTATTCCTGCTGCTGCTAAGTCACTTCAGTCATGTCCGACTCTGTGCGACCCCATAGACGGCAGCCCACCAGGCTCCTCTGTCCCTGGGATTCTCCAAGCAAGAATACTGGAGTGGGTTGCCGTTTCCTTCTCCAATGCATGAAAGTGAAAAGTGAAAGTGAAGTCGTTCAGTTGTGTTTGACTTAGTGACCCCATGGACTGCAGCCTCCAGGCTCCTCCATCCATGGGATTTTCCAGGCAAGAGTACTGGAGTGGGGTGCCATTGCCTTCTCCACTCTTTATTCCTGGCAACCACTAATTCAGTTCAGTTCCATCGCATCTGACTGTTTGCGACCCCATGGACTGCAGCATGCCAGACCTCCCTATCCATGAACTCCCAGTTCAGTTCAGTTCAGTCACTCAGTCGTGTCCGACTCTTTGAGACCCCATGAATCGCAGCACGCCAGGCCTCTATGTCCATCACCAACTCCTGGAGTTCACTCAGACTCACGTCCATCGAGTCAGTGATGCCATCCAGCCATCTCATCCTCTGTTGTCCCCTTCTCCTCCTGCCCCCAATCCCTCCCAGCATCAGAGTCTTTTCCAGTGAGTCAACTCTTCACATGAGGTGGTCAAAGTACTGGAGTTTCAGTTTTAGCATCATTCCTTCCAAAGAAATCCCGGAGTTGATCTCCTTCAGAATGGACTGGTTGGATCTCCTTGCAGTCCAAGGGACTCTCAAGAGTCTTCTCCAACACCACACTTCAAAAGTATCAATTCTTTGGCCCTCAGCCTTCTTCACAGTCCAACTCTCACATCCATACATGACCACAGGAAAAACCATAGCCTTGACTAGACAGACCTTAGTCAGCAAAGTAATGTCTCTGTTTTTGAATATACTATCTAGGTTGGTCATAACTTTTCTTCAAAGGAGTAAGCGTCTTTTAATTTCACGGCTGCAGTCACCATCTGCAGTGATTTTGGAGCCCCCAAAAATAAAGTCTGACAAGCAAAATGGCTGTCTAGGGAGGCCTTACAAATAGTTGTGAAAAGAAGAGAGGCAAAAAGCAAAGGAGAAAGGAAACATATAAGCATCTGAATGCAGAGTTCCAAAGAATAGCAAGAAGAGATAAGAAAGCCTTCTTCAGTGATCAGTGCAAAGAAATAGAGGAAAACAACAGAATGGGAAAGACTAGAGATCTCTTCAAGAAAATTAGAGATACCAAGGGAACATTTCATGCAAAGATGGGCTCGATAAAGGACAGAAATGATATGGACCTAACAGAAGCAGAAAATATTAAGAAGAGGTGGCAAGAATACACAGAAGAACTGTACAAAAAAGATCTTCAAGACCCAGATAATCATGATGATGTGATCACTAATCTAGAGCCAGACATCTTGGAATGTGAAGTCAAGTGGGCCTTAGAAAGCATCACTATGAACAAAGCTAGTGGAGGTGATGGAATTCCAGTTGAGCTGTTTCAAATCCTGAAAGATGATGCTGTGAAAGTGCTGCACTCAGTATGCCAGCAAATTTGGAAAACTTGGCAGTGGCCACAGGACTGGAAAAGGTCAGTTTTCATTCCAATTTCAAAGAAAGGCAATGAACTCCCAGAGCTTGCTCAAACTCATGTCCATCGAATCGGTGATGCCATCTAATCATCTCATCCTCTGTCGTCCCCTTCTCCTCCTGCCTTCAATCTTTCCCAGCATCAGGGTCTTTTCCGATGAGTCAGTTCTTCACATCAAGTGGCCAAAGTATTGGTGCTTCAGCTTCAGTATCAGTCCTTCCAATGAATATTCAGGACTGATTTTCTTTAGGATTGACTGGTTTGATCTCCTTGCAGTCCAAGAGATTGTCAAGAGTCTTCTCCAGCACCACAATTCAAAAGCATCTGTTCCTCGGCACTCAGTCTTCTTTAAAGTCCAACTCTCACATCCATACATGACTACTGGAAAAACCATAGCTTTGACTAGATGGACCTTTGTTGGCAAACTAATGTCTCTGCTTTTTAATATGCTGTCTAGGTTGGTCATAACTTTTCTTCCAAGAAGCAAGCTTTTTTTAATTTCATGGGTGCAGTCACCATCTGCAGTGATTTTGGAGCCCAATAAAATAAAGTCTGTCACAGTTTCCATTGTTTCCCCATCTATATGCCATGAAGTGGTGGGACCGGATGCCATCATCTTGGTTTTTTGAATGTTGAATTTTAAGCCAACTTTTTCACTCTCCTCTTTCACTTTCATCAAGGGGCTCTTTAGTTCCTATTCTAATCACTAATCTGTTCTCAATTTCTATATTTTTGTCTGGCAACCACTCATCTGTTCTCAATTTCTACATTTTCATAAGAATGTTATACAATTCAAATCATAAAGTATGTATTCTGTTCTGAATAATTCTCTGGAGATTTATCAAAATTGTTGCTTTTATTAATAGTTTGTTCCTTTACACTGCTGAGTATCATTCCAAGGTGCAGTTGTACAACAATGTATTAAAGAAAGATTTACCTACTGAAGGAAATCTGAATTGTTTCCAGATGTCTGGTTATTATAAATACAGCTACTATAAAAATTCATGTACAGGTGTGTGTAGACATAAATTTTCCTTTTCCAGGCTAAATCCCCAGGAGAGCAATTGCTGTATGGTAGTTGCATATGTAGCTGCCAAATTCTTTTCTTTATTATTATTATTCTTTTCTTTTCTTTATTATTTATTTTTAATTGGGGGATAATTGTTTTACAATGTTGTGTTGCTTGCCAAATTCTTTCCCAGAGTGACTGTACTATTTGATATTCCCACTAGCAATCTATGAGTGGTCAGTTTCTCTGCATCCTTACCAGCATTTGGTGTCGCCACCATATTTTATTTTAGTCCTTCTAATAGATGGTATCTTACTGTTTTCTCAATTTGCATGTCCCCAATGGCTAATGACATTGACCACCTTTTTTTATCCTTATTTGTCATCTGTATATCCCCTTCAGTGAAATGTCTCTTTCTGTATTCTGTGTGTTGTACTCTTAAAAAGTTTTTAATTTTGAAGACGTGTAATTTCTTCCTTTTTTCCTTTTCTGGATTATGCTCTTGGTATCTTTGTGTTACGATAGGTCCCAAATATTTTACCCCAAGTTTAAAAAAAGTTTTCTGGCTTTACAATTTATATTTAATTCTGTAATCCACTTTGAATTAATATTTATAGAAGAAGTGAGACTTAGGCCAAGGTTCTTCTCTCTCTCTTTTTTTTTTCATATATGAATGTCCCATTCTTCAGCATCATTTTTAAGACATCATCTATTGAATTACTTTTGCATATTTATCAAAAATTGTTGGGGATGTTTGTGTGAATCTATTTCTGAGTTCTCTATCTTGTTCCATGTTTCTTTCTCTCTCTGGCAATACTACATAATCTCCATGGCTGTAATAATACCTTAAAACTGGGTATACTGATTCTTCCCATTTATTTCACTCTTTCAAAATTGTTTTTGTTGTTTTAGTTCCTTTGTTTTTTATTATTGAACGATTGTACATGGCATTGTGTCTTTAATTTTTGATTCCTTGAATCAATTGCTAGTATATAGAAATACACTTAATTTTTAATACTTATACGTTGAGGCCATACTAAATTCATTTATTAGTTCTAGGAAGGTTTTTTCCCCACTTCTTTTTGAAGACCCTTGGAATTTTCTATATAGATAATCATACTATCTGAAATAGGAATAGTTTATTTTCTTCCTTTTGAATATTCATGTTTTTTTTCTCCCTTTTTGTCTTATGGAGCAAGCTAGAATTTCTATCATGATGTTCAGTAAAAAGAATGAGGGTAGAGATTCTTGATTGTTCATTAATTGAGACATTCTTGGATTGTTCCCAGTTATAAGGAGAAAGCATCTTTCACTATTAATTATAATAATTTATTAATTATACTTGTAGATTTTTTTGTAGATGTTCTTTATCTACTTTAGGAAATTCCCTCTTATTTCTACTTTTTGAGAGGTTTATCATAAATGGATATTGATTTTTTTTATGCTAAGTGATTTTTCTTCATCAGTTGATATGATTCTATAAATGTCAATTAGATCCTGTTGGTTGATGGTGTTGTTTAGTTCTTTCATATCCTTGCTAATTTTTTTAGTAGTTCTAGATTCCCTCATGGCTCAGTGGTAAAGAATTTGCCTGCCAATGTAGGAGATGTGGAATTAGGCCAGGAAGATCCCTTAGACAGGGAGAAGGCAACCCACTCCGGTATTCTTGCCTGGGAAATCCCATGGACAGAGGAGTTTGGTGGGCTACAGCCCATGGGGTTGCAAAAGAGTCAGACACCACTTAGTGACTAAACAAACAAACAAAAAATACTTCAGAAACAAATTATGGAAAGCAGTGTTAAAGTCTCCAACTGTAGTTTGTCTATTTCTCCTCTTAGCTCTCAATTTTTGCTTCATATATTCTATATACTTGTTTGGAACATATTTAATTCAATCACTTAACTTGTGAGTAGCAGAGACAGGATTAAGTTAATAATTTAAGCTTTCATTGTAGTGCCTTTTTTTGAGTATTAATAAATTAGCTGTATGAGTCACCCAAATTAAATTAAAGGACTGCTAATTTCTTCTCAACAAATTACCACTACTGAAACATCCCTCGAAATGATTTGATTGACCAAAGTTTTATTTCAGAAGATGTCTACATAGCATCATCGTCGTTGTCATCAGAAGTCAGATTTACTGTACATTTACTAGATGCTAAAGCTCAACATTCAGAAAACGAAGATCATGGCCTCCGGTCACATCACTTCATGGGAAATAGATGGGGAAACAGTGGAAACAGTGTCAGACTTTATTTTTGGGGGCTCCAAAATCACGGCAGATGGTGACTGCAGCCATGAAATTAAAAGACGCTTACTCCTTTGAAGAAAAGTTATGACCAACCTAGATAGTATATTCAAAAGCAGAGACATTACTTTGCCAATAAAGGCCGTCTAGTCAAGGCTATGGTTTTTCCAGTGGTCATGTATGGATGTGAGAGTTGGACTGTGAAGAAGGCTGAGTGCTGAAGAATTGATGCATTTGAACTGTGGTGTTGGAAAGGACTCTTGAGAGTCCCTTGGACTGCAAGGAGATCCAACCAGTCTATTCTAAAGGAGATCAGCCCTGGGATTTCTTTGGAAGGAATGATGCTAAAGCTGAAGCTCCAGTACTTTGGCCACCTCATGTGAAGAGTTGACTCATTGGAAAAGACTCTGATGCTGGGAGGGATTGGGGGCAGGAGGAGAAGGGGACGACAGAGGATGAGATGGCTGGATGGCATCACTGACTCGAAGGATGTGAGTCTGAGTGAACTCCAGGAGTTGGTGATGGACAGGGAGGCCTGGCGTGCTGCGATTCATGGGGTTGCAAAGAGTCAGACACGACTGAGCGACTGAACTGAACTGAACTGAAACAATGTGTTAAGCTTTTATGTATATTTTCAATTTCACATAATACCCCTTTGAGACAGTAGAGACAGTAAGATAGCCAGATAGGCCTGGCTTATACCAGTTTGTCAATGCTGATCATTACATTTTCAGGAAGTTTATAGGCTGACTTATGTTTTCTTGGTGCCAATGATTATGGAATAGAAATTTGGCAAACACTCCCCCTTTCCAAGATAGTTACCTGTTAAATATTTACTAGCAAACCATTGGTATTATTGCAGACTGCTTTGGCATGAGGAAACAGACACGTGGCAGGGAGTGGGGGATGGGAATTAAATAACCTGTGGATGACCACACAATAAACAGCAATTAAAAATTTCAGAACCCAGATCCAAGTGCAGTGTTCATCATTACACTGGTCAGGACGTATGATGATGACACTGATTTTGATTGTCCAGACAAAGCGGAAATTAGTTAAAAGGAAAGAGGGGTGTGAAAGTGTTAGTTGTACAGTCGTGTCCAACTCTTTGCAACCCCATGAATTGGGGCCCGCCAGGCTCATCTGTGCATGGGATTTTCCAGGCAAGAATACTGGAATGGGTTGCCATTCCCTTCTCCAGGGGATCTTCCTAACCCAGGGATTGAACCCGAGTCTCCTGCATTGCAGGAGCCACTAGGGAAGACTAAAAAGAAAGAGGAGGTCATGTAATGTTAGGTACTTTGGTTTTTAAAACAGTCTTCGAATATTTAGTTTTTTTTAAATGCTTGATTATTATTTACTTAGATACATAATAATAACCTTGACACAGTTCCCTTTACTCTTAGAATTTATGTTAAAAAAAACCTCACAATGGAAGTGTTAGATGTGTTGTGATGTCTACATAGAATATTTCTTAAAGAGTTCCTTGAAATTATCTTATTTTGAGATATGATAGAGGGATAGTCACACTTTATGTTCTACTGGGAAGAATTTGGGGGTTCTATCTTAAGAGTTAACTTTCTCTAATAATTAAAATGTTTTGGTTTCTAGATGTGGCTTTATAAAGTTACAGAAGGCAATACAACCATTCATAAATAGGTTTCTGCTTGTAAGTAGGTATTAGGAGTAAATTAAAAAGGAAACATTTGTTGAGTGCATACTCTGTATCAGGTACTATTTTAAATGATTTGTAAGTTTTCCCTTAACTTTCACAGTAAACCGATTTTTTAGGAGTGTGATGAAGGAGTTTAAGGGTATCTAAGCTAGAATGAGGAAGAGGAAAGTTGCCAGTTGTTTTTTCCCTCCCTGGTTTCCCCATCACAGCTAAATCAATCCCACAGTCCAAGTGGGGTTGAGCGATCTACTACGATAGCATACTTTAGTACACCGAAACAGTTTTCATAAAATATTCAAATAGAAAAACCACATCTTTCTTTACTTGAGATTTCTCCCTCTCAGATCCAAGAGATTTTTCAAAGTAGGCAAGCAGAAGAGCCAAGTTTATATTAGGAGTCCCTTTCATTTCGCTCCAGACCATTATGAATGCCCAGCGCCAGCTGAAACCATGACCAAGTTGAGACAAAAGAGGGCTCAGTAATAGAAAGACCAGAAGTCTAAAAGGCAAAACAGATTTTAAAAAGTTATTTTTGTCGTAGAAATTTCTTTCCATCTCATTCTATACTACTACAATCTATTCCCTGTGAAATTGCCAACTCTCAGAAGAATGAGCCATCTTTCACACACTTCTGGCATTCCACCAAAGGAAAGCAGAAGGGCATCCCATGCACAAACATGCCAAGGGAATGGGATTATTCTTTTCTTTCTTTCTGTTAGCTAAGCAGTAGAATAATTCCACATCACCATTAAGTGGTGCTTCTTCAGGTAGAAAAGAAAGTGCTAAAAATTTTTATAGATCTACTCTACTCTAGATCCCAGAAACAGATAAAAGCAAATTTAATAAATGGGAGAGAAAACAATATTCTCTCTTTTTCTTCATAGATTTTAATCATACTGAATTTGCCCAGTATCAGTTAATTCATTTCTATTTCTTCTTTCAGTCACAGATAGTTCTTATATTTTATACTAATTGTACCTGATAATTTGCGATGAATTTCCATTTACTTGGCACTGGATGACTTAATGTTGTTATTTAGTCCCTAAGTTGTGTTGGACTCTTTTGCAGCCCCATGGACTGTAGCCAGCTAGGCTCCTCTATCCCTGGGATTCTCCAGGCAAGAATACTGGAGTGGGTTGCCATTTCCTTCTCTAGGGGATCTTCCTGACCCAGGGATCAAGCCTACATCTCCTGCATTGACAGGCAGATTCTTTACCACTGAGCAACCAGGGAAGCCCAACTTAATGTTGAGTCCCAACTAATTTTCCTAGAATGCTAACAATGTGGGTGATATAATTGTTATAGTGGTTTTCCTCTTCTATAATATCTCCTTTTCAGTTATGTAAGCAGACGGCTTTCTGAAAGCCTTTTAACATTGGAAAAGGGGCCACAAAACTTATTTAGGCAAAAATGACATTTACAAGGAGGACTTCCTTATGATTTTCATTTTTATTTATTTATTTAGACATGAGATAATTTTATTTTTATCTTTTATGAATCAAAGCTAGAAAAATGGTACCTTGATCTTCAATACTTTATCTTAATGAAAAGTAACAACACAGCAGAATGCTGGAATCATAAGAACACTGAACAGAGCAGATAAATGATATGAAATAATAGTGAATAATTATTTAAAAGGAAAGAAAGACTATTTTTCTTTCTTAATTTTTATTGGAATATAGTTGATTTACAGTGCTGTGTTAGCTTTAGGCATACAGCAAAGTGAATCAGTTATACATATACAAATATCACTCTTTTTTTATTCTCTCCCATATAGGCCATTCTAGAGTACTGAGTAGAGTTCCCTGTGCTATACAGTAGGTCTTTATTAATTATCTATTTTATATCTGGTGGTGGTGGTTTAGTCGCTAAGTCATGTCCCACTCTTGCGACCCCAGTACTGTAGCCCACCAGACTTCTCTGTCCATGGAGTTTCCCAGGCAAGAATACTAGAATTGGTTGCCATTTCTTTCTCCAAGGGATCTTCCCAACCCAGGAATCAAACCCAGGCCTCCTTCATTGCAGGCAGTGTGTAAATGTCAATCCTGGTCTCCCAATTTGTCCCACTCTGATTTTTAAAAAGTTATTTCCAACTATACTTTATTAATACAAATTATCTGTCACAAAATATTAAGCAAATAAAACAAGTTAACATTTTAATTTATAATAGGTGTCTAACTTCATGAAACCTCATAGAATAAAAAACAATATAAAACTCTGGAGGAAGTATGTGAAATATTAGTAGTGTTCGCCTCTAGGTAGTAAAGATTATGAGAGTTTTTTCTTTTTTTCAAAAACTTTACAACATGCTTGCATTGTTTTGAAATGCCGTTAAAAATCAAAAACACTAAGTGTTAATTTGCTGATGATTCCTTGGAAAATTTGAGTGAATTCTTCATTCCAGAATAAAACATTTCTGTCATTTAAAGAATATCTTCAGGATTAGTCAATGTTACATAAATAGAAAATTTCAAATGGCTTTCTTACCTGAACATAATAAGTGTTAAGTAGATATTTAATGAATAATATATATCAGAAAATGATATATATAAATATGTATGTGCAGGAATTAGAAGTCCAGTGAAAGTAAACACCATAAGAAAAGCAACAAATGATAGACAATTCCAGAATCTGCATTTTTAGAAAAAAATTAAATATAGTTGGTATAGTTAATTAAGTTAACATAGTCAATGCAAGGCTTATCTATGTGAGGCATTGTGCTAGGCATTTTGAAGAAAATAAAGATGAGTAAGACATTCACCAACACTCAAGGAGTTTGTAATTTAACTGGGGAGAAAGGAGCAGTAAGATAAGTAAACAAATATTTCTAAAGCAATTTTAACCAGTTTGCACTGAATATAAATTAGTGTCTCTTTATGGGGTTGACTTTGAAAGCCATGTTAAGTTGTAGCTATGCTATTTGACAAAACTCATTCAGGTACTATGGTTCAAGTAGTTAGAAACTATGGTTCAAGTAGCTAGTCCTTGTTTCATTGGGAAGAACTAAAATTGTTTATTTTAAATGGAAATACTGAACTCCTAGCTTGATTTACATAGTGATAGAATAAAGCCTTTGCCCAATATCTAGCTAGCACTTAGAGAATGTGAATGAATCTTTTATTCCCTTTGTAGATTCTTTGTGGTTTCTGAGTCTGTGCTTATTCAAGTACTCCAGAGCCTAGGAAGACGGCATCATTCCCAAAACTCATGTTCTCAACAGTTGCAGGCAAAACAGTTTGAAAAAGCAGCACACTCAGACACCATTATTTGTCATTTTGGGTGTTGGGATCATAGCTATTCAAGACTTACTTCTCGTTATCTCTTTGTATATTTCCTGTCTTTAATTTGACGTTATATGTATAGCAAAATAAATTGAAAAGCTTAAAAGGGCACATGAATATTACTTCAGGAGAGGAAATAGAGCTTGGTTTTACCCATATGCTGCCATTGAAAAACAAATACCTAGGTATTACCAGAGAAAATTTCATTATGAAACATTGAGGGGGGAAAAAAACTCAGTCTCATTAATTAGCACAAAATGTAATCAAATCAATTAAGCAACAAATATTGAGGAGTTATTAAAACTCTTTCATATGTAATAGAAATTAATGGGAGAAATTGGATGAGGAGGAAACCAGATTCTCAGAGGAATCAGTGCCCATTATATTTAGAGTATATATGAGCCAAATAACCAAGCTCCAAAACCATCTAATATACCTGTGCATGTACACATGTGTGTGCACGTGTGCAATCAGTCAGCCACGCAGTAAAAAAGCTTCTGAATTTTTTTAAAAAGTCCTTTTTCTTTATTTGGTGATCATGAGTTGTCCCAACAAATCTAGATCTTTTATAGGAGCAAAGGATTGCAACACTGTCTGTATTTAAGTATTATCTAGGAAGAGTTTTTTAAAATCAGACATCCCATGCTTCACCCTCATAGATTTTGATATTATGGATCTAAGCATATGTGTCATTTTTATATCTTAATGTTGCATAGTCCCTAGCCTAGAGGAGTGAGAAGACCTTATGGCCTGGACATTTTAGGAACATCAGTTTGCCAGGAATAGAAGATTATACAAGTTGACAAGGAAATATCTCTTATTTGGGAATTTCTTTCTAAAAAGGTGATGTATGAATAGAAGCATGAAAGAAGTAAGGCAGCCACTTCTGCTAATATGTAAAGAAGCACATTTCAAGAGCAGAAGCACAAGGACACAAGGTCAAACAGGGACCTTCTTTGGCATTTTGAGGAATAGCCAAGTGTGGTTAGAGCAGAGTGGGCAAGGGTGAGAGTGGCAGAAATGAATTACCGTAGTAACAAGGAGACAAACAGATCCCCTGTTTGCCATGAAAACAACCTTGGTTTGTAGCCAAACAAGATGAGAAGTTATTAGAAGCACAAGAAATGATCTGGGTAAGGAGGGAGTGAGGTGGATGATGGTCAGAAAATAGCACAGCATCAATGCATTGTCTTCTCAGTGTGACTATATAATTGTTAGAATTGGAGTCCTAGGGGGGTAAACTGAAAAGATGGGAGACAGTGTAAACCACTGTAGGGTTTAGTAGGATTTACCATTATTATCTTACATATTATATTTTAAATATTATAATTGTTGAAATTGAAATTATGAAGTGGTTATTTGTATGAGCATAAAGTGGGTGGCTGAAGCAGAGTGGGAAATGTGATCACAGGAGGAGAAGAAGTCCTGGAATTGAAAGGTGAGGGAATAGAAGCATTAACTGTGAAATATTGACTGCCATCACTAAGAATGGTGACAGGGTGATGTTGGAATGTCACAGTGAGAGGGGGCCAAAATCATCACAAAATGGGGAGTGTGAAATTGGCTGCTTCTGGGGAAGAAGAAAAATAGAATAGAAATGACTGAGGTACAGAAAGATCACCCACCTCAACTCTAGGCTTGTGGTACCCAGGGATGCAGGTGAGAAAGACACTATAACCTTTAAGGAACACAGGAGAAATCACATCTTTAGGGGAGATCCAGGTTTCAGTTACAGCAAGAATGAAGGGAGCCTTCGGAATCACTCCCCATAGATATAAATACATGCATAACATGTCTAATTCTTCCTACAGTGGTGGCCCAGCTGATGCTACCTAGCTGCTAATACAACTGGCTTCCGTTATAATTGACATGAAATTTTAGTGACATGCTCTCAAAGCTTGTAATCTGTATTTTTAAGTTTCTAACTTATGAACTTATTTATTTCATCTTTCAAAATGTTCTCCCAAATGTTCAAAAAAATCACTGATTAAGTTCAGGGCCTCTGTTAACACATATGTTGCTATTGTGTCATTTAGGCCAAGTTCCCATCCCATATATTGAAACTTTTCAGAAAGTATCTTTCTTCAAGACTAACACAGACTCCAGTGACCCCTCAGGTAGGTGCCCTCCAGCAAGGTACAATTTGTACTTTTCTATTTTCTTTTTTTAATGCTGTCAATTGTATTTAAATGCCCTGGATTACTTTTTAAATTGACTTTCGTGGCCTCTCTTCACTGTCCTTAAAATATTGGTCTTTCATTCTAGAGGCATTGCCATACTGATCCATATTGGCGCTTGAGGCAAAAGGAACTATTAGTAATATTGATCTTTAAAAATTTTGTATTTTCACCATGGATTTTTTGCATTAATTTCAATTATTAAATATTACATTAAAATATTTATCTTGATTACTGAGTCTTTTGGCATCCTCTCAGATTTTGTGCCTGAGATGAGGGCCTCACTCGCCTGATTTTAACCCTGGCCCTGTCTAGGGGATCAGACTGAACATTACTGAGTAACATGGTCAGGGACATAAGGGAATTAGTAGGGAAATACAGTCAGTGCGAACTCAAGGTAAGGTTACAAATTTTACCTGAAATCAGAGGTTTAGAGAACATAAGCAATAGAGTTTTTAAAAGGGGGGGTTTATTTTCAGTTGGCTAGTTTCCAAGTCAGTATCTTATTTTGGCCATGTAGATGTAGTTACAATTATAATGTTACAACTTCAATATATGAAAACAAAGTAAAAGTATGCTAGTCACTTACTCAAGAAGAAGTGCTTCAACTCCTGGTTTAAAACTTGTAGAATTTAAAAAGAGTCCCATAATGACAAGAGTAAATATTCCAGACATTTCAGTTAGCTCACCTATTTTTTTAAGGAAATAAATAAAAAGTATTAATTTAACATCAAGAGTGGTACCAATACTCCCAGAGATGAAAACATCCTGATATCTGATAGTAGGGACTTCATAGAGAGGCTATCCCACTAAGTTTCCACTGAAAAATGTCACAAATGATCACCACCACGCACTGTCCTTCCTCCTCAGGTCCACATTCAGTGTGCAGAAAAGTCTGTACTGGACAACCTTGCACCGCTTTGGCTTCTGATCATGGGCAACAATGTGGAACTCACAAATCTTTTCAGATACCCCAGTGAGGCTAGAGCACCCTCTATAGGTCTGATTTTTCCAGAGCGGCTCTGGATGAATTAAGTGGAAGTAAGCTGATGAGCTCGCTATGGACTAGCCTACTTCACATACTACTTCTTGGGAGACAGCAGGAGATAGAAATGGTTTGATTTTGTGACAAGCCTAAGAGAGTAGAGCCAAGAGAAACCCAATACAGATCTGCTTCCCAGTTTAATTATGGTTTGGTACACTTACTGTCTGAGATGGAAAAGTGTAAAAAACTGTGGAAACTCTTGAATACTGTCAACTTTCATGAATTAGAGGGAAACATAGTTTTGGAAGTAGCTTATGAAAGTGACATCTTATCATCATGAAAAATTCAAATAATATAGTATAGATATTATATTTTTCTAAGAAAAAGGTGGTAGTTAAGTTGCTAAGTCGTGTCCAACTCTTGCAACGCTATGGATTGCAGCCTGCCAGATTCCTCTGTCCATGGGATTCTCCAGGCAAGAATACTGGATTGGGTTGTCATTTCCTTCTCCAGAGGATCATCCTGACCCAGAAATTCTTTCCAAGATTCTTCCCTACCCAGGAATCAAACCGGGGTCTTCTGCATTGCAGGCAGATTAGAAAAAGGGAACACCTGTAACTCCACTGCCAAGAATTCAGGTAAAATCTTGAAGAAAATTTTGACTGAAATTTCTATTGAAGAGAGGACTATATTTGCCTAGAAGAAGTCATTTGTTAAGCTATTTGAGAGCACAGTATGAGACCCAAAAGGCAACTCCAAGCATTAAAGGCTGTTTGCTGAATTTCTATACAGGAGACAAGTGGCAATTAAGCAGGAAATATAGAAAAGTGAGGAGATAATGGTAGCTTCAGATCTTAGAACTGTGAACTGCACAATGTAATTTTCTCTGTGAGCTCCCCTTGTTCTCACCTTCACTAAAGTTCACCAAGAAGCAGAAATTTTTATATATTTAGGAGGAGGCAGCAGAGATTATGAGGAAGAAAACTCCAGAAACTTTCAGAAATTTTGAGGAGGTATCTTTAGGTTGGATTTTCCTTGTGGCTCAGTTGGTAAAGAATCTGCCTGCAATGTGGGAGACCTGAGTTTGATCCCTGGGTGAGGAAGATCCCCTAGAGATGGGAATGGCTATCCATTCCAGTACTCTGGCATGGAGAATTCCATGGACTCTATAGTCCATGGGGTCGCAAAGAGTCGGACATAACTGAGAGTGTCTATTGGAAGCTTAAGATAATTGGATCAAGATTTTAGGAGTGGAGTACCCAATGAACACACAGAAGCTCATATCCAGCATACATATACATAAAGTCACACATTAAGAAAATCTACAGAGGGATTATCCCTGGAGAAGGAAATGGCAGCCCCCGCCATTATTCTTGCCTGGGAAATCCCACTGACAGAAGAGCCTGGTGAGCCCCATTGCATGGGGTCCCAAAGAGTCAGAAACAACTGAACGACTGAACACGCACCCAAAGGGACTGTAGAGCAATACTGTTCTATAATGGGCTATTTTTTTTTCTCTTAATGTTTAGCAGACATTGTTCTAGGTAACAGTTGCAAATTAAAATTTTGTTTTAATATTAAAGAATATTGTGGATATGCCACTTTTCATAGGCTTCTCTGGTAGCTCAGCTGGGAAAGAATCTGCCTGCAATGCAGGAGATCCCAGTTTGATTCCTGGGTGGGGCAAGTTCCCCTGGAGAAGGGATAGGTTACCCTTCCCACTCCAGTAGTCTTGGGCTTCTCTGATGGCTCGGATGGTAAAGAATCCACTTGCAATCCAGGAGACCTGGGTTCAATCCCTGAGTTGGGAAGATCACCTGGAGGAGGGCACAGCAACCCACTCCAGTATTCTTGCCTGGAGAATCCCCACGGACAGAGAAGCCTGACGGGCTATAGTCCATAGAGTTGCAAAGAGTCAGACACAACTGAGCGTCTAAGCACAGCACACATTTATCAAATGGATCTGTTTCTTTGGTTTGCTTTGTATTCCTCTGTTATAGCAGTTGTATTTTAATTATTATAGGCTTATTAAATGTTTATTATCCACTTAGTAGGAAAAATCCTTCACTTAAGTAGATTGTCATGCCATATGACATATGTCATAAACATAGTCTCACAGTTTATGTTTCCAGATGAATTTTTAAAAATTTTCTGTAAAATTTCACTTCCCTCCAAATTTCTATCATTATTTGATTCATATTGTGATAACTTTTAAAAATATTCATTTATTTGACAGGCCAGAGTAAAAGTTTTTTACATTAGATTTATACTTACTCATTATCTGCTTTCTAAAGTATTTTTTGAGACATCTTGACTCTAAAAAATTTAAATTATTTTTTTGGAGATGGGGTAGGGGATTATAAAATACAAACTAGTATGTATAAACTAAATAAGCAACAAGGATGTCTATTGTACCACACAAGGAAATATAGCCATTATTTTGTAATAACTTTAAATGGAATATAATCTATAAAAATATTGAATCACTATATTGCATACTTGAAAATAATATAATATTGTAAATCAACTCTACTTCAATTTAAAAAATTAAATAAATAAAATTATTTCCTTGAGCATAACCCTTACTCTTTCAGTTTTAATGGTTAAAGATCAGATGAGAGTTTATTACAATGGCGTTGTTACAAGGATATTTAGTTATTTCTGTGACATACAACATTTTAGGATAATTAGAATTATAATAACATTGTATCAGGATGTATCAGATTTTTTGGAACTTCATGTAATTTCTAGAACAGTTATATTAATAACATTCACCCATATAGTATAACCTAAGAAGGTTTCTCATCGTTTATTTTAACCCTTAATCTTGAGGTTACTCTTACTTGATGATGTTAAAAGAAATTATATTTGCTGAAATCTATGTTTTGTAGGTTTAGGTATGTACAAGGTAGTGCATAGTGAATGCATTTGTACTGGCTGATCATTCTGTCACTATTTATTAATTCATTAATGGATTCTGTAAACTCACTAAATTGTAGTTGGCTTAAATCCAGATTGGTTTGGAAACCTCACATATCTGTGTTATGCCTTTCCTTTCTCAGACATGAAAATAATGAATTCTGGTGCTCTAGCATTTCTACAAAGAAATTTTCCTTTGTCTCTACTGAAATTTTTACTTCTCAGAAAACTTGTGTAGTTTTCTGTTTGGGTCCAAACTTTTGTTAAGTTTATTCCTTGATATTTCCTAACTTTTTGTCAATGTGAAGAGAATCACTTTTCATTGTGTTTTATACTAGTTGTGATGTGTGTGTGCTCAGTCACTTCAGTTGTGTCCAGATCTTTCTGACCCTATGAACAGCAGCCTGCCAGGCTCCTTTCTCGTGGGATTCTCCAGGCAAGAATGCTGGCGTGGGTTGCCCTCTCCTTCTCCAGGGGATCTTCCTGACCCAGGGAGAGAACTGCCTCTCCTGTGTCTCCAGGATTGCAGGTGGATTCTTCACCTGTTGAGCCACCGGGGAAGCCCTTGTAACTAATTACTGCTGGTTTGTAAGAATATTATTTGATTTATTAATTTTTAAAATTTTATCTTTTATCAAACCATTAAAGAGCCTTGCTATCTTAGTTTACTAATTAAGTCTCTTGGGTTTTTATATACTTTAAAATGTTGTGACTAATGTAACCATTTTTTCTTTAAAATATGAATAACCTTTATTTTTTTTTCTTACTATATTACCTAGAGCTTCCAGAATTATTTTTAATCATGGATATGAGGCTAGGCAACATTGTCTTATTCTTAAATGTAATGGAAAGATATCGAGTCAGTTGGGAAGTTGGTATTATCACGCATGCCAACTTCAAGTCATTTGTAGAGCTATCTAAAGGGCTGAATGGAAAGTGATTCTGAGGCAGTATCAGGAAACAGCGACATGGTTATCATTGTCTGCTGTACCTCTGCGAGAGGGCAGTTGTGGTAAATGGATCAGCAATGTGACTGAATGTTTAATATTAGCTTTTCTTGATCTGTAGCTTCTATTTTTATTACCTTCCTGATCTAAGAGTTACCAAGAACATTTTTTTTTTCAATTTCAGGCAATTAGAATATTCATTTCTAAAGATCTTCCTTTTGAAGTAAGCATTAAATTGAACTGTAGTTGAATAATGTTTGAAATTTTATTGATATGTTCTTCTAGTCTAGTTGATTTCTGTTAATGCCCATAGGTATGTGTAAAGAATAAGCATTCTGTTTTGGAAGAAAAAACTCTATATATCTTGGGAGCCAAGCATTTAAGTTTTTATATAAATCATAGCCATAGTCATTTTTTTAATCCAATTGGTTATGAAATTATTTAGGAAAGGCCTGTTAAAGTTTCTCCTTGTAATTATGATTTTGTCAAGTTTCTCTTATAATTGTCTTTATGTACCTTGGTACATTGTTTCCTATTGTATACATATTAATATTTTTAATGTCTTTTGATAAATTATTTACAAAAATATTCCTTCTAGATCAGTTGCATGGTGTTTTTTTTGTTTTTGTTTTTGCTTTTCACCTGGTAAATATTTCCCATATCTTTATATCTTTAATTTGAACCTTTTTATATTATTTAATTTTAGGCATAGTCCCCTTACTTACAAATATAAAAGATGAGGTACAGAAATGAAAAGCTGAGACTTATATGATTGACGTCCTCTCCAAAAACAGTAGACATCCATAGTTGAATCAGTTTTGAACTAACAATTCCAAACGAGAAACTTACTATAAGATGTAACCAAATTTCTTTCATGATGATATAGGCTGAAAGAAAAGGGAAGAAACAAAAAAATAATTAGTAGAATTTATGTGCTTTTAATTTTAAATGATAATCTGGGTCAACTTATGTTTCTGACATTATCTTTTAAAATAGCTCATAGCCTTTGGGATAGATGTAGGTTATTTTCTTATTCTTAAGTTGAAAGAGTTTCTTTTCAAATGTCAAAAGTTACAATTAAATTGATAAAATTTGATCAGTTTAGTTTAAGAGCTTTTTAAGTCCCCATTCAGGAATACATATTTATTTAGGGCCAAAATGTGTAATACATTTTGGAAAAACAATAATGAATAAGAAGTAGACGTTCTCTAACTTCAAGGAATTTAGAATCTACGTCTAAAATTATATACACAAGAAATTAAAAAAAAAAAGGGAATGCCTCTGGGTCACAGCTAAGTGAATCTCCTGTATTGTATTGGCCTGCCAAACCAATCCGATTGGTTCCTTACTATTGGACATTTCATTGTTTCCAGTTTTTCTCCTGATAAGCAATGTTGCGATGTATATTTCTATACATAAATTTTTGTACTTCTCTGATTGCTTCCTTAGGCCCCAGAAGTGGAATTACTACCCTAAAGGATAGTTGAGCCTTTACTGATACTGTTGTGTTTTGCCAAATTTCTTTCAACAGTCATTATGATGCCCTTCCCAGGTAAACAGGAAGCCTGAACTCTTGAGGGCATTGATTGCTGGAATCGGGCATTTTCAGTGGATGAGGAAGTCCTTCTCATCTTTGTAGGGTGGGGAACAAAGGAGAAAAGTTTTAAATCACAGATGAAAGTGGGTCTTAGGTGCAGGAAAGCCTGAAGGGTCAACTTCAATAGAATATGTGAAGAGCAAGAATAAAACCAAAACAAGGAATGGCCAACAGAAAACAGCAGTAGCAGCCACATCAAAAAACAAGGCTAAATTTGGGGAAGTAAATCCCAGAACAGTGCTCTGAGGTAGTAAAATGAAGGAGAAAGAATCCTTTTATGAATCCTTGATCATAGATGTCCACTGGTAGAGATGACACTGTTAAGTTTCCTGAGGTTATAGAAATTCCTTCCCTACCTAGTCTCATTCCTATGACTGAGAGCGAGCCATGGTTTCTAGATGTGCCAAGCAGAAAAATTTAACACTTGTAGGGATAGTGTGAACTTGAAAGAATTTTATGAATGACTCTTAAGTCCTGTCCAATCTAGGTATGGGGTTGACTATGGTGATAATTTTAGGAATCCAGCACCTCCTATAAATGAAACATATGCTGGATGCTGACACTGGTTTCAGAAGATGCAGAGAACTGGAGTTAAAAGACCAAGTTTAAAAGATGCTTTCTCTTTTAAAAAAGAAAAAGAGCTCTTAAAGAATAAAATATTTACTGGATGGATTTACTAGGCCAGGAAATGCCTCAAAGCAAATCCATTATTTCTTACAATGTTCTTAAACTGCTAACATACAAGAAGGAAAAGGTAAGAACTCTGAGTATAGTAACTCTTCTTGTTTTTTCCTATTATGAAACATGCTCACTTCAAAGATACAGTAGAGCTTCTCTGGTGACTCTGGGCTTCCCTGGTGGTTCAGATGGTAAAGAATCTGCCTGCAATGCAGGAGACCTGACTTTGATCTCTGTGTTGGGAAGATCCCCTAAAGAAGTGAATGGCTACCCACTCCAGTATTCTTGCCTGGAGAATTACATGGACAGAGAAACCTAGTGGGCTACAGGCAATGGGGTCACAAAGAGTCAGACATGACTGAGAGACTAACACTTTCAAAGATATAGCAACACTGTTTAAATAACTACAAGTTATAAAATAATGATTACTAGGAAACTGCAGTATTGGAGAAGACTCTTGAGAGTGCCTTGGACTGCAAGGAGATCAAACCAATCAATTCTGAAGGAAACCAATCCTGAATATTCTTTGGAAGGACTGATGCTGAAGCTGAAACTCCAATACTTTGGCCACCTGATGCGAAGAGCTAACTCATTAGCAAATACCGTGATGCTGGGAGAGACTGAAGGGAGGAGGAGAAGGGGACAATAGAGGATGAGATAGTTGATGGCATCACTGATTCAACAGACCTCAGTTTGAGCAAGCTCCAGGAGATGGTGAAAGACAGGGAAGCTTGGCATGATACAGTCCATGGGGTCACAAAGAGTCGTACACGACTGAGTGACCAAACAATGCAATACAATACTAGCAAAATTACTGTTTCACAATTATGCCAATGGATAAATAAAATACCAGTAAAACTTATCGCACATCTTTCTTAAGAGGAATTCTACTAAAAATTCAGAGAAAGTCTGAATGGTGAAGAAAATAAGCTCATTGTTCTCTTCATCTTAGAGCAGACCTTCTGTTTTATTGTAGTTGTTACTATTACTATTTTAAGAGTGATTACTTAACAGTTTTTACTCCTCTGAAACCTAAACAAAAGCAAAATTCTATTACGTTGATTATTGTCAAAATTGTGAGGTGCAAGCTCTACAAAAGCAAGAACAGTTATGTTCATGGCTGAAACATCAGGGCCTACAATAGAAGCTATCACATAGTACATATCAACAAATAATTGTTGGGTTATTGAGTGAATTATCTTCCACATAAGTACTTTTCTTTGTCTCTTTTTTATTTTTCACTCCCCAATGACTAGCAAATTCTTTTGATTATATTGTGGATATCATCTCTGATAAAGTTCCCTGAAATTCTGTGATTGTTATAGGGAAGAACTGACTCCATGTTGGATCTGTTTCTTTAACCTTAACCATTGCTTCCCACTACTTGTATTCTTTAAAAGGATACTATTCACACGGAGTGGCCTGCCTCAGGGAACCCTGCCTCTCTGCCTGAATATTAAACCAAAATGCCTTTGTTCAGGACCCTGTCCACCTGTGGATGGCTACAGGAAAGAAAAAATGGACATATTCACTCCCTGAGGCTAGCCATTCCAGGAGATATCTGTAAGATTAATGGCCTTTTACTTTACCCCTTACCTCCCTCTACTCCTGTTCTGCAAAAGAACCTGGCATCAAGACCTTGATAAGATGGTTATTTTGAGACATTAGTCTGCCATCTTCTCAGTCAGCTGGCTTTCTAAATATAGTCATATTCCTTGTCTCAATACCTGTCTTTTGGATTATTTATGTGGTGAGCAGAGTAAGCTTGGACTCAGTAATATGAATGGTATTTACTATCTTAAATGGGACCTGGTATAACATTAGATCAGGCTTCTCTGGTGGCTCAGATAGTAAGGAATCTGCCTGCAATGCAGGAGGCCTGAGTTCCCTACCTGGGTTGGGAAGATCCCCTGGAGAAGGGAATGGACACCCATTCTAGGATTCTTGCCTGGAGAATTCCATTGACAGAGGAGCCTGATGGGCTACAGTCCATGGGATTGCAAAGAACTGGACATCACTGAGCAGCTTGCACATAATACTAGATCAGGTATAGAGGTTGGACTTTGATCCTTCTGACGAGCATGTATGACTACACTTTACATTTCTCAGTTTCCCCCAAAGATGGTTTTTGAGCTTTTAAGATGCTTTTGAATATAAACATTTCCTTTTTCCTCACTTCAGTCATCTATGAGAAGGCCATATCTGCAGCAGGTTTTATGGTAAAAACTCTCTGAGTACTGTATTCTGTCACCTCGTTTTGTACTCTGCATTTTGGAAAATATTCTATGTATGTAGTTTGGTTTTTCCACACACCACAGAAAGGTTATATGAAGCATTTAAAGAGGATGTACCTTGCTATGCTAAACTGGGGTTCTAGGATCACAACAGATATTCCAAATTGCTATGGTTTGAGTAAACTAATTGGATACAAAAAACAAGGGTGAAAGTAGGTGCTTTTTATGCCCAAGTTGGGTAGTTGTCCACAACCTGGACCAGCTCTCTTGAGAAAGACATGAGTAAGGTGATTCTTTGCATGAAATGTTCCCTTGGTATGTCCAATTTTCTTGAAGAGATCTCTAGTCTTTCCCACTCAGTTGTTTTCCTCTATTTCCTTGCAGTGATTGCTGAAGAAGGCTTTCTTATCTCTTCTTGCTATTCTCTGGAACTCTGCATTCAGATGCTTATATCTCTCCTTTTCTCCTTTGCTTTTTGCTTCTCTTCTTTTCACAGCTATTTATAAGGCCTCCCCAGACAGCCATTTTTCTTTTTTGCATTTCTTTTCCAAGGGGATGGTCTTGATCGCTGTCTCCTATACAATGTCACGAACCTCATTCCATAGTTCATCAGGCACTCTATCTATCAGATCTAGGCCCTTAAATCTATTTCTCACTTCCACTGTATAATCATAAGGGATTTGATTTAGGTCATACCTGAATGGTCTAGCGGTTTTCTCTACTTTCTTCAATTTAAGTCTGAATTTGGCAATAAGGAGTTCATGATCTGAGCCACAGACAGCTCCTGGTCTTGTGTTTGTTGACTGTATAGAGCTTCTCCATCTTTGGCTGCAAAGAATATAATCAGTCTGATTTCGGTGTTGACCATTCTGAAGGAGATCAGCCCTGGGATTTCTTTGGAAGGAATGATGCTAAAGCTGAAACTCCAGTACTTTGGCCACCTCATGCAAAGGGTTGACTCATTGGAAAAGACTCTGATGCTGGGAGGGATTGGGGGCAGGAGGAGAAGGGGATGACAGAGGATGAGATGGTTGGATGGCATCACTGACTCGATGGACATGAGTCTGAGTGAACTCCAGGAGTTGGTGATGGACAGGGAAGCCTGGCTTGCTGCGATTCATGGGATTGAAAAGAGTCGGACACAACTGAGTGACTGAACTGAACTGAACTGAAGGTGATTCTATTGGGCAAGGATTAGTCTTCTGGTATGGTATGCCAGTACCATACAGTTTTGATTACTGTAGGCTTGTAGTATAATCTGAAGTCAGAGAGCTGATTCCTCCAGCTCCATTTTCCTTTCTCAAAGTTGCTTTCAAGGTCTTTGAGTTTTCAAACAAATGAAAAAAATTTTTGTTCTAGTTCTGTGAAAAATGCCATTGGTAATTTGATATGCATTGCATTTAATCTGTAGATTGCCATGGGTGGCATAGTCATTTTGACAATATTGACTCTTCCAATCCAAGAACTTGTTTTATCTTTCCATCTACTTTTGTCATTTTCAGTTTCTTTCTTATAATTTTCAGAGTACAAGTCTTTGTCTCCTTAGTTAGATTTATTCTTAGACATTTTATTCTTTTTGAAATGGTGGTAAATGGGATTGTCTCTGGAGAATTTTTTTTTTTTACCATAAATGGATGTTGAGTTTTATCAAAAGCTTTTTCTGCATCTATTGAGATGATCATACAGTTTTTATTCTTCAATTTGTTAATGTGTATCACATGGATTGATATACCAATATTGAAAAATCCTTGCATTCCTGTGGGATAAATCCCACTTTTGGTCATGGTATAGGACCTTTGTAATATATTGCTTGATTTGGTTTGCTAGTGTTTTGCTGAGATTTTTGCATCTATGTTCATCAGTGATATTGGCCTGTAATTTTCTCTTTTTTGTAGTATTTTTGTCTGATTTTGGTATCAGGGTGATGGTGGTCTTGCAGAGTAAGTTTGGAAGTGTACTTTCCTCTGTAATTTTTTGAAATAGTTTCAAAAGGATAGGTGTTAATTCTTCTCTAAATGTTCCATAATATTCACCTGTGAAGCCATCTGGTCTTGGACTTCTGTTTCTTTGGTTTTTGAAATCACAGATTCAATTTCAATACTTGTAGTTGGTTTATTCATATTTTCAATTTCTTCCTGGTTCAATCTTGGGAGAATGTATCTTTCTAAGAATTTGTCCATTCCTTCTAGGTTGTCCATTTTAGTGGCATATAGTTGCCTGTAATAAGTAGTCTCTTATGGTCCTTTGTGTTTCTGTGGTGTCAGTTATAATTTCTTAATTTCCAATTTTGTTGAGACTACACTCTAAACTACTGAAAGGATGTGGTTTTGATTAGAAAGGGGCATATAAAATGCTCACAGGAGTGCTGACAACTCTATTTTTTGTCCTGAGTCATAATTACTCATCTGTATACTTTATAATCACTCATTACAGTGCGCATACATCACTTACCTCATATACACATGCATGCACATACACATGGTAAAGGACAAAGTACGTATGGTTCAGGACTATTTGAATGTGGCAAATGAACTTCTAGACATTTTACAGTCTCTCTGCTTACAAGCACTGTGCTCAGGCCCTGTAGATGGCCATATGATTCATACTTTCTCCCTGAGCTGACAGCTTTCTATGTTGCCTGCAGGGAGATAGTCACAGAGTGAAGGGAAGACACCTCCCCTTGGTACTGGTGGATTCCCTACTCAACTCATCTTTTGAGTTCATCTTAGGCAGATAAAAAAATTCTCTCATTCTTGTTATCAATAATTCTGGTTCAGTCTAGGTCTGAGGAATGTTGCTTCTATAGGCATCCTCATGAAAAGTCCCAACTTAGCCTCACAACAAAACCATAACCAATATTAAATAAGGGATGTTTGTTACTTCTTGTAAATGGCCAATAATTATACTAATATGATTATATTTGCAGAAGTGTAATTTTGGTATTATAAAATCCATGTCAGAGGTCAGAAAATACAGTATTCTAGTTTTAAGAAATTAAGATTTCAGAAAATATGGGATTCTCATTTTATTTTTTTATTCGTTATTTTTTTCTTTCATTCTTTATTATTATTATTATTTTACTTTACAATATTGTATTGGTTTTGCCACACATCAACATGAATCTGCCATGGGTGTACATGTGTTCCCAATCCCGAATCCCTCTCCCACCTCCCCACCACACCATCCCTCCAGGTCGTCCCAGTGCACCAGCCCCAGGCATCCTACACCTTGCATCGATTCTAGACTGGTGATTCATTTCTTATATGATATTATACATGTTTCAATGCCATTCTCCCAAATCATCCTACCCTCTCCCTCTCCAACAGAGTCCAAAAGACTGTTCTATACATCTGTGTCTCTTTTGCTATCTCTCATTCAGGGTTATCGTTACCATCTTTCTAAATTCCATATATATGCTTTAGTATGCTGTATTGATGTTTTTCTTTCTGGCTTACTTCACTCTGTATAATCGGCTTCAGTTTCATCCACCTCATTAGAACTGATTCAAATGTATTCTTTTTATGGCTGAGTAATACTCCATTGTGCATATGTACCACAGCTTTCTTATCCATTCATCTGCTGATGGACATCTAGGTTGTTCCATGTCCTGGCTATTATTAACAGTGCTGTGATGAACATTGGGGTACACATGTCTCTTTCAATTTTGGTTTCCTTGGTGTGTATGCCAGCAGTGGGATTGCTGGGTCATAAGGCAGTTCTATTTCCAGTTTTTTAAGGAATCTCCACACTGTTCTCCATAGTGGCTGTACTAGATTGCATTCCCACCAACAGTGTAAGAGACTTCCCTTTTCTCCACACCCTCTCCAGCATTTATTGCTTGTCGACTTTTGGAATTTAAAAAATTAAGAAAAAATAGATCCTTACCTAAGGACTGGATCGTATTTTTGTGCAAGCTAAGGTCAATATTCACAATAACAGTAAATGTAATTAAAGACATTACAGAGGTCATCAGACTTTCTCCATTAATTAAACTGACGAGGCTTCTAGAAAGACCTACAGAGGGAAAAAAAATTGTTTAAGGAGGGAAAAATTTCATAAATATTAAAGAACAGAATTTTATCAACAAGTAGAAGGATATTTTCAGCAATGGATTTATATCATGTACTTTTTCTACATACTTAAATATATGTTAGTCATGTTTGTAAAATCTGTTCAAGAAGATTTCATTATGTATTAACTTACAAGCCTAGATCATCATGAGTAGGTACCAAATTAATTGTGGTTGATTAGGAGTCAAAGAAAGGGCTTCCCTGGTGGCTCAGATGGTAACTAATCTGCCTGCAGTGCAGGAGACTTGGGTTCAATCCCTGGGTTGAGAAGATCCCCTGGAGAAGGGAATGGCTACCCACTCCAGTATTCTTGCAAACTAAAATGGAGAGGAAGGGGTGAATTTAACTCAGATGACCACTATATCTACTACTGTGGACAAGAATCCTTTAGAAGAAATGGAGTAGCCCTCATAGTTGACAAAAGAGTATGAAATGCAGTACTTGTGTGTAACTTCAAAAACAACAGAATGATCTCAGTTCATTTCCAAGGCAAACCATTCAACATCACAGTAATCCAAGTCTATGCCCCAAACACTAATGCTGAAGAAGCTGTACTCAAACAGTCTATGAAGATCTACAAGGCCTTCTAGAACTAACACCAAAAAAAAAAAAAAAAAAAGATGTTCTTTTCATCACAGGGGGTTGGAATGCAAAAGTAGGAAGACAAGAAATACCTGGAGAAATGGGCAAGTTTGGCCTTGGAGTACAAAATGAAGCAGCGCAAAGGCTAATAGAGTTTTGGTGAGAGAAAACTCTGGATGTAGCAAACACCCTCTTCCAGCAACACAAGACATGACTCTACGCATGGACATCACCAAATAGTCAATACCGAAATCAGAGTCATTCTATTCTTTGCAGCCAGGATGGAGAAGCTCTATACAGTCGGCAAAAACAAGACCCTGAGCTGACTGTGGCTCAGATCATGAGATCCTTATTGCAAAATTCAGATTTAAATTGAAGAAAGAAGGGAAAACCACTAGACCATTCAGGTATGAACTAAGTTAAATCCCTTATGATTATACAGAGGAGGTGACAAATAAATTCAAGGGATTAGATCTGATAGAGTGCCACAAGAACTATGGAAGGAGGTTTGTGACATTGTACAGGAGACAGGGATCAAGACCATCCCCAAGAAAAAGAAATGCAAGAGGCCAAAATGGTTGTCTGAGAAAGCCTTACAAATAGCTGAGAAAAGAAGAGATGCCAAAAGCAAAGGAGAAAAGAAAAGATATACCCTACTGATTTCACAGTTCCAGAGATGGCAAGGAGAGATAAGAGAGTCTTCTGAAGTGAACAATACAAAGAAATAGAGAAAATAATAGAATGGGAAAGATTAGAGATCTCTTCAAGAAAAACTGGAGATACCAAGGGAACATTTCATGCAAGAATGGGCATGATAAAGGACAGAAATGGTAAGGACCTAACAGAGGCAGAAGAGATTAGGAAGAGGTGGCAAGAATACACAGAGGTCTTAAAGTCCCAGATAAACATGACGGTGTGGTCATTTACCTACAGCCAGACATCTTGAAGTGTGAACTCAAGTGAACTTTTAGGAAGCATTATTATGAACAAAGCTATTGGAGGTGATAGAATTCCAGCTGAGTTATTTCAAATCTTAAAAGATGATACTGTTAAAGCGTCACATTCAATATGCTATCAAATTTGGAAAACTCAGGGATGGCCACAGGACTGGAAAAAATCAGTTTTCATTCCAATCCCAAAGAAAGGCAATGCTAAAGAATGTTCAAACTATCATACAATTGTGCTTATCTCATACCAGCAAGGTAATGCTCAAAATCCTTCAAGCTAGGCTTCAACAGTACATGAACTGAGAACTTTCAGATGTACAAGCTAGGTTTAGAAAAGGCAGAGGAACCAGAGATCAAATTGCTAACATTTATTGGGTCAGAGAAAAACCAAGGAATTCCAGACAAATACCCATTTCTGCTTCACTGATTCTGCTAAAGCCTTTGACTTCTGGATCACAACAAATTGTGGAAAATTCTTAAAGAGATGGGAATACCAGACCCCCTAATCTGCCTCCTGAGAAATCTGTATGCAAGTCAAGAAGAAACAGTTAGAACTGGACATGGAAAAACAGACTGGTTCAAAATTGGGAAAAGAGTACCTCAAGGCTGTATGTTGTCACCCTGCTTATTTAACTCATATACAGTGTACATCATGTAAAATTCTGGGTTGGATAAATCACAAGCTTGAATCAAGATTGCCAGGAGAAATATCAACAACCTCAGATATGCAGATGATACCACTCTAATGTCAGAAACTGAAGAGGAACTAAAGAGTCTCTTGATGAGCATAAAAGAAGAGAGTGAAAAAGCTGGCTTAAAACTCAACATACAGAAACTAAGATCATGGCATCTGGTCCCATCACTTCATGGCAAATAGGTAAAAAGTGAAAACAGTGGCAAATTTTATTTTCTTGGACTCCAAAATCAATATAGATGATAAAATTAAAAGATGCTTGCTCCTTGGAAGAAAAGTTGTGACAAACCTAGCATATTAAAAAGCAGAGACATCATTTTACTGACAAAGGTCTGTATAGTCAAAACTATGGCTTTTCCAATAAGGGAGCTTCCTGGGTGGCACAGTGGTAAAGAATCTGCCTGCCAGTGTAGGAGACACAAGAGACATGGGTTCAGTCCCTGAGTCGGGAAGATTCCCTGGAGTAGGAAATGGCAACCCACTCCAGTATTTTTGCCTGGAAAATCCCATGGAGAGAAGAACCTGGTGGGCTATATCCATGGGGTCACAAAGAGTCGGACACGACTAAGCACACACACAAACGGTTTTTCCAGTAGTCTTGTATGAACGTGAGACTTGGACCATAAGGAAGGCTGAGTGCCAAAGAATTGATTCTTTTGAGTGCTGGAGAAGACTCTTAAGAGTCCCAGGATTGGGTTGCCATTTCCTATTCCAAGGGATCTTCCAAGGGAATAGAAGCTGCATCGCCTGCATTGGCAGGCAGACTCTTCACCACGGATTCACCAGGGGGAGCTTGTTTTATGTAAGTAAGATAATCAACTAGAGCTCTCATTTCTTGTTTCAAAGTACAGATGAAAATGTGAAATTTATTATTTTTTAATTCTGAGACTTGGTCTATATAAATATGTGCACCATGCATTTAAGACAAGACAAAAAAATAATGATAGTAGAGGGATAAGGCAAACTTATAAACCAAAGCTCTATACTATGGTAACTAACCAAAGTATTAATGCAGTTGTCCAGGTAGTCAGACTGTAATTAGTAATTGTCTGACTTTCTCATATATCACTTTCAATGGTTTTAGAAATCAAACTCCATTAATGGAGAGCAATCTGATATAATCTGTTTCTATCTTCAGTTCAGTTCAGTCGTTCAGTCGTGTCCAGCTCTTTGTGACCCCATGAATCGCGGCACACCAGGCCTCCCTGTCCATCACCAACTCCTGGAGTTCACTCAGACTCATGTCCATCGAGTCAGAGATGCCATCCAGCTATCTCATCCTCTGTTGTCCCCTTCTCTTCCTGCCCCCAACCCCTCCCAGCATCAGAGTCTTTTCCAATGAGTCAACTCTTCGCATGAGGTGGCCAAAGTACTGGAGTTTCAGCTTTAGCATCATTCCTTCCAAAGAAATCCCAGGGCTGATCTCCTTCAGAATGGACTGCTTGGATCTCCTTGCAGTCCAAGGGACTCTCAAGAGTCTTTTCCAACACCACAGTTCAAAAGCATCAGTTCTTCAGTGCTCAGCTTTCTTCACAGTCCAAAACTCTCACATCCATACATGACCACTGGAAAAACCATAGCCTTGATTAGACGGACCTTAGTCGGCAAAGTAATGTCTCTGCTTTTGAATATGCTATCTAGGTTGGTCATAACTTTTCTTCCAAGGAGTAAGCTTCTATTAATTTCATGGCTGCAATCACCATCTGCAGTGATTTTGGAGCCCAAAGAATTAAAGTCTGACACTGTTTCCACTGTTTCCCCATCTATTTCTCATGAGGTGATGGGGCGAGATGCCATGATCTTCGTTTTCTGAATGTTGAGCTTTAAGCCAACTTTTTCACTCTCCTCTTTCACTTTCATCAAGAGGCTTTTTAGCTCCTCTTCACTTTCTGCCATAAGGGTGGTGTCATCTGCATATCTGAGGTTATTGATATTTTTCCCGGCAATCTTGATTCCAGCTTGTGTTTCTTCCAGTCCAGCGTTTCTCATGATGTACTCTGCATATCTTAATCTCCTCCATTTATGATATTATTCCAAGTTTAGATATCTACCTATTATTATTTCTTTCTTGCCATTCAATGTTCCTGTGGGGCAACACTAGAAATGAACTTCTTTAATAATTTTCAAAATGTCCATAGGAAGGAAATATTATTAAGGAAAGGGTAAAAACCTTTCTTGTGAACCAATCAGCCTATCCTTCTGATCACAATCTAATACAGTAAGTATGCTACTGGAAAAGAAGCAAAGCCAAGGCAGTCTGTCCCTGTAGAAACTCATTGCCTTGATCTAATTCCTCACCTGTCTCTGCATTCATGCCTTCTGCTATAAGACTGAAGTTTCTATCACCAAAGATTTTTTTTTTTAATGAGACTTTATACAAGAAGAGGCTTGAGAAAGATTTCTGCTTCTACTCTCTCAGATCCCTGCCACCATCATGGCACAATTTCCTGGCTACTCTTCTGGAGGAATGTGAGAAATAATAGGAGAAATGATCTTCCAGGTGAGGTCGTTCTAGGTCACTTAGCTCCCAGATGACCCTCTAGCTGACTGCAGATTCATTAGTGAGCCAAGCCAAGATCAGCAGAGCCCACTTCATACCAAACTCATGAGAAATAAAAAATGATTGTAGTTTTAAGCCACTACACGTGGGAGTTATTTTTAGTCAAAAGCAAAGACAAAAAACAAACCCTAACTGATACTGTTGTATAACTATTCCATCTTAGAAAATAGGGCTATAACAAAATGAATATTTGGAAATAAAGACAAGGAGCATAAGAGGAGTCAATAGATCATAAAAAGCTCAAAACAATGTGAATGTATCCATGTACTCCAAACATAGGCCTGGCCAGATTTTATTGTTGAGAATAAAATAAAACATATATAAAAGTCTTTCTGTGAAAACTCAGGCAAAAATATTTCCAAGAGAAAAATAAATTTTTTATACTTTAAAAATGATGCAAAATGAGGAGAAAAGCAAAATTACAAAAGTAACAGCAAGATGGCCAAAGATTACAAGAATAACTTTGTAAGTAAATCCAAAGAAATGATTTAAATTCAACAATGGTAAACCAGGAAGTCAATGGAATAACTAAACTCTAAGATTATAAAGTTAGGAGGATTATGGAATTCTCTCTCTCATTACAACTGCTCCAAATCTTATGAGTATGAAAAGGAACAGGAATTGAGAGAGTCCCATAGCAGCAGGGTTGGGGGATAGATGCTGATACAATCTTAATCTCCTTGTCTTAAAGATCTGACTTTTCTTTATTCATATAGATACTCTTAGTATTCCTCCCCTACTCTCCTCCTACTTGCCTCAGATAGCTCTTTCTTTTTCAGTTCAGTTCAGTCGCTCAGTCATGTCCGACTCTTTGCGACCCCATGGGTCGCAGCACGCCAGGCCTCCCTGTCCATCACCAACTCCTGGAGTTCACTCAGACTCACGTCCATCAAGTCAGTGATGCCATCCAGCCATCTCATCCTCTGTCGTCCCCTTCTCCTCCTGCACCCAATCCCTCCCAGCATCAGAGTCTTTTCCAATGAGTCAACTCTTCGCATGAGGTGGCCAAAGTACTGGAGTTTCAGCTTTAGCATCATTCCTTCCAAAGAAATCCCAGGGCTGATCTCCTTCAGAATGGACTGGTTGGATCTCCTTGCAGTCCAAGGGACTCTCAAGAGTCTTCTCCAACACCACACTTCAAAAGCATCAATTCTTTGGCGCTCAGCCTTCTTCACAGTCCAACTCTCACATCCATACATGACCACAGGAAAAACCATAGCCTTGATTAGACGGACCTTAGTCGGCAAAGTAATGTCTCTGCTTTTGAATATGCTATCTAGGTTGGTCATAACTTTTCTTCCAAGGAGTAAGTGTCTGTTAATTTCATGGCTGCAATCACCATCTGCAGTGATTTTGGAGCCCCCAAAATAAAGTCTGACACTGTTTCCACTGTTTTCCCATCTATTTCCCATGAAGTGATGGGACTGGATGCCATGATCTTCGTTTTCTGAATGTTGAGCTTTAAGCCAACTTTTTTGCTCTCCTCTTTCACTTTCATCAAGAGGCTTTTTAGCTCCTCTTCACTTTCTGCCATAAGAGTGGTGTTATCTGCATATCTGAGGTTATTGAAATTTCTCCCCGCAATCTTGATTCCAACTTGTGTTTCTTCCATCCCAGCGTTTCTCATGATGTACTCTGCATAGAAGTTAAATAAGCAGGGTGACAATATACAGCCTTGAAGTACTCCTTTTCCTATTTGGAACCAGTCTGTTGTTCCATGTCCAGTTCTAACTGTTGCTTCCTGACCTGCATACAGATTTCTCAAGAGGCAGGTCAGGTGGTCTGGTATTCCCATCTCTTTCAGAATTTTCCACAGTTTATTGTAATCCACACAGTCAAAGGCTTTGGCATAGTCAATAAAGCAGAAATAGATGTTTTTTTGGAACTCTCTTGCTTTTTCCATGATCCAGCGGATGTTGGCAATTTGATCTCTGGTTCCTCTGCCTTTTCTAAAACCAGCTTGAACATCAGGGAGTTCACGGTTCACATATTGCTGAAGCCTGGCTTGGAGAATTTTGAGCATTACTTTACTAGCATGTGAGATGAGTGCAATTGTGCGATAGTTTGAGCATTCTTTGGCAATGCCTTTCTTTGGGATTGGAATGAAAACTGACCTTTTCCAGTCCTGTGGCCACTGCTGAGTTTTCCAAATTTGCTGGCATATTGAGTGCAGCACTTTCACAGCATCATCTTTCAGTATTTGAAACAGCTCAACTGGAATTCCATCACCTCCACTAGCTTTGTCCATAAAAAGTGCTCGTGTGAGGGTGTGTGTGCATGTATGTGCCACATTAAAATTCTATTTTAAAACAAATGTTTCCATTCTCATTATAAAACATAGTCAAGCAAACATAAATTCGGTAATTTTTCCTTTTTTTGAATGCGAGTCTTGGATTTTTTTTTTTTTCTGGGTTACACTGACTTGGCATTTTACTTTTCAAAAGAGGTTTCTTTCTCTTAAAACAGTGCACACTGAAAACACTATATCATTAATGATTTTACTGTTTTTGACTCTTTAGAATTTTTGTCTTAATGGTGACAAAGACTTAAAAGATAATTTTTTTTTTACAGATAGCATTATCAAAGAACAGTGTTTTCAACAGAAAATAGGTGTTGGGCAATAAAAATATTACCATGAAATACATACAATATTGTAATGCTCCCAAAACTATCCTATTGGCTCAAGGCAGAAGCATGCATAATGTCAAGCATTCCAAATAATGCCCTGCCCTAACCAAGGCATTGGTGGTGGAATTCTCACTTGCCACATGGGAGGCTGGGGATCGATTCCCAGCCGATGCAAAAGGCAGATTGTTTTCTTTGGGCTTCCTTCGTGGCTCAGCTGGTAAAGAATCTGTCTGCAATGTGGGAAACCTGGGTTTGATCCCTGGGTTGGGAAGATCCCCTGGAGAAGGGAAAGGCTACCCACTCCAGTATTCTGGCCTGGAGAATTCCATGGACTGTATAGTTCATGCGGGCACAAAGAGTTAGACATGACTGATCGACTTTCACTTTCACTTTTCACTTTCATTCCACAGCTGAATGTAAGACTTAAAATACTGAGTAAGCCCATCACTGGCATTTCATTCTATTCTAAGAATCACCACAAGAATCTCTATGCTCAAACCTTAGTGTCCCAGCACCCCACTTCACATAGTAAGAAGCTATAATGAACAAAGATCTTAAAACTAGACAATTTAAACATGGAATATATTTTAAATATAGGAAAAGAGAGAAATACACCTACCCAGATCTTTTATAGCAGATGAAGTCAGCATGGGATCTAAACTCACAAGTATGGCTGAAAATAATAACCATGGGGTGGTTTTCAAAAGCAATTTATTCACAGATGCCAGATACCAAAGGATTAAGGTATAGTTGATCAGAAAGCCAGGAATCGTAATGAAAACTATCTGCAAAGAAATTTCATAGATAGAAAAATCAAATTGCATTTGTATTCCATTTTTAAAAGCAAAATCAGGATACTGAAGATGTAGGATCACATTAGAATCACATTAAATCCATCAAAGGGAAATTTTCAATTATCTTACTTAACAACTATGTGCTTGACACTCTGGATAAGGAAAAAATTGCAGTGAGAGTCTTAGAATCTTAGAAATCCTAGTTATAGGAAATATTATAATTAAAAAGCAACTTTTATACAAACTACTACATATAGATAAACAACAGGGTCCTACTATAAAGCACAGGGAATTATATCCCCTGGATATATATATATATTCCCAGGATATATATATATATATTATATATATCCTGTAATAAACCATAAGGGAAAAAATAAAATTTTAATTACCTTGATAAAGACATTGAATATAGATATGTATGTGTGAAGGTATATACATAGATACCATATAAATATACTATATGTTACATATGTATAATATATATACACATTTAACAATGGAGAAAAACTGAAACATAGCTTATTAACACAGAAAAAAGAAAAAAAAATTAGAAAGAAGTTACAAAAGAGTGGGGGTGGGGGGAGGAAAGAGAAAAGAAAATAATAGAAAGATTGCATGGAAATGGCAGAGGACCAGGGTAAAGATAGGAAGGAAAATTCTATTATTTCAGAACTGGAACCTGGCCTTCTGCCTTCCCACTCTTGGGAAGTTGCCTTCTATTTTCTCTTATTCTCCTGTGGTGGTTATTTAGCATGATTTTATGACCAACAGACTTGGGAAAATATGCTGATTGTTCCTTAAAGTACCTGTGAGAATTCACAAATATACTCCCATGTGCACTACAGCATTATTCACAACAGCCAAACGTTAAGCAATCTAAATTTCCACCTATAGATGAATGGATAAGGAATACGCATTATGTACGTATATACATGTATGGAATATTATTCAGTCATAAGAAAAAGAAGGAAATCTTGCCATTTGCCACAATACAAGTGGATCTTGAGGGCATATACAAAGTGAAATAAATCATAAGAGAAAGACAAACGCCATATAATCTCACTTATGTGTGGAATCTAAAGAAACAAATTCATAGATTTGGAGAACAGATTTATGGTTGACAGAGGCAGGCAATCAGGTTAGTTGGGAGATGAAGGTGTGAAATGCATAAAATTGGTCATAAGGCACCAATTTCCAATTATAAAATAAGTAAAGCATAGGGACATAATATCAGTATGGTGACTACAGTTAACAGCAATAATGCATTTCAAATACAGCCAACAGTATATTGATCACTCATTCCTATTTAAAACAGAGTAGCTATTGTTGAGAAAGGCCATAAGACTAGCAGAAAAGGTCTACAACTAAAGATATAAAGAAACCATGACAACTCAAGTGCCCATTAACAGATGAATAGATACGGGGATGTGGATTTTATATTCAATAGAATATTATTCAGCCATAAAAAGAATGGAAGGCAGCTATGCTCACCACTATACAACCAACGCAAGAATAAAATTCTGCCATTTGCAGCGATATGGATGGACTTAGAGAACATTATGTTTAGTGAAATCAATCAGAGAAAGATAAATACTGTATATCATTTATATGTGGACTCTAAAAAATATATAAATGAATATATATGCAAAAGAGAAATAGATTCATAGATATAGAAAACAAATTAGTGCTTACCAAAAGGGAAAGGTAAGTGAGGTAGGGACGAATTAAGTGTATGGGGTTGACGGAATGTATAAAATAAGCAACAAGAACATATTGTATAGCACAGAGAATTATAGCCATTATCTCTTAATCTCAAAATATACTGATTCACTACACTGTACATCTGAAACTAACATAATATTTTCAATCAACTATATTTTTTTAAAAAAGAAAACACACAATGAGATGGGAAGAAGGGCCAGAGGCACTATAGAGCCAAGACCCATGCCCACAGTGAGTGAGCCACAACTAAAAGGAGAATTACAATTGCAGAGTTTCTCTCTTAGAAGTGAAGAGTCCAGTCCCTGCATCAGGATCTCCGGCCTGGGGGTTCTGCACCATAGCAATGATATTACTAGGACATTTGGGTGTGAAGGCCAGGAGGACTTGCTTTTGGAATAGACAAGACGGCTGTGAGAAATAGAACCTCCGCTCTTAAAGGGCACACACAAAATCTCAGATGCTCTGGCACCCAAGGCAGAAACAATAATTTGAAAGGATCCAGGGTCAGCCCCACCTGCTGATCTTGAAAAGTCTTTCAGAGTGGAATGATGCCCCAGAGACATAGACACAGCTGGTAGCCATTTCGGGGAACTTGTTCTACCATGTGGACCCTGGTCCTGGCAAGTGCCATTTGGGAATCCTTCGTCTAGCTTATTGATCTGCAGAATCTGGCCCTGCATGTTGGCAAAAGTATTGGAACACCTCAGGACAAGCAGCTACCTGGGTGAGGATACAGCTTTGCCTACCAGTAGGCTAGTTTCCTTAAGACTCCTTGAGTGCACAGCTAACCTGGGACACAGCCCTGTTCATCAAAAAGCCTAGGGTCCAACCCCATACATCAGTATACTGGCACTAGTCCTAGGATCCTCTTGAGTCTCTACACTCAGCTGGAGGAACCTGGTTTCACCCACTATCAAGCTGGCACTAGCCCCAGGATGCATCCTCACCCACCAGTGGGTAGACATGAACCCAGGAACCACAAGAGCACCAAAGCCATCCAGATGAACAGGACAGCGCTTGCTCCAGGTCCCCCCTGGATCATGGCCCTGCCCATCAGCAAGCCAATACTAGCCCTGGGACCCCCACCACCCAGCATATCAGCAAGCTGATACCAGCTCCAAGACACTTTCGATGCCCCTGGGATTCAGCCCTACTCACCAATAGGTCAACATGAACTTTGGAGCACCCCAGGCCCTTAATCAGCTATATCAGGAACTGGACCTACCAACCAGCAGGCAAACACTAGATACATGATCCCTGGCCCCACAGAAACCCACTCCAAAACACAGCTCTGCCTACCAGTGGGCCAGCCCTAGCCCCAGGACCCCCAAGGGATCTGCAGCCAGCTGCCTGAGTCCACGCCCTTCCCACCAGCAGCTGGCAGCATCTACACAAGGCAGAGCCTAGAAAACAACTGAACTGGGCCAGCCACATCTGTCAGACTTTCCATGGTAGTCAGCCTGCTGCAAGAGATGGACCCATGTATCTAATGTAAGAAGAACCCCTAGAGCATGTAGCTCTGGTGAAGAGAGGGGAGTGTGTCACTGGGGCACAGAGGACTTCTCCTAAAAAAAACCACTTCCCCAACGTTGGAAAATGCAATGAACTTATCAGATACATATAAACAAAATAGCATATGAGGCAGAATGAAGCAACAGTGGAGTATGTTCCAAATATATATTTGAAGGAAGAAGATAAAAGCTCAGAACTAAGTGAAGTAGAGATAAGCAAGAACTCAAGCTGGTTTTAGAAAAGGCAGAGGAACCAGAGATCAAATTGCCAACATCTGCTGCATCATGGAAAAAGCAAGAAAGTTCCAGAAAAACATCCATTTCTGCTTTATTGACTATGCCAAGGCCTTTGACTGTGTAGATCAAAATAAACTGTGAAAGATTTGAGAGAGATGGGAATACCAGACTACCTGACCTGCCTCTTGAGAAATCTGTATGCAGGTCAGGAAGCAACAGTTAGAACTGGACATGGAACAACAGACTGGTTCCAAATAGGAAAAGGAGTACCTCGAGGCTGTATATTGTCACCCTGCTTATTTAACTTCTATGCAGAGTACATCATGAGAAACACTGGACTGGAAGAAACACAAGTTGGAATCAAGATTGCCAGGAGAAATATCAATAACCTCAGATATGCAGATGACACCACCCTTATGGCAGAAAGTGAAGAGGAGCTAAAAAGCCTCTTGATGAAAGTGAAAGAGGAGAGCGAAAAAGCTGACTTAAAGCTCAACATTCAGAAAACAAAGATCATGGCATCCGGTCCCATCACTTCATGGGAAATAGATGGGGAAACAGTGGCAACAGTGGCAGACTTTAATTGTTTGGGCTCCAAAATCACTGCAGATGGTGATTGCAGCCATGAAATTAAAAGACACTTACTCCTTGGAAGAAAAGTTATGACCAACCTAGATAGCATATTCAAAAGCAGAGACATTACTTTGCCGACTAAGATCCGTCTAGTCAAGGCTATGGTTTTTCCTGTGGTCATGTATGGATGTGAGAGTTGGACTGTGAAGAAGGCTGAGCGCCAAAGAATTGATGCTTTTGAAGTGTGGTGTTGGAGAAGACTCTTGAGAGTCCCTTGGACTGCAAGGAGATCCAACCAGTCCATTGTGAAGGAGATCAGCCCTGGGATTTCTTTGGAAGGAATGATGCTAAAGCTGAAACTCCAGTACTTTGGACACCTCATGCGAAGAGTTGACTCATTGGAAAAGACTCTGATGCTGGGAGGGATTGGGGGAAGAGGAGAAGGGGACGACAGAGGATGAGATGGCTGGATGGCATCACTGACTCGATGGACGTGAGTCTGAGTGAACTCCAGGAGATGGTGATGGAAAGGGAGGCCTGGCGTGCTGCGATTCATGGCGTCTCAAAGAGTCGGACACGACTGAGCGACTGAACCGAACTGAACCGAACCGAAATGTTCATTGATAGATGGATAAAGAAGATGAGAATACATACATATGCACACAATGGAAGACTACTGAGCAACAAAAGAGAATGAAATCTGATCATTTGCAACAACATGGATGGACCTAGAGGGTAGCATGCTAAGTGAACAAACACAGAACAGAAACAGATTCATAAACAGAACAAACAGGTAACCACCTGGAGAGGGGATTTTGAGAAGGAAAGAATTAGCTGTGGGAGATTAAGAAGTACAAACTTTCAGTACAAAACAAATGAGTCACAGGTTTGAAACGTACGGTGTTGGGAATACAGTCAATAACTAATATTTTTGTATGGTGACATACTGTAACTAGAATTATTGTGATGATCACTTTGAAAAGTATACAAATATTGAATCACTATATTGTATAACAGGAATTAGCACAGTGATGTAAGTCACTTATACTTCAAAAATAAATAAACAAGCAAACAAACTCATAGAAAAGGAGATCACAGTTGTGGTTATCAGAGATAGGGGTAACCACAGGGGAAGTGAGAAGGAGAATTGGATGAAGACAGTACAAAGATACCAACTTACAAACTTCTAATTATAAGATAAATAAGTAATAGGAATATAATGTATAACAACATGATAAATATGATTAACATTGCTGTATGTTATATAAGTTGTTAAGAGAGTAAATCCTAAGAATTTTCATTACAAAGAAAAATATTTTTTATATTTCTTTAATTTTGTAACTGCATAAAATGATGGATATTCACTAAACATTATGATAATCATTTCATGATGCATATTAATTATTATGCTGTAGCCCTTAAACTTATATAGTGATCTATGTTGATTATATCACAATAAAACTGAAGAAACAAAAAGATTCCATAAAAATTGAAAGTCCAAATGAAAAAATAAAATGAACCTGAACATGCATCTCATATCATTAAAAATTAGCTCAAATTAGATCATAGGCCTAAATGTGAAATATGAAATTATTAAACTTCTAGAAGAAAACATAGAAAATCTTAGTGACCTTGAATTAGGAAATAATTTTTTAATATGACATAAAAACACAAATTGTAAAAGGAAAATTTTTCAATATTTGGTCAAATTGGACTTTATCAAAAATAAAAATTTTTGGGAAAAAGAAGAATACAATGCTACCAAAGCAGAGATCTACTATTTTTGATTGTGAATCTAAGACATACATGGAAGACAATGAAACTATTATGTAATTATTAAAGAACCAGCTAAAAACAATATGTAATGGATTTTTAAAATCAATTTAATTGAATATAATTTATCTTTCTTAGGGATGATTTTTTAAAATAATGCCTGTGAAGTCACTATGTAATTTTTTTCGCCTGGCATCTATTTGAGACTTTAAGAATAAAGCTATAGAAATCATCTCCTAATTTTTTCTGATTATTAATTAATATTCAAAAGAAATATAGTATATGGAAATAATAAATAATGAGAAAATTAGTCATTCTACTTATACCCCATGACCTTGGAAATTACTGTCTATGCTGAAAGTCACATTAATATTTGGACAAATTTCTAAGGTAAATAAAATTAAATTGAATTATTTAAAAAAAAGGTTAGATTAGGGATTGACTCACTGATACATTGGTAAGGAACTGACTTCAAAGAAATTCTGAGGGAATTCTCTAGATTGATGAAAATTTTTATATCTTGATTGGGTGATGGTTACACAGGTATTTGTCAAAACTCATCAAACTGTATGCGCAAAATGTATGCACACTGCTGCATGTAAATTATATCTCAAAATAGTTTTTTAAATGTAAAAAAATTTTTTGTAAATTTTTTATAAGAAAAATTTTTTAAGTTTTTAAAATTAAGAAAAACATGAACATAGATAACATGTAGTAGCTCATGAGTGAATAATATTATTAAAAATAACATCTGCCAAAATAACTTCTTACTCTCCAAAATAACTTCTTACCTGCCAAAATAACTTGTGGAGCAGGTAAACATCCATATCAAATGCAACAGTAAAGATGATTATCGGTGTAAATAGATTAAAAAATAAGTGGGAATCCATCCATTGTATGGCATCTGCATATTCTTGGACCTAATAATATAAGACTGTTATTTTCTCATTTTCCCATTAGTCTGTTAGCATGGAATACATGTCAGGCATTCCTATCTCTAGCAAAAAATAAAAAGATACATCACAACATAGTAAGTGCTTAAGTCTTAACTCTGTTGGATTTTTGTTGTTCTTCATCAGATCATAACCAACTACAGCAAAAAGTTAATGGACATCTTTATGTCTAGTCTTTCTTTTTAAAGAAAAAAAAAGGAAGTACATTGACACAGGTACTAAAGGATATGGAGGAGATTTTCAGGCATACAAGAGAAAGAGATTTGGGGTAGATGGGTCATCATGAACAAAATCCACAAAGGAGTAAACAGGTACATCAAATTCCAGAAATTACATAATTAGCCATGGCTTATGTAGATGTGTATGGAAGAACAGTGGGATTAAGAGACTAGGAAGTCAATGCAGTTCATGAAATAATTAATTAGTGGCATTTATCATAAAATATTTAGTTGCAATTTTAAAACTTTATTATGGGTGTCTGTAACTAAGCAGGACTCTATGGGGCCTTCCCCAGATAGACCCCTCCCTCATAGCCTCTGCTTTAGCTCCTCTCTGAAGTATCTAAATAATAGAGTCTGATGAATATCTGCTGAGTTATTTTACAGATGCTAAACTCCCACCAAATGAAAGAAATAAACACATCCCCTCAGGAGTCTGGTTGGAAACAGGAAATATTTGCAATGATTTTACTTTACCTCACCATCAACCAATCAGAGAATTGTGCACAAGCTGATCACATACTCTGGGACTCCCCTCATTTGCCTTGTTTTTAAAATGCTTTGCTGAAACCCATCAGCGAAGACTTTTTGAGCACTAGATGTCTGGTACTCCTTGTATGGCACCTTATAATAGATGGTTTCCTTCAAGACAATCCACTGTCAGTAAATTGGCTTTCTTGCTTGAGGGTGAGCAGAGATGAGTGTGGTTAATTAACACATCCATTCAACATTCACTCATGAAGGAGACACTGAGTACCTACTGGTTAGATGATATTCTTGTATTTGGAATGTAATTCTTCACTGGTCTTTTGTGTTTCTCTGTACGTTATGGGTGGAGGCACTGATCGCTTTTCTTCCAGGAATATTTTCTTTCAAGAATATTTGTATGTACAGCTTTGGAAGATACAGCAAGTGTCTCCCTCCAGAACAAAGGGCAGGTTTACTATTACTGTCCAGTGTAATAAGGATAATATCTCTCTCTGGAGCAAGGGGGAAGATGAGCTCACTGCCCATCATAAAATAATTCAAGTTCTCTAAACTCAGATTTCCTCTCTTATAATGTAACCCATTGCATATGCAGATTTCACCTTGCCCTCTTTACTTCTGTTTATGGGGTTCATAGAATGGGACAAGAAAACCCTAGGCTCTGGATTCTGCTATTACTATGAGTAATAGAGTACTTTGTCTCTAGCCCAGGAGTCCCATGTGTTTTGTAGGATTGTGAAACTGTGGCAAGTTAATTTATGAGATTGAAGCCTGAGTAAAATCTTAGACCCTTCACAGCTCTAGACATAGGGGCCTTTCCTTTAAAGAGTTGTTGACAAATAGGAAAGTTTATAGAAGTATTTTAAGTCACACTTATGTAAAATATCATATGATTATGAAACCTGTTCATAACAAATGAAGTAGTAATCTGCTTCTGATTTTTGCCTGTATACGTGGTTTCCGTTATCACTTTTAACATCACTGATAGAATTTGTTTGAGAAAGTCAATCATTTTTACACACATTCCTATTTACATATTGATTAACTAAGGCAGGTGTTGGCAAACTATGGTCCCTGGGAACAAATCTGGCTTAATGCCTGTTTTTGGTAAATGAAGTATTATTGGAATACAGCTATGCCAATTTTCTTATGTATTGTCTGTGGCTGCTTTTAAATTACAGTGGCAGAATTGAGTAGCTGTGATAGAGATCATACAGCCTGTGTAGTCCAGAATATTCACTATATGGCTTTTTACAGAAAAAAACTTTGTTGCCAACCCCTGGGCTATTTAATGTGCCAGTAATGCATTCTACATTCCTTGTAGTAAGTATTCTCTCTTCTCTACCTGACTACAGCTGTTCCCAACTATTTAATATTACTGTAGATACCTTGGCTATATAGTTTGCTTTTTCTCTCACTTCTAACTCCATGTAAGAGGTTCAATGTATGTTTCTTGATACATTCCAAGCCAAGCATAGAGAGAACCTCCATTCTAATGGGAACCCTATGAAACATTCCTGAGGCAATAGATTGGTTCAGTGTCAGAATTATCTTGGTAATAGAGTCCTGTATCAGTAGTTCAAAGTCTTTCTGGGTTTCTATGTTGTTAGCCAATTTCTTGTCTAAGGTTTTGAATTATGATTAAATACTCAGCTACTCACACTCTCAGTAGCTATATGTGTATTCATTCTGAATTGCCTACCTAATTTGAGACCTAGGCTCTGTTTTGACAATGTTAAGCTGGATTTCAGCTTTTTCACACCTGGGTCCTTTTTCTACACAGCTGATCTAATGTTATTTGCATCACAAGCATATATGGTAGAGCAGATACGCTTACAAATTTTCTTAAGCCATCTTCATATGAATCTTAGATATACTAAGGAAAATAAAATACACATATTTACTATACACACCTGGTCAGATGTAAAACTTAGCATTTCAAAACTGCATCCAAGTAAAAATAATATCACAGGGAGAGGAATTGGAAAGTCTTTCAAGTGTTGGTTCAAAAGTGCTGCAAAAAATATGTCTATTGAAAGGCAATGAGATATCACACTTAACAGAACTTTAATTTGATATGACTTCTTAATATGAAGACAATGAAATATAGAAATATAGCAAGTAAGTGATGAAACAGTAACTGAAGCCCTCCTTCACACTTAAACACATAAAATCAGTATAATTGTAATCTACTAAACTCATGCTTTACTTCTTTTATGATGTGCATAATTTCCTTAGAATCTTTAGTAAACATTTCTAATAACCATTGGTTCTTGGGTTACTACTAAAATATTTGTAGTAATTTATGCACATGCTATAAATCAGCTTTCATTTCTTAAGCAATCCAGCAATGAGGGATTAATAAATAACTAAAATGAAATATCCTGGCTAATTCTCAATTTAACAGTGAGGAATTAGTATAACAATGAGGAAATCTAGCTACCTTTCCTTGTGGCTCAGACAGTAAAGAGTCTGCCTGCAATGCGGAAGACCTGGGTTTGATCCCTGGGTTGGGAATATCCCCTGAAGAAGGAAATGGCAACCCACTCAAGGATTATTTCCTGGAAAATCCCATGGATGGAGGAGCCTGGCAGGCTACAATCCATGGGGTCACAAAGAGCTAGATATTACTGAGTAACTAACACTACTTTCACTTCACTACCTATTAGAGAGCCTATAATGAATACTTAACTTTGTTCATTCTCTCAAAGTGCAATAAGCAATATCACAGCATTTCCTTCAGTTTAATGTTCCCTAATTATTTGTAATACAATTCTAATCAGGTCAAAGGATGCAAAATTGTGCTTTCTTTTGATTTCTACAGTGTTCTGTTCTTCTCAGCATATTTTACTGTTTGGGTAAAACCTAAGAAAACATCTGTGCTGTGCTGTGCTAAGCTGCTTCAGTAGGGCCAGACTCCGTGGCACCCTATGGATTGTGTCCCTCCAGGCTCCTCTATCCATGGGATTCTCCAAGCAAGAATACTGGAGTGGGTTGTCATGCCCTCCTCCAGGGGATCTTCCCCATCCAGGGATCAAACCCAAGTCTCTTATGTCTCCTGCACTGGCAGACGGCTTCTTTACCACTAGTGCCACATAGGAATCCCAAGAGAACACTTATCAAGGGGTTAAAAAGTAACTGAATCATTCAGAAGACCTATCACTTTGAAAATTCTTTTTCCAAGTAAAGAAAGATGTGGGACAGCTAACTTAAAAATATGGATGAAACTATAGTTTATGATAATGCAAGTTAACAATAAAATCCCTAACCTTTGATTTTCTGTTAATCTGATTCAATTCACCACATCACTTAAATCTAACCATAACTTAGCAAGTAAGAAGGTATGAACACTCTGAACTCAATAGAGGTGAAGAATATGAATCAGATTTACATGGTCTCTCTTTAGGGGCAGATTATTATTGGATTCATTTGATTGAAAATCTTGGGATAGAGGTATGAATTTAGAGAAGAAAACACTAATTTCCTACTATTGTTACCTTCCTTAATTCTATATGGTGACATATACAAAATACATCCACAGAATACACTGAAATAAAAAGAATTGCACCTACCTCCAATCATACAGATCAAAGACAGTATTATAATGATTTTCGGGAGTTCCTGAGAAGTTTGCAAGAATGAACGCCTAAAAACTTCCAGCCATTCATCAGTAAACTCTTTCCTAAGAAAAGTTAAATTAGAAATTTGGCCATCCATCCTGTGGTTTCTCACAGGCTGTCTGAATCCAACTCTCAGGACTCTGCAAAACTTGCCTAGAACAAAAACAAAGTTAGATTTTTCTTCTTGGTGGCCTCCTAAAGCTTTTCTTAAAAAGAGAAAGAAAAAGCCTATATTTGTCCTTATTTCCAGTAATTTCCTAGAGTCTGGCAAAATTAAGGATGCTTTCCTCTTCTATGATGTTTTCTATTTAAGTGATAAAGAAAAAGTGCAACCCCAAGTAAGAGGGACTATTCAGTGTCATCCTGTGTTCTTATGATACCAAGCACTAATCAGCTATTATTCATGCTGCATCTGTTCAACTGAAAAGAGGATTTTTCATCTAGCCAGTCACTGGGACTACACACTGGTACAGGTTATTTAGTTCTCAGGATGGACAACTGAGGGGTTTGCCCTCACTTATCTGAGCCTCTGGAAGCATGTTCAGGCAGCTATTCCAAAGTGGGAAGTGGTGGAGGGGGGCAGAATATTCTGATCTCTTTTCTTGTTATATCCAGAGAGAAAGCAATAGACCATGATGATATTCAATAATAATCATCTTTTATCTGCTTCAAGACATTCATGGGCCAGGTTTTCTCTAATTTTTAAATATTTTTATAGCAACTAAGAACCTAAGAAAAACATTGAAACCAAAATGATTTAAAACAGGAGAATTGTTACATGTTTCCATTGCTACTCTTGGAAGAAGAACAAGGGCCATGATGAGGCTTGGTCTGAAGAAATAGGTGATAGCTGCAGTCTGCCAATCTCACTTGCTTCCCATGGTAAGGAACGTTTTCCATCAGGGTCTTAAACTTCATGGAGGGCATTCTTCCAATTTGATCTCTCCTAATATTGGTTTAACATTTTCTAGCGTCTCTTAGCATCTCACCTTGCTGCCTTGCTAAGCAATCAATTAGTTACTACTAAACTTCCCCTCGTGATCCAGCAATGTCTTTTCCAGTTTCATATTTTATATACTTATTCGTTTTCTATATGCTCTTTTCTGACTATCTAAACAACGCTTTTGAAGGAAAACTAATTAAATAAATTATGCTTTTTGTGAACATTTTTGAAATAAATATATAAACAAACATTTCAAAAACAGGAAAAAATTTTGCACAATCATGTCATCTAGTGGCTCTTATATATTTTATTTACACAGTTGGGTTCATCCTTATATAATCATACTTTCTGCTTCTTTCCACATGGTATTATATCACTAGCATCAAAGAGCCTTGCAAACACTGTGCCATATTAGCACCAATGTGAAAGCGGCAACTCTCTGGTCTGACTGCGCACATGCAAAGGTCTGTTGGGCTGAGGCTTACAGCGTAAAAGACTCTGGATAACCTGTTGTTGGCTTCAGTTTTCTAATTTGTATAGTTTCCCAGAATTTATAACATTCTTTGAAATCACTTGGGGAGATATGATAACACTGGTGATGAGTCTTATCCCCACGATTCCTATTTAAATCAGTCTGCGTGGCAGCCTGGCTCCCCAAGTGATTTTAATGTGTAGCCAAGTTTAGTAACCACTGTGCTTCACCCAGTTCAAAGGCAACCTTGCTCAATTTTCTGTCTCTAAGCCAACATTTTTTTCCAACATTCTTGAGTCAGGTATTTTGAGAAAGGGTATCAGTGTCCTTCTGGTGAAGACCCCAGAAACACATCTGTAGTTGACAAGTTTGGGGTATTATGTGTCTCAGTGAGGGAGACATATCCACCTTGGGGCACTGTAGTAGAGGGTTTCAGTAAAAGGATATTCGAAAGAACTAATTATGGATCTGGGTAATATTGGAGAGGGATGGTCTAAGGAAGTGAGACTTTATTCTAACTTGGATGCTGTCAGAAAGCAAGGACAATTCTGTGGTTGGGTACTCAATAACTCTTACCTACAGGGAAGGCAAACTGGAATGGGGACAAAGCTGTACTGAGTGCAGAAGCAGCAGCCACTTAGTTTAGACAAGAATGAGAGGTGTTTGGTATTGGATGGGTTGCATGGTGACTTGTTCTGTCCAATTTTATTATCATCTCATAGTGACCTCATTTGATTTTGATGTTCTATGAGATTATTTATGTCAAATGAGAGAACAACATGGACTAGCTGTGAGCATCACACCAGCTTGTAGTAACACTGAGTGACATCTAGCCCTGAGTGTCAGACCAGTTTCCCCGTCTGGGGCTGCTTTTTTTTTTTTTTTTCTTTCACTTGTTGGTTTCGTTTTCCCTAGAATTTTTAAATTCCTTAACCTCATTGTAACATGTTAAGAACTGGGAGTAGACCAGAGGATCTTGATAATAGTATAGTGATACAGCAAAGTAAGCTCAGTTATCCTTCTAAAACAGACATTTTTAACCTTGGCTACATATTAGAATCAGAGAGTTTTAAAAATACAGGTATTTACCTGGGTGGCTCCCCAGAGGTTAATTTAATTGGTGTAAAGTGCAGCCTGAGTATTGGGAACCTTAAAATCTTCCCAGTGATTCTAATAGTCAGTCATTATTTAGCAGCACTGCTCTAGGAGAAATCTGTGCCATTAGGGAAGAACACTGAAAGACTGGTGTATTTGCTCTCAGAATCAAACTGGTTAGTAAAATATTGTCAATGTCACCTATTAATTTTCTCACTGTTACAAAGCAAAAGGGCTTGAACAAAAAGGAAAATATTTTCTGCATCATAGTTGTATACTTCTATATGCTCGCAGAATTTAATAGTTAAGGAGTCAATTGTTTTCCAAACTAAAAGCGGGGATACATGATCCCACAAGCAGGTTTCTCATTTCTAAAATAGCTTATTTAAAAACCTTAATAAGTGTTTGTATATTCAATTCTAATAAATCCCGTTTATAAAAGAATAAAATTACTCCAAATCTTAATTACACTTGAACTTTAGGGAAATATATGATCAAACTCAGCAGAATTTCACTGTTTGGCTGTGAAAACTCAAATCAGTTTATTCAATCTCCACTCCAAATTCTCCTAACAAACCTTTACTCCCACAAAATGATCTCGTTAAGTTAGCATGTAAATGCTAATATTATTCAAGCTTGACACTTTAAAAAATATGGGTAAAGAAGTAGCAGTTTAGATTAAACAGATTTTCAATGTAATTACAATTATTATTATTCAGGTTAAATTGACTTTTAACAATTTTGAATAAGTTTATGAGTCCATGTCGCATGCATTAAGGAAAAATACTGATTTATCTTAAAATTGCCACATGGGTTTCCTACATTAGCTTATCAGGAGAATTAAATAAAGCCGCAAATCTCTCTCTGTGTGAGGTTAATAACTGTCCTTTCAAATGGCACATGGATTTGTCCCCAGCATCAGTCAGCCTTGAGAAATTCTCTTTCCCATGGTGTGGAAATCATATTGATTCACTCTGTCCCTGAAAATGGTAAATATTTCTTCCTTTTAATCACTGCTTTTTGCAGGAATTAAGTGACAAAAGTATCCTGAAAAGAGTGCTGTGGAAGCCCAGTAATCTTAAGAAGCTGCAAAGCGCTCAGGATTGATTTTTAAAAAAAAACAAAACTGGAGTTGGATTCTCTGATCACACAAAACAGCAGCTTCTTACAGACGCTGCGAAAGTGGGCGGTCTGTTGCCTTCCTGATTTCCTCACTAGAATGAGCCTTTCCTCGCTCTCGGCTCTGCTCCATACACCTAAGATTAGCACGGCGTCAGTGTGGTTTCCTCTTGGTGCCTCGTAAGGCAAAGCGAATAAATACTAGGTAGGTGAGCCGTTTAGAAAGTTGATATGGGAAGTGTAATGGAGGAGGGGCAGGGGCTAAGGGACAGAAAGTCATACCGAGAGGCTGGTTGATCTTCGGGAAAGTCTGTGATTGGCTACCATACGAAAAGTGGAAACTACAAGACTAATAATGGTTGCTGAATCTGTAGCGGCAATACTGTGAAAGCATTTGTTTCCTCACCAGCGGGGAAGGGCAATTTCCTGAATGGGAAGCTAGAGGAAGACTCACCATCCAGAGCTTCAGGAGGAGTATCATGTAGTATGTAAGTGATAGGTGGAAGGTAGCTAATCCGTTCATCCAGAAACAGCCACAACCAACTGCAACCTCATTGACGGTTACTTGCTCTAAGCCCCGCCCCTGGCCTGCACCCATTGGCTTTAGGTTCACAACCCCTGACTTGATTGGCTGACAAAGTACAGTCGTAGAAAGTGCTACACAGCATCATTACCTCTGAAATGCTACGGCAATCCTTGTAGTTTTAAGGCTGTTGTATTTTAAAAATAAATAAATAACATAAGCAAGGATGAAAAGGAAACTCCAGAAATTGTATTGCTATATTAATTTCCACCAACTGATTTCCACCCCTGAAGCTACAAGGAACAGGTATCTGTATCATTCTTTTTTCTTTTTTTATTTGTGTGAAATTCAATGGAAGATAATTATGGTTTGTTTCTACAGTATCTACTGTGAATGATCTTATAAAATTCCATTATAGAAATGTTTTTGCTATGTCCCATACATTTGGGATCCTTGCGTGTTTATTTTTATCTCAAGGTACTTTTTGATTTCTTCGATTTTTTTCAGTAATCTATTGGTTGCTTAGTAGCATATTGTTTAGCCTCCATGTGTTTGTGGGCTTTTGTATTTTTTCCTTGCAATTGATTTCTTGTCTCAAAGCATTGTAGTCAGAAAAGATGTTTGATATGATTTTAATTTTCTTACATTTATTGAGACAAACTTTGTATCCTAGAATTTGATCTATCCTGGAGCATATTCCAAATGCACTTGAAAATAATGCATATTCTGTTCCTTTTGGATGGAATATTTTTTATAATTATACGAAGTCAATCTGGCTAATGTGTCATTTAAAGCAAGTGTTTCCTTATTACTTTCTTCCTGGATCATTTGATCACCACTTCTTTAGGGCAAAGGAGTCTGGTGTCCTGTCTTTCTTCCTGGATGATCTATCCATTTATCTAAGTAGGGTGTTACTCCAGGTAGCTCTTGACTTCCTACTTTTGCATTCCAGTCCCCTATGATGAAAAGGACATCGGTTTTGGGTGTTAGCTCTAGAAGGTCTTGTAGGTCTTCAGAGAACCATTCAACTCAGCTTCTTCAGCATTACTGGTTGGGGCATAGACTTGGATTACTGTGATATTGAATGGTTTGCCTTGGAAACGGAAAGAGATCATTCTGTTGTTTTTGAGATTGATCCAGGTATGCATTTTGGACTCTTTCATTCACTACAGTGGCTACTCCATTTCTTCCAAGGGATTCTTGCCCACAATAGTAGATATAATGGTCATCTGAGTTAAATTCACCCATTCCAGTCCATTTTAGTTCGCTGATTCCTAAAATGTTGATATTCACTCTTGCCATCTCCTGTTTGACCACTTCCTTGATATTGCCTTGGTTCATGAACTTAACATTCCAGGTTCCTGTGCAATATTGCTGTTTACAGCATCGGACTTTACTTCCATCACTGGTCACATCCACAACTGGTTGTTGGCTTTGCTTTGGCTCTGTCTCTTCATTCTTTCTGGAGTTATTACTCCACTCTTCTCCAGTAGTATACTGGGGCACTGGTGGGTCATGGTGGAGAGGTCTGACAGAAGGTGGTCCACTGGAGAAGGGAATGGCAAGCCACTTCAGTATTCTTGCCTTGAGAACCCCATGAACATTATGAAAAGGCAAAATGATAGGATACCAAAAGAGGAACTCCCCAGGTCATTAGGTGCCCAACATGCTACTGGAGGTCAGTGGAGAAATAACTCCAGAAAGAATGAAGGGATGGAGCCAAAGCAAAAACAATACCCAGTTGTGGATGTGACTGGTGATAGAAGCAAGATCTGATGCTATAACGAGCAATATTGCATAGGAACCTGGAATGCAAGGTCCATGAATCAAGGCAAATTGGAAGTAGTCAAACAAGAGATGGCAAGGGTGAACGTTGACATTCTAGGAATCAGTGAACTAAAATGGACTGGAATGGGTGAATTTAACTCAGATGACCATTATATCTACTACTGTGGGCAGGAATCCCTCAGAAGAAATGGAGTAGCCATCATGGTCAACAAAAGAGTCTGAAATGCAGTACTTGGATGCAATCTCAAAAACGACAGAATGATCTCTGTTCATCTCCAAGGCAAACCATTCAGTATCACAGTTATCCAAGTCTATGCCCCAACCAGTAACGCTGAAGAAACTGAAGTTGAACGTTTTTATGAAGACCTACAAGACCTTTTAAAACTAACACCCAAAAAAGATGTCCTTTTCATTATAGGAGACTGGAATGCAAAAGTAGGAAGTCAAGAAACACCTGGAGTAACAGGCAAATTTGGCTTTGGAATGCAGAATGAAGCAGGGCAAAGACTAATAGAGTTTTGCCAAGAAAATGCACTGGTCATAGCAAACACCCTCTTCCAACAACACAAGAGAAGACTCTACACATGGACATCACCAGATGGTCAACAGCAAAATCAGATTGATTATATTCTTTGCAGCCAAAGATGGAGAAGCTCTATACAGTCAACAAACACAAGACCAGGAGCTGACTGTGGCTCAGATCATGAACTCATTATTGCCAAATTCAGACTTAAATTGAAGAAAGTAGGGAAAACCGCTAGACCATTCAGGTATGACCTAAATCAAATCCCTTATGATTATACAGTGGAAGTGAGAAATAGATTTAAGGGCCTAGATCTGATAGATAGAGTGCCTGATGGACTATGGAATGAGGTTCATGACATTGTACAGGAGAAAGGGATCAAGACCATCCCCATGGAAAAGAAATGCAAAAAAGCAAAATGGCTGTCTGGGGAAGCCTTACAAATAGCTGTGAAAAGAAGACAAGCTAAAAGCAAAGGAGAAAAAGAAAGATATAAGCATCTGAATGCAGAGTTCCAAAGAATAGCAAGAAGAGATAAGAAAGCCTTCTTCAGTGATCAATGCAAAGAAATAGAGGAAAAGAACAGAATGGGAAAGACTAGAGATCTTTTCAAGAAAATTAGAGATACCAAGGGAACATTTCATGCAAAGATGGGCTCAATAAAGGACAGAAATGGTATGGACCTAACAGAAGCAGAAGATATTAAGAAGAGGTGGCAAGAATACACAGAATAACTGTACAAAAAGGATCTTCATGACCCAGATAATCACAATGGTGTGATCACTCACCTAGAGCCAGACATTCTGGAATGTGAAGTCAAGTGGGCCTTAGAAAGCATCACTATGAACAAAGCTAGTGGAGGTGATGGAATTCCAGTGGAGCTGTTTCAAATCCTGAAAGATGATGCTGTGAAAGTGCTGCACTCAATATGCCAGCAAATTTGGAAAACTCAGCAGTGGCCACAGGACTGAAGAAGGTCAGTTTTCATTCCAATCCCAAAGAAAGGGAATGCCAAAGAGTGCTCAAACTACCACACAATTGCACTCATCTCACATGCTAGTAAAGTAATGCTCAAAATTCTCCAAACTAGGCTTTAGCAATACATGAACCGTAAACTTCCTGATGTTCAAGCTGGTTTTAGAAAAGGCAGAGAAACCAGAGATCAAATTGCCAACATCTGCTGGATCATGGAAAAAGCAAGAGAGTTCCAGGAGAACATCTATTTCTGCTTGATTGACTATGCCAAAGCCTTAACTGTGTGAATTTATTGAAGATATATATATATATATATAAGGTACACCCCTTACCAGGTTTGCTCTATTAACATCTTGCATTAGTATGGTACATTTGTAATAATTATTAAATCAAATTTGATACATGGTTCATAACTGAAATACACAGTTTATTCAGATTTCCTTAGTTTTTATTTAAAGTCTTTTTCTGCTCAAGTATCCCATCCAACATACATTACATTTCTTTGTTGTTTCTTCTTAGGCTTCTGTCAACTGGCAGCTTCTCAGAATTTACTTGTTTCTGATGATCTTGATAATCTTGAGGTGTGTTGGTCGAGTATTTCATAGAATTACCCTCAATCAAAATTTGTCTGATGTTTTTCTCATGATTAGACTGGGGTTATGAATTCTGGGGAGGAAGATCACAGAGGTAAAATGTCATTTTAATTATATCATGTTAAGTATATATAGTATCAACTTATGTTTACATAGGATACATTTGCAATAAAGTTAGATTTTCAGGTTACAATCTTTACTCCTTGGGATTCTCAATTTTCTCATTAACTTTTAAATTGTGTACATTGAGGTTCATGTGCTGCAATGCTGAATATATCTTGACAGCTGCATAATGTCTCTTATTATCCACTGTAGTATCACACAGAATTGTTTTATTACCCTAAAACTTCCCTGTACCTCATCCATTCAGCCCTACTCCCTACCTTTGACCCCCAGGCCACTACTGATAATTTTACTGTCTCCATAGTTTTACTTTCCCAGAATGGCATAATTAAAATCATACTGTATGTATCACTTTTAGACTGGTTACTTTCACTTAGCAATATGCATTTAAAGTTTGTTGTTGTTCAGTTGCTAAGTCCTTTCCAACTCTTTGTGACCCCATGTACTGCAGCACATCAGGCTTCCCTGTCTTTCACTATCTCCCAGAGTTAGCTCAAACTCATGTTCATTGAGTCAATGATGCCATCCAACCATCTTATCCTCTCTCTCCCCTCTTCTCCTCCTGCCCTCAATCTTTCCCAGCATCAAGGTCTTTCCCAGTGATTCTGCTCTTCACATCAGGTGGCCAAAGTATTGGAGCTTCAGCTTCAGCATCAGTCCTTCCAATGAATATTCAGGGTTGATTTCCTTTAGGATTGACTGGTTTGACCTCCTTCCTATCCAAAGGACCCTCAAGAGTCCTTCAGCACTGCAGCTTGAAAGCATCAGTTCTTTGGTGCTCAGCCTACTCTATGGTCCAACTCTCACATCTCTACATGACTACTGGAAAAACCATAGCTTTGACTACGTGGACCTTTGTGAACAAAGTGATGTCTCTGCTTTTTAACACACTGTCTAGGTTTTTCAAAAGTTTATCCATGTCCTTTTATGGTTTAGCAGCTCAATTCTTTTTATGGCTGAAAAATATTGTGGTATAAATGTCATTTTTTTTAAAAACATTTACCTACCAAAGACATCTTGGTTGTTTTCAATTTTTTGTGATTACAAGTAAGGAGGTTATAAACATTTTCATGCATATTTCTGTGTCGATATGTGTTTTATAATAAGTTGGGTGAATACCTAGGAACACAAATGTTGGATTATATGGTAAGCATATATTTAGTTTTGTAAGAAACTGTCGTGCAAAGTAACTACACCATTTTACATTACCATTAGCAATGAACGAGAGTGCCTGTTTTTGGCCACATTCTCACCAGCATTTTAGTACTGTAATTTTTTTAAACCACTCCAATAATCCTGTACTAAAATTTCATTATTGTTTTAATTTTCAGTTTCCAAATTACAAGAGATTTTGTGCATTTTTTCCTGTGCTCATTTACCATTTGTATTAATATATTTTCTTCAGTGAGGTGTCTGTTTAGACTTTAGCCTAATTTTTAATTAAGTTGTCTTTTTTCTCATTTTTAAAAAAACGTTTTGGATAAAAATTTTCTTTGGTCTAAATGTTCATGACCCCCTCCAAATTCATATATTAAAATCCTAACTCCCAAAGGTTATGGTATGAGCAGATGGGGACCTTGGGAGGTGTTCAGGTCATGAGGGTAGATCTCTGATGCATGGGATTAGTACACTAAAGAAAGATCCACAGAGAATTTGGACCCTATCACCATTTGAAAATACAATGAGAAGTCAACAAACCAAAAGAGGCCCTCACCCAATCATGCTGGCACCCTAATCTTGCACTTCCACTTTCAGAACTGTGAGAAATATATTTCAGTTTTTTATAAGCCACCCAGTATGTGATATTTTGTTAAAGCAGCCTGAAAGAACTAAGAAAAAGTCCTACCTTACATACATATTTTACAAATATGTTCTTCTAATCTGTGGCTTGTCCTTATAGTCTTTAAACATTGTCTTTCCCAGAACAAGAGTTTTTAATTTTAATGATGTCCAACTCTTCAAATTTTTTTGCATTCATGGATCATACTTTTGATATTGTATCTAATGGCTCATCACCAACCCCAAGATTACCTAGATTTCCTCTTGTTTTTTCTAGAAGTTTTACTGCTTTGCATTGTTTACTGATCTGTAAATCCATTTGAGTTAATTCTGTGAAAGTTAGATGCCTGTTAATTTTTTGAGCATATTGATGTTTTGAAAGATTAATAACAACCCCCTTACTCCCACATTTATATCTACCTGGAACCTCAGACATGATCTTACTTAGAAATAGGGTCTTTGCAGATAAGAATCTCCGGATGAAATCATCCTGGGTTAGGGTTAAGGACACCAGTAACTGATGTCCTTAAAGAATAGAATAAGACACACAGAGACAGAGTAGAACAGCATATGAAGATGGAGGCAGATATTACAGTGATGTGTCTACAAATCAAGGACTGCCAAGATTTACTGGAAACCATTAGAAGCTAGGAGAGAAGGAACCAACACTGCTGTCACCTTGACTTAGGAGAAACTTGTATACAGGTCAAGAAATAACAGTTAGAACGAGACATGAAACAACGGACTGGTTCAAAATTGGGAAAAGAGTATGACAAGGGTGTATACTCTCACCCTGCTTATTTAACTTATATGCAGAGTACATCATGTGAAATGCTAGCTTGGATGAATCACAAGCTAGAATCAAGATTGCTGGGAGAAATATCAACAACCCCAGATATGCAGATGATACCACTCTAATGGTAGCAAGTGAAGAGGAACTAAAGAGCCTCTTAATGAGGGTGAAAGAGGAGAGTGAAAAAGCTGGCTTAAGACTCAATATTCAACAAACTAAAATCATGGCATCTGGTTCCATCACTTCACAGAAGATTCAGTTCAGTTCAGTCGCTCAGTCGTGTCCGACTCTTTGTGACCCCATGGACTGCGGCACACCAGGCCTTGCTGTCTATCACCAACTCCCAGAGTTTACTCAAACTCATGTCCATTGAGTCAGTGATCCCAAACAACCATCACATCCTCTGTCGTCCCCTTCTCCTCCTGCCTTCAATCTTTTCCAACATCAGGGTCTTTTCAAATGAGTAGGGGAAAAAGTGGAAGCAGTTACAGATATTTTTTTCTTGGGCTCCAAAGGAAAAAGTGGAAGCAGTGACAGATTTTCTTTCCTTGGGCTCCAAAATCACTGTAGATGGTGACTTCAGCCATGAAGTTAAAAGACACTTGCTTCTCAGAAGGAAAGCTATGACAAACCAAGACAGCATACTAAAAGGAGAGACATCACTTTGCTAACAAGGGTCTGTACAGTCAAAGCTATGGTTTATCCAGTAGTCATCCGTGGCTGTGAGAGTTGGCCCATAAAGAAGGCTGAGCACTTAAGAATTGATGCTTTTGAGCTGTAGTGTTGGAGAAGACTCTTGAGAGTTGCTTGAACTGCGAAGAGATCAAACCAGTCAATCCTAAAGGAAATCAACTTCGAATATCCTTTGGAAGAACTGATGCTGAAGCTAAAGCTCCAATACTTTGGTCACCTGACCCAAAGAGCCAACTATTGAAAAAGATCCTGATGCTGGGAAAGATTGGAGGCAGAAGAAGGGGGCAACAGAGAATGAGATGGTTACATAGTGTCACTGACTCAATGGACAGGAATTTGTGCAAACTATGGGAAACAATGGAGAACACAGAAGCCTGGTGTTCCACAGTCCATACAGTTACAGAGAGTTGGACACGACTTAACAACTGAACAATAACAATAACAGCTTATAGATGTAAAAATATTCTATCATTTTAATCAATCAAGTGTGTAATAGTTTCTTGTGGCATCCCTAAGAAAGTAACTAGACATCCAAGCGTCACAACGACCTCATTTGTTAAAAAGACTTTTTTCTTTTTTGAATTGTCTTTGTATGAAGCTAAAGGAAACTGGAATTAGGTCACTGTCCTTCTACCCACATGAGCTAGGCCTCTGGTGAAGTCTTTTCCTCTGGACAGAAGGTCTTTTTATGGAAAATGCACTGGGCTTATTTAAAAATGGAGACCTTCCTCTTTTCTTGCCAAAGATTAGGAGGTGATTTTTTTGGCTCTTCATCATGAGAACTGGATGGAATTTCTGCTGGTGAAACCTATGGAACATGGTGGTCTTCCCTAAGACTGGGGCCCTGAGGAGTTTGTCACCTACTTAGGTCACACTCAGCCTCCAGAAATTTATTGAAATTATCATTACTCATTTTAGTTGGTTAACTTACATTGTAACTTTTGAATTTGATAAATATTTGTTGATTAGGTATTATACAGCAGAAACTATTTATCAATGGTGAATAAGATAGGAGGGTTCATTTTATAATGGGGGAAGAGAGGGAAATAAAAAGATAATTATAAAACAGAGAGAGAAGTGCTATGATAAGGGTAAGTCTAGGGTAGTATGAGGGCTTCTCCAGTGGCTCAGTGGTAAAGAAACTGCCTGCAATGCAGGAGATGTGGGTTCGACCTCAGGGTTGGAAAGATCCCCTGGAAGAGGTTATAGCAATCAACTCCAGTATTCTTGCCTGGAGAATCCCATGGATGGAGGAGTCTGGCAGGCTCCAGTCCATAGCTTTGCAAAGAATAGGACAGGACTGAAGTGACTGAGCAGGCATGTATAGGGTAGTATGAAAGTACATTTCGCTTGATTCATACTGGGTTTTATTTTCAGATTATCCACATAGGATAAAGCACAAAAATAATGAGACAGCTGTATTGGGAGAAAATGTGACAATTTTCTGCAATTTAACAACTCCAGAAGATGTTGTCCAAATTACCTCGCAGAAGATCCAAGATTCTTTGCCACAAAATATTGGCACATATAGCCATAAATATGGAGAAAAGATCTTTCACCATACACAGATTGGCTGCACTGCAAGGCCATTGAACCCAATTCCTCATTCATAATTATCCAAGAGGTGACATTTGAAGATGAAGCCTGCTACAAATGTTTATTTCATGTGTTCCCACACGGAAGCCATGGAGGACAAATCTACCTTAACATTATAAGTATATAAATGTTTATGTGGGGTCAAAATTGTGGGGATTTGGTCTTTGATGGTTAAGACCCAGAGAAAGAATTTTAGAGAAGAAAAGACTATAATAGAGCCATTCAGGCTCTTTTATTATATGGAAGAAAAAACAGAAGTCAATGATGATTACATAATTTGCCCATTTTTACACAGTGCAAGACCAGGCATAGCATTTAGGTCTTCTGCCCTCTCATCTAACATTTTTTTTGTACTAGATTGCACTGGCTTCAAACCATTGGATAAATCTCATGAATGGCATGTGGGTTTTCACTGGGAAAGAGACGAAAAGAAAAAGAAATAGTAGAGAAGAAGAAAGGAGAAAGAAGATGCTAAGAGAATAAGAATTTCCCAATCTTCAAACTGACAAAACATTGAAGGAATAGTAATAGTGTCATAGTGTTACCTCATTATGTTACTATAAATTTAAAGTATTAGGGGTTTATATCATATAATTTTTTATAATGGAAGAATGATTTTTAAAAATATTTTGCCCAAGTTATGAAACATAGGTAGAAGTTTCTCACAGAAAATTCTACTAAAAATTCTTCTTAAAAAATTCTGTTTTGTTTTGCACAAAAGTTGACCAAATATTAAATATGCTCTTTGAAAATGAGAATCTACTCAGCATCACAAATAAAGATAAAGACTGCAGAGGAAATTAAGCAATGAGCAAATGAAGATATTATTATTCCTGGATTATAGTGTCAAAACTTTAACATTTGACTATTAAAAATGCTAACAATAAAATTCTAATTAATTTTAAATTTAAGTATTCAGAATATAATTTTAAGTTTGACTGGAAGTGGAGATCCCAATTGTTCCTCTCAGATTGAAGGATAGTGGATATAAGAGATGGAATCGGGAGGTTTTGTAATATGTGAGGGGAGCTATTTGTGAGAGAGAGAGAGGGACGTCTTTTCAACATTTTGTTTTCTATAAAAAATTTTGGGGAAGTCCATCTTTAACACCACAGAAATCTAGGGTGACTTTTTAATATTTAATTTTGTTTCTCTCTCTTTTTGCCTCAGCTGTATCTGAATTAAGAACTGAACTCCAGTCCAATCTTGACTCTGAAAATTTTATGAGATTTATTTACTCAGCTGTAGGAAAATCTGCTCCTCAAATATCTTTTTCCCATTACAAGTCTTGATCAGTGCTCCAGAGGAATCCCTTGCTCTGAATCCCAGTGGCACAGTTACTATCACTAAAATGTATAATGTTTCCTTGGAGATTGTGAGGTCCCTAAGACTCCAGCAACTGATCATGCATATGGATCATCCTCTAAGGAATGAAGAGAAAATCATCCCTCTATCAGTTGAACAAGAAATGTAAGTAAAAGTAATAATCAACAAGGGGGACTATTACCTTTAAAAATCCACTCTCAGAAGTGTTTGCATAGTCATTAGTTTCTAAAAAATCTAAATCAGGATCATATACACATACACATGGTTAAAAGAATCAAATAATGAAGCAATGATCTACCCAGCCCTGCATCCAGGGGAAACTGCTCTTATGTGGCAAATTTTTAATTGATCTCTCTTACGTGTGTTCCATTGAATTTCTGCCACAGTTGAAGATTAGGCTCCTTTAACTTTTGTTCCTTCCAATATAGTTCATTTCCTCACAGTACAGTTCTTTTGCTGCTTACCTCTGCAAACTTTAGCAACATGGTTAAACCTGTTTTTTGTTTGTTTGTTTGTATCATGTACCATAGAAATTCTTTCTTAGCTACACTTCTCTCCACACACCTTTGTTTCAAGCTTTGTCAACTGTATCTTTTGTTTCAAAGCCATAGTTAAACAGAGCATAATATTCCTAAAGAATTCAAATAATGATTTAAATATATCTAAATATTATTTTTGTAAATTTATTCATTTTAATTGGAGGCTAATTGCTTTAAATTATTGTAGTGGTTTTGCCATACATTGACATGAATCTGCCACGTCTGTACATGTGTTCCCCATACTGAACCCCTCTCCCACCTCTTTCCCCATCCCATCCCTCTGGGTCATCCCAGTGCACCAGCCCTGAGACCCTGTCCCATGCATCAAACCTGGACTGGTGATCCATTTCACATATGATAATATACATGTTTCAATGCCATTCTCCCAAATCATCCCACCCTCGCCCTCTCCCACAGAATCCAAAAGACTGTTCTATACATCTGTGTCTCTTTTGCTGTCTCGCATATAGGATTATTGTGATCCACACAGTCAAAGGCTTTGGCATAGTCAATAAAGCAGAAATAGATGTTTTTCTAGAACTCTCTTGCTTTTTCCATGATCCTGCAGATGTTGGCAATTTGATCTCTGGTTTCTCTGCCTTTTCTAAAACCAGCTTGTCCATTCATCTGCTGATGGACATCTAGGTTGTTTCCATGTCCTGGCTATTATAAACAGTGCTGCGATGAACATTGTGGTACATATACACAATGGAGTATTACTCAGCCGTTTAAAAGAATACATTTGAATCAGTTCTGATGAGATGGATGAAACTGGAGCCGATTATACAGAGTGAAGTAAGCCAGAAAGAAAAACACCAATACAGTATACTAACACATATATATGGAATTTAGAAAGATGGCAATGATGACCCTGTATGCAAGACAGCAAAAAAGACACAGATGTGTAGAGTGGACTTTTAGACTCAGAGGGAGAGGGAGAGGGTGGGATGATTTGGGAGAATGGCATTGAAACATGTATACTATCATGTAAGAATCGAATTGCTAGTCTATGTCCTATGCAGGATACAGCATGCTTGGGGCTGGTGCACGGGGATGACCCAGAGGGATGTTGTGGGGAGGGAGGTGGGAGGGGGGTTCATGTTTGGGAACACATGTACACCCGTGGTGGATTCATGTCAATGTATGGCAAAACCAATACAGTACTGTAAAGTAAAATAAAGTAAAAATAAAAATTAAAAAAAAAAAAACCAGCTTGAACATCTGGAAGTTCATGGTTCACGTATTGCTGAAGCCTGGCTTGGAGAATTTTGAGCATTACTTTACTTGTGTGTGAGATGAGTGCAATTGTGTGGTAGTTTGAGCATTTTTTGGCATTGCCTTTCTTTGGGATTGAAATGAAAACTGACCTTTTCCAGTCCTGTGGCCACTGCTGAGTTTTCCAAATTTGCTGGTATATTGAGTGCAGCACTTTCACAGCATCATCTTTCAGGATTTGAAACAGCTCCAATGGAATTCCATCACCTCCACTAGCTTTGTTCGTAGTGATGCTTTCTAAGGCCCACTTGACTTCACATTCCAGGATGTCTGGCTCTAGGTGAGTGATCACACCATCGTGATTATCTGGGTCATGAAGATCTTTTTTGTACAGTTGTTCTGTGTATTCTTGCCACCTCGTCTTAATATCTTCTGCTTCTGTTAGGTCCATACCAGTTCTGTCCTTTATCGAGCCCATCTTTGCATGAAATGTTCCCTTGGTATCTCTAATTTTCTTGAAGAGATCTCTAGTGTTTCCCATTCTGTTCTTTTCTTCTATTTCTTTGCATTGATCGCGAGAATAGGTGCCTCTTGAGAAACTGATGTGCAGATGAGGAAGCACCAGTTAGAACTGGACATGGAACAACAGACTGGTTCCAAATAGGAAAAGGAGTACGTCAAGGCTGTATATTGTCACCCTGCTTATTTAACTTATATGTAGAGTACACCATAAGAAAAGCTGGGCTGGAAGAAGCACAAGCTGGAATCAAGATTGCTGGGAGAAATATCAATAACCTCAGCTATGCAGATGACACCACCCTTATGGCAGAAAGTGAAGAGGAACTAAAAAGCTTCTTGATGAAAGTCAGAGTGGAGAGTGAAAAAGTTGGCTTAAAGCTCAACATTCAGAAAACGAAGATCATGGCATTTGGTCCCATCACTTCATGGGAAATAGATGGGGAAACAGTGGAAACAGTGGCTGAATTTATTTTGGGGGGCTCCAAAATCACTGCAGATGGTGATTGCAGCCATGAAATTAAAAGACGCTTACTCCTTGGAAGAAAAGTTATGACCAACCTAGATAGTATATTGAAAAGCAGAGACATTACTTTGCCAACAAAGGTCCATCTAGTCAAGGCTATGGTTTTCCCAGTGGTCATGTATGGATGTGAGAGTTGGACTGTGAAGAAAGCTGAGCGCCGAAGAATTGATGCTTTTGAACTGTGATGTTGGAGAACACTCTTGAGAGTCCCTTGGACTGCAAGGAGATCCAACCAGTCCATTCTGAAGGAGATCAGCCCTGGGATTTCTTTGGGAGGAATGATGCTAAAGCTGAAGCTCCAGTACTCTGGCCACCTCATGCGAAGAGTTGACTCATTGGAAAAGACTCTGATGCTGGGAGGGATTGGAGGCAGGAGGAGAAGCGGACAACAGAGGATGAGATGGCTGGATGGCATCACTGATTCGAGTGAACTCCAGGAGTTGGTGATGGACAGGGAGGCCTGGCATGCTGTGATTCATGGGGTTGCAAAGAGTCAGACATTACTGAGTGACTGAACTGACTGACTGACTGACTGATATAGGGTTATTGTTACTATCTTTCTAAGTGAAGTGAAGTGAAGTTGCTTAGTCGTGTCCGACTCTTTGCGACCCCATGGACTGTAGCCTACCAGGCTCCTCCTTCCATGGGATTCTCCTGGCAAAAATAATGGAGTGGGTTGCCATTTCCTTCTCCAGGGGATCTTCCTGACCCAGGATCAAACCTGGGTCTCCTGCATTTCAGGCAGACACTTTAACCTCTGAGCCACCAGGGAAGCCCATACTATCTTTCTAAATCCCATATATATGCCTTAGTATACTGAATTGGTGTTTTTTTCTCTGGCTTACTTCACTCTGTATAATAGGCTCCAGTTTCATCCACCTCATTAAAACTGATTCAAATGTATTTTTTTTAATGGCTGAGTAATACTCCATTGTGTATATGTACCACAGCTTTCTTATCCATTCATCTCCTGGTGGACATCTATGTTGCTTCCATGTCCTGGCTTTTATAAACAGTGCTGCGATGAACATTGGGGTACACATATCTCTTTCAATTCTGGTTTCCTTGGTGTGTATGCCCAGCAGTGGGATTGCTGGGTCGTATGGCAGTTCTATTTCCAGTTTTTTAAGGAATTTTCACACTGTTCTCCATAGTGGCTGTACTAGTTTGCATTCCCACCAGCAGTGTAAAAGGGTTCCCTTTTCTCCACACCCTCTCCAGCATTTATTGTTTGTAGACTTTTGGATAGCAGCCATTCTGACTGGCATGAAATGGTTATCTCATTGTAGTTTTGATCTGCATTTCTCTGATAATGAGTGATGTTGAGCATCTTTTCATGTGTTTGTTAGCCATCTGTATGTCTTCTTTGGAGAAATGTCTGTTTAGTTCTTTGGCCCATTTTTTGATTGGGTCATTTATTTTTCTGGAATTGAGCTGCAGGAGTTGCTTGTATATTTTTGAGATTAGTTGTTTGTCAGTTGCTTCATTTGCTATTATTTTCTTCCATTCCAAAGGCTGTCTTCACCTTGCTTATAGTTTCCTTCGTTGTGCAAAAGCTTTTAAGTTTAATTAAGTCCCATTTGTTTATTTTTGTTTTTATTTCCATTACTCTGGGAGGTGGGTCATAGAGAATCCTGCTGTGATTTATGTTGGAGAGTATTTTGCCTATGTTTTCCTTTAGGAGTTTTATAGTTTCTGGTCTTACATTTAGATCTTTCATCCACTTTGAATTTATTTCTGTGTATGGTGTTAGAAAGTGTTCTAGTTTCATTCTTTTACAAGTGGTTGACCAGTTTTCCCAGCACCACTTGTTCAAGAGATTGTCTTTTCTCCATCGTATATTCTTGCCTCCTTTGTCAAAGATAAGGTGTCCATAGGTGCGTGGATTTATCTCAGGGGCTTTCTATTTTGTCCCATTGATTTATATTTCGGTTTTTGTGCCAGTACCATACTGTCTTGATGACTGTAGCTTTGTAGTATAGCCTGAAGTCAAGCAGGTTGATTCCTCCAGTTCCATTCTTCTTTCTCAAGATTGCTTTGGCCATTTGGAGTTTTTTTTTTGCATTTCCATATAAATTGTGAAATTATTTGTTCTAGTTCTGTGAAAAATACCATTGGTAGCTTGATAGGGATTGCATTGAATCTATAGATTGCTTTGGGTAGCATACTCATGTACACTATATTGATTCTTTCAATCCATGAACATGGTGTATTTCTCCCTCTGTTTGTGTCCTTTTTGATTTCTTTCATCAGTGTTTTATAATTTTCTATATACAGGTCTTTTGTTTCTTTAGGTATATATAGTCCTAAGTATTTTATTCTTTTTGTTGCAGTGGTGAATGGAATTGTTTCCTTAATTTCTCTTTCTGTTTTCTCATTGTTAGTTTATAGGAATGCAAAGGATTTCTGTGTGTTAATTTTATATCTTGCAACTTTACTATATTCATTGATTAGCTCTAGTAATTTTCTGGTGGAGTCTTTAGGGTTTTCTATGTAGAGGATCATGTCATTTGCAAACAGTGAGTTTTACTTCTTCTTTTCCAATCTGGGTTCCTTTTATTTCTTTTTCTTCTCTGATTGCTGTGGACAAAATTTCCAGAACTATGTTGAATAGTAGTGGTGAGAGTAGGCACCCTTGCCTTGTTCCTGACTTTAGGGGAAATGCTTTCAATTTTTCACCATTGAGGATAATGTTTGCTGAGGGTTTGTCATATATAGCTTTTATTGTGTTGAGGTATGTTCCTTCTATTCCTGCTTTCTGTAGGTTTTTTTTTTTATCATAAATAGAGGTTGAATTTTGCCAAAGGCTTTCTCTGCATCTATTGAGATAATCATATGATTTTTATCTTTCAATTTGTTAATATGGTGTATTATATTGATTGATTTGTGGATATTGAAGAAAGAATCCTTGCATCCCTGCGATAAAGCCCACTTGGTCATGATGTATAATCTTTTTGATATGTTGCTGGATTCTGTTTGCTAGAATTTTGTCAAGGATTTTTGCATCTATGTTCATCAGTGATATTGGCCTGGAGTTTTCTTTTTTTGTAGCATCTTTGTCAGGTTTGGTATTAGGGTGATGGTGGCCTCACAGAATGAGTTTGGAAGTTTACCTTCCTCTTCAATGTTCTGGAAGAGTTTGAGTAGGATAGGTGTTAGCTCTTCCCTGAATTTTTCTAGAGTTCCTCTGTGAAGCCATCTGGTCCTGGGCTTTTGTTTGCTGGAAGTTTTTGATTACAGTTTAAATTTCTGTGCTTCTGATGGGTCTGTTAAGATTTTCTATTTCTTCCTGGTTCAGTTTTAGAAAGTTGTACTTTTCTAGGAATTTGTCCATTTCTTCCAAGTTGTCCATTTTATTGGCATATAGTTGCTGATAGTAGTCTCTTATGATCCTTTGTATTTCTGTGTTGTCTGTTGTGATTTCTCCATTTTCATTTCTAATTTTGTTGATTTGATTCTTCTTCCCTTGTTTCTTGATGAGCCTGGCTAATGGTTTGTCAATTTTATTTATCTTCTCAAAGAACCAGCTTTTGGCTATTTGATTTTTGCTATGGTCTCTTTTGTTTCTTTTACATTTATTTCTGCCCTAATTTTTGAGATTTCTTTCCTTCTACTAACCTTGGGGTTCTCCATTTCTTCCTTTTCTAGTTGCTTTAGGTGTAGAGTTAGGTTATTTATTTAACTTTTTTCTTGTTTCTTGAGGCAAGTCTGTATTGCTATGAACCTTCCCCTTAGCACTGCTTTTACAGTGCCCCATAGGTTTTGGGTTATTGTGTTTTCATTTTCATTCATTTCTATGCATGTTTTGATTTTTTTTCAATTTCTTTTGTGATTTGTTGGTTATTCAGCAGTGTGTTCTTCAGCCTGCATATGTTAGAATTTTTATTAGTTTTTCTCCCATAATTGACATCTAATCTTACAGCATTGTGGTCAGAAAAGATTCTTGGAATGATTTCAATTTTTTTTGAATTTACCAAGGCTAGATTTACAGCCCAGGATGTGATCTATCCTGGAGAAGGTTCCATGTGCACTTGAGAAAACGGTGAAAATCATTGTTTTGTCGTGAAATGTCCTATAGATATCAATTAGGTCTAACTGGTCTATTCTATCATCTAAAGTTTGTGTTTCCTTGTTAATTTTCTGTTTAATTGATCTATCCATAGGTGTGAGTGGGGTATTAAAATCTCCCACTGTTTTTGTTATTGTTAATTTCCCCTTTCTTACTTGTTAGCATCTGCCTTACATATTGTGGTACTCCTTTGTTGGGTGCATATATATTTATAATTGTTATATCTTCTTCTTGATCCTTTGATCATTATGTAGTATCCTTCTTTGTCTCTTTTCATAGCCTTTATTTCAAAGTCTATTTTATCTGATATGAGTATTGCTAGTCCTGCTTTCTTTTGGTCTCTATTTGCATGGAATAACTTTTTCCAGCCCTTCACTTTCAGTCTGTATGTGTCCCTTATTTTGAGGTGGGTGTCTTGTAGACAACACATATAGGGGTCTTGTTTTTTGTATCCATTCAGCCAGTCTGTCTTTTGGTTGGGGCATTCAACCCACTTACAGTTAAGGTAATTATTGATAAGTATGATCCCATTGCCCTTTATTTTGTTGTTTTGGATTCGAGTTTATACTCCCTTTCTGTTTCCTATCTAGAGAAGGTCCTTTAGCATTTGTTGGAGAGCTGGTTTGGTGGTGTTGAATTCTCTCATCTTTTGCTTGTCTGTAAAGCTTTTGATTTCTCCTTCATATCTGAATGAGATCCTTGCTGAGTACAGTTATCTGGGCTGTAGGTTTTTCTCTTTCATCACTTCAATTATGTCCTGCCATTCTCTTCTGGCCTAAAGTTTCTATTGAAAGATCAGCTGTTATCCTTATGGGAATCCCTTTGTGTGTTATTTGTTGTTTTTCCCTTGCTGCTTTTAATATTAGTTCTTTGTGTTTGATCTTTATTAGTTTGATTAATATGTGTCTCGGGTGTTTTGCCTTGGGTTTATCCTGTTTGGGACTCTCTGGGTCTTGGACTTGGGTGGCTCTTTCCTTCCCCATTTTAGGAACTTTTCAACTATTATCTTCTCAAGTATTTTCTCATGGTCTTTCTTTTTTGTCTTCTTCTTTTGGGACTCTTATGATTCTATTGTTGGGGTGTTTAACATTGTCCCAGAGGTCTCTGAGGTTGTCCTCATTTCTTTTAATTCTTTTTTCTTTTTTCCTTTGTTTCATTTATTTCTACCATTCTATCTTCTACCTCACTATCCTATCTTCTGCCTCCATTATTCTACTGTTGGTTCCGTCCAGAGTGTTTTTTTTATCTTGTTTATTGCATTATTCATTATATATTGACTCTTTTTAATTTCTTCTAGGTCCTTGTTAAACATTTCTTGCATCTTCTCAATCCTTGTCTCCAGGCTATTTATCTGTAACTCCATTTTGTTTTCAAGATTTTGGATCATTTGCATTATCATTATTCTGAATTCTTTTTCAGGTAGATTCCCTATCTCTTCCTCTTTTGTTTGGTTTGGTGGGCATTTATCCTGTTCCTTTACCTGCTGAGTATTTCTCTGCTTTTTCATCTTGTTTAGATTGCTGTTTGGGGTGGCCTTTCTGTATTTTGGCAGTTTGTGGTTCCTCTTTATTGTGGAGGTTCCTCACTGTGGATGGGGTTGGACGGGTGGCTTGTCAAGGTTTCCTGGTTAGGGAAGCTTGTGTCAGTGTTCTGGTGGGTGGAGCTGGATTTCTTCTCTCTGGAATGCAATCAAGTGTCCAGTAGTGAGTTTTGAGATATCAATGGGTTTGGTGTGACTGGGCGGCCTGTATATTGCAGCTCAGGGCTATGTTCCTGTGTTGCTGGAGAATTTGCGTGGTGTGTCTTGCTCTGGAACTTGTTGGTCCTTGGGTGGTGCTTGGTTTCAGTGTAGGTATGGAGGCTTCGGCATCCGGTCCCATCACTTCATGGGAAATAGATGGGGAAACAGTGGAAACAGTGGCAGACTTTATTTTTTTAGGCTCCAAAATCACTGCAGATGGTGATTGCAGCCATGAAATTAAAAGACGCTTACTCCTTGGAAGAAAAGTTATGACCAACTTAGATAGTATATTCAAAAGCAGAGACATTACTCTGCCAACTAAGGTCCGTTTATTCAAGGCTATGGTTTTTCCTGTGGTCACGTATGGCTGTAAGAGTTGGACTGTGAAGAAGGCTGAGCGCCGAAGAATTGATGCTTTTGAAGTGTGGTGTTGGAGAAGACTCTTGAGAGTCCCTTGGACTGCAAGGAGATCCAACCAGTCCATTCTGAAGGAGATCAGCCCTGGGATTTCTTTGGAAGGAATGATGCTAAAGCTGAAACTCCAGTACTTTGGCCACCTCATGCGAAGAGTTGACTCATTGGAAAAGACTGATGCTGGGAGGGATTTGGGGCAGAAGCAGAAGGGGATGACAGAGGATGAGATGGCTGGATGGCATCACAGACTCGATGGACGTGAGTCTGAGTGAACTCTGGGAGTTGGTGATGGACAGGGAGGCCTGGCATGCTGCGATTCATGGGGTCACAAAGAGTCAAACACGAGTGAGCGACTGAACTGAACTGATGGAGTCTTTTGGATGAGCTCTTATCGATTAATGTTCCCTGGAGTCAGGAGTTCTTTGGTGTTCTCAGGTTTTGAACTTAAGCCTCCTGCCTCTGGATTTCAGAATTATTCTTACAGTAGCCTCAAGACTTCTCTATCTATACAGCACAAAATATCTAGGTTAATGATAAAAAGTTTCTCCGCAGTGAGGAACACCTAGAGAAGTTCACAGAGTTACATGGAGAAGAGACGAGGGAGGAGGGAGATAGAGGTGATCAGGAGGAGACGAGGGAGAATCAAAAGGGGAGAGAGCAAGCTAGCTAGTAATCAATTCTCTATGTGCTCTCCACAGTGTGGACCCCTCAGAGATGGTCACAGAGTTACACAGAGAAGAGAGGAGGGAGGAAGGAGACAGAGGCGACGAGGATGAGAAAAGGGGGAATCAAAAAGAAAGAAACAGATTCATCCAGTAATCAGTTCCCTAAGTGTTCTCCACAGCCTGGAATACACAAAGAGATTCACAGAGTTGGGCAGAGAAGAGAAAGGAGAGAGAGGAGATAGAGGTGACCTGGTGGAGAAGAAAGAGGGTCAAAATGGGGAGAGAGCAATTGAGCCAGTAATCACACTCCCAAGTAAAAATGGGTACTGAAGATTGGGTTCTTAAAGGTACAAAATTGATAACAAATACCAAAAAGCAAAGATTAAAAATCTAGAGCAGAGGTTAGACTCTCAAAAATACAATATTAAAAAAAAAGTCACAAAAATTATAAAATATATATATAAAGTGTGCTTTAAAAATAGGGTTTTTTTTTGCAAGGTAATAGTAGACTATAAAAATGAAAATTAAAGGAGTAATAGAGGACTTAAAAATGAAAAAAGTTTTTAATTTAAAAAATGATAATAGTAAAAATATGTCTAGGAATTTCTCTGGAGCTGTTGCAGACAGTGTGGGGTCACCTCAGTTTCAGATCTGGCTTATACTTCTCAATTTCTATAGGCCCCTTCCAACGTAGTCAGTGCTCACTACAGGTTTTAATCTGTTGCACCTATCACTTCCAAAGTGGTTCCCTATATTTATTTTAGCTTCTTCTGTTTGCTGGTCTTCTCAGTGTTTAACTTCTGCCCTGACATAAGTGGGTGAAGGTGGTCACTTATTTAGGCTCACTTGTTCAGTTATTCTGTGAACAGTGCAAACAAATATCACTGGTGTGTGTGGGGAGTGCTCACAGTGTTTCAGCCTCACTGGGTTTCCCCCGCTCACTGCGTGTGTATTTTCATGGTCTACACTTCTCAGGCTCTAGGTTGCTCTTCCGGGAACTGTCTGAGGTGGGCCCTGGGTTGTATGCACTTTCCAGGTCTAAGCTGCTCAGGTTCAGGTTCTTGAGTACTCCCCAAAGGTGCAGACTCGGTTGGGCCTGCGTTTTGTGCCCTTCCCAGGTCTGAGCAGCTCAGGTGACCAGGTGCTTGGTAAGCATAGTCACCCCCAGGTGGGCAGTGCGTCTTATCGCCTCCCGCATCCCAGCCGTTCATTTTTCTGGGTGTACAACAGGCATGCCTTCTCAGGTGTGCTGTGTGTCTCTTCTGGGGAGCTGATCTCTGGCTGCGACCCTCCCGGCAGATGTCAACTGTCCAGAATCCCAAGAAGTCTTGGTTAGCAATGGAGCCTGTTTGCAGTTTGGTAGAGGATGTCTCTCTGGGGCCATGACTGCCCCTTTCCAGCTCTGGCTCCACCGTCCACCCCCCCCTCCCCTGGCAAACACCTGCTTGTCTCCGGCGGGAGATAGGCTGGTCCACAGCCTGCTAGCTCTCCTCTGATGTTTGCTCAGTCATTTGTTCTGTGAGCGGGCCTGGCAGTGCCTCAAGTTAGGGCTTTTCACAGGATAGTTCTTTCTCTCTCTCTCTCTCTCTCTCTCTCTCTCCCTCTCTCTCTCTCTGGATATACCACAGTTTGGACTGCTGTCTCAGGTTAGTTCCCTCAGATTGCCCTCAGGGCATTTGGCCCAGTCCTTACCCTAAGCAATGTTCAGCCCCTGCTTGCTGGTGGCAGCTGCGGGTGCTGGGAGTTTCTGTTAAGCATGTAATCTATGGGTTTTAATTATTTATTTTTCCTCCTGGTTATGTTGCCCTCTGAGATTCCAAGATTCCCCACAGACCCGCAGGTGAGAGTGTTTCCTAATGTTTGGAAACTTCTCTTTTAAGACTCCCTTTCCGGCACAGATCTCCATCCCTATCTCTTTTGTCTCTCTTTTTATCTTTTATATTTTGTCCTACCTACTTTCGAAGACAATGGACTGCCTTTCTGGGTGCCTGATGTCCTCTGCCAGCATTCAGAAGTTGTTTTGTGAAATTTGCTCAACATCCAAATGTTCTTTCGATGAATTTGTGAGGGAGAAAGTGGTCTCCCTGTCCTATTCCTCTGCAATCTTCTCTAAATATTAAAATAACATAATTTTCTATAGACTTTAAATAATTGTTTTCAAGTTCCACCTGATAATCTTTTAAAACTAAAATCTTTAAACTCTTTAAATTTGGTGTAAGTACTGATATATTGAGATTTTAATTTACTCTCTGACCAGTTTTATGCCTCTTTTTCTCTCTTCCTGAATTTTTTAAGATTATTTGTTTTTATTTCATTTCCCCCTCTTTGTTAATTATACATTCCTATACCCTTCTATGCCCTTTAAATGGTTGACTTGGAGATTGTAACATATATCCTTGAAATCTCTATCAAGCTTTACACTGGCCATCATTTATTCTTCTTTTGTAGCTGCATTTCCACAGCTTCAATGTCAACAGGGCTCTTGTCATCACATTCAAGAATTAATATGCTTTGATTCAATTTTCCAGAAATTCAAAAAAGGAGTTTCCTGCCCTCATTGTATAACCTTAAATATTTTTAACAGAAGGAGAAGGACTCTTTGCTTTTCTGCCAACTAGAGTTCACAGGAGAAATCTACTATTAAGTGTTTACTATTCAGAGAGTAGTACTTCAAAGCCTAGGCTTTATAATGAGTGAAATATTTTCCTTCTTCAAAATACACATGTAGAAGGCAAGTCATTTATTACAGATTATTTTAGGAAAGAAACTATAGCACCTCTGCATATCATTTGCAGAAAGCACAAGCTAATAACTTTACTGAAATCTTATTTGACTGGACAGCTTGCAGTATAACTTAATGCTATATTTAGAGTTGGTGACAGTATTAAGTAAGTCACATTAGCTAGCCTACTTATTCTATTTTATTAAGATATCTTTAACATAATCTATATTTTTGGTTTTTATAAATGCAAGAAAATGATGAAAAGGGTAAAGAATCTACATAATTTGTCACATCCACCCAAGAAACAAAAGCATCACTAGCCTTCGGTGATGTTGAATTATAAATTTTGAATGAGTGAAGGAGACATCATATCTTTTGGAAATCTAACAGTTTTGTATATTACCAACTGTAAAAGTATTGAAATGAGTAGTCTAGTAAGCAGTCCAGACTAGTTAAATATAACCTCATTTAGGCCTAGGAAATCTCATCAATCTCTGAATTAAAAAGAGACTCAGGGCTTCCCAGGTAGCTCAGTGGTAAAGAATCCACCTGCCAATTCAGGAGATGTGGGTTCAGCCCCTGGGTCAGGAATATCCCCTGGAGAAAGAAATGGCAACCCACTCTAGTGTTCTAGGCTACAATACTAATCTAGAATTGAGTTCAAAACTCAATGCTATAGATTAGAACAAGGAGCTGTTTTCCTAGTGACTCTGGTGGTCATGCTAAAAGACCACAGGATCTATCCTATGGTCTTAGAATGCTTTTACATGTGATATATTGCTTGTTATACAACTTTAAGCATTGTTCTGGCTTCAGAACAGAGTATTTCTCTGTTACCTTGACCATCTATTGTTATTGCTGCTGCTGCTGCTAAGTTGCTTCAGTAGTGTCCAACTCTGTGCAACCCCATAGACGGCAGCCCACTAGGCTCCCCCATCCCTGGGATTCTGCAGGCAAGAACACTGGAATGGGTTGCCATTTCCTTCTCCAATGCATGAAAGTGAAAGTGACATTGCTCAGTCGTGTATGACTCTTAGCGACCGCATGGTTCCTCCGTCCATGGGATTTTCCAGGCAAGAGTACTGGAGTGGGGTGCAATTGCCTTCTCCATTAAACAGGGATTGAACCCAGATCTCCTGCACTGCAGGCAGACTCTTTACCAGCTGAGCCACAAGGGAAGCCCAAGAATTCTGGAGTGGGTAGCCTATCCCTCCTCCAGGGGATTTTCCTGACTCAGGAATTGAACCAGGGTCTGCCTGCATTGCAGGCAGATTATCAATTGTTATTGATAAGAAGCCAAATGTCAATCTGATGATTGTGATAGTAAATATTACTTCTCATTGGTAACATAGGCTCTTCTACTATTCGACTTTTGAAACTTTCTAGTGCTATTTTTTTAAATAGTTGTCTTTTTAAAAATCCTTTAATGTGATGGGCATTTATTTGGTAGGTTCATTCAATCCAGAGACTCAAATCCTTCAACTCTGACAACCTTCTCATTTCTTTGAGACTTTCCCATTCATATAACATTCTCTTTTGATAAACTTTATTAAGCAGCCATTAAATATTTAGTTTGGATTTTATTTTTTCTTTAACTTTCATCTCTTTTCCTTTTCTTCAGACTACTGAGAAAGTTTCTAAAATTTGTCTTAAAACTCTTTATTAACTGTTTCCTTCTTTTATAATCGTTTATAATTCTGAATTGCTTTTATAATTTAAAATTAATTTTACAAATTATCTTCCTACTTTACAGAAATAATATCTTCTCAAATCTATCTAAGAATAATAATTTAGGGGTGATTTAATTGTCTTTAATTATCTCTACCAGTCCCTGCCTCACCTCCACTACCATGATTTTATGTTATTTTTACTCAGTAATTTCTACTTTGATTACAGGCTTTCTTCAAAGTTTACAGATTCTTGACTGGGAGTTTAAAGTATCTTCATTTGCTTTTTTGCATCTTGTGAAGAGCTAAATTTTTATTTGTAGAGAGCAGGCAGCAATTAACCAGAAGACTCTGAAAGGCAGAATGGAGAGCCTTTACTCTGCTGCTCTGATCCCCTCTACCTTGGCTATTTCTGCATGTTTAATGATTACTTGAACCTCCATGTTTTTTGTCTGAGGAGTAAGCACTTGGCTGTCCAAAGTTGTGCTTTGGGATATGGAAGTGAGGCTTTTGACTCTAACCTTTATTCTGTGATTCACTATTCCTTCCTTTGTCATCTGAATCCTGAGCCCCTCCCCGCAAGTCCTGCAGGGCTCTCTGTGCAGGAATAGTCTGCTTTGTACATGCTTGAGCCTGCAGCTTCTTTCATCCTGCACCTTCATAGGCCATTTTGTACTTTTTACATCTTTCATATGCTTGTTTATACTTCTTGTTAATGGAGGTCTCTCTTCTGTCTACTTGTTATTTTTCATTTAATCATTTTAGTTTTGTTACTATTATTTTAATGAAGTCTCAGGAAAGAGTAGAGATAAGCATTTCTGTTACATGTATCCTTTCAAACAGAAGTAAATCAGCCTTTTTCTCCTGGTAATTTCCCCCAAATCATGAGATTGAGTTATGGCAACTAAATGGCATATGTATGTCCCATCAATCTATTGAGTAGATTATTATGGTTAATTTCACTTCTTTTTTTTTTTTAATTTTTATTTCTCACTGTTCTTTGGAAGGAATGATGCTAAAGCTGAAACTCCAGTACTTTGGCCACCTCATGAGAAGAGCTGACTCATTGGAAAAGAGTCTGATGGTGGGAGGGATTGGGGGCAGTCGGAGAAGGGGATGACAGAGGATGAGATGGCTGGATGGCATCACTGACTCTGATGGACATGAATCTGAGTGAACTCTGGGAGTTGGTGATGGGCAGGGAGGCCTGGCGTGCTGCGATTCATGGGGTCGCAAAGAGTCGGACATGACTGAGCGACTGAACTGAACTGAACTGAGATATAAATATCTTCAAAGATATAACGTCAGTTCAGAAGAGGATTTTTCCATGTTTATCTTTAAGGTGAGGCTAGTGGAAAAGAACCCATCTGCCAATGCTGGAGACATAAGAGACTCAGATTTGATCCCTGAGTCAGGAAGATCCCCTGGAGGAGGCATGACAACCCACTCTGGTATTTTTTCTTGGAGAATCCCATGAACAGAGGAGCCTAGTGAGCTACAGTCCATGGGGTCACAAAGAGTTGGACATGACTGAAATGTAGCACTAGCTTTATAGAATGTATTTGGGATATAAATCTCTGATTTTGCTGAAATCTTATTAAGAGTTTCCTCCCCCCACCCCATTTTTGTTGCCATTGACTTCAGGTCTGTGTTCAAATTTTTGTGCCGGATTATTTCCATTCAGCTTCCTCCACCCATTTGAATGAGCTATGCAGTATCTCACTGAAAAAAAAAAAAAAACAGAGTTAAAAATAGAAACTGAGGCAGAGTGATATTTGACCAATCAAAAACAAATGGCACAAAGCTTTTCAACTAAAATGTATGATTTTCTAATAGTATCTCAGGGAAGAAGTAATTGTAACAAGAATTTATCTTTTTTTCAGTGATAATAAAAAACTAAAGCAGCAAATTAAAAAGGAATGAGAGGTCACAATAAGTAGACAAATGACATCAATCTGACAAACAGGAAGAGGACAGAAACAAAGATGTGAAATACACAGTAGTTCATCCCACTTAACATAAGTGAAAATTTCCTTAAGATCCATCCACCTTGAAGTACAAGTTCATTTTTATGCTACACCTAGGAACTATTATTGATAATCATGATGGTCTTTTGTTAAACTGAAGTTGTAATATAAAATATAAATTATATTCAGAAGGCTATATAGAAAGAAGGAAAGTCTATAATACAACTTATGTACTTTGTAGTCAAAACAGCTATTGTAGAAAGCGTTGATACTCAAAGTTTTACCATTTGTGTTTTTCTTAAGTATGCAGGCCCTGGAGTCAGACAGAGAACTACACTTGCTTCTCAGTTTTGCCACCTAATCAGTGTGTAGTTTTGGGCAATTTTATTACATCTTGGCCTCTGTTTTCCATTTTGTACCAAATAATTGTGCTCACCTAGTTGATGTAAGGAGAAGGCAATGGCACCCCACTCCAGTACTTTTGCCTGGAGAATCCTATGGATGGAGGAGCCTGGTAGGTTGAAGTCCATGGGGTCGCTAAGAGTCAGACAGGACTGAACAACTTCACTTTCACTTTTCATTTTCATGCATTGGAGAAGGAAATGGCGGCCCACTCCAGTGTTCTTGCCTGGAGAATCCCAGGGACGGGGGAGCTGGTGGGCTGCCATCTATGGGGTTGCACAGAGTCGGACACGACTGAAGTGACTTAGGAGCAGCAGCAGCAGCAGCAGTTGATGTAAATAATTATAGGAATGGAAAAGTTTTCCCTTCTTCCCTTTTAGGTTCTTTGGCTAGTCTAGTAGAAAAAAATGATATTTCAAATTAACAGGAGAAAAACAAACAAATTTCAGTGGATGTATACATGGGAGAGAACCAAGAAAACAGAGCCTTTGAAAGGACTGACACCATCACCTTAAGAACTATCTTCAGCTTTTTCAAAAAAAAGATGTTAGGGGAGTCAGTTATGGGAGGTTACCAGAAAAAGCACTGTAAACATGGGTAAGGTTGTTATGCAGATTTAAGTTGTTGCTTTCTCAATTGATAAGAATCTACACATTTAGCATCATCCTCTTCTTCCTGGTACAAATGAAGATTTCTCTTACAGATTGTCTTATAGATTTATTTTTCCTATAAACATCTTTCTTACAAAAGCGTCACTTCTACTTGGTTTTCAGTTGTATATCCTGTGTTTTCAGCTTCTTAAAAAAATCAGCCTGAAATAATCCTTATGTGAAAGAGATGTATTTCAGGGTGGCAAATACTACTACCCTACATAATCCTTATAAAGTATCTATTGCATCACTAAGTACATTAATTTAAATACTAATTATCCTTGTAAATTTATTTTCTAAGGTTATTACAGAATCTTTGGAAATTCAATTTTAGTAACAGGATAATATTTCATTAGGTGACTATATTATATTTTGCTTAATAATTTTTAAAGTGGTTATATCTAAGTGGATATTTAGGTGGCTATATATTTTTTTCAAATCCTTGAGAGTGATAGAATGATAGTAAATATTGTCTGTCTTCAATTTGAATACTATTAGTATATTATTTTACAAAATGAAATGTGACAATCTTATAGTATCGATTTGAATGTCAACAAACCGATGGTAAACGAAAAGAGCATTACATATTAAAGGAACCAAAATGTCAGTATAGTATATAATAAGAAGCATAGTCCCAAAGAATATGTTTCTGGTTTGTGTTTTCCAGGTACTGCTGGTTTTTCTTATAATTGGCTATGTACATTTGGTACGTTCTTTACTGTTTCATGTATTTTATTTTTCATCTTCTGTATTGCTCAGAGAAAGAAAAAGTAAGTTGTATTATTACTACCTGTTTTCATAGAAAAGGTGGATTAAATAAGGGCTAGTTTTAAATCTGAAAAAAAAAATTCCAGTGGCTCTGGGAAAATTAATCATGGAAAAAATCATCATGGAAAACTTTTGTATATTCTTGGTAATATTTTGCAGTCAAAGGATTTATCCTTATTAAAATGACATGCTACTTGGGATTGTTACAGGGCAGGCTGTTAGTAATCTTTCATGCTTACAGTAAATAGAAGGTTTCCCAGGTGGCGCTAGTGGTAAAGAACCCATCTGCCAATGCAGGGACACTAGAGATGGAGTTCAGTCCCTGGGTTGGGAAGATCCCCTGGAGGAAGTCTCGGCAACCTACTCCAGTATTCTTGTTTGGAGAATCCCATGGACAGAGGAGCTTGGTGGGCTATAGTCCATGGAGTTGCAAAGAGTCAGACCCAGCTGAAGTGAATTGGCACACACTGTAAATTGAGTTTAAGATTCTTGAGGACAGATTTTGACGGGAGAGAATCATATGGACTTCAGACATCTGGTGGGAGGATGACCACTGGGTAGTAAAAATGGTGAGGACGCGAAACTTGAGGTAAGTCTACCTGACAAAGCCACAGCAAGGTGAGAGTGGTGTGGTTTTACAAGACTAATATAATAAAATATTGATTCAGTTATTCAACAAATACTTCCTCAATGCCTATATATTGCTATGCATTGTTCTCAGTGTGGGAGACAGAGTCACAGCTAAAACCTACAAGTTCTTTGCCTTTCAGAAGCTTGTGTCCCAGTGGGGAGAGGGAGTCAAGGAAAGATACAAGGAAATAAAAAAATACTGGGTAGCGATAAGTACTATTTAGAAAATAAACAGAATGATAAAATTGAAAGAAATCAAGGGGCCAGTTTATGTTGAGTGGTCTCTTTGAGGCGGTGACTTTTAACCTGAGAACTGGGTAAGGAAAAAGTTGAGATAGTTGAGTGAAGTTCTAGCAAAGAATGTTCCAGACAAAAAAGGAAGAATTAGGATAGGTGTTCAGGTGGGAATGAGTTTGAAGTGTTCAAAGAATAATGAGAAGGTCAGTGTGACTAGAGCAATGACTTAGAAATAGAAGTGAGGGTCAGAACAGGTGAGACCCACAGGCCTGGAAAGGCATTTGAGCTTTTAAGTGTCTGCAGTAACAATCCATTGAAGTAGTTAAAAGAGTAGAAGGATCTAGATTTATGAGTCTGGAATTTACAGAGCATGTAAGACCAGAGGTATAAATTTGGTAGTATACAGGACATGTGCTCCAAGGAGACAAATCATATCAATATATTATTAAAAATCAATGATAAAAAACATTATTGAAAAGATATTTTGATCTGTCAAGAGAGTTTGAATGGCGAAGGAAATGGCAACCCACTCCAGTGTTCTTGCCTGGAGAATCCCAGGGATGGGGGAGCCTGGTGGGCTACCGTCTATGGGGTCGCACAGAGTCAGACATGACTTAGCAGCAACAGCAGCAGCAGCTGCTATTTGTAGCATGCTTTACAATACACTAGGGGGAGTGTTTGGGTTGTATTAATCTTATGTATTATCACAGTCTGTATCTGTAGGTCTGAGAAAGTGCTTGAAACCACACTCCAGCTGCTGCTGCTGCTGCTAAGTCGCCTCAGTCGTGTCCGACTCTGTGCGACCCCATAGACGGCAGCCCACCAGGCTCCTCCATCCCTGGGATTCTCCAGGCACACTCCAGCTGAGACACCCCTAATGAACCACACTCCTTAACGAACACAGGTAATTGGCAAATGTGTGGCTTTTGCTGTCATTGTGTATACCTCAAATTTAAGACTTAACCTTCCATATTAAATCATGCCTTTAGTTGCAGCAATTGTTATTTTACAAATAAATGGAAAAAATTGTTTATATATAGTTTCATGAATTAGTAATTTCAAATTAGTAATAATCATGTCTTTGAATGTTTCAATTCATTCCCTGATTCACAGTCTATTCCCACCTCCCACTGTCACCAATTGAATGGCTTATCCGATTTGGGGTTTTCTTTTTTCCTGAGTATTAATAAGTATGAACATGCTTTATATAGGTTTCCCCATCTGAGAAGTTATTGTCTACATCTTCATATGACATCGGGTTTGTTGTCTACATCTATAGATATTCCTTATATCCTAGATTCTGTCCATACAAGATATTGATTACATCTCCCTATTTGGCATCACTCAAATTAAAATAAAAGAAATATTTAATGCTTTAATGCTGTTAAGTTCATAACTTTTTAACCTAATAGCTTGAGTTTGCAATCTTATTTAAGAAGACCTCATCTACCTAAACTCACACAAATATAATCGTATTTACTCGCTTTCTATTTTTCTATTTTCCATTTAGGTCTTTAAACACTTATACCTAATGTAGACTCGATAATATAGTGTTAATTTTCATCATATAATGATCCATATTTCCTGACATCATCTACTACATGATCTTTCCTTTCCTTACAGATAAGCTTTATTTTCAGCTCTCTCAGGTGGAATTTTCGTTCCACTGTTTTTTTTCATGACTGCTTGCTTTTTATTACTATGGTCTTTCGTTATGTGTTAAAATGTGGTAGGGAGAGGTTTCCCTTTTATCTTTTCAAACTTGATATTTCAATTGAAGGATACACAAACATATAAATGTATCATGCAATGTTTAAATTCTTTAAAAAATACAGCTTGAATTTTGGTTAGTCTTACATTGAATTTATAGACTAATTACTTTTGCAAGTATTGGTATCTTTACAGTGTAATTTGCTCAATCTACAAATATGTTATCCCTTTATTCAAGTCTTTCTGAATGTTATTTAAGAAAGTTTAAAATTTTTCTCTCAGTAGGTTTTGTGGGTCTTTTCTAAGTTAATTCTTTGATACTTTACATTTGTTTGCTATAATGAATAGTAACGTATTTTTAAATGAAAATTTCTAGCTTGTTATTTCTGGTTTAGGAACAGTTATTGATTTTGTGAGTTAACCTGTAGCTGGAAACCTTGCTAAACTGTTTATTTATTCAAAGTTTTTCTGTTGATCTAATGATTTTTCACATAGATCACCATCTTGCTTGCCTGTAATGACATTTTTGCTTTAAAACACTTCTGAATTTATAAACGTCTAAAATTTCTCTAAACTATCTGCTGCAGTATTTGACCTTTAAGCCTATTATCAACTTAAAGAAAATTTTCATTATTTCCATTTTATGTGGTTTTACCATATATAAGTTGTTGAACTTAAGTAATTGTTTTTGTACTTGCTGAGATAGTGACATGAACTTTCCAAAGTAGTTCATGAATACAATAAATTCCATTGACAGATTTTGAAATACTAAACCATTTGGGGAATTTTGTCTGCTTTATAAAGGAAGCTGTACTATACTTTTATTTTTTTGAATCATCTTTCCTTTCTTTGAAATAAAATTTCAAATTGACGTTTTGAAATTAAAACTCAAAGAAAGCTTAGTTATATAGCATTTCTCCTTTTAAAAACATGTATAAGACAGAGATTTCTATTCCTTAACAGCCATCTGGATTTATAGATTTTTTTTGGCAGGGGAATTATTTGATTTCAGTTGAATTCCTTTCAAAGTTACTGGATTATTCAATTTTAAATTTCTTTTAATGTATATAAATTCATTTCTATTTTTACATTTTACTTCATTGTGGTAAGAACATTTAACATGACATCTACTCTCTTAATAAAAATTATAAGCACACAATATAATACTACAATGTTGTAGAGCAGATCTCTAGAACTAATTCATGTTGCTTAACTTAGACTAATTAACCAGAAACTTCCCATTTCTTTCCCCCCAGCACCTGGCAACAACAATTTCACTCTGATTCTATGAATTTGACTATTTTAGATCATTCACATGAGTGGACTTATACAGGATTTATCTTTTGTAACTGGCTTATTTCCCTTAGAATAATGCCCATGATGCTCATCCACATTGTCATATATTGCAGAATTTTTCTTTTTAAGGCTGAATAGTATTCCACTATATATAACACATTTTCATTATCTATTGATCTGCAGATGAATATTTAGGTTGTCTCTGAACCTTCGCTAATGTGCATCATGCTACAATTAATATCAGTTCAGTTCAGTTCAGTCGCTCAGTCATGTCCAACTCTTTGCGACCCAATGAATCGCAGCACACCAGGCCTCCCTGTCCATCACCAACTCCTGGAGTTTACCCAAATTCATGTCCTTCGAGTTGGTGATGCCATCCAGCCATCTCATCCTCTGTCATCCCCTTCCCCGACTGCCCCTAATCCCTCCCAACATCAGAGTCTTTTCCAATGAGTCAACTCTTCACATGAGGTGGCCAAAGTACTGGAGCTTCAGCTTCAGCATCATTCCTTCCAAAGAACTCCCAGGACTGATCTCCTTCAGAATGGACGGGTTGGATCTCCTTGCAGTCCAAGGGACTCTCAAGAGTCTTCTCCAACACCACAGTTCAAAAGCATCAATTCTTTGGTGCTCAGCCTTCTTCACAGTCCAACTCTCACATCCATACATGACCACTGGAAAAACAATAGCCTTGACTAGACAGACCTTTGTTGGCAAAGTAATGTCTCTGCTTTTGAATATACTATCTAGGTTGGTCACAACTTTCCTTCCAAGGAGTAAGCATCTTTTAATTTCATGGCTGCAATCACCATCTGCAGTGGTTTTGGAGCCCAAAAAATAAAGTATGACACTGTTTCCACTGTTTCCCTATCTATTTCCCATGAAGTGATGGGACTGAATGCCATGATCTTCGTTTTCTGAATGTTGAGCTTTAAGCCAACTTTTTCACTCTCCTCTTTCACTTTCATCAAGAGGCTCTTTAGTTCATCTTCACTTTCTGCCATAAGGGTGGTGTCATCTGCATATCTGAGGTTATTGATATTTCAGTGCTAATATCACTTTGATATCCTGATTTCCATTGTTTTAGATAAAAACCCAGAAGTGAGACTGGATCATATATGGTTCTATTTTACATTTTTGGAGAAACTTCTTTACTGTTTTCCAGAACAGTTGCATAATTTTGCATTCCTATTAATAACAAGCAAGGGTGCAGCTTCACCATATTCTCACGAACACGTGTTGTCTTTTGTTTTTTGAGAATAGCCATCCTGACAGATGTCAGGTGATATCTCACTGTGGTACTGATTTGCATTTACCTGATAATTTGTGATACTGACTATTTTTTCATATACCTGTTGGGCATTTGTATCTTCTTTGGAGAAATATCTATTCAAATTCTCAGCCTATTTATCCATTGGGTTACTAGGGGGTTTTGTTATTGTTGTTGTGTGTTGCTACGAGTTGTAGGAGCTCTTTAAACATTTTGGAGATTAACTTTGTTGGATATATTGTCTGCAAAATTTTTTTCCAGGGTTATGTTATCTTTTATTACTAGCACTGATTAATTAAAAACACATTTAGAAACACATCCCAAATAAAGTGAAAACGAATTTTAGAAGCACATTAGGCCAGATGATATGACAATAAATGGAAGAAATAAGGTGCAGAAGCTGAGGATAGTTTCCTATACAAGCACTTTGGCTCTGAGGCAAGAGCTTTAAGATTGAAATGGATGATAAACCCTGACACTGAGCAAATGTCAATGCTTATCCTGTTGATAAGCAATGCTTATTCCAGTTGAGCTATTTCAAATCCTGGAAGATGATGCTGTGAAAGTGCTGCACTCAATATGTCAGCAAATTTGGAAAACTCAGCAGTGGCCACAGGACTGGAAAAAGTCAGTTTTCATTCCAATCCCAAAGAAAGGCAATGCCAAAGAATGCTCAAACTACCACACAATTGCACTCATCTCACACACTAGTAAAGTAATGCTCAAAATTCTCCAAGCCAGGCTTCAGCAATACATGAACCGTGAACTTCCAGATGTGCAAGCTTGTTTTAGAAAAGGCAGAGGAACCAGAGATCAAATTGCCAACATTTGCTGGATCATCAAAAAGCAAGAGGGTTCCAGAAAAACATCTATTTCTGATTTATTGACTATGCCAAAGACTTTGACTGTGTGGATCACAATAAACTGTGGGAAATTCTGAAAGAGATGGGAATACCAGACCACCTGACCTGCCTCTTGAGAAACCTGTATGCAGGTCAGAAAGCAACAGTTAGGACTGGACATGGAACAACAGACTGGTTCCAAATAGGAAAAGGAGTACGTCAAGGCTGTATATGGTCACCCTGCTTATTTAACTTATATGCAGAGTACATCATGAGAAACGCTGGGCTGGAAGAAGCACAAGCTGGAATCAAGATTGCCAGGAGAAATATCAATAACCTCAGATATGCAGATGACACCACCCTTATGGCAGAAAGTGAAGATGAACTAAAGAGCCTCTTGATGAAAGTGAAAGAGGAGAGCGATAAAGTTGGCTTAAAGCTCAACATTCAGAAAACGAAGATCATGGCATTCAGTCCCATCACTTCATGGGAAATAGATAGGGAAACAGTGGAAACAGTGTCAGACTTTATTTTTGGGGGCTCCAAAATCACTGCAGATGGTGACTGCAGCCATGAAATTAAAAGATGCTTACTCCTTGGAAGAAAAGTTATGACCAACCTAGATAGTATATTCAAAAGCAGAGACATTACTTTGCCGACTAAGGTCCGTCTAGTCAAGGCTATTGTTTTTCCAGTGGTCATGTATGGATGTGAGAGTTGGACTGTGAAGAAGGCTGAGCACCGAAGAATTGATGCTTTTGAACTGTGGTGTTGGAGAAGACTCTTGAGAGTCCCTTGGACTGCAAGGAGATCCAACCAGTCCATTCTAAAGGAGATCAGTCCTGGGATTTCTTTGGAGGGACTGATGCTAAAGCTGAAGCTCCAGTACTTTGGCCACCTCATGTGAAGAGTTGACTCATTGGAAAAGACTCTGATGTTGGGAGGGATTAGGGGCAGTCGGGGAAGGGGATGACAGAGGATGAGATGGCTGGATGGCATCACTGACTCGATGGACGTGAGTCTGAGTGAACTCCAGGAGTTGGTGATGGACAGGGAGGCCTGGCTTGCTGCAATTCATGGGGTTGCAAAGAGTTGGAGACGACTGAGTGACTGAACTGAACTCCTTCGAAGGAAAGTTGTGACCAACTTAGATAGCATATTCAAAATCAGAGACATTACTTTGCCAACAAAGATCTGTCTAGTCAAGGCTATGGTTTTTCCAGTGGTCATGTATGGATGTGAGAGTTGGACTGTGAAGAAAGCTGAATGCCGAAGAACTGATGCTTTTGAACTGTGGTGTTGGAGAAGACTCTTGAGAGTCCCTTGGACTGCAAGGAAATCCAACCAGTCCATTCTAAAGGAGATTAGTCCTGGGTGTTCTTTGGAGGGACTGATGCTGAAGCTGAAACTCCAATATTTTGGCCACCTCAATGTGAAGAGTTGACTCATTGGAAAAGACTGTGATGGTGGGAGTGATTGGGGGCAGGAGAAGGGGACGACAGAGGATGAGATGGCTGGATGGCATCATCGACTTGATGGACATGAGTCTGAGTGAACTCCGGGATTTGGTGATGGACAGGGAGGTCTGGCGTGCTGTAATTCATGGGGTCGCAAAGAGTCGGACACGACTGAGTGACTGTACTTAACAGAACTGATTCTGGAGCTACTTGCTTGTGTATCTGAGTAATTGTTTCCTCTTCCACACCTGGAACGTACATGAATGGGTTATGGTTTTAAAAGTCGTTAATGACGCAGAAGACCTTTGCATGCTTGTGATGGTTCTGTGACTGTTAAAGACTACTGGAAGTATTTCTCAGGTTCTTTAGGTTGCACTTTCACACTGTTCATTGTTTCCATTGTTGTGCAAAAGCTTTTTAGCTTGATATAGCTTCATGTGCCAACCCTGAGATTTCTTTGGAAGGAGTGATACTAAAGCTGAAACTCCATTACTTTGGCCACCTCGTGCAAAGAGCTGACTCATTGGAAAAGACTTTGATGCTGGGAGGGATTGGAACCAGGAGGAAAAGGGGACAATTGAGGATGAGATGGCTGGATGGCATCACCAACTCGAAGGACATGAGTTTGGGTAAACTCCAGGAGTTGGTGATGGACAGGGAGGCCTGGCGTGCTGCGATTTATGGGATCGCAAAGAGTCGGACATGACTGAGCGACTGAACTGAACTGAACTTTTGCTTTTGTGCCTGCTTTTGCTTTTGAGGCCTGTGCTTTTGGTGTACATACTTGAAATCATTGCTGAGTCCAATGTCATGAAGTCTTTCACCTATATTTTTTCTAAGATTTTAAGTTTCAAGTCTTACGTTTAAGTCTTTTGTTGATTTTGAGTTGACTTTTCTATATGGTATAAAGTAAAGATTCAATTTCAGTCTTTTGCATGTGAAGCTCCAGTTTTAACATTATCATTGGTTCAAGAGACAATTCTTCCCTAGCGTGCATGCTTGGTACCCTTGTCAAAAATCAATCAACTGTGTATATATGGATTTATATCTGAGTTCTCTATTTCATTTATTCATATGTCTGTCATTACCACAGTTCTGCAGTTTTAATTACTGTAACTTTGGTACTACACTCTAAAATCAGGAAATACTATACCTCCAGGTTCATTCTTCTTTCTCAAGATTGATTTGGCTATTATGGCTTTTTGTATTCCATATGAATTATAGATTTGTTTTTTCCTGTTTCTGTAAAAAATACTATGGGAATTCTCATAGGCATTATGTAAAAAACCTAATTCTACTCCTTAAGGAGCTAGAAAAGAAGAAAAAACTGAGCCTAAAGTTAGCACAAGGAAGGAAGTTACAAAGACTGAAGAAATAGAAAAAAATTTATAAAAAAAAACAACAAAACTATAAGTTGGTTTTTGAAGAGATAAAAATATTGACAAGCCATTAACTAGACTAAGAAAAACAGAAAGAAGACAAATAAATAAAATCAGAAATGAAGCAAGAAACATTATGATTGATGAAAGAAATAAAAAGGATCATAAGAGACCACTGTGAGATATTAAATGCCACAAACTAGATAATCTAGAAGAAATAAATTCCTAAAAACACAACTTTTCAAAACTAAGAAGAAATAGAAAGTCTGAACAGATCTATAACTAGTATGTAAATTGAATCAGTAACCAAAAACTTTCTAATAAAGAAAAGTTCTGGATAAGATGGCTTCACTACTTCCCTGGTGGCTCAGATGGTAAAGAATCTGCCTGCAATGCGAAAGACCCAGGTTTAGTCCCTGGGTCAGGGAGATCCCCTGGAGAAGGGACCAGCTACCCACTCCAGTACATTCCCTGGGGCTTCCCAGGTGGTGCTAGTGGTAAAGAACTCACCTGCCAATGCAGGAGAGGAAAGAGACGGTTTGATCCTTGGGTTGGGAAGATTCCCAGGAGGAGGGCACAGCAACCCATTCCAGCATTCACGCCTGAAGAATCCCATGGACATAGGAGCCTGGCAGGCCATGGTCCATAGGGTTGCAAAGAGTTGAACACGACTGAAATGACTTCAGTCTACCAAACATTTAAATTCTACCAAACAGGCACCAAATTCTACCAGACAAGAATCAATGCCAATGTTTCTTAAACTCTTTCAAGAAATTAAAAAGGAGGAAACAGTTTCAATCTCATTTTATTAGACCAGATTTACCTGATACCAAAGGTAAAGACAACACAAGAACAGAAATGTATTATATAATAAATATATTAGGTTGGTGCAATGTAATTATGGTTTTGGACTGCGAATTTTAGGCTCAAACACATCTTTATTCATCAAAATAGGAACCATTAAAATCAACACATTTTAGCCAATATTCCTGTAATGTAAAAATCCATTCTTCAGGATTCAGTGAACTCTTGGAAAACATTTTCTGCCTCCTGCTGGTTTGTGGAACTGTTTTCCCTGCAAAAAGTTGTCAAGATGCTTGAAGAAATGATAGTCGGCTGGCAAGAGATGAGGTGAACATGGCAGATAAGGCAAAACTTCATAGCCCAGTTCGTTCAACTTTTGAAGCATTGGTTGTGAGACATGTGGTTGAGTGTTGTCATACAGAAGAATTGCGCCCTTTCTGTTGACCAATGCCAGCTGCACGCATTGCAGTTTTGGTGCATCTCATTGATTTTCTGATCACACTTCTCAGATGGAAAGTTTCCACTGGAATTCAGAAAGCTGTAGTGGATCAGATGGACAGCAGACTGCCCAACAGTGACCATGGCCAGTTTTTGGTGCAAGTTTGGTGTTGGAAAGTGCTTTGGAGCTTCTTCTTGGTCCAACCACCGAGCTGGCTATCACCAGTTGTCATATAAAGTCCACTGTTCATTGCACATCACAATCCGATCGAGAAATGTTTTGTTGTTGTTGCATATAATCACACTTCAAAAATGACAGTTTTTTATTTTCAGTGGGCTCATGAGGCACCCACTTATTGAACTTTCCAATTTGCTTCAAATGCCAAATAACCATAGAATGGTTGATGTTGAATTGTGCAGCAACTTCTCATGTAGTTGTAACAGGATCAGCTTCGATGACCACTCTCAATTTGTTGTTGTCAACTTCCAATGGCCAGCCACTGCATTCATCATCTTCGAGGTTCTTATCTCCAGCAGTTTCTGGAACAAATGCATTGTTGATGTTGTGAGTTGTCTCTGCTGCTTTACAACCCATTTTGAACTTGAGTATGAAAATCACTTAAATTTGCTGTTTGTCTAAAAAACATCATTTCCCTAGTCTAAAATAAATATACAATACACAGCAAGTAATGTCATTAGCAAAAAAAAAAAAGCATAAAGTGAGAAAGGTGCATTAAAATGATATGTAACATAACCACATTTATTTAAGAATGTATTCCAATATCAAACAGCAAAGTTCAATATTGCAAAACCACAATTACTTTTACACCAACATAATATATGGAAGGGCTTCCCTGGTGGCTCAGATGGTAAAGAATCTGCCCGCAATGTGGGAGACCAGGGTTTGATTCCTGGGTAGGGAAGATCCCCTGGAGAAGGGAATGGCAACTCAATCCAGTATTTTGCCTAGAGAATCCCATAGACAGAAAAGCCTGGTGGGCTACAGTCCATCAGGTCGCAAAGAGTCAGACATGACTGAACAGCTGAGCAGTAACAGCAGAAATATATGGAAAAGGCCTTGATAAAATACCAGAAAGTTAAATTCAATGGCACATTAAAAGGCTCACACAGGTTTGAGCTTGGCCAATATAGTAGAGGAGAAAGGCCCTGAGCTCACCTCCTCCGATAAGCACACCAAAATTATAATCTTCAGAGCATCTATCAATGAGGACAACCCAAAGACTAGCAGAGAAGATCTTCTACAGCTAAAGATATAAAAATGGAACCACAAGAAGATGGATGGGGAAATGGAGACTCACTATAATCAAGACCCATACCCCAGGTAGATGACCCACAAACAGCAGGAGACTCACAATTGCAGAGGTTCCCCCCAAGAGTGAGTGGTACAAGTTCCATATCGAACAATCCACCCTGGGGGTCCTGCACCAGGAAGATGAGCCCTAGAAAATCTGGATTTGAAGGCCAGTGTGATGTGCTTTCAGGAGAGCCTAAGGGCTGTAGGAAGTAGAGACTTCATTGCTAAAGGTACACACAAAATTTCACTCAACAGAGACCTGGGGAAGAAGCAGTAATTTAAAGGAGTATGGAAATCACTCAAGCTAAACAGAAAAAAAGCATTTTAATAAATAAGGACAGTTTAAGAGACTTCTGGGACAACATCAAGTGCACTAATGTCATTATAAGGGTCTAGAAGGAGAAGAGAGAAAAAGACAGAGGACATATTTGAAGACATATTGGCTGAAAACTTCCCTAAGTTGAAAAAGAAAACAGACATCTAGGTCCAGGGGGAACAGGGTCCCAAATACATATTGGCTGAAAACTTCCCTAAGTTGAGAAAGAAAACAGACATATAGGTCCAGGAGGAACAGAGTCCCAAATAGAATCAACCCAAATAGAAATACAAAGAGATATATTGTAATTAAAATGATAAAAATAAAGAGAATATTAAAAGCATCAAGGGGAAAGTAACAAGTTATACACAAGGGAACTCCCAAAAGACTGTCAGCTCACTATTCAGAAAAAACTCGGCAAGCCAGAGGGAGTGGTATTATATACAAACAAGAACACTTTATCTGGCAAGGCTTTCATTCAGATTTGATGGAGAAAGCAAAAGTTTTATATGTAAGCAAAAGCTAAAGGAGTTCACCACCAAAGCAGCTTCACAAGAAATGTAACAGAAATTTTTCTAAGCAGAAAAGAAAGGAACAAAAACTAGAGGCTCAAAAATTACAAAAGGAAAACTCTCATCCGTAAAGGCAAACATACAGTAAAGGAGTAGATCAACTATAAACTTAGTAGACAGGCTAAAAGGCAAAGGTACTAAAATCAACTATATTCACAATAAATTGTAAAGGGATACACAAAAGACAAGTGATATAGTGTCAAAACAGTAAACTTGAGTAAAAATACAAGGTTGTTAAAATGCATTTGAACATAAGAGATCAGCAACCTAAAATAATCGTGTATATATAAATAATCTATATTTAGATCCATATATATATATATAAACTTCATGGTAAGCAAAAACCAAAGTTTATGATAGATACACTCACAGAATGGAGAAAGGAATCCAAATATAAAACTAAAGATAGTTACCATATCTCAAGGGAACAGAGCAAAAAGAGAAAGGAATAAAAAAGGACCATACAAGAACCTGAAAACAACTAACAAAATGATAATAAGTACATGAGCATGTGTGCATGCTCAGTCACTTCAGTCATGTCTAGCTCTTTGTGACCTTATGGGGTATAGCCTGCCAGGCTCCTCTGTCCATGGGAATTCTCCAGACAAGCATACTGCAGTGGGTTGCCATGCCCTCCTCCAGGGGATCTTCCTGACCCATGGATCAAACCCATGTCTCTTACATTTCCTGCATTAGCAGGCGGGTTCTCTATCACAAGTGTCACCTGGGAAGCCCAGTAAGCACATGTCTATGTCTGTGCTAAGTCACTTCAGTCATGTCCAACTCTTTGTGACCCTATGGACTGTAGCCTCCCAGGCTTCTCTGTCCATGAGGTTCTCCAGGCAAGAGTAGTGGAGTGGGTTTCCATGCCCTCCTATCAGTAATTACTTTAAATGTAAATGGAGTAAATGCTCCAATCAAAAGACAAAGAGTAACTGAATAAACAAGAAAACAAGACCTATATATATCCTCTCCATAAGAGACTCACTTCAAATCCAAATCTACACTAGCTTGAGAGTAAGGGGAGAGAAATAGCATCCCATGCAAATGGTAATCAAAAGAGAAAAAGCTGGGGAGGCAATACTTACATCAGAGAAAATGGATTTTAAAACCAAGATATAATAAGAGACAAAGAAAGACATTACAAAATAATAAAGAGATCAAACAGCAAGAACATACAACAATTATAAACATACACATTCAACATAGGAATACCTAAATATATTTAAAAAAATTAACAAACATAAAGAGAGGAATTGACAATAATACAATAATAATTACATAATAATAGTAAGGAACTTTAACACCTCATTTATATCAATGGACAGATTATCCAGACAAAAACATCAAGGAAACAATTGCCTTAAACAACACATTGGACTTAATAGATCTATATACAATATTCCATTTAAAGCAGCGGAATACACATTCTTTTCATATACACATAGAGCATTCTCCAGGATAGATCACATGCTAGGCTACAAAATAAATCTCAGGAAATTTAAAAAGATTGAAAGTTTATCAAGCAACTTTTCCATCCACAAGGCTATGAGACTAGAAATGAACTATAAGAAAAAGCTGCAAAAGCCACAAACATGTAGAGGCTGAACAATATGTCACTAGACAACAAATGAATCACAGAAAAAATTAAAGAAGAAATAAAAAATACCCTAGGCAAAAAACACAATCCAAAAATATATGTGATATAGCAAAATCTGTTCTAAAAGGGAAATTTACATGATAAAAATCTATCTCAGGAAGCAAAAAAAAAAAAATCTCAGGTAACAATCTAACTTTACACTTAATACAACTAGAAAAAGAAGAACAAATAAATGCCAAAGTTAATAGGAGGAAAGAAATCATAAAGATTAGAGCAGAAATAAACGAAATAGAGATTTAAAAAATAACAGAAAAGATCAATGAAACTAAGAGCTGGTTCTTTGAAAAGATAAATCACTAAACCACTAGACTGATAAGAAAAACAGGATGGGTTCAAATGAATAAAATCAGAAATGAAAGAGAAGTTACAGCTGACACTGCATCAATACAATCTCCTAAGACTGAAACAAGAAATTGAAAGTATAAACAGACCATTTACCAATCATGAAATTAAATCAGTAATTAAAGAAAATCCCAGCCAAAAAAAGACCAGAACTAGGTAGCATCACAGGTGAATTCTAACAAACATTCAGAGAACAGTTAACATATATCTTTCTCAAATTATTTCAAAAAAATTCAGAGGAAGAAATGCTTCTAAATTCATTTATGAAGCTAGCATCATTTGGATACCTAAAGCATACAAAAGCATCATAAAAAAGAAATTATAAGTCAATATCACTGATGAACATAGATGCAAATTTCCCCAACAAAATATTAGCAAACTAATTCAACAATACATTAAAAGGATCATATAACATGATCAAGTGGGATTTATCCCAGGGAGATAAGGATGGTACAATATCTGCAAATCAATCAAATGCGATACATCACATTAACAGATTGAAAAATAAAGATCAGGTGGTCATCTCATAGATGCAGAAAAGCTTTTACAAAATTCAACCTTCCTTTATGATAAAAACTCTCAACAAAGTAAGTAAAGAGAGAACATACCTCAAATAATAAAGGTCATATGACAAACCCACAGCTAACATCATACTTAATGATAAAAGGCTAAAAACATTTTCTATAAGATGAGGAACAAGAGAAGAAAGACCACTCTTGCCACTGGTATTCAACACATTATTGGAAGTCCTAGCCACAGCAACCAAATAAGAAAAGACATAAAAAGAGATCTGGATTGGAAAGGAAGTAGGAAACTTGTCACTGTTGCAGATGACATGATACTATATAGAAAATGCTAAGGATGCCATCAACAAACTACTAGAACTCATTAATGAATTCAGCAAAGTTTCAGTATACAAAGTTAATATATAGAAATCTGTTCCTTTTCTATACATTAAAAATGAATTATTGGAAAGAAAATTAAGGACATAATCCTATTTACAATTGCATTAGAAAGGATACAATACATAGAAATAAATCTAATTAAGGAGGCCAGACCTAGAGCCAGACATCCTGGAATGTGAAGTCAAGTGGGCCTTAGGAAGCATCACTACGAACAAAAGCTAGTGGAGGTGATGGAATTTCAGTTTGCTATTTCAAATCCTAAAAGATGATGCTATGAAAGTGCTGTATTCAATATGCTGGCAAATTTGGAAAACTCAGAAGTGGCCACAGGAATAGAAAAGGTCAGTTTTCATTCCAGTCCCAAAGGAAGGCAATGCCAAAGAAAGCTCAAACTACCACACAATTGCACTCATCTCACACACTAGTAAAGTAATGCTCAAAATTCTCCAAGTCAGGCTTCAGCAATACGTGAACCGTGAACTTCCTATGTTCAAGCTGGTTTTAGAAAAGGCAGAGGAACCAGAGATCAAATTGCCAACATCCACTGGATTATCGAAAAAACAAGAGTTCCAGAAAAACATCTATTTCTGCTTAATTGACTATGCCAAAGCCTTTGACTGTGTGGATCACAAATAAACTGTGGAAAGTTCTGAAACAGCTGGGAATACCAGATCACCTGACCTGCCTCTTGAGAAATCTGTATGCAGATCAGGAAGCAACAGTTAGAACTGGACATGGAACAACAGACTGGTTCAAAATAGGAAAAGGAGTATGTCAAGGCTATATCCTGTCACCCTGTTTATTTAATTTATATGCAGAGTACCTCATGAGAAATGCTGGGCTGGAGGAAGCACAAGCTAGAATCAAGATTGCCAGGAGAAATATCAATAATCTCAGATATGCAGATGGCATCACCCTTATGGCAGAAAGTGAAGAAGAACTAAAAAGCCTCTTGACAAAAGTGAAAGAGGAGAGTGAAAAAATTGGCTTAAAGCTCAACATTCAAAAAATGAAGATCATGGCATCTTGTCCCATCACTTCATGGCAAATAGGTGGGGAAACAGTGGAAACAGTGGCTGACTATTTTTTTGAGCTCCAAAATCACTACAGATGGTGACTGTAGCCATGAAATTAAAAGATGCTTACTCATTGGAAGGAAAGTTACTACCAACCTAGACAACATATTAAAAAGTAGAGACATTACTTTGCTAACAAAGGTCCATCTAGTCAAAGCTATGGTTTTTCCAGTAATCATGTATGGATGTGAGAGTTGGAGTATAAAGAATGCTGAGTGTCGACAAATTAATGCTTTTGAACTGTGGTGTTGGAGAAGACTCTTGAGAGTCCCTTGGACTGCAAGGAGATCCAACCAGTCCATCCTAAAGGAGATCAGTCCTAAGTGTTCATTGGAAGGACTGATGTTGAAGCTGAAGCTCCAATACTTTGGCCACCTGATGTGAAGAGCTGACTCATTCGAAAAGACCCTGATGCTGGGAAAGATTGAAGGCAGAAGAAGGGGACAACAGAGGATGAGATGGTTGGATGGCATCACCAACTCAATGGACATGAGTCTGGGTAAACTCCGGGAGTTGGTGATGGACAGGGAGGCATGGCGTGCTGCAGTCCATGGGGTCACAAAGAGTTGGACACGACTGAGCAACTGAACTGAACTGAAGGAGGCAAAACACCTGTACTTGGAAAATTACAAGACCATGATAAAGAAATTGGTAACAACACAAACAAATGGAAAGATATACCATGTTCGTGGATTGGAAGAATTAAAATTGTTAAAATGACCATACTACCCAAGGTGTGCTATAGTTTCAGTACAATCCCTAACAAAATACCAATGGCATTTTCACAGAATTAGAACAAATGTTCCTAAAATTTGTATGAAAACACACACAAAAAAAACCCAAATAGCCACATCTATCTTTACAAAGTAGAACAAAGCTGGAAGTATCATACTCCCTTATTTCAAACAGTACTGTGAAGCTACAGTCATGAATGCAATATGGTACTACCGCACAAACAGATACATAGATTAATGGAACAGAATCAGAATCCAGAAATGAGCTCACACTTATATAGGTCAGTGAATCTACAACATAGGAGGCAAGAATGTACAATAGCAAAAAAGACAGCATCTTCAATAAATTATGTTGGTAGTAAAAGCTAGAGAGCTATATTCAAAAGAATCATACTGGACTACTTTCTCACACCACATACAAAAATAAGCTCAAAATGAATTAAAGATGTAAATGTAAAACTGGACAGCATAAAACTCCTGGAAGAATATATAGGCATCAGTCTTAGCATCAGTCTTAGCAATATTTTTTTGACTCTGTCTCTTCAGGCAAGAGAAACAAAAACAAAAATGAACAAATGGAACTACATCAAACTAAAAAGCTTTTGTACAGTGAAGGAAACTAACAAAATGAAAAGGCTCTCTACCGTTTGGGAGAAGACTTTTCAAACAATATATCTGATAAGAGGTAAATATCCAAAATACACAAAGAACTCATGTAACTCACCATCAAAAACAACCCAATTAAAACTGAGAATAGGACCAGAATAAACATTTTTTCCAAAGAAGACATAGAGATGGCCAACAGGCACATGACATCGGGATCAACATCACTAATCATCAGGGAAATACAACTCACGACCACAAATATCACCTCACACTTGAGAATGGCTCAAGAGAATGGCTATTATGAAAAAAAAAACAACAAAAAAATGTTGGTGAGGATGTAGGTAATAGAGAACACTTGTGGAGATGTACAGCCAGGCTCCTCTCAAAATATTAAAAATAGAACTACCATATGATCCATAAATTCTACTCATGGGTATATATAAAAAAAATGAAAACAGAAATTTGAAAAGATATGTTGCCCCTATGTTCATTGCATCATTAATTGCATCATTATTTACAATAGCCAAGATATGAAAGCAACCTAAGGTCCCATTAATAGATGAATGGATAAAACGATTTTGTACTATGTACAAATCTGTACTATTTGTACAGATGCACTATTGCTAAGTCACTTCAGTCATGTCTGACTGTTTGCAACCCAATGGACCTAGCCTGCCAGGTTCCTCTGGAACCTGGATTGAATTCTCCAGGCAAGAATACTGGAGTGGGTTGCCATTTATTACTCAACCATAAAAAGAATTAAATATTTCCATCTGTGACAACATGAGTGAATTTAGATAGTATTATGCTAAATGACTTGTCAGACAGAGAAATATCAGTACCACATGATTTCATTTATATGTGAAATCTGAAAAAAAAACAAAGGAACACACATAACAAAATAAAAATAGTGATAGATACAGAAGGTTGTCAGAGGGGATGGAGTGGGAGGATGAAAGAAATAGATTAGGGAGATAAGGATGTACAAACTTCCAGTTACACAATAAGTCAATCAATCACAGGTATGAAAGGTATAGTGTAGAGAATATATTCAATAATTATGTAAAATCTTTTTATGGTCTAGATGATAACTAAACTTACTGTGGTGAACATTTTGTAATGTATAGAAATATTGAATCAGTATGTCGCACACTAGGAACCAGCATAGTGTTGTAAGTCTATTATACTTCAAACACAAACAAACAAGTCCATAGTGAAAGAGATCAGATTTGTGGTTGCCACCAGCAAGAAGGTGGGGGAAGAGGGAATTAGATGAAGCTGGTCAAAAGGTACAAATGTTCAGTTATAAGATAAATAACAGGGATGTAATACATACCATAATGTGATACTTCACATTAACAGAATAAAGGATAAAAATCACATGATCATCTCAACACACTAGAAAAAACATTTGACAAAATTCATCATCCTTTCATGATAAAAACTCTTAACAAACTAGGAATAGAAGGAAAGTATCTCAACATAATTAAGGGCATATGTGAAAAGCCCATAAATAACATCCCACTCGACAATGAAAAAATGAAATATTTACCTCCAAAATAAGGAACAAAGCAAGGAGACCCATGCACGTCTCTTCTATAGTATTGGAAGTCCTAGCCAGAGCAGTTAGGCAAGAAATAAAAAGCATAACAATCAATAAGGAAGAAGTAAAACTGTCCCTTTTGCAGATAGCATGATCTTACATATAGAAACCACCCCCGCCTAAAAAAAACCTGTTGGAACAAACAAATTCAATAGTTATAGGATATGAAATTAATAGACAAAAATTTGGTGTTTCTACATATAATTTATACAACTAATTATTTTATTTTCCAAAAAGAAAATTAGGAAAAACAATCCCATTTACAATAGCATCAAAAGGAATAAAATTCTTAGAAATATATCTAACTAAAGAGGTTAAAGAATTGTAGGTTATCATATTAAGTGAATTAAGTCAGAGAAAAACAGGTATTATATAAGATCACTTATATGTGGAATCTAAAAAAGTAATATAAGTAAATTTATTTACAAAACAGAGTTAGACTCACAGACATGGAAAACAAACTTATGGTTACCAAAGGGGATGGCGGGGACAGAGAGGGAGAGATAAACTAGAAGTTTGGGGTTAACATATATTCACTACTACGTTTAAAATAGATTAACAATAAGGACCTACTGTGTAACTCAGGGAACTGTATTCAGAATCCTGTAATAACCTATAATGGAGAAGAATGTGAAAAAGTATATATAAATACACACACACATATATGTATGAAAGTTGAAAACGTTAGTTACTCAGTTGTGTCCAACTTTTTGTGACCCTCATTGTCTATAGCCCTCCAGGCTTCTCTGTCCTTGTAATTCTCCAGGCAAGATACTGGAGTGGGTTGCCATTCTCTTCTCCAGGAGATCTTCCCAACCCAGGGATCCAACCCTGGTCTGCAATGCAGGCAGATTCTTTACCATCTGAGCCACTATGAAAGCCCACACATATGTATGTATGTGTGTATAGTATAGTATATAGAAATGAATCACTTTGCTGGACGCCTGAACTAACACAACACTGTAAATTAACTATAATTTTTTAAAAAAATTTATTGGAGTGTAGTTGATTTATACCGTTGTATTAGTTTTGGCTGTACAGCAAGGTGGATAAATCATACATATACACATACCCACTCATTTTTAGATTCTCATATAGGTCATTACTGGAGGAGGGCATGACAACCCACTCCAGTATTCTTGCCTGAAGAATCCTGTGGACAGAGGAGCCTGGTGGGCTATAGTCTATGAGGTCACAGAGTCAGATACAACTGAAGTGACTTAGCACATACGCAGAGTTCATTACAGAACACTGAGTGTAGCTCCGTGTGCTATATGGTAGGTCTTCATTGGTTGAAAGTTAAAGTGAAAACTATAAAACATTAATGAAAGAAATTAGAGAAAACACAACAAATGAAACAACATTCCATGTTTATGAATTGAAAGGCTTTACATTGTTAAAACGTCAGTTTTAAAATTCTTATGACCAATCTGTCATTTTCAGAATTTTTTCCATCTTGTATTACATTTTTATGTCTATTTCCTAAACATATACATCTTGGCAAAATTCTCACTTATCCCTCAAAATCTCATTATCTTCTTAATCCCTTCCATGAAGATGTGAATTATTAAATTATCTAATTATAAACATACAATTTTGGGGAATTTGCTTTTTTTTTTAGGCAGTTATAAGTTTTGATGAGTTATCCTTTCTGCTTATCTTTCCATAAAGCATCTGCCTGGACTAATTTTTTCTTTTTTACAGAATACTTGTTTTGAAAATATTTTAAAGTAGAATCTCAATATAATTTCTGAAATTTCTATGCTTAACAAAATATTGTTTTCATCCTGTCATTTTATAATATTTTGCTAATAAAATTTAGGACAGAGTTCTTCAGTAGATTTTAAGAATTGAGGTCCAGCAAAATATCACCCACAAAATATCATCTACGTACTTGGGAGGAAAAAAGAATAAATAAAGTTTAAAAATAAAGTGATAGAAAAAGATAAAACTGGCAACGTCAAAGAATAATCTAAAAATGGTGTACATATATGTTTAGGAAAAGTCACATATAAGAATGTTTATAGCACACTATTAAAAATAACCCTCCCTAAAATGGAAAACAAACAAATGTCTAGTAACAATAGTATAGATAAATAAATGTGGCATTTAAAGAATGGGATCATATACAGCAATGAGAATGAGTGAGCCACAATTAGATGCAATAACATGGATAAAATGTTTAAATCTACTGTTGAGTAAAAGAACGAAGATACAAATGAGGACATTGTCTATGATGCTATTTATATGAAGTTCACAAACAGATAAGTCTAGCCTATGATGCTGAAAGTAAGAGTGGTGGAAAGGTGGCAGTGACAAAAAGGGTAGTCAAAGAGAGGGCAGGCTCTGATGAACAGGGAATGGTAAGTTTTTATCTGCTTCTGGCTATGCACGTGTATTCACTCTATGACAAATATTGGGTGCTCATGATGTATGCATTTCACCTTGTGAACAACACATTTAATAAAAAAATTTTAAGTATTTAAAAAAATGATATTTTGTAGTAGTTGTTATAAAAGACAAAGTAGAGTTCAAAGTTATTTTTTCTTCCATATTTTGAAAGTTAACTCATTGCCTTCTTGCATCCAGCGCTGCTTTGTGACATTTAAAGTCACTTTGATTCTTTTTCTTGGTGTCTCTACTTGTCGTGTTTGAAGCTTTAAGAGTTTTCTTTTAGTTTCCTTAATTTGACCTTTAATTTTGCTATATAAATTACCTTTCTCTTATGTATCTTGTTTGCCACTCCATGAATATTTTAGTCCTTTCAGTGTTTGTTTTTCTGGAAAAAAAAATCAGTTATTATTTTATTTACTGCCCTGGAATTTGCAGCCTTAAGTATAATAGAAGCTCTGTCCCAATACCTTGTCGTAGGTGTGGTGGTCAGGGGTGGTGGTCGGGAACACAGAAAAGGCTATAGAAACTGAACACTTCATTGATCTGTCTTTTGTTTAAGAGCCAAGAACTCCGGAGCTTGTTAAAATAAGAAAAATCGTCATCATCAATGCAAGTGGAAGAAAATTTCTCACAGCAGAGGAAAAAAAAAAAGTCACATTAATAAAGGAGAGATCATTACAGCATTGATGGTTTAAATACATCATTTGGTTCTGGATACAAATAAATACACATTTGCTTTGCAAATTTTCTATTGGTTAAATTTAGCTTCAAAATATTTGAGTTTTTCGAGATGGTAACTGGGGAAACTGTAACATTTCTCAAAAATCATTTCATACTTGCGTGGTCCACAATGCAGCCTGTCATTCCTTCAAGCACCACGCAGTGAGGCAGTTCATGTCTTCCCACCCCCTCCTTTCCCTTTCTTTGTCTGTATAATGAAAATGGAAACTATCTTTTTCCAAACACTTGCTCAGTCTTACCAGTTGCAACCTATAAAAACGGGGAAATGCTTTGAAGACGGGAAAAGATGAGTACTATTTAATCTCCCTTTATACCTCTGCGTTGGGGACTAGGGGTGGGCGGGTAGAGGTGGGCGCCCAGCGGGGGCGGGGCCGGAGCCGGGGCGGAGGAGGAGTTAAGCAGCGAATCCGTGGGGAGCAAGGCATCGTCGCTCCGCGAAACTGGAGGGGCTCTGCCTGGTCCGGTGTGCGATCCCTCCAGGCTTCCCAGCAGCTACCAAATAACCTGCGCGGCCAGGAGCGAGGATGGAGTGTCTGGTGAGCTGGGCCAGGCGAGGGAAACAGGGGCAGGGTGGGCGACTCCTCTCCGGTGGCCCTGGGGGCGATGTTAGGCTGCGAATGCTAGGCTGCGGCTTTCCCCTCTCTGATTCAGAGCTGGGATTCCCGCTTGCGCTTTCCTCTCAGTTCTGAACCTTGCAGAGAAGCGGATCTTGCCTTCCAAAGCGGGCTTTATAGGCCATACTTCCATTCCTAGGGGTGCGATTCTGTCGCGGTAAACTGGAAACAGGATGCTGCCAGGTGCAGGCTCCGGAGACGCTTTTCCGATCGATCACTGACATCCTTGGAGAGGAAATGGGCCTGGAGGCGGACGCTGGCTGCGTGGATAGAGGGTGCTGTATTGGCTCCATTTTGGTCCTGAAATCTGGGGTGGGGTTGCAGAATTTCAGGATCAGGCTGGCTCCCCTGTGATGCTTCAGCCTCTTTCTGCATCCTCTGGGCCTTTGCCGTGGGAAGTCAAAAGGATCGGATAAATCAGAGTTAAAACCCAGGGTATCCGTGAGAAACAGGCATTTTGTTATCCAGGATCTAGGTATATGACAAAATGAAGGAAGGAGAGGATTTTCATTTACACTGGTAACTGATATAAAATAATAATTAAAAAATCTAAATACAAGTAATGCCTCAAGGTAATTTTTTTGCATATGGTTTATTGGCTAGACTACACAGTTATTGTCTTCCTTAACAAAGAAGAATGGTGGCCTCTAAGCTAGTGTTTACTGAGTGCCAGGTACTCTTAATCTTCACCACTGTCCTTCAAAGGAGTTATTACCCAGTTTTACAAATAAACAGGCAGACAGGTGAATTTTTCCAAGTCCATATGACTGTGGCAGCTTCAGGATTTGAACCTACAATTTTCAGGGCAGGGGCAGTGTAGCTGTCAGATGGACAGCTGTCAGGTAAGACCCAGGTCTCTAGACTCTGGCCCTCTTGTCAAGGGTTATAAGTGGACGTCTCTACTTCCATTATCGCGTGATCTAATTAATGAATTTTTTAAGCTATGTAACACATACTGGCATTTACCATATCTTAAGCACTGTATTAAGTACTTTAAATGCTTAATTAATTCTCAGAGTAGCTTTAGGGAGAGAGCAATTGGCCAGGTGGTGGTGGTCAGGCTCTCTCATCCCACTCCACTCGCGTCCTACAGCTGGGATCATTTGTGGTACCGCACACATACCTCATGGTGTAGCCCCATATAAGCACCGCCTAAAAGGCTCTAGGAGAGTAAAACTGAGTCAAATGTTGGTTGTTGCTGCTGTGTCAGCCATCAGAGAGTAAAGCGTGTCTGCCTTGCCATGGTGAATAAAGAATGTCTGCAGTTCCTATGACTCCTTGCAGCTTCCTCCAGCTTCAGCACTTATGCCTTGCCTACCCTGGGTTCAATGAATAGTGAGATACAGTGAGACAACTGGCATAGTTGGCAGGATACCCAGCAGGTAGAGGATCCTGAGGCTCCACAGGAGAGTCAGCAGGGAAGCGGTGGATGGTTCACCTGCTAGCACTGAAAAGGTGTTACAGGAGATGAGTTCCCACTTGCCAGACAAGGTGGCATGGACTGCCGCTGGCACCGTGGGGTGCCTTTTCCTGACTGCCCCGAAGGCGAATATGGGTAGTGCCACGATGCCGTGCAAGTGTGTAAGTTTCAAAGAGAGGAGAAGAGCTAGAGCAGTGTCTGCATATGCTGGAGTAAGAGAAGCGTGGCCTTGATGAGACTGCCTATCCCCACTTACTAGCAAGGCCCATTGGCAACTGAAACCAGAGCAGCAGTTTAAGCACCGATAGCAAGAGATATGGGTGGTTACATGAGCTGATGATATGGCTTATGACCCTGAGATACAGAGAACAGTGTACTATAAAGGCTGTGTCCTATGATGTGCTAACAGCGTACTGTAAAGGTTATGTCCTCAGATTTAGAAAAGTGTAAGCATGTTGGTGGGCAGTGAAGACCCCAAAGATCCCCTCTTTGAAGGGGTGGACCCAGCACCTGTCGGGAGGTTTTGTGGGTCCTAAATGAGAGACTCCTCAGGGGTAGAGTTGCCCCTGTGGAGGTTACTCGCCAAGGGAATATCGTGGAAGATGGGCACGTAGATTGTGTGGCGAGAGACCCTGAAGAGGTGGAATGTAGGGAGTGAACAATTGGCCAGGTGTCAGTGATCAGGCTTTCGCCTCACTCCGCTCAAATCCTACAGCTGGGATTATTTGGGGCACTGCACTCAGGCATCATGGTGTGGCCCTATATAAGTCCCACCTAAAAAGCTCGAGGAGAATCAAGTTGAAGCGAGTTGCATTGAGCTGCATGGTCAGGGCTGCTGTGTCAGCCAGTAGAGAGTAAAGCCTGTCTGCCTTGCCACGCTGAATAAAGAATGTCTGCTGTTCCTATGGTCTTTGTATCTTCTTCCAGCTTCCCCACTCACGTCTTGCCTACTCTGGGTTTAGCAAATAGTGAGATACAGACAGTAACCTAATGAGATAACAGCTACATTGATTTAGTATTTATTTGTATCAGTCACTTTATAGGAACTTTACATATACCATCTCATTTAACCTTGTTAACAGAGAAGATTGGTACTATTTTTTTTCTGTATCTCCAAGAGGTAAAATGATTTGTCTAAGCCTACACACCTAGTATTTGTGCTAGCCTGAATTCAAATTAGCCAGAAGAAATGTGTGCCTAATTAATAGCAAGGCTTTCTTTCTAATTCTTTTCACCTCAATCACTGTGCTTCTGTTTCTTAAATGTTACTGTCTCCCAGTTCCCACATCTTGTGTTTTGGTGTGTGTCTGCTTTTTCTCTTATCCTAAAATACAGATTTTTTACTCTGAGAGCTAAACTATTTGCATTCCTCATCACAGCCTTTACTAGAACCTGGATTTCCATGTGGTGTGATGGTGTGGAATCAGAATGCCAAAGAAAACTTCTGGTTTCAGAAGCCAAAGTTTTGAAATAACAAAAGCCTAAGCATTTGAGTTTTAAAAGCCTAAATGATGAAAGACCAAGGACAGGCATTCATCCAAGAAAAAGCTGATGGGCAGAATACAAGGTGATGGAGGAGGCAGCTTTTCTGACCCTAGGCTGGGAGAGCAAAGAGAGACTGATTAGCATTGGTTTGTGTCCTGAGAAGGATACTCTGTGCCTGGCTCCAGGAGTGGGGAGTTTAGGAGGATGGTGAATAGCACTTACAGGTAGGTGTTGAAATCAAAGAACAGAAAATAGCTGTTCCTTGCTTTCCTAGAGGCAACTGTGGGAAGAGGCAAGCCTACCCACCATGGCAAGGGAACGGTAAAACAGAGATGGATAGATACATGGGAGTCTAGGCGGAGACCCTTGTATAATTCTCCTTTGTTCCGCATAGGAAGGATCCAGGGGCACAGAATCCAGAGAATTGGGAAGCATGAGAGAACAGCCTGTAAGCACAGGATTTAATTGCACAAACTGATGATCCGGAGGATGGCTTGAGGGGAGCACAATGCCAAGATGAATAGATGGTTGTAACCAAGGGGTTAATAGTCCTGTCCCAAGACTGGATGCAGTGCCAGAGACTGGAACAATTTTGAAGTGACAGTGAGTTGAACTCTCAGACAGAGATTATGTAACATTCACTGAAATTTAGTCTCTACCTCTAGTAGAATAGCAACATGAAAAAAAATTGAAGTTCAGTTAAAGAAAGATACAGGGAAATCTACATTTCTTAAACACCTCAGTTATAGAAAAATATAGAAATATAGGGAAAATTTACCTTACAATGAACACGCTAATGTAGACCAAGACTGTGGGACTGCTGCGGAGTAATCTGTCTCCATTCCACTCTTCATTTCATAGCAAAATGTTTCCCAGAGTAATACTCTCTTAAATACTACAATGATTTGTTAAAAAAAAACACACACACACACAAGGCCAAGGGTTTCTGCCCAGACACATGAAAATAAAGCAAGGGGGAAGAAAAAAAGCCAAATACTGGTTTTAAAAGGTACAATTTACAGAAATTGTGCAGAATTTGCAGGAAAATCTCCCTCAGCAAATATCAAGGCATGTTCTGCAAAGTGGTTACACCTGAGTTATGTTTTTAATATTATTTGGATTATTTGGGGAGTAAATGTTCTTCAACATTTGCAGTCTGTGTTTTCTGGGTATATTTTTGGCAGTTTGTTTTCTCAGCAGTCTTGACAGTCGTGGCTTTGGGAGCACAGCCTCAAATTGCTAGGAATGGCCATAACGAAAGAACCACATGGCTGCTTTTCCCGTCCCATCCTAAGCACCCTCTGTTATTTCTTCTATTTATAGTCCCTGGTTCTGCTTCCACAAAACCAAAGGCTTCCAGCGGTTAAAACTTGAGCTGCTATTTTTCCTGATACAGCAATTAGACTGAAGCCCCCTTAGCTTGTCCGCATTCAAATGCCCATTTCTGTACTTGCTCTCTGTCTTCAGGTGTTCGGAAGGCTCGTCTGTCATCTGTCTACCTTCCAACTGATTTGGTTCTTGGCAGCACTGATGTTATGCAGGGCACAAGGTAAAGATACTCAATTCCCCTGCGTGGAATCCAGGAAACACAGTTTCTGGAGTGGACACCTGACCACTCTTGTCTATGCTGTGTTCATTTGTCTGCATGAATTATTTAACCGTGTAATTTGTTTGGAAGACTGGGAGTGGTTCTTTCTGCTTTCCAAATTTTTGTTTTCAAAAACTTTAATATTAAGAAACTTTTCACAGATAAAACCAGACATGAAAAAAAAAATTCTTTCTGAATTAAGACATCATTTTTCACCTATTAAAGTGCATAATGTTTAAAATAATAATTCCTTATGTGTGTGAAGACATGGGAATGCGTGGTGGAGCAAGAATGAACTTGGCCCCTAGGGCAAGTAATCTGGCAATAAGCCTTAAAACTGGGTGTATCCCTCTTACAGCAAAATATTAAAAATAGTGAAATATGAAAGCTACATGGGTTCACATAGTCTATTATATAAAACACACCTATGCTGTCTACTTATCTGCTGAATTTCCTACTTCTGCCAGACCTTTCTCCTTGGTTCCATAGGAGACCACACCTCACTTACTGCTGGCCTTTTATTACCTTTTGTGTGGTGTGTACTATGGGCTTCTCTGATAGCTCAGTTGGTAAAGAATCCGCCTGCAATGCAGGAGACCCCAGTTCAACTCCTGGGTTGGGAAGATCTGCTGCAGAAGGGATAGGCTGCCCACTCCAGTATTCAGGCCTGGAGAATTCCATGAACTGTATATTCCATGGGGTTGCAAAGAGTCGGATATGACTGAGCAACTTTCACAACAATGTGGTGTGTACTATAGTCATCAGCCTTCACAGGGGTACAAAAGGGATGCTTCACACCATGTGTAGCTCAGAATTTACCAACTGGGGTACCCTAAATGGAATTTCATATAAGCAGCAAATAATTGTAAACTTTCCATTAAATTATGTCTTGCATAGTCAAAGAGAAAAATCACCCTAGAAGTTAAAACTCTAGTTTTGATCCCCTTTTTACCCTCTATTCTAAAAGCAGCAATTTATTCAAATCTATGCTCTGCACTTAGCAAACCTTTAGGAAATCCCACATAACAACAGCTATTCCCCTAGAATTTTTTGTAACTATCAAGAGTGTACCTCACTAAAACTGGAATTTTGCAACACTTGGCGGTGTCAGTTTGTATTTGTTGCTATGCCCATCTTCATTCTTGATGTTGTAGAGCATATATTCTTTTTTTCTAATTACTCTAGTCATTTTATCTGTGTTATTAGTCTTAAAAAAAGCAAGATTTTGGTGTTTTGATTAAGTCAGTATTTTGTGTACTATTAATTTGTGATTTTAACTTTATTAATTCACTCCTTTTATCAACTTTTGGTGTGTGGGAATTTTGAATGCATGTAGGTATTCATTTTTCAATCTTTCCTGTTTCCCAACAAATTAAGTTAGGATTAAATATTTCCCCCTGAGAACTGCTTTATAAGCCTCTACAGATTTTAATATATTATATTCTTATTATCATTTATAGTGATTTATAACTTTTGTTATGATTTCTGGTATAATTAAGGAGACAAAAGTATGTAAATTTCTAATTTTATTCCATTATGGACTGAGTTCAAGGTCATTTTTTTGGTATACTACTTCAAGTTTAATTTGAGGGTATGTTTCACATGTGGTTTGAAAAACATGTATGTTTTCTTTTGGGTAAAGTTTTATAAATACATACTCATATGCACATATTACATGTACAAATATTTGTTTTTAAAGTCTTCTATATCCTTGTATTTGATTTTATTTCTTTACTTATTTTTTAATAGATGGAAGTGAAAATTCTGAGAGAACAGTGAAAAATTCTCCCATTATGATTACAGATTTATGCATTTTCCTTTGTAGTTCTATTAGCTTTTGATATATTTCAGAGTTATGTTGTTAGGCACATGAAGGTTCATGAGGGATATATCTTATTCCAGATTCCTCCTTTTATCATTTTGAAAAATACATTTTTGTTTCGTACAGTGTTTTTGTCTTCCCTTTCCCCTCTCTTTCCTTTTAAAAATCTTACTTGGACTAATATTGAAATATCAGTCTTTCAATATTTCTTTAATCTTTTCTGTATTTTTAACCCTTCCAATTCTGAAAGAATTCTATGATCTGGTCTTCCTACTTACTCACTGAGTCTTCAGTGATACTCATTCTGCTAAGGCAGCCAGATTGTGAAAAGAGGTTATATTTCTCCTTTTATACATCTCTGCTGCAGCTGCTGCCAAGTCGCTTCAGTCGTGTCCGACTCTGTGCGACCCCATAGACGGCAGCCCACCAGGCTCCGCCGCCCCTGGGATTCTACTGTTTACAGTGCTGGTTCCTTTTCACATTTAAGATATCACATTTGTTCATGTAAAAATGTTCACTTATTCATTTGTAGAGTTTGTTATTCCTCCATCATTGTGTTAGCTTACTCAAGTGTTTGTCTATTATTGTATTGAGATTTCCCATTGAGTCATCCATCGTTCTCAATATGAGTAGCCAGCATTGGAGGGGGAAGAAATTATCGCCATACCTTATATTCTGCACTCCATTCAGTAAAAACGGGGGACTGTACAGATGGTCATTTGGTTGTCAAAGCTCTCTGGTACCCTCAGCCTCCTGGAGCACTGCCTTGTACACCTCTCTGTCCATGTGCCTATATTTACCACTGCTTTCTCACGGCAGACGTCGCTACTGTTGCCCCTCCCTTTTCAGATGTGTGTGTGGAATGTATAGGGCTGCTGTAACTTCTTCACTTAAACTAATCACTGCATATTGTCCACGGGCCCTTTCTTATTCCTAACTGTTACTGTTCCAGGCATAAACTCACTTGGTGATACTTCTATCCTATCTGGCAGTTTCCATCTTCAACCTCATTTCACCTAATTTCCAGCCTACAGGGATTCTTCATGTAAATTCTGGTCACTGGGAGTTTGCTTTCTTATTTTTCTACTCTGCTACTCTTAAAGAATGAACAATCATATTTGAACTTATATTTCTCTAGCAACATCAGGAAGGTAGGTAAATGTTTTATTTTTTGTATTTTTCTTTCTTTCTAAATTTGACTTTGAACATGCATTTTTTGAATCAAAAATGTATATTTGTGTATGTATTAAAATATAAAATATAAATGTTCTTTTATGATTCCATGATGAAAGTGGTGACCCAGGATGTAAGAGGGCTGCTGAACACACCTGCTTCTTTAAGATGCTCTCTGCAAAACCCCCAGGAAGTTTTGATTGTGACATGGCAAAAAATCAAGGCTGTAAGCCCAGAAAACATGATCACCTACAGCGAGAACCATGGGGTTGTAGTCCAGCCTGCCTACAAGGACAAGATAAACATCACCCAGCTGGGACTCATGAACTCAACCATTACTTTCTGGAATACCACCTTGGAAGATGAGGCGTGTTACAAGTGCCTCTTTAATACCTTTGGTTCTGGAAAGATCTCAGGAATAGCCTGCCTCACTCTCTTTGGTGAGAGTCTCTGAGAATACATTGTCTCTAGCTTGAAATGTTATTTTGAAGAATGTTTGAAATGTAGTGATAGTAGTACCTAGTCTTTCAGGATCCTAGCCCCAGAAAGGTTCATTGGAGGACTCTTGGCCTTTCATGCCGATTATGTAACTGTGGTTATGGTTATTTGGAGAGTTCATAGAACTATGTTGAACCTTTGCCTGAAGTTATCTTTGCCCTAAAGAATGCTGTTGTCATCAAGAGTAAACTAAGGACCATGGTGAGGATAATTTCTCCCTAAGCGGTGCCATGGTTCAGACCTGGCATTGCCATTAGGAGCCATATGACCCTAGAAGAGTCCTGTCCATGGTGTACTGCACCATAAGTGTGAAATAGATCATCTTTAAGGTCCCTAAGAGCTTTCATATTTTTTAACCTAAGGACAAAGCCAGATTGGGCTAAACTGGAGCCAGTTATGGGGGTCCCTCTCATTTTGCTTCAGCGGAGCTTTCGCAAAATTGATAAGCAGCCGAGTAGCAGAGAGGTTCTTCATACCCAATGCCTGCTAGCGATTTAACTGAAAAATAAGCATTCTTCTAAAATCTAAGAGGCTTAGTTTGACAGGATTCCTTTCCTGTTAACTGATGCTTAGCTGGGATCAAGAACTGAGAACTAGGAATAAGGGGTAGCTTTGGAGGATGCACACTTGGTGGTGGTTTTAGAGGGGAAAAGCCAAACTTAGGGTTATTGGGAATGTTGAAAGGAGAGTTTGAACACACCAAGAATACTGGACAAGAGATAAGGAGAGGCTCAGTAAATGAGAATGCAGAGGAGGTAGGACAACACCAGATAACACGTTTCTTTCACTTATTTTGTCCATGAGTCATCTCTGCAGGATCTTGCATCAGGCTTTTTTTCTTGATTTCTATTTCTCTCATTCCTTTGTCTCCTGTCTCCCTGTTTTTCTGTGTCTCTTCCTTCCTCCAATCCTTCCTCCCTCTTCATTTTTTTTCCTCTTTTGCTCTTTTTCCTTCCCTCCCTCCCTCCCTCATTTCCTTTCACCGTCCCTTATTTCCTTCTTTCCATCATTTTCTTCCTTTTCCTTCTCCTTCTTGTGTCATATTTTTCTCATTTCTGTTGTTTCCTTTCTCTTTTTTGTTCATCTTTCTCTCTTGCTCCCTTTCTTTACTCATTGATCTTTGAATAATTTGTATGCCTGAAACGCAGACTCCTCTGTGTCTTCTAGCTGGTAATTCTGTAGTTCTTTTCCACAATGACACTTTCTCACCATAAGGAATAGCTTTCATCCAAGTAGTTCTTTGAGACACCAGAGAACCCTGCTAGCCAGGCCAGCCATTTCAGCCATACTGGCCCTCCTTTTCTTTTATTTCTCTTCCCCCAGGGCTCACTGATGTTAGTAATCTGGGCACTTTGGACAGAGCCACAGTCCTCCTATAGGCTCATTTCCTCCAGCCTACTCCCACCCACCCACCTCTTGAACTTCTAAACACAGACAAGCTTTTATTTAGCACTGTCCTTTAATTATCTTGTGGGCTTCAAAGCCAACCATAGAAAGACGTTTGCATTTGCTCAGCAGAGATAAACTGTATATTCCAAAGAAAATGAACTCATTAGTCAAGGGACTTTTGAAAGGGAACAGGGTACAGCTGACCTAAAAATGTCCTTTTTTCATAAGCTGTTTATTTTCTGTTAACTCTGTAAGGTGATCTCCAAGGTCCTTACAACTGTCATTCTGTAATTTTTCTGACTACTGACTGTGAATATATAATTTGCATTTTGTATAGGTATTTCAAACAGGGACTTTCTAAGTCTTCTCCATGCCTCTTACTCTTTTTTTTTTTAAATTTTTATTTTTACTTTATTTTACTTTACAATACTATATATGCCTCTTATTCTTATCTTTGCCCTGAAGAATACTGTTGTCATCAAGAGTAAACTAAGGACCATAGTGAGGATAAATTCTCCCTAAGCAGTGCCATGGTTCAGACCTGGCATTGCCATTAGGAGTCATGTGACCCTAGAAGAGTCCGGTCCATGTTGTACCAGAGTTTGTTTATCTGCACCATAAGTGTGAAATAGATCATCTCTAAGGCCCAGTTCCAAACAGAAAAAGGCTTTTTCTAAGTGGCAGCCCCTCTACAGGCTCTCTGTTCTGAAACTGCTCTGCTTTTCTGAGGAGTGCAGACCACCTGGGTGGAGGTGCTGATTGATAGATGTTGTCCAGCTACTTGAGAGGGATACCCAGAAGAAGGCAGAGATACGGCATTGCCCACGAAAGAGAAAAGAAAATTATTCTCTGCACTGTTTGGGAGGAAAGGTACCCTCTGTCCATCTAGCTAATTCTCTTAGAGACAGACTCCATAGAGGATCATTCTTGTCACAGGGTTGTATAGGCCAGTCTCCACCCTGCTGTTCAGAGAATTAGACGGGAAGAGAAAGCCCTAGTTTGGACTGGATGCGCCACATTAGCTCTCTAGCCCATTGTGTTTCTGTAAAGATCTTTCTCTCATCTCTCTGAGGAGAGTGTGGGACTCACACCGGATTTTATAACTGATGGCAGATCATTTTTTTTTTTGTCCCAGTACAGCCCACAGTATTTCTTCACTATAAATTATCTGAAGATCACCTAAATATCACTTGCTCTGCCAATGCTCGCCCAGCCCCTATGATCTCCTGGAAAGTCTCTGGGTCAGGGATTGAGAATAGTACCAAGATCGTCTCACACCCCAATGGAACAACATCTGTCATCAGCATCCTCCAGATCAAAGACCCCAAGAGGCAGGTGGGGAAGGATGTGATCTGCCAGGTGCTACACCTGGGGACTGTGACCGACTACAGGGAAACTGTGAACAAAGGTAAGAGAGGTTTTCTGTGGTATGTTTGTGGACATACACCTGCAAGGTGGTGAATGCTCTGCAGAGCTTGTTGGCCCCTTAGCAGAGAAGCTGATAAGGCAGAGAATTGAATATGTAGGGAAAGAAAAACGGAGTTGAGGAAGCTAGTATAGCCTATTTTATTGCTTTGGCAATTGTGGTCTGTTGCTCACACACTGAATGCTTTTACTGAGATCCATCCATTGATTAATTCTTCTGTGCTCCTGAGTATTTGTTATGCCAAAAATGTGACAGCAAGGACTCAGTCCCCAAACACAGGGAGCTTCTAGCCCAGGAAGGAATGCAGAAGGAGCTGGGTAGTTGTAAAAATGCAGGTTAAATGCTTCAATAAGAAAGCTATGGTAGGAGTTTGGGGTTTTTGAGCAGGAGCCACCCATTCTCCTCACTTGACCCTGCAACAAACCATTCACTGATAAAAGGAAAAAAAAAAAGAACTCTGTGGTATAACATGGGAAGACTGAGAATGCAGAGAAGGAGCATCAGCTCAGTCTAGAGGGATTACAATGTTTTCCTGGAAGCAGTCACATCTGGGACAAAACCTTTGCATAATCTACACTATGGGAGAGCGGCAATAGATCTTTCAGGAAAGAGGCCAATCTGAATTTTCCCAACCCCATTTTAAAATAAATTGCCTCCCGCTCAAGACCTCTTTTGCTGTCTTGTATTTCCATCTAAACTGCTATCTCTGAGTCTCATTGATACAAGAGGTAAAGCTGATGGGAGAGAGAATAAGAAAAGCAGTGGTCTTAGAGGCAAAACACTTCAGAGACAGCAGCCATAGTCGCTTTTCTCTGCGTAGTTTTGAAGCACTGACTCTGGATGAGGTGCTCCGTTAACAAGCTTCCTATAGAAAGATATTGCTGCTTTTTTCAGGGTACATTGTGAACCCCGAAAAGTTCATGCCTCATTGTCACGTGCTCAGTTGCTCAGTCATGTCCAACTCTTTGTGACCCCATGGACTGTAGCCCACCAGGGTCCTCTGTCCATGGAATTTTCCAGCCAAGAATATTGGCGCAGGTTGTCATTTCCTACTATAGGGGATCTTTCCAGCTCAGGGATCAAACCCATGTCTCTTGCATTGGCAGGAGGATTCTTTACCACTGCGCCACCTGGGAAGCCCAGATAGTCTCTAATGAACATGTCCTATAGTCATTTCTGGGGTCCTTGAAAAAGCAAACTAATCAAAAAGTAAACATTAAGTAAATTTGGTCAAGATGTTTGTGGTGTTAGATTTGGACATTTATGACAAGATTCTCAGATTTTGCCAAGGTGAAGGGTAAATTTCCCTAAAAAGCAAGAATCTGAAAAGGAACATGTCTTCTTTTCCAAGAGTGCCAAAAAAAAAATGGACTTATTATCATTTATAACATTTATATATCATTTGTATATTTGTTTATTCTGCAAGCATTTACTGAAAATCTTTCACAGTTAAACCATTATGTCAAGTACTAGATCTATTGAAGACAAATCTGAACTCTTAACTAGTGTCTAACACTAGTGAGACCAATCTGAAGGTGCTCAGTTAAATTATGACATGACAGATCCCATTATAAAGGTATGGAGAAGATGCCAGAGACTCCCAAATCAGTGCTTTTTCTGACTTTGTATTACACAGTGACACTGAGGAACTGATATTTAGGCTAAGTTGCATTTACTGACTACTAGAAAGAAGTTGAATAACAAAGACATTGATTAGAAGGAACACAATTAAAACATGGAGATGAATTATTCCTGAAGGCTAAAATCATGAGATTCATTATTTTTCCTTTATATTTTTCTATATTTTCCAAAAATTCCTCAATAAACACATTACTTTAATGGACAGTATGGCAAAGATTATGTGCTTTGAAGGCAAACAGATCTCTGACCAAGACTTGTTCTATCAATTACTACACTGATTTGGGGCTTACCCAACTTCTCTGAGCCTCAGTTGTTGTTTTAATCTGTTAAATGATAGTATTAATAATACCTAACTCAAGCTATTTTGAGGATTAAAGGAGGTAACACATTCAAAGCTCTTACTACATATTAACCACATAAAACATGTTAATTATTATTATTATGTAAATGCTATTAAAATAATATAAGGTCATGAATGTAGACCTTTATATACGTAAGAATAATTTTCATCAAAAGCACAACTCTAGTAAAAACTCATTACAACTATCTCTTTATTACTTTTTGCCTCTACAGCTTCCACTTATCACTAGTTTTTCCTTTTCTCCTATCAATATCCACAGGCTTTTGGTTTTCAGTTCCACTGCTGTTAAGCATTGTCTCCTTGGTAATTCTTCTGGTCTTAATCTCAATTTTACTCTACTGGAAACGTCATCGGAACCAAGATCGAGGTGAGTCCCATGGGAAGTAAAAAGAAGGAAAAAATTATTGTTTAATGACAATCTGGGGTTCAAATGAAGATATAAATAAGGGATGAGTGCTTAGTCATGTCTAACTCTTTGTGACCCTGTGAATTGTAGCCCGCCAGGCTCCTTTGTCCATGGGATTCTCCAAGGCAAGAATACTAGAGTGGGTTGCCATTTCCTTCTCCAGGGCATCTTCCCAACCCAGGGATTGAACCTGGGTCTCCTGCATTGCAAGCAGATTCTTTACCATCTGAGCCACCAGGGAATTCCTAAATAAGGGGTGATAACCATGAAATTAAAAGACACTTGTTCCTTGGAAGAAAAACTATGATGAACCTAGACAATGTATTAAAAAGCAGAGACATCACTTTGCTGACAAAGGTCTGTATAGTCAAAGTTATGGTTTTTCTAGCAGTCATGTATGGATGTGAGATTTGGACCATAAAGAAGACTGAGCACCAAAGAACTGATGCTTTCAAACTGTGGTGCTGGAGAAAACACTTGAGAGTCCCTTGGATTGCAAGGAGATCAAACCAGGCAATTTCCTAAAGGAAATCAACCCTGAATATTCATTACAAGGACTGATGCTGAAGCTGAAGACCCAACACTTTGGCCATCTGATGTGAAGAGTCAGCTCACTGGAAAAGAGACTGATGCTGGGAAAGATCGAGGGCAAGGGACAGGGACAACAAAGAATGAGATGGTTTGTTGGCATCGCTGACTTGATGGGTATGAGTTTGAGCAAACTCCAGGAGAGTGAAGGGTAGGGAAGCCTGGAGTGCTGCAGTCCAAGGGGTCACAAAGAGTCAGACATGACTGAGCGACTGAACAACAGGTCAGCTATCCCACTGAAGAGACTGTGAACTTGTCCAATGTGATCACCAACTGAATAGTGTTTTCTGTGTTATATGCTCACTATGGCTCAGACGCTCTAGGCAATACACAGGGGATAATAACTGCATCATGTCATCCTGCCCTTATACACTGTTAATTTCTTTCCATCTCCTACAACATCTATCACAGTATCTTATGTATACTCACTAAATGTTCATTAAAAGAATGAATGACTGAATGGAAGGGTAGATTTTCAGAGGGATTTTTTCTATTCCACTTTTTAAACTGCAAATTCAGTACCTCGTAGATGCTGAGTCTAAACATTGTAAAAGAATAGAAAACAAGAGACACTATCAAACAAGAGGAGTCAGCCAGAGGGGAAGAATTAAATTTCTTTGGTTTCTGAAGACACTGCATAATTTATTAAAGCTAATGAAAAGGTGCAGTTTATGTTGTATGCAGTGGGAATTTTTTAGGATGAAGTGGTGCTGTGAGAGTTTTCTCCTGCTCACATGACTGACAGAAAGGGGAGGAGAAATGTTCACTTTGAGTGTTATTTATATTTCTATTAAATGTATCACTCATGTGCTACCTTTTTCCCTCTCTTTATATCTCATAGACTAATATCTTTCATGTTCTAAGCTTTTAGAACATTTAATTTTGCATAAGCCTTATATAAACACTAGATGAATTCTTGTGATTTTGTAAGAAAAACAACAGATCACCACCATCAATGACCTTTTGCAGATGTAGATAAAAGAATTTGTTCTGTAGGGAATAGGAGATTGCAAATCAGATAATCTTATTGCACATAAATTTAAGCCCACAGACCTCCCTGTGCGCAGTCACTCAGCTCTGTCTGACTCTTTGTGACCCCATGGACTGTAGCCTGCCAGGCTCCTCTATCCATGGGATTATCCTGGCAAAAATAGTGGAGTAGATTACCATTTCTTTCCCCTGGGGATCTTCCCAACCCAGAGATCAGGGATTGAATCCAGTCTCCTGAGGCTTCTGCATTGGCAGATGGATTCTTTACCACTGAGCCACCTGGGAAGCCCTTAGCTCTCTGCAAAATGTCAAAGGCAGAAAGCCAGTTGACTCTACTTTTTTCAAACATTTTGCTTTTCCAGTTAAGAACTGAAGTTGACTTCCTTCCCCTAACACAGTTAACAGCAGGCCTAAAATTAGAATCCTGGTCTCCTGACCTCTGCTGGAATATTCTTCCAGTTATAGTTTCCAGACTTGAAAGGCACAGTTGTCAATTGTGTTTATTTCAACCTGTGTTTGCTGATATTGCTCTATATGTCTGTAAATGTATAAGCAGAAATGTATGACATGTTCACATTCATTTTAAAATGTCCCCTTGAACAAGAATCTCATAATATAGTCCATTCAAGCCCAAGGTAAATTTCACTAGAAAGGGACTTTTGCAAAATAATTGTCCTTTGTTTATTAAGTCTCTTATTTTCTGGGAAATAGAATTGTTCAATGCCTTATTCAGTTGCTGAAGTAAAAAGAGTCAGCTTAAGGTTATTTGGTCCCATATACTTAAATAGCTAGTAAAATCAAGTGTTAGCTATGCTGGAGACAAACTCTCAAGGCTGAGAAAATACTGGTTTGTTAAGACCAAAACTTAAGTAACCCAAAAATTTGGAAGAAAAGGAAGAAAATCATCAAATATAGTGACTTTTTAAAATTTCTTTAAGTAAAAAATTTTGATCGTTAATTTGTGATGAAAGTGAATAGTCCTACTACATTTGCTTGTCATCTTTAATTTTTATTTAATATTGGATTATAGTTGATTTACAATGTTGTGTTAGTTTCAGGTGTATAGCAAAGTGATTCAGTTACACATATATCTATTCTTTTTCAAATTCCTTTCCCATTTAGGTTATTACAAAATATCTTCCTTTACCCTTACTTTGTGTTTTTTTCCTCTCTTTTTCTTTCTATTATCTTCTGAAACATAAAACTTTCAGATGGACAGGGAAACATGATCAGTCAAAATGACCCCAAGATTCTGGACCTCAGTGACCTGAAAAAATGGTCATGTGAACAGAAATGAAAGTGGAAAGGGGGAACTGAGAGTGAGTGAGTGAGTGAGTGAGTGAGTGAGTGAGTGTGTGTGTGTGTGTATGTGTGTGTGAGAGAGAGAGAGAGAGAGAGAGAGATCAGTTTGTGGGGAAAGAAAAAGTAGAGGTGAATTAGTTTTCAAGCTTATTGAATACGAGTGGACAAAGAATCATCTCCATGGAGCTGCCGGTAGTAAGACGAATCTGGTAAGAAAAGTCTGTTAAGTTCAGTTCAAATCTTTGTTATATAAATGACCAAAGTATTTATTGTAGATGAAAATCACTGATTTATTGCTCACAAAAACATTAGCAAATTTATAGGTTGTAGACAGAGGGGTAATCTCTAATGATAGATGTTATTTTCATAGAGAAGTCAAGCCCCTTTTCCTGTGATTTGGTGTAGTGCCAGAGAGTGTTATGCTGGGTTTTTTCCAACAGTAAAGCTGTTCTCTGAGGAAGGTGTGATGAGTTAGAGGCAGTTTCTCTTTGTACCATCTCTAGTGATATCATCACAGTTGCTTCTCATGAGACTACTACAATATGATAATAGATTAATAGGTTTTCAAAGAACTTTTTTTTTTCTTTTATGAATCAGTACTGTATTACTAAATAGAAAGTGAAAAAAAAAATAAAATTTCCCAGGGAAATTTCTTGATAATTTTTTTTTCTATTAAAGCCCAGTTGATGTCATAAATTTGCCCCTTACATATACTACAAAAACATTAAATTTGAGGTTAAGAATAATATTTTATTTCTCATTAGCCAAACCACCAATGATTACAAGCTTCTCAGAAACAACTTCCCTTTGGGGCATATTATCATGGATAATCACCTAATGTTTAGAAATTTTTATTGTGAGTAGCAGTCTTCTATTGTTTGGGTCATGGTTGAATTGGAAACCAATAGAAGACTTAGACAATCATGTGAAATGCATATTCCAAACTTCATTTTTCTTCAAAATATCTAACTATGTCAGGTAAAAGTGATTTATTTAAATTCATATCTATATAATTACCTTGATTTTTCCCACTTTGCTTCACAATAACCTAACCTTATAAATGGGTTCTCTGCAATGATGATAATGGCAATGTTAGCAAAACACTATATCCTGGGTAGAATCAAGTCATTTTCTCCTATTTTAAGATTAGAACTCTATCAAATAACAGCAGTACTCAGTAAATAATTGGTGATGTTGAAATTGGAGATTAATTGCAAGAATAATATAAAAGATACATGTTTCCAAGAGAATAAAAATCTTTGCTTTACTAATAATTGTACTTAAGCTTCCCAGATGAAGGCTGGCTGAGTGGTAACTCTCAGCCCATCCCAGTGTAATTATAGTTTCAAGCAGAAGAAGGGATGCTTTAAATGAGAAAAGTGTGAAGCAGTTATTATTGAACAACCTAGGTTAGAACTCCTGGGAGAAATCTTGCATCCCAAGGTTATCTGTCTATAAAATTTTATGCTTGAATAGGTACCAATGCCCCCATCATATCAAAATGTCATAACAAAATCCAGTCATTTTGTAGTTGGTTAACAGACCTGCAAGTCTGGGCATTCTTGCCTGAGCTGTTCTGTGTCTTTCACCATGGAACAGATTACTGGTATTAGAAATGTTGACACAGTTAAAACATGCAAAAGTTCAGGTTACGGTGAAGAATTACTTAAGATTACAGAGAGTGAGATTTGAGATTTGGAGCCAAGGTAAAATCCCAGATCTTTTACTTCACTGTTAATCTGCCTCGTAGGGAGGCCCACATTCTCCCAGTCTAAGGGCTAGAAAGCTAGTAGTCTTGTAAGGGCCTCCATCTGTCTAGTTTCTGACCATTCCCACCTTGATGTCCAATAAGTGAGTATCCACAGGAAACAAAGCTCAAGGTCTTATAAATAAAATACATGTGGATCATTTGGAATTCTTGAGCCTGCTCTTCTACTTGTAGTCTTACATGTATTATTAAGCAAGTACAGTCTTGCTTAAGAACGCATGCTAAGTCGCTTCAGTTGTGTCCGACTCTGTGCGACCCCATAGACGGCAGCCCACTAGGGTCCTCCATCCACAGGATTCTCCAGGCAAGAATACTGGAGTGGGTTGCCATTTCCTTCTCCATTGCTTAAGAATAGTAAGCTATTATTTCCTAGAACTACTCATATCCTTTTAAAGAGAGTCACAGTGCCTCACAGCACACTGGGTCAGCGGTATCTACTTCCTCCTCTTTGCTGATGAAATGTGCACTGGAGAATTCTGTGTTTATTGATCTTCTGAAAACCTATTAGAATAGAAATTATAGATGTTCAAAGTTCGTATCTTGATCTTTCTTTTACCCAGAGCCCTAGAGGAGTCACACAGAACCCTGAAAGTTATTTCCTGGTCTACTTGAATCTGACTCAGGAGGCAAGCAGAAGAAAGAGGACCATTCTCCAAGGAACCTAAAAGAGTAAAAAAAAAAAAAAAAACCAGGAGTCAAAGGCCTAAGAATTTCAAGACTTTCCACTGCCACGTAGGCCACCCAGTGCTTCTGTGAGTTCCCAGAGGAAGTCATTTTACCTCTCAGGTCTGTTGTAGGACTTGGTTTTGTAAAACGATGTAGTATTGTGCTGTTGAAAGGATGCTGGACTTGGAGCCAGGAGCCACCGCTCGGAGGTTGACTTTGACTCCGACTGGTGGCAACTCTGTGTTAATCATATCTCAATGAACTTTCACATTCGCGTCCAGAAAGTTAAGAAGTTGGACCAAATAATTTTCCATTCTGCTCTAAAAACAGATGCAATTCCAGGGGGAAAAACAAATGATAAAGAGAAAAGAAAGAGAGAAGAATACAGGAAGGTAGGGACCAAAGAACTTTCCTGAGACTGCCTTTTGCCTTTCTGAGGATATGCCATCTCTTCTCCCCTTCTTGTGGGGTCCATAAGTCTATTTCCTCATCACTGGGTATCTTGTCCACTGCCTGCTTACTGTTTTTGCTATTAACTGGTCTTTCCAGCAGTCTCAGTTTCACTGCTGTTCCTCATGTACTTCTGTGATGTTTGCCACAATGGAAGTGGAACTCAACTTATTGTGAAGTAACATTGGCAACCTTGACTTTGCTTATCTGCTTTTATAGCAGACTGAATATTGTTAGTCTTAGAGAGCAGCTTGCATTTTTTAAAAAGCATGCATTTCTCATCCATTTGTCTCATAATATGACCCAGCCCTTTTTTAATCATTCTAAATTCAACCTAGTGTGATGAAATATATTATGAAAAGAGGTGTTTAGAAAGCTTTCTGAATAGCAGTCAGTTAATTCAAATGCTTTGCCTCCCCCAACTTTTTTTCTCACAAGGTAACTTGTCACAATAGCAGAGGAAGCATGTATGGCTGTACAAATTCCTTTGTCATAAACATATTGTTCTAACTAGTGGGACAGTTTTGAACTCTTAAATCATCATTGGACCAAGCTGGTGACTTTTTCAGTATCTTTTGCTTTCTTGTCTGTATCCAGTGACCTAGGAACTAAACCTTAAGTTGTCTTTATTGTTGTATTGAATATTTATATATTTAGTAAGCTTTTTGTATGTTATTTAATTATGTATTATTTCATATATTTGTATTAACATACTAAATAATTAAAAGTGTCTAACTATTTGGTTCATGATATTCTCTTGGGGAATGTGGAAAATGTGGAGATTAATGATAATACTTATATTTTCCCTCTGTGTGTGAAGCCCTCCCCTCTCTCTCTTAGTTTTTTAAAAGATGCTGTTGACATTTCTGATTTCTCACAACATCACAAGTCAGATGTCCTTTTCTGACCAGTGAGAGCTCCTTCATGTTGGTGATATGACCCAGTCAGTTTGGGAGCGCTTCCTTATATATGCTGTTTTGATTTTGCTTTCGGATACTAACCTTTTTAAATGAATTAGCTCACACAGCTTTGAATTTGGTAGGATTTAATTTCCTGCTTCTGATTTTTCTATATTCTGGCATCTCAGTTGCCAGATCGGATCGTGTAACTTAAAGCAGTAGCTCCAAACATTTAAAGGTCTCAGGGCCCCTTTACACATGTAAAAACATCATTGAGGACCCCAAAGAGCTTTCTCATATAGCAAATTATGTCTGTTGATATTTACCATATTTGATATTAAAACCAGTACATTTTAAAAACAAAAACCTACGAGCATACATTTCATTGGGTCATCAGAGTGATGCTAACATTATACATCAGGTAACTTCTGGAAAGCTCCACAACACATTTGTAAGAGAATCGAGAATAAGAAATTGGTGTGATTATGACAGTAGTTTTGACTTTGTGGAGCCCCTGAAGTGGTATCAAGGGCAATTTTAAGAACTGCTCACTTAAAGGATAGGCAAAGAAGGAGACCATCTTATGAGATTTCGTGAGTGCCCAAAGGCATTCCTTTATGAAATAGCTGTCTTCACAGTGCCTAAGCATTCCAACATAATTTTATTTAGGCCATTACCTTTCTGGGAATTCCCCTGCAAAGAAGCCTTGGTCTAACCCTTCTTCCTAATAATTAAATTCATGTATTAAATGGCTAATCAGTTATCTTGGAGGATACTGAGAGACTTGGACTTAGAATTGATAGACTTTGATGGGAAAGGCTTGGGAGGGTCATAGGGAATGAAAAGAGGCAGTGGAAGGCATAGCTCAGAGTGTCTGACTCCGAGGAGGCAGGTCCGAGTGGAGTCCCAGTGTTTCCCTGTGAGTGCTGTCCTATTGCTCTTGGGAGGGGCTCACCAGGTCCCCCTTAACTCATCCTGACCCTTTCAATTAGGAGAGCTTTTTCTGAATTTGTGAATTAGAAAAAGACAGTTTGGGCTTTGTATATTTAATCAAGGTTGGGAAAGTTGTAAACATTTGAGTCACTTAGAGTAACTCAATCACAAAATTTTCTTGGTAGTGAAAATTTATAAACTTTCCAGGATGATGGTAAATGAGCTCAGAGATAAGGGAAAGCAAAAGAAGTTTTCTGTGCTTAAATAGAACTAAACCTCAAGATGAGAATGTAGGGGGAGGGGTTGGAACTTTTTCACTACCAACTAGATAACATTTCACATATACAAGTTCAAAGAATACAAAAAATACAAAATCCTCATGACGTCCAGGGACTATGAGGCTTTGGCTAAAAGAGTGTTCTTGGACCGACTTTCTTCTATGGTTATTTAGCTCATCGAGAAAGAGACTTAACTTTCTAAAAAGAAAGCTTCCTAAGAAATGATGCTTTTGAACTGTGGTGTTGGAGAAGACTCCTGAGAGTCCCTTGGACTGCAAGATCTAACCAGTCCATCCTAAAGGAGATCAGTCCTGGGATTTCTTTGGAAGGAATGATGCTAAAGCTGAAACTCCAGTACTTTGGCTACCTCATGCGAAGAGTTGACTCATTGGAAAAGACTCTGATGCTGGGAGGGATTGGGGGCAGGAGGAGAAGGGGACGACAGAGGATGAGATGGCTGGATGGCATCACGATGGACGTGAGTCTGAGTGAACTCCAGGAGTTGGTGACAGACAGGGAGGCCTGGCGTGCTGCGATTCATGGGGTCGCAAAGAGTTGGACACGACTGAGCAACTGAACTTAACTGAAAGTAATTCCTGACAACTGTAATTTTTTTTTTAATTTGCTCTCAAAATGCTCCAGATTTGACTTCAGTCTCCCCACCACAGTCACTTAGGCTAGTGAACTTGGATAAGGTCACACAGCACTGTGATTCAGTTGTAAGCAAGCCAGCTCTTACATAGACACCATATGCATTTGAACCTTGTGAAGTGGGGAAGGTTTTCAAGCCTATTTTTATAAGTGTGAAAAATGAAGCCCTAAGTTTTTCAGTAACTTTCTTTGGGTAACACTGAAGACACGTTATTGCTGTTCAGTCACTAAATCATGTCCAATTCTTTGTGACCCTGTGGACATAAGATGGGACTAAAACTCCAACTCAGAATCCCAGACTTCCTGCCCTCTCTCTTCCTTCCACTTATACTTTCATTCATCCAATATCCTATTTGTCAGTATATTCCTATTTGCTCTATCAGTATACTTAGAATCTAACGCTTACCTCTCATCTTACCACCTGGCCCAGAGTGTCATTCTCATTCTCATAGACTGTTGACCTATTAATAGCTTTTTTTTTCCTTTTTTTAAAATTTAAAATTTATTTTAATTGGAGGATAACTGCTTTGTTGTGTTGGTTTCTGGTGTACCACAATGTGACTCAGCCATAAGTATACATATATCCCCTCCTTCTTAAGCCTCCCTCCCAACTCCTCTCCCCCCCACATCCCACGCCTCTCAGTCATCCTAGACCACTGAGCTGTGCTATACAACAGCTTCCCACTAGCTAGCTATTTTACACATGGTAGTGAATATATTGACATAGCTTTCTAATTAATCTCCCTGCTTCTGCTTTCTTCCCCTTTTAGACTATTTTCGTATCTGTCTTAAAATATAGGTCAAGACAGATCTTGTCATTCTTCTGCATAAAATCTCCAAGTGCTTCCCATCTTATTTAGAGAAGACAAAGTCTTTACATGGGCTTTATGGTCCTTCACGACTGGGCTCCCTGATACTCTAAAATCACCTCCTACTGCTCTTTCTCCTGTTTATACTCTGCCAGCCACACTACCCTTTTCTTGCTATTTCACCAATATTTAGACAGATTTCCACCAGAAAACCTTGACACTTAACTCTTCTCTCTCCCTAGAATGTTCTTGCTGAAGGTGGCCACATAAGCCTTTTCCCCAACAAGCCCTTTCTCTCTCCCTCTTCTGCCTCATTTTTCTCCCTTGCACCCATCACTATCTAGCATGCTATCTGCTTTCCTCATTTATTTTGTTTATTATCTGTCACCTTCCAATAGATCATAAGCTTCATGAGGGCAGAGGTTTTAATCTGTTGGCCTGCTTTTCCCTAGCACTTAGTATAAGCAGCCAAGGAATATTTCTTGAGCAAATCAATTTTGTGACAATACATTAGGGGAGGGAGGGAGGAGTAGTTTAAACAACTTTCACTGGAGCATCCCTCCTGCCCTATGAGAGAATACAATTGAACTAGAGAGTAGAAGAGGACTTTTAGAAATTGATGGTCATGAAGCATTGAGACAAGTATAATGGATTTAGAACCAAAAGAATGGTGTTTAAATTTCATCCCTGATATTCAATAATGTGTGAACTTTGACCAGTCACTTAATAACTCTGAATTTACATGTCCTCAACTATTAATTGGGAGTGCACCAAGTTTGTCTTACGGAGTATCTATAAAGGCTCAGGTGAGAAGGAGTATAGCTCTCAACATGTGCAAGCTTACTGCTGAAGCATGTCTGCTTTGTGACCTCAAAACCCACACTAAAACACCACATATCTCATGTCCTTAGTTGCTCCTAGTTCCTTCTCATAGTCAGCTCCACCCTTGTCTGGAATTGGATGTGGGGTAGGATAGGAGTGCTGGCAGTAGAAGGTGGCTCAGCAGAGAGAAAACCTACTGGGCTTTGTTTCAAGAGAAGCAGGGATCCTAATACATCATCCAGGATGACACGGCCTTTCTTTGTGCTGAGGATGAGACCAAAAGAATAGAACACACAAAAGTCAGTGTCTTAGCATTTTGACTTGTTGCGTTTCAGGCAAAGTGCATCTGGTCAGTAAGAAGGTGGTTTTCTGTAAGCCAGGGAGAAAGCCCTCCCCAGCCCTTGATCATGTTGGCACTCTATTAAAACAAAATAAAACCCAAAAGAATAAAAACCCACAAAAGTTAAAATCTTTTCTACTGGGCATCCGCTTTCTGGACACAGTTTTGCCACATTGCTCCAGAGTATTAACAGCCACCATCTGCCATCAGAGATGGCAGAGAGCCCTCCAACACTTAAAAAGGATGCAAAAATTGATACGCCTGAAAGTTCTCCATAGAATTATGTTGCTTCACCAGATTTGATGGAAAGACCTTTCTAGGATTTGAAAGGTTCCAGAGAATTCAACAGATATTTAGATGCTTTTCACCTAAATCATGTGAGCCTAGAGAGGGGAGTGCTCAAATCAAAGAGTCGGAACTCAAAAAGCGAGTTGGGTTTTCCTGAAAGTAGCTTTCACTTTGTAATTCAAGGGCAAAAGTCAGTGAAGCCTAGCTGCCCTGATGATGCACTTCAGATACCATGTGATTCTGTTTTGTTTGTAATAATCCCCTAAACTTGTATTCACCTTGGTTTCCCTTCTTATTGTAATATTGTAAATATTGACAATATTGTAAGTATCAATGGGTTTAATTAAGTGCTTTTAAGTAGTATATTGATTAATAAACATGCAGTTTCTAGTTAAGAAACATCAGGAAGCACTACAATTTCAGAAACAGTGATCAGTTAGGTGGAAACATATTGATATCTTTAGGGGTGGGTAGCATTGGCCCAGGCCAGTGTTCATGAAATACAGCATACAGCTCAAAGATGGCTTAAAATTTTATCTCCCTTTTCCCTTGTCCCAGTGAGTTGCTGAGAGACGCAGCTAGTTTTGCAGCTGCCCAGGCTTGGTTGGAACCACTTGGGAGAAGGAGATACTTTTCTCTACTTTGTCTTAGAGCTAACTTTAATCTACAAATCCCTTGGAAGGAGAGAATGTATTCCTCAAGGGAACTCTAGGCCCACCAAGTTGTATTTGATTTGACAGGTTCCTATCCCCAAAGTGTCATGAGTAGCCCCCATCTTGTGTAAACAAAGGTCAGCAACCATTCCTGAGACCTCAAGAACTGACTGACATGTCCTGGGTAAGCTGACATTTCCTGAAGCATGCCAAAAGGCATTGAAAGAAATTGTGTGACAATCACGGAAAGTCAGAATTAAAAGAGCTTTTAGAGATAAGGAAACAGGCCTCAGAATGCCACCTGATTCACTAAAATCACTAAGTTTCACTCCTTTACTGGGACATCTGAAAGAACCAGGAGCTGGAACTCCTATAATTACAGACTAAAGGCTCTTACACAGCCTGAGGCAATCTGCTTATCCAAGAAAAACCATTTCCTAAGTTTAAAGATATTTGCTGGCTTGTGGAGCTTACTGGAAACCCAAACTTTCCTGCATTGCCTCCATCTGCGTGAGAGTCGAAGCTATTCCCATCACTGGTGTTTGATGTTCCTCCAACTTCTTTGGCAGTGAACAGGTAAACATCTGGTTTGATAGATAATATGTAGTTTTGACCTCATGCTTAAATTCTGGAAAATTTTTTCCCCTGACTAGAAGAGTTTTGATTATTTTCAGCTAAGGTAATTTTGGAGGTGAATGTTGATAAGAGAGAGAAAGACAGACAAAGAGACGGAGGGCAAGCATGCAAATTCTTGGCTAAGGAGGGGCAATTTTTGAGATATATCAGGTTTAAAATAAAAAGGCCCCAAAAATCACATGTAAAACTGACACTCATAAAGTCAGACTTGAATGAATTTCCAGTCATCAATTTTCAAAAGCAAAACATGTTAAGAGAGAACATTACAAAAATGGTAAAAAGAGGAAGAGAAAGAAAACAAGTGATTTCACAATTTTGGGATTTGTGTTTGACTTGGTTTCTTGAACAAAGAGATGGAATAAAGGTGATGATGTCATTACATGCAATTGTGATAATTGGCTTTTGTACTGATAAAGTATGTATAGTTTTCTAACCATACAGCTGTTAGAAACACTGCATTTATCTTTGCTATTTGATCCATATTCTGCTAGTTATATTTATGGTGATCAGAACAGCACTATGTATCTTTCAGTGGGTAGCATTTACTAAGTGCTGTTTCAACCAACCAGCTGTCCCGGGTCCTGAGAGTTGCCGAGGAAAGTATGGGAAAAATTCTTTTCCTGGAGAAATTTAAAACTTAAGGACAGACAAAATAAACCTTCCTGCATGTATTTAAAATAAGTTATGAAAATTCATGATGTCATGAATTGGAAATAAAATTTATAAATGTACTTATTATAATTCAATTTTATATTTTGATTCCACATCATTACATATGTAATGATATCTTGGATATGGATGATAGGGAATAAGATTGGCCATAAGTAGAAACTGTTGAAATTGAGATTATTCATACTCTTCTCTCTACTTTTGTGTATGCTTGAAAAACTCATAAATCAAATTTTAAAAAGAACTGGATTCCAACTTTGCTACTAATGGGCTACTTGAGGGAAGACTTTCCTCTGAACAAGAATAATATCATCATCTGTATTTTCACAGTTTATTCATCTCTGCTGAATTTTCATCTATTTTCCAAATAAAATCTTCCTCAATCAACAACACTGAATTACTCTAGATCTTTATAAATGGAAATATAATCTCAAGTGCTCTGCTTTTAATCTTCCAATGACTAGAGCTTCCCTCAATGACTATAGTATTCCAGCTCTTAAAGTGGCTACAGGCTAAAGGCCACCCATCTAGACCAGGTACTTCATCATCTCTGGAATTATACTACACACAATATTATTGCAAAATTTTAAACACATGCTTATCATCCCCAGATACTCCAAACTGTTATAGCCAGCTCTGGACACATTTTCAGACTCAGTACCAATGAACCAGACCTACTTTTCTCACTTACTCTTGGGCTCTCTTCACAGTGATCTTTAGGAGTGATTATCTAAGGACTGAATAATCTTACTTCATTACAGAATCATGTATGCCTTTTGTTCTTTTTGATCAATGCTGCAAGAAGCATCTGTGGGCATGATGCTGAGAAATGATGCTGAGTTAAGAGTACATTATAGTGAGTAATACTCCAAGTAAAAACAATACTAGAAAAACTGATTTTCCCAAAGGAAATGACACACTCCCTCCTTTCTGATTTTACTATATATGCGCCCTCTTTCCTTGACTGTCAAGCAGTTCAGTTAAGAACTTCTTTCTGTTTATAAAAATAATAAAAACATATTCATTATAGAAAATTATAAAGTACAGAAAGAAGAGTAGGAGAGACATAAAAAATAATTAACCCATTATTCCGCCATCCATCAGAGCCAGAGCCCCTGCTAATATTCCTATAAGAGCCAACTATGACATTCAATTGATGGAATTTGAATTTATCATCATGGTTGATATGAATACTTACCTTTCATTTGGTTGATTTTCCCAATTTACTTTTTAAGTGTATATATTTTAAAACTGCTTCAAGTTACTTTAGGGAAGAGAAGGGACAAGTAAAAATCAATATTTAAACTAATGTGGTAGTATCTTGCCAAGACTAGGTCTCCTGACATAATAACTACCCAACTGTGGGATTATAGTATTAAGTCAGAAGAATCACTGGTTGCACATTAAAAACTTCAAAGTACTATAAAAGAATAATAATAATAATTAACATTGAGTAGTGTGATATTTTGCCAGGAATAGTGCTGATTGATGTTCATACATTATGTCATTTAATATTCACAATAACCTTATAAAGTAAAGTAAAGTCACTCAGTCGTGTCCGACTCTTTGTGACCCCGTGGACTGCAGCCCACCAGGCTCCTCAGTCCATGGGATTCACCAGACAAGAATACTGGAGTGGGTTGCCATTTCCTTCTCCAGGGGATCTTCCCAACCCAGGGATCGAACCCGGGGCTCCTGCATTGGAGGCAGACGCTTTAACCTCTGAGCCACCAGGGAAGCAAGGGTATCATTATTCTATATGACAACAACCATCACAAAAACAACAATAACAACTACAACAAAAATCCTGGAGGTTTGGGAAGACTAAGTAATTTTTCCAATTAGAAACTGGCAAAACTAGATATAACTACATGGAAAAAAAAGCATGATGTGATATAAATTTTTTGATGTAATGGAGAAGGAAATGGCAATCCACTCCAGTACTCTTGCCTGGAAAATCCCATGGACGGAAAAGCCTAGTAGGCTACGGTCCATGTGGTCACAAAGAGTTGGACATGACTGAGCGACTTCACTTCACTTTGATCAAAACTTGGAGAAATTCTCCAGGAATTACTACTTAAATCCAGCCTTTGGTGTTCTGAAAGAGTCCGCTTCACTCTTCTGTAAGATAATAAGGTTCACATCATAGTCCCTAGAACCTAAGAATGTGATATTATTTGGAAAATAAGTCTGTGCCAGTGTGATTTCAGATAAGGACCTTGAGATGAGATCATCCTGGATTATCTCAGCATGCCCTAAATCTAATGAAAAGTACCTTCACAAGACATATGTATAGAAGGGAAGAGAAGGCAGTGTGCCATGGAAGCAGAGATGAGCAATGTGGCGGTAAGCCCAGGAATGCCTGGAACCACCAAAAGCTAGAATAGATAAATAACATATAGTCCACAAACACTTTGGAGGGAGTGTAGCCTTGTGGGCAAACTTGCTTTTGGACTTTTAGCTTCCAGAACTGCAAAAAAATCAATTTATGTTGTTTTAAGCTACAGAATTTATGGTCATTTGTGATAGCAGCTCCAGGAAAAGAATACAAAAATCCCAAGAAGAGAGCTAGAACCAACTTGGAGAAAGTAAAAGAATGAACTTCGTAAGTGTTGGAATTGCTCAAGAGTATCAAGGGTTAAAAAATTCTTAGCCTTGGTCAATTCAAATAATGGTTCAGCAGGTGAAGGGTCAGGAGGAAGAGAGTCCACTAAATGGAACTCGGAGTCAGATTTACATATTTCTCACTACGGTTTTCTGGAATCACTTCTCAGGAATACCCAGCTTTTATTCAGATCATTGTCTATTGTCTCTGTTTGGGTTAAGAATAATATAGTTAAGTCCAAACAGGAAGATTAGTTTCTAGGGCCAGAGGAAGTCAATGTTGATCATGCTTGGAAAATAGATTGAGAATATCTGGCAGATGTCATACCTATGCAATCATCTCCCTAAAGCTGATTCATCTGATGCTTTCTACACTTGTAGAGGAAAAGACTTTCTTACAGGCAAATATGCCTTCTTTATTTTCTGATGACCTCTTATTTTGGGACACGGGCCTACCCGAGGACACAAAACTCACATAATTGCAATTAGCCTTGTTGTTTAGCCACTAAGTCAGGTCCAACTCTTTTGCGACCACATGGACTGTATAGCCCTGCCAGTCTCCTCTGTCCATGGAATTCTCTAGGCAAGAATTCTACAGTGGGTTGCCATTTCCTTCTCCAGGGGAACTTCCTGACCCAGGGATCAAACCCTTACCTCTTGCATTGGCAAGTGGTTTCTTTACCACTGAGCCCCCTGGGAAGCCCCACAGTTAGCCTTAAAGTCACTAAAAAATTTTCCTTATTTTTGAGATAGTAAAGAATTAACATGGACAATTTGAGCCCATGTAGATTACTGATTAGATGACTTTTTGGAAGCCACATAGTGAAGAGGAAAAGTTAAAATTTTACATAACCTCCTGCTCCTTCTGCCTCTGTAACTCAGCTTGCTCCTTGCAAAGTCTGGATCACATAGGTTTCAGAAAGTGGGGACTCAGAATGCTAGGAACTGGAGCTTATCTCACTCATCCTTGTCCTGCTCTTTGCAATCGCCCAGCCCCTGCAAACCTGCAAACCCACTTAATCATGCCTGTCTTTGTATAAAAACTCTGTAACTCCTTTGTTTGGGGCTCAGAGCTTAGAGTGTTACTCCTCTGGGCCCACCGGTGTAATAAACCTGAGTTCTCCAACTCTCTGAGTGTGGTGCTTGGTTTCTCGATTATTGGTTTCTGTAACAGTAGACGTTTTTAACCTGGGCTGTTCTGTTCCCTGAAACATACGACTAATAACCAGCAAACTTCCCTACATCCTCAACCTTTGTTTTTTTAAAGTTTCTTTTTATCTTCTGCACTTATTGAACCTGGTGCCCTTTTGAGAACAGCATTTCCTTGAAGCCCTCTGCCTTGGTTTTGCTCTCCTTGTATCCCTGGACTGGGCTGTGATGTGGGGAGGTATCGTTTTTGCTCCTTGTTGCCACTTCCAAGTTGTTTTCCTTTTTGGCTCCATTAAAAAACCCTTCATTAGGTCTCAAATCATCAGATAATTTACGAACCTCTCCTCTTTTTTATATAATCATTACCTTTATCAAGTAACTACCCTTCATTCTTTAAAGATTTTAGTTTCAGTCATTGGTCTCCAAAACTACTTCTGTCATAATTATTGATTATATCAATATATGTATAGATGATTCTTTCATTCCCTGGCCTCTTCCCCTCTACTAACCTAGTTCTCATTCCTACTTAAGGCACACACTGCTATGATCACATCCTAATCTCTGTTATCACAAAACTGCTACCCTTCATGACTTCCTTTTCCCATCTCACACTTCCCACTGCCATAAGACAGCCTCCTATTGTTCCTGTTTTTTCTTTTTCCTCTCAGTAGTCCAACATTAATTATCCTTTATCTGTGGTTTTCAACTGAGGCAATTTGGCCTCTACCATCCAACCCCCAGGAGACACTGGAAATGTCTGGAAACCTTTATGGTTCTCACAGCTAGGAGAGTGTACCAGCATCTAGCAGGTAGAGGTCTTCTGCTAAACAGCATGTAATGCACAAGACAGCCCTCCACAGCAAAGGATTATCCAGTTCAACTGTCAACAGTGCCAGGATTGAGAGACTCTGCTTCACATGACCAGAATCTACAAGCCATTGGTTCTACCATGGTGTGATATAAAGAACTGTGTCCTCCAAACAAAATTTGTATGTTAAAGTCCTAACCCCTGGTCCTTCAGAAAGTGAATTTATTTGGACATAGGGTCCTTAAAGATACAACTAGTTAAGACAGGGTCATGCTGAAGTAGGGTGTACCTCTAATTTAATATGACTAGTGTCCTTATAAAAAGAATACCAAGAAGAGACAGAGCCACAGGGAGAACCTCCTGTGAAGACAAAGGATTAGAGTGATCCATGTGCAAGTCATGGAGTGCCAAAGATTGCTAGCAAACCACCAGCAGCTAGATGAGAAGAGGCAGCAAAGCTTACACCTGACAGGGGTCAGAGAAAGTATGGCCTTGCTGACTGAAATTTGGGTTGCTAACCTCCAGAACTTGAGAGAATAAGCAATTCACTTTGTGGCACTTTGTTACAGTAGCTACAGGGAGCCAATATGCATAGTTTCATTGAACTTTACTCCATTTATGTCCTCATTTCTTGCCTTGCCCAACTTAAATAATAGTGGTTGCTAAAGCAATAAAATGTACAATATTGCACAACTGTATTTATTCCCATCAGGAAGCAGAGAGATTGAAATTTGGATATGTGTTACATTATTCATTTATTTAAATCATGTGATAAAATGTTGTAAGTAAACATGATAAAATCTGGGTAAGGGTGATGATACTCAAAAGAGGACCAGGACTTACAAAATACATGAAACTGATGCAATGGATTCTCCACTGACATAGCAGAAGCCATGGAAAGAGTCTTACCCTGTATACCTGAATTGAATCTTTTTTTGGTATGTGTTTTATATTGGTTTATACCTTCCAGGTTTTAATGCTTTGACCAATGACCAATAACCCCCTACCCATAGTGGTGGTGGTTTAGTTGCTAAGTCATGTCTGACTCTTGCAACCCCATGGACTGTAGCCTGCCAGGCTCCTCTGTCCATGGGGATTCTTTAGGCAAGAATACTGGAGTGGGCTGCCATTTCCTTCTCCAGGGGATCTTTCCAACCCAGGAATCAAACCTGGGTCTCCAGCATTGCAGGCAGATTCTTTATCAACTGAGCTATGGTAGAAAATGTCTGATCAAGGACTCTGAGTAAATAATTTCAGCTACTATGATGGGCCTTGAATCATGATTCTGTTCTACTTAAATAAATGATTTGCAAATCTAGGACTGTACCAAGAAATAAACACATGGATGCTGAAAAACTAAATATGACATTGTTTCTGCAAAATTTTACTTTAATGCAAATATATCGTTTTAAAAATCATTTTACTGTTTTGCATGTACTTATATTAAAGATGTTTATAGGAAACTAACATAGTAGACTATGATTTTGAACTGTGGTGTTGGAGAAGAGAGAAGGGACTCTCTACTCTTGAGAGTCCTTTGGACTTCAAGGAGATCCAACCAGTCAATCATAAAGGAAATCAGTCCTGAAAATTCACTGGAAGGACTGGTGCTGAAGCTGAAGCTCCAATACTTTGGCCACCTGGTGCAAAGAACTGACTCATTAGAAAAGACCCTGATGCTGGGAAAGATGGAAGGTGGGAGGAAAAGGAGATGACAGAGGATAAGATGGTTGGATGGCATCACTGGCTTAATGGAGATGAGTTTGAACAAGCTCTGGGAGTTGGTGTTGGACAGGGAAGCCTAGCGTGCTGTAGTCCATGGGGTCTCAAAAAGTTGGACACGATTGAGCAACTAAACTGAACATAGTAGACAAATGATTTTTACTGAGACACTTAAAGAATTTTACCCATTTATATTTATAGTCAATTTTCAATACTTGAGATAATCTGATTTACTCAATTAGAAGCTTACTAAATTAGGCTTTAAGATTTTGAAGTGCTTGTGAGAATCATATGTAAATATATAGTTGGCCACTGGACAACAAGATTAGGGGAGCTGACCCCCTTCCGCACTCACTTTATCCTCAGTTCTGAATCCATAGTTCAACCAGCCATGTAGTACTACAGTGTGTATTTACTGAGAAAAATCCACATTAAATAGACTCATGGAGGGCAAGCCTGTGTTATTCAAGGATCATTTGCATAAGTTTTTGTTATAATTAGGTTTACTATAGTTGTGTATGTGTTTAGGAAGGTTTTGTTTATGGGATTTGCATGTCTGCATTCTTAGCTGCTCACAAGGAAATTCACTATATGAAATGTGAATATAGATGGAAATATTTATAGGAATGTAAGTAACCAGGTCTCTAAAATGTATTCAAATATATAGAAACATTCAAATCAATGGCTTTATACATCCATTTGTTGAATTACATGTTTAAATAAAGTAATACATTTGTATGTTGTGTCTGAAAGATTATGCACTGTTTGTTCAAGAAATGTATAAGCTAGTCTAACAATAAAGTACATACTGTGCTTAACTCCAATCTAAAATTCTTAACTTACAAGGTTTTTGCAATTGTGTTTAATAGTTTAAGAAGAACAAGGTTTTCAGTTTAAAACTGTAGTAGATAGAACATCAGTGATAACACAGGCTACTGTAAGTATTGTTTCCTGTCCACAAAAGCCTCTATGCAATCAAAAAGAGAAGCCAACTGTTGTCAGTCTGAGATGGATCTAAAAAAAAAATCTTTTTGATGAAAGTGAGGCTGAGAGAAAGCCAGGACAGAAAGAGGCTGAGCTAGAGAGAGAAACAGTGTGCAGAGGACGGTGGAACTTCACTCTCAATGGAGCAGAGAGAATGAATTAGGGATCCCGAGGGAGGTAGATGCCAAAATCCCTTAATTGGAAAAACTATGCTTCCCTGGTGGCTCAGAGGTTAAAGCTTCTGCCTGCAATGCGGGAGACCTGGGTTTGATCTCTGGGTTGGGCAGATCCCCTGGAGAAGGAAATGGCAACCCACTCCAGTATTCTTGCCTGGAGAATCCCATGGACGGGGAAGCTTGGTGGGCTACAGTCCATGGGATCGCAAAGAATAGGACACGACTGAGCAACTTCACTCACACACTCTCATGCAAGAGGCAGCTAAGAAGAAGAAGAAGAAGAAGAAGAAAACCCTCTTCAATATGCTTCCCACTTTCAAAGCACCTTCACATACTTGCTATGGTAAAAATGAATCTGGCTGACTTCTTCCAGACTCTTTTCCCTGATGGGGTTTTGGTGGGCAGCGCCTTTTTGGAAAATAAGAGTGTGATTTGTGCTTCTTTCAGCAGAGCCTGGTGCCAGTTCTGTGACTCAGTAAATAGAGCTCAATTGTCCCTCTTTCCCCTTTCCACTCTTTTGAACCTAGTAAACTTTCCTGGCAGGCAGCACTACCAAGTCAGACCTCTTCCCCTTATAGGCAGAGAATGTCCATCTGCACTGAGGTCAGGGTCAGAGCATGAATGGGAGGAAGCAGATCAGGAGAAACATGTTCAGATGGAATAAAATGTAAGCCAGGCAGAGGTGTATCCTGCTGCTGGCCCTCCCTGGAAGCCCCACCTCCTCCTCCTGCCACCAGGGTTGAACCACATGGAGGTTGGCTGCTGGCAGGCATCTGTTGGTTTACAGATTAGGGTTTTTGTCTGTATTTGCTGTTTCCCCTACATCAAGTGTGAACTTTCTGTTTTGTCCACTCCAATATTTTCAGTGTCCAGAACAGTATCTTCATATAAGAGTCACTCAGAGAATATGAGTGGGTGCCTGAGTGGAGAACAGGAAATGTGAAACACTCTTTCAGTGGCCTCTTCAGCATTTTCTGCTTTAGTTCATCCAAGGGACAGAGAAGACTCTGTATTTTTTCCACCTTCTGCACAAGGAAGTCCCTATGATCGTCCTTAGGGACTCAAAAGAGGAACAGGCAGCTTTCTGGAAAACTCGTAAAGCAAATCTTTTTAAAGGCACAGATGTGTTCACAGTCCTTTTTTTTTTTTTTTCCTTCATACTAGTGTCCCGTGAAAACCTGTTAGTTGCTCAGTATGTCCAATTCTTTGTGACCCCATGGACTATAACCCGCCAGGCTCTTCTGTCTATGGGATTTCCCAGGCAAGAATACTGGAGTGGGTTGCTATTTCCTTCTCCAGGGAATCTTCCTGACCCAGGGATGAAACCGTCTCTAGATTTTATATTTTAGTGTTGTTGTTGTTTTAAACAGACTTTGGTTTTAGGTTCACAGTAAAATTGAGCAGAAGGTATGAGGTTTCCCATTCTTGCCTGCTCCCCAGATACAGCCTCCCTAACGATCAACATTCTGCACTAGAGTGGTACATCTGTTGCAGTTGAAGAATCTACACTGAAACATCGTTATCACCCAAAGTCCACATTAGGCTTCACTGGTGCTGTACCTTCCATGGGTTTCAATAGATGTACAATGCCCTGTATACACTATATATAGTATACATCATATAGAATAGTTTCACACCCCAAAAATCCTATGTACTCTACCATTTCATCCCTGTTTCCCCTCAGCCCCTGGCAATCACTGGTTCTTTATTCTCTTCATACATTTGCTTTTTCCAGAATGTCATATAGTTTAAACCATACAATGTGTTGCTTTTTCATATTGACTTTTTTTACTCAGCAACATACATTTCAGTGTCTTCTGTGTCTTTTTGTGTCTTGATAGCTCATTTCTTTTTAGCATTGCATGATATTCCATCATCTCAGTTTGTTTTTCCATTCACCAAAGACGTCACGATTGCTTCCAAGTTTTATCAATTATAAATAGAGCTTCTATAAACATCCGTGTGCGTTTCTCTGTGGACTTAAGTTTTCAGCTCCTTGGGGTAAACATGAATGAGTGCCACTGCTGGATCATATGGTTAACAAAATGTTTAATTTTGTAAGGAACTTTCAAACTGTCTTTCAAAGTGGCTGTTAGTCAGTTCAGTCGCTCAATCATGTCTGACTCTGTGACCCCATGGACTGCAGCAAGCCAGGCTTCCCTGTCCATCACCAACTCCCAGAGTTTGCCCAAATTCATGTCCACTGAGTCGGTGATGCCCCCCAACCATCTCATCCTCTGTTGTCCCTTCTCCTCCTGCCTTCATTCTTTCCCAGCATCAGGGTCTTTTCTAATAAGTCAGTTCTTTGCACCAGGTGGCCAAAGCATTGGAGCTTCGGCTTCAGCATCAGTCCTTCCAGTGAATTTTCAGGACTGATTTCCTTTAGGAAATCAAAGGGGCTGTAGCATTTTACATTCCCTTCAGAAATGAATGACAGCCCTTGTTGCTCTGTCTTTGCCAGCATCTGTGTTGTTTGTGTACAGATTCTGGCCATTCTAATAAGTGTATAGTGGTACCTCATTGTTTATAAAGGTGCTTATTTGCCACCTGTGTGTCCTCTTGGGTGAGTTGTCTTTGAGAGTCCAAATCTTTGGACTTTTCAAAGAACTGGGTTGTTTAAAGTCTGACTGTTGAGTTTTGAGAGTTCATCTTATATTTTGGGTAACAGTCCTTTATTAGCGATGCATTTTGTAAATATTTTCTCTCAGTCTGTGGCTTGCTTTCTCTTTCTCTTGGGTGTGTTCAATGAAGAGCAGAAGATTTTTTATCTTCATGAAGACCAGCTTATCAATTATTTCTTTAGGGCCATGCCTTTCGTGTTGTGTCTGAAAAGTCATCACCAAACTCATGATCACCTGAATTTTTCTTCCATGTTGTCTTCTTGGGTTTTTATAGCTTTCCATTTTATATTTAAGTTCAAGGTTCATTTTTAGTTCATTTCTGTGAAGGGTGAAAGATCTGTGTGTATATTCTTTGCTCTATTGTGTCACCTATGCTCCTCAGTCAAAGATCACCTGAATCTGTTTATGGGGCCAGTTTGGGGGATCTCCATTCTGTTCCACTGATCTATTTGTCTATTCTTTTGCCACTGCCACAGTGTACTGATTGCGGTAGCTTTGTAGTAAGCCTTGAAGTTGGATAGTGTTGGTCTTCTTTGTTCTTCTCCTGCCGTATTGTCCTCACTATTCTGGGTCTTTTGCTAGTGAATATACAAACTTGAGAATCCATTTGTTTCTATCTACAAAATAACTTAATGGAATTTTGTCTGGAATTATGCTGAATCTATAGATCAACTTAACAATAATGGCTCTATCCATGCACATGGAGTATCTCTCCATTTATTTAGTTCTTTTATCTCTTTCATCAGAGTTTTGTAGTTTTCCTCACATAGATCTTGTACATATTTTGTTAATATTTATATGTAAGTATTTCACTTTGGGAGGAAATAATGGAAATGGCATTTTTTTAAATTTTCAAATTCTGCTTGTTCATTGCTGGCATATAGGAAAGTGATTAACTTTTGCATATGAATCTTGAATCCTGCAACATAGTAATTATCACTTCTTAGTCCCAGGAAAATTTTTGCCAGTTCTGTCCTATTGCCTACATATGGTATCTTCTAAAAAAGACAGTTTTATTTTTTCCTTCTCAATATATATTGTTTTATTTGTTTGTTTTTTGTCTTATTGCATTAGCTAGGGCTTGCAGTAAAATTTTGAAAAGAAATTGTTAGAGGGGACATTCTTTGTTCCTGATCTTTTCAGGAAAGTTTTGTTTCTCACTATTATCATGTTAGCTGAATTCTGTTTTTAAGAATATGTGTAGGTGATTATAAATTTAAATAGAAAGTAACATTCAAGAATGTTTGCATGCCTAATTTTAAATAAGGGTAAACAATTAAGGTACAATATTTTTCTTCCAGGTTGACTTCTGAGCAATCTTGGAATAAAGGGCAAGAATTTCTGCATCCCTGAAATTCATATAAATTTGTCATTGATTAGAAACAATGTAGGTTTGGAGTAGTTTTTTATTCCTTGGAAGACAATGCTGAGCTTCCTCATCATTGCTTCTAGATGAGGTGCCAGCAGATTAATGGACTATAGCTGACTCAGTCAAACTCTGATCAAACAATAGGAAATTTGGACACGGAACTCAGATCTAGTTCACTAACTGGCTGGTTTAAACGTTGAGAAAGGATGGTTTCCTTACTGCAGACTGTACTTCTCAGTACTGAGTTCAATGGCAGCAGAAAGTCAGTTTAAAGGGCTCCATAATAACTTTCATAGAGTCATATTAGTGTTCTGGATCCTAAGGGGCATTCAGAAAAATATTTTATGTATATTAAGGCTATTTTTTTAAACAAAATTTCATGATGGATAGAAAAGTAGAGAAATGAGCTGGTTAGTAAAATCCTCGCAAATGCCAGCAGAATGGACTCCATGATAATCTTAGATCCTCGGCATGGGAAGGTTTCTGGGGGTTTGTCTACTCACTCCTTGTCAGTTTCAGCTTCAATTCCTCCCTGACCCTGCAGACCCTACATTTTGGCAGGGTACAAAATAATGAGCTTTACTTCAATTCATGAAATTTGTAATTTATTTTAAACTAAGATATTAAGAAAGGCTTTATAAGAATAAAGAGTAATATATTAAAAACGCAATCCACCCCACAAAATTTAAGAAATAAATCATTGTCAACTACCAATGTTGTTTAAACTCTTAGGGCAATCTTAACATTTATTTCTTTTGCTCAGTTATTAGAGTTTTGTTTTTTCTTGATTGTTGTTTCAATCGTTAGGTTGTGTCCAATTCTTTGTGAACCCATGGACTGCTGCACACCAAGCTTCTCTGTCCTCCACCATCTCCCGGAGTTTGCTCAAATTCATGTCTATTGAGTCAGTGATGCCATCCAACCATCTCATCCTCTGCCATCCCCTTCTCCTCCTGCCCTCAATTTTTTCCAGCATTAGGGTCTTTTTCAATGAGTTGGCTCTTCGCATCAGGTGGCCAAATTATTGGAGCTTCAGCTAACTTTTTGGAAATATAATATTTGATATAGGAAGAAGATGTCAAATGTTATATTCACTGCTAAAGCCAAACACCTGTTGCGTGTATGATAATGACTTTGATTCATTTATTTATCAACTCAATAGATGTTTATTGAGCTTCTACTATATGACAAGTTCCTGCGTTCTACTTAGCATCTGATGATAGTGTTTTTAAGTGAAATGATTTCTGTAACTTTTTCTTTCTGCCATATTGTTAGTCTTATGGTTCTTTCAATCCCATCTTGGAGGGAAGCTTGATGCAACTCCATCCTTCTCTGAGGTAAACAGATCCTTCTCATTTTTGTCTAAACCTGAATACCTGTTATACTTACAACTTTCTGCTCTGGATTTTCAAATTCTGTGTTCAAATTTTTTAAATAATTTTTATTTATTCATTTTTGGCCATGCTGGGTCTTCGTTGTTGTGTGGGCTTTCTCTAGTTGTGACGAGCAGGGGGCTACTCTCTAGCCGCAGGGTCCAGACTTCTCACTGGGGTGGCTTCTGTTATTGCAGGGCACAGGCTCAACAGCTGTGGTGTACGGACTTGGTTGCTTCACAGCATATGGGAGCTTCCTGGATCAATGATCAAACCCATGTGTCCTGCATTGGTAGGAGGATTCTTTACCACTGTGCCACTAAGGAAGCCCCAGAGAATAAATATTCTTAAGTGTAAATCCTGGTATCATTGTTTAAATGTCACAAATGTCTTCTGACTAAGCCATGGGTGATTTTTCTCTAGTTTCTCAATGGAGCATCTGACCTGACTTGAAGTTCCATCCTCTCCGTTTCACTTGAAATTGCCATTCTCAAGTGAAGAGCAAAGGAATTATGACGAAAGTTGTGACTCAGTTCAGATCAGTTCAGTTGCTCAGTCATGTCCGACTCTGTGACCCCATGAACTGCAGCATGCCAGGCCTCCCTGTCCATCACCAACTCCTGGAGTTTACACAAACTTTTGTCCATTGAGACGGTGATGCCATCCAACCATCTCATCCTCTGTCGTCCCCTTCTCCTCCTGCCCTCAATCTTTCCCAGCATCAGAGTCTTTTCCAATGAGTCAGCTCTTCACATCAGGTGGCCAAAGTATTGGAGTTTCAGCTTCAACATCAGTCCTTCCAATGAACACTCAGGACTGATCTCCTTTAGGATGGACTGGTTGGATCTCCTTGCAATCCAAGGGACTCTCAAGAGTCTTCTCCAACACCACAGTTCAAAGGCATCATTCTTCAGTGCTCAGCTTTCTTTATAGTTCAACTCTCACATCCATACATGACTACTGGAAAAACCATAGCCTTGACTAGATGAATTTTTGTTGACAAAGTAAGGTCTCTGCTTTTTATTATGCTATCTAGGTTGGTCATAACTTTCCTTCCAAGAAGTAAGCGTCTTTTAATTTCATGGCTGCAGTCACCATCTGCAGTGATTTTGGAGCCCCCCAAAATAAAGTCAGCTACTGTTTCCACTGTTTCCCCATCTATTTCCTATGAAGTGATGGGACCGGATGCCATGATCTTTGTTTTCTGAATGTTGAGCTTTAAGCCAACTTTTTCACTCTCCACTTTCACTTTCATCAAGAGGCTCTTTAGTTCTTCACTTTCTGCCATAAAGTGGTATCATCTGCATGTCTGAAGTTATTGATATTTCTCCCGGCAATCTTGATTGCAGCTTGTGCTTCTTCCAGCCCAGCGTTTCTCATGATGTACTCTGCATAGAAGTTAAATAAGCAGGGTGACAATATACAGCCTTGTCATATTCTTTTTCCTATTTGGAACTAGTCTGTTGTTCCAGGTCCAGTTCTAACTGTTGCTTTTTGACCTGCATACAGGTTTCTCAAGAGGCACGTCAGGTGGTCTGGTATTCCCAGGTCTTTCAGAATTTTCCACAGTTTATTGTGATCCACACAGTCAAAGGCTTGGCATAGTCAGGAAAGCAGAAATAGATGTTTTTCTGGAATGCTCTTGCTTTTTGATGATCTAGCAGATGTTGGCAATTTGATCTCTGGTTCCTCTGCCTTTTCTAAAACAAGCTTGCGCATCTGGAAGTTCACAGTTCACGTATTGCTGAAGCCTGGCTTGGAGAATTTTGAGAATTACTTTACTAACGTGTGAGATGAGTGCAATTGTGTGGTAGTTTGAGCTTTCTTTGGCATTGCCTTTCTTTGGGATTGGAATGAAAACTGACCTTTTCCAGTCCTGTGGCCACTGCTGAGTTTTCCAAATTTGCTAACATATTGAGTGCTTCCCTGATAGCTCAGTTGGTAAAGAAGCTGTGACACTGGCCTATATTAAAAGGATTTTATCTCTACCTTGGGTACTTCAGTAAAACTCCTCATACTTTGTCTGTATAGGCACTTCTAAGCTAGCCCTTGCCTTTCTCCTCACCATCATCCTGGCCTTTTATCCCATGACATACATTCTCACCTTTTTTAATGCATATTTTGTTTGGTTTACTTGACTCACAACTTCACTTTGTCAAAGATTCTGTTTTATTTCCCCTTTACCCAACAATCTTTTCCTTTGTGAAACTTCATGTTCTTATCCAACTCAGTGTCAGGCTTCAGAAACCCAGCCAAGAACACAGCCCTCAGGTCACCACATACTAAGGAAAGGAATTCAAACATGGATAATGTTGCAAGAAAACTAAAGAAATTGAGAGAAAAGGTTACCCAAGAAGAGCAAGAACTCCTGTAATGGTGGATGAGTGGACAAAGAGCCTTCTCACTTTGGCAATGATGGCAGCCAGTGGGACTAGTTTTTGCAATAGTTTGGCTCAGCCATTCTCCAGTTAGTAACAAGTTCTTACACCCACTGGAGAAGGAAATGGCAACCCACTCCAGTATCCTTGCCTAGAAAATTTCATGGATAGAAGAGCCTGGTGGGTTGTAGTCCATGGTGTTGCAAATAGCCAGGCATGACTGGGCATCTAACACTTACTTACTAAAACTCTTGTACCCACACTGCAAACTGTGTTTGAACCTCTCAATGAATGGTCATAAGGAAATAAGGGGAGAGAAGAAGCATATCTCCAAGACAAAAACAAAACAAAACAAAACACCTCAAATATCAGCCATAGTGACTACCTACCACTCTAGACCTTCACTGGAGAATAGAAAGGAAATGGGGGAGGGACCACTCTTGAAATTGTTAGTGAAGGAAACCATGGTTAAGACCACTGAGATCTTTGTTGTCTTTCCTCTGATGGTCTCTTCCCCGGAAAGAAAGCTACAGATGTTTCCTCAACAAAACACTCTGAACATCGTAGAGTCGTGCAGCTATTGTGGATTTGGAGCCAGAAAACCAAGGTTCACAACTGTCAAAATCACCACTGTGCCATCTCCCACAAGTCAATTACCCCCCTAAACCTTGGTTCCCCATTTAAAAATATATTCTTGGGGGGAAGGAGTGGGTGGGGCAAACTGAGAGTATACACTACTGTATGTAAAACAGATAGCTATTGAGAAGCTGCTGTATAGTACAGGAAGCTCAGCTCAGTGCTTTGTGAGAACCTAGAGAAGTGGGATGTAGGGGGGTGATAGAAGGGAGCCTGAAGAGGGTGGGGATATATGTATACTTATGACTGATTCGCGTTGTTGTATGGCAGAAACCAACACAACATTGCAAATCAATTATCCTCCAAATAAAAATTTTAAAAAGAGATTCATCTTGTACTACTGTTGAGAGAAATACAAGAGGTAATGTATAAGAGGTAATGTTTAACTACCAAATACTAAAGTACCTTATTGATTGGGATTTGCATTATGACTTTTAACATTTTAGAACTTGTGGTGTTCCTAGTAATTGTGATTTAAATGATAGACTAGAAAGAAAATTTGTATTTTCATGTTCAAAAACGTGTTAGTTTTAAAAGAGACAAGCAGGATAGAAATAAGTAGTATAGGAGTATGATGGGAGTCAAATAAGAGTCAAACCTCAGGGCAAATCCAAGGTCTGGAATACGCTAACTACATAATCACAGACTCACTTTTCATGCTCACATGTCTTCATCTATGAATAATTCTGGGCATTGCTTTGAAGATTAAATGAAAAAACACAACAAAACATAATGTTAGTTTTCTTTCTTTTTTGCATAGATGAGCAACAGAACACAGGGAAGTGTTCTGACTGGCTAGACATGAAGAAAGAGGGAACTGAGAACACAGAGACTGCAGTGTCATGTATAATAATTTTTTTTGATTAAAAAAAAAGAGTAAAATTGGGCAAAGACTGGAAATAAATTCCTAAGCCAGTCTCACCTAAAGGGTCAATCAAATCAATCTAGCATAATGTTGAGAGGATACAAACAAGGAGAAAAAGAAACAAAAATGTGAGTTTTAATGATAAAAATAGAAGAATATCTCATTTTATGTGTACTTTCCCCCTTTATCAAGATGATAAAATTTAAAAGATTATAATAATTGGTTTTACTTAATTATATATGCACAGTGGAACAATTCTAATCAATAATTTTCATTTATTAGTAGATAAAGAAGACTTATTTTGCTCATCTAAAAGAGAATAGCCACCTTAAATGTTGCTTTTTTGACCATTCACTCATACCTACCTGGTATGTTAATAGAAAATCATTGCAAAAGAGTGCAGCAGGGACTGAATATTGATAACCTCTTCTCTTAAACAGTACCTCAAGCTGGACTTACAAGTGACCTCCATTGGAGTCATCTGATGGTAAATTTAGATGTGTAAATATACTCAGGAGATCAGTTGTTGGAAATTCTAAACAGGATTAGGCAAAAGTAATTCTGGGTCTTTGGGAGGCTATTGTAAACAAATTCAAACATGTTTCACGTGGAATTGTTCAGAATTCCATCAACTGCAGCTTACTTCCTCATTTCATGATAACAACGCTGACTAAGCATTATTCCTGAAATAATGCAAGACCCAAAACACAGTAATTCTTTCTTACATGATTAATGATATCCTTATATCAAAGTACTTTCATAAATTTTACTATATTTATTGTCACTTTACATTTTAGGAAACTGAAGTTCAGAAATGTGACAATATGGACTCAGTCTCATAACTAGTTAGGGACAAAGCCAGAACTCAAATTGCCTTCTCCCAACACCCCATACAGCATCCTTTCCAGTGTACTTTGCCCAAAAGAGTGTCAAATATATGAAAAAAATTAAAGTACATTTTTTTCCACTTTAGTATGGGAGGAGACATACTAATTCACTGGCTGAATTGATCTAACAGAAAGTGACTTTAATCCAAGGCAAACAGATTGAGCTAGGGGCCCAAATAGAGATGTCCCTCATCCTAGACTTCTTTCTATTGCTTTATCCTTGTTCATTTCAGTGTCATCCATTCCAAAGATTAAGACATGGAAAGAAATGACTACAATAGAAGGTTCATAAAGGAAAATATTTGTAAAACACGTGCCAAATACTTGGGTCTCCTGCACTGCAGGCAGATTCTTTACTGTCTGAGCCACCAGGGAAGTCCAATCAAAAAACATTAGACTATAAATCTGTCACTTACTTCATTTAATGTTTTAAACTTGTATCAGATTTATTTGACTCTTGAAAAAAAAACTGAGAGTCTGTCCTTTATCTCATTTGTATATAGTTTATTAGAAATGATGCCCTTAAAGAAAGTCATGAGCTATGTTTTTCACTCCATAAACCACCAACACTTAGAACAGACCCTGGCACACACTTGATGCTTAAAAGGTATTTGTCGAATGAATAAAAGTACAAACCAAGCAGTGGTGATGGGAGGCTGAGAAGGAGTAATGAAAGAAAAAAGGAAAGAATTGTATATCACAGACATGAGCTTCCTTCATTTATCTGCCTGGATGGTGGCATCCAAGTTCTGTGAAATGAAACTATTGCCTGTCGTACCAATAAACAGGAAACATCACAGGCATCAGTGATCCCTGGCCTGCAAAGGTGAATGAGGGCTCCCAAAACTGTGATCCAGGGCATGCTGCCACCCCCACAGCGACTGCTATAGAGCTGGGAGAATGCAAGAAGCAGCCATCTGCCACTCCTTAAGGTGAAGTAGAAACAGGATTGGCCCCAAATATGTGAGGTGCATATGAAAGGAATGAATTCAGTGAGCCCAGCGGCTTGCATCTTCCCACACCTAGTAAATCCCTTAACTTGATAGTTGATCTTCGATGTTCAGACTGCCTGCTCCCTTTGTTGCAAACTTGTACCTAGCCTGACTTTCCCTCCTGACTCCTTGGAACAGGTTTCTCAGAGCTACTGAGATGTTGTCTCCTGGGCTCGGAGTCCTAAATATTCCCACCAAATAATATAACTCTCTACTTTCAGGCTGTGATTATATTTTTTAGTTGACGGTTGGATGTTATTCAACTTTGGCAACAGCAGAAAGTTGATTAGGATATTTGCTGTTATTTCAAAATTAGGATGTTTCATTTCCAAGGAAATTAGAGAATAAAGTTTATTGAATTTAATTTCCTTATGTGTTCGAGTGTGTGTTAGTAATGGAACCCATAAAGACATCATATATCAAAAGCAAAAACAGTAAGGAAATGATGTACTTTTCAGACAACATTGTTCTTGAATCATTCTAGTGCTTCTCAAACTCTTATGTGCATATGAACCACCTGGAGAACTTAGGAAAATATAGTATTTATATATCTGACTGAATGAGTCTATAGTGGGTCCTGAGATGCTGCACAGCTAACAGTCCCCACATGCTGCCAACACTCCTGACCCACAGGTTACACTATGAGTTAGTGTATGTTTTGTTTAGTTTGAGGGAGGCGAATTCCCATATTTTCCTTCATCTTTGCTAAAATCTTACCATTTCGCTATTTATGAAAGTGAAGTTGCTCTGTCGTGTCCGACTCTTTTCGACCCTGTGGACTGTAGCCCACCAAGCTCCTCTGTCCATGGGTTTCTCCAGGCAAGAGTACTGGAGTGGGTTGCCATTTCCTTCTCCAGGGGATCTTCCCAACCCAGGGATTGAACCCAGGTCTCCTACATTGCAGGCAGACGCTTTAACCTCTGAGCCACCAGGGAAGCCCGTCAAATTTAAAGATCTGCCATGTTCCTTAGGTGAAATTGTGGATTGATCATTCATCCTTCCTGTAACACCAGTTATACTTAGGTCACCTAAGTGAGATATTCTGATTAGTCATTCTTGTTATCATGACGCTTTTCATCATTCAGAATTTCAAATTAACCATGTTAAGAAATCACTGACATCTCACCTGAATATGACTGATAATAAGATTGGGCAAATGGTCTCAGTAGGTTGTGAAGTGTTTAGAAAACAATCTAATGGTAAAATTGAGTATCATAAAGAAGTGAAACTAGCAAAAGATTTACATTTTTAAAAAATTATAGTTCAGTCAAAGTAATCTCTCTGATTATATTGAGAATCAAAATCATCTGGAAGACATCTTAAGCCACAAATTCTGGGTCCTGCCCTTGGATTCCATTTCATTTAAGTCTGGGTGGGGCTTGATAATCTGTATTTCTAACAAATTCCAAGGTGATGTTCTATGCCACAGTTTCTCCACCTCAGTGCTATGAAATTTGGGGATGAATAATTCTTTGTTATCCAAAGGATAACAAAAGAACCAAAGAAGGGACCTACTGTATAGCATAAGGTTCTGTAATAACCTAAATAGGTGAAGAACTTAAAAAGTATAGGTACATGTAAATGTATAACTGAATCACTTTGCTATACACCTGAAGTTAACACACATTATTAATCAGCTTTAGTCCAACAAAAATTTTTAAAAAGCAATCAAAACTAAAACCATCTTTGTAGAGTTAGCCAGCCCCACACCTCCTCCCACTTCGGTCTCCTGGAGCCCTTCCTTAGCCATTCTCTGTTCTTATGGTAGCCTCACCTTTCTCCAGTTCCTTTCCCATTCTCACTCCAAAGACTGCCTAGGCCTTGAGGTCACCACCAGGAGATTGTCACTGTTACTGGTATATAGAATATGGGGAACTTGATCTCTTTCCTGAACGTGGAGATACGTTTCCATGTCTGACACTGTGGATTTGAGTGCATTTTTGTTTGGTATCACAATCCTATGGGCTGGTAAGTCACTGCTGTTGCAGAACTTTAAGAATATTGAAGGTTAAATAGGTTATTACCGATGTGTTAGGACATTACTCTCTCAACATTGTTCTAAGACCTAAACCAAAGACCACATATGGACACTGGAACACAGTCCATTCTGATAGCAGGGGCTATCTCCTGATGGACTTCCCTGCTGGCTTGGTGGTAAAGAATCCACCTAAGAATGCAGCGGGTGCAAGTTTGATCCCTGGGGCAGGACAATACCCTGAAGAAGGAAATGGCAACCCATATTACCCACCTAGGAAATCCCACAGACAGAGGAGTCTGGTGGACTACAGTCCATGGGGTCACAAAGAGTTGGACACGACTTAGTGATTAAACAACAGCAACATCTCCTGATACCAAGTAGCTTGTCTATAAAACACATGTGATTCATGTAGAATCCTATCCTTTCTCTTTCTCTGTCTTACTCTATTTCTCACTGTTTCTCATTGAACTGCACTTTCCCTTTGTTTGAACAGTATTTTGTAAAATCTTCCTTTGGACTCCACATTAAAAGTTTATTTTTGTATCTGAGAAGTATTATGCAATCTTTGTAACTTCTTTATGGTTGGGTATTTCCTTCATTTAATTCACTGAGTTACTTTTCTGGAGAAAATATTACAAGAGACTCATGGAAAATCCAGTGAATAATGATGCTATTGATAGCAATAAAAGGCAATCTCTTCCTGTTAAAGTTCATCTTTCATACTGACCCAGAATTCTTATTAAAGCAAATTTCTTAAAGCACTTTTTTTTAATTTACTGAAAGAAGTCTGTTAACACTGCATTCACATTTCCATTGAAACAGGAAAAACAACTTTATTTTAGAAAATGTGATTCAAGGCACAAAATGAGTTCCAGAAGTCTCAAATGGTTAAGACTAACAGAGTGCTGAAGAAGAGAAGAGGATGGATTCTCCTCAGACAAATCCTCCACATCAGTCCCCTGGCTCTCACCCCTAACACCCTGGCCACAAGCCTGGCCAGATCCTGCAGTCCCCATCCTTCATCTCACCCCATCCTTCATCTTCCTTTTGCTCTCCGTATCCCATCTCCACTTGGGGGGAAAAAGACTTAGAAATGTCTGAGGAAGATGCCATCTGAAGTGGGAGGATCTCTCCCCTAAGGAAGGGAAGGTTTTAGAACCTGGCCAGGACAAGGCTGAAAGAAAATCCCTGCAGACCAGGGTCAGGGCAGAGGAAAACTCTGGAAGTTAAGCACAGAATGCTAATACTGGTGCTCAGAGGGACCAGCTCCATCAGAGACAAAGCTCAAAAGGTGCTCTGGGGCTAAAGGAATTGATGTTGAAAAGAAGAGCAGAGCTAGCAAGAAGGATAATTTACCTTCATTTATAAGTTCAATTTTTACTTTTATTTGATCTTTTTTAATATAAATACATTGATGTTTTATAATAAATACATTTTTTGCATTTGAAATGTATTGCATATTTAGTTTCCTGTGTGTTTTAAATTCTATGAGTTCTGATCACGGTTTTAAATAAAGCTCCCGAATTTGGAAATAGTGAAACCAATCCCTGAATACTGTCCTCGTAATTTTTCTATAGTATTGTGTTCACTTACTCAACATGTCTAAAACTGAAGTGATACTTGACCTCCAGCTACTGCCCCTGCCTTGGAATCCGCAGTGAAAGGAACCTCCATTCCTTCCTAGGCATTCAAATGCAGGGTATTATCTCTGATGCCTCCTTCTCACTCAGTCTCCAAATCCAACTTGGTACCAAGCCCCCAAAATTCTACTTGTTAGATATTTCTGGAATCCACTTCCACCTCTCCATTTTCTGCTGGCAAAGTTCTCCCTCACCTAGCTGACCTCCAGAGATTTAAGATTTGTCTCCCTTCATCCCTTCCCCCACCACCCCAATTAATTAACCATGCGTGAGCTACTGATTTTCCGGTTAGAATAGAATCCTCACATTAGGCGTACATTTTCATTAGTCAGTCTGCTGACCAGTCAGACTTAATTCCCTATCCTTCCCTGAAAGATAACCCCAATTTTTATGTATTTTTGAGGAAGGTGATCTCACCTATAATCTAAGTTGTCCTTATTATGTGCAGGCCTTTATTGGTTTCAGCCAGTAAGCACAGTATTTGTCTGATTCAGGAAACACATACCTATTTGAGAAAAAGAGACTGGAGGAAGTGTTTACTAGAGCCTTAGGGAAAAGCAGCATTCGACTGTTTCAGCAGAGAACTGGGTGAGATTTATTTTTTGTTTTTTAATCTTTTAATATTTCCTAGAGGTCAGAACCTCTAGCAAAACTGACAGCTTTGAGATCAATGGACCATGGACCATGATCAATGTACTGTCTTTCAGCTCCAAATTCGCCTCTTTGCCTGATCTGTGAAAATGGATCTGGGCCCTTTAAATATTTCCCTTTTGGCAGCTGACATGATGGTAAGCATAATCAGTTGAGAGCACTGGACAGGTATTGTGAGAACGAGTTTCCTTTCCTGTTCCAGTGTCTCATTTGCTAAGTTTCTGGAGAGCATGTTTTTTTCTTCAGTGCTTAGCCCACATAGTTTTCATCTGTGAGAGGTGCCTGCCTGGCATAGATTTCTCCAGCATTTGGCCACATGTTTTCTTCAATTCTTGGCTGAGTAGTGGCTCAGATAGTGTGAGCCTGTCCCCAGTTCAGATCACTGTTTTCTTCAAATTCCATGTGCGCACAAGCTGCTCTGAGCTGCCTAGCCTGAGCTGTGCGTGGGGGTGTACTAGGTTTGTATAGAGGGATCCTCTCCATTCCAGGGGCACCTGCAACTCCCACTGTGCACCTGCTCTTTCCTCACGGCTGCCTACCAGTCTGCTCACCCCCTGCACAGAGACTGTGGGCCAGCTCTGGCCCAGGCAGTCTGGCAATCTTCTCCACCCTCCAGGGAGCTACAACTGCATCTCCTTCAACCACCTCTTTCCATGAAAGCTGAACCTTTCTTGCAAGTTTGTCCTTCCTTAGGTATGGCACCCAACCCTCGGGTACCTTTTAGAGTTCTCTTTCCATGTACATAGTCTCCTAAATCAGCTTGATAATTTTTTATATTACACTTTCCCTGTCTAAATGACTGTCTCCTGATGGGACGCAGACAATGCCCTCCCTTTTCCTATAGCAGCTCATATTCCTAATCTGATTTTCTCCCTAACCTCCATACTAAGTGAGCTCATCATAATAATTAGCTCTCACTGCATACCACAGATACTTATTTTTTTGGTTTGTAACGGTTACAAAGATGACTAATGATTGTGTGGTTGTTTTCTTAATATCTTCATTACTAACCTGGAAGGTCAATGAAGACAGGAAAAATGTCTTTCTCAGATTCCTGACATGTAAGACAATGACTGGTACAACATAGCAGGCTTTCAGAATACTAATTTTTAAAAAATGTATATTATGTATGTATGTAAATTTTATTAATGAAAGAATTTAAAAACTCAAAGTAACTATGAATGACATAAACAAGAAGTATGCCTTTAAATAGGTGTCACTCTCTTACTAGGGTTTCCCAGGTGCTCAGCGGCAAAGAATCCACCTGCCAATGCAGGAGATGAAGGAGTGGCAGGTTCGACCCCTGAACAGCAACCCCTGCTCTGGGTTGGGAAGATCCCCTGGAGTAGGAAATGGCAACCCACTCCAGTATCCTCGCCTGGAAAAACCCCATGGGCAGAGGAGCCTGATGGGCTACAGTTCATGGGGTCGCAAAGAGTTGGACATGACTGAGCAAGCATGCAGGCACTCTCTTACTAAGTTTGCTCTAGCAGGACTAAAACCATGTTAAGTGTTCAATAAATACTTTATTATGGTGGCAAAGAAAGCATGTTTCCTCCTACATTTGGACAGCACTCCCTTGCACCATGACAGAGAAGTGTTTCAAAAAGTCATTCATATCCCATCAGTCTCCTCAGACTGATGACTAAAGAGGTTCCCTTCTTTCCTCTCAGGCTCTCTGTAATGTGGAACACAGCCAGAATATGTGAACTGGAAAACTTTTGCAGAGAGTTTAAGCGAACAATTTCAGGATGCATAATTTGATCTGATCCCTAGCTGACCCCCAGGCATTGCTTTTCAGAATGTTAACAGTTGTGAAATTAAATAAATTCTGTTGCTGCTCAGTCAGGAAATAGCTCTCTTAAGAGGCAGCACCATGAATGGAAAGCTGAAGCATCTGCTTTTATGATTTTTTATTTTTGGCTCCTATTGGAAGCAGTGTTTTCTTTATTTGTTAATTGCCTTTTGATAGGAATGGTCTTTCCAGATCAGAGTTTACGGGTATCTTTCCAAACATCAATGTATTGTTTACTGAAAAGTGACTGTCTCTTTCTGTGAAGCCCTCAAAGAAATGTTTGCATGTACTATAGAGACTGTATCATGTAGCAGAACATCTATAATGGGTCTTTGCTGGCTTTGTTATCAAAGTCAAGACTCCTAAGCCTGTGGGCACAGAACCCTGGTTTGGTTTTGGAAAGTTACCCTTCTGCCAAGCTTCTGTCCATATGTTTGGAGTGAAGTTGACTCTATACCTGGCTCTGGGGATCCGCTTATAGCCAAATCCTAAATCAGACAATACATTTGAGCATCACAGTCTGGTCTGGTCATAGCTTGATTCACAAATGTGCATAGGGACATGAGACAATCAGATATAGACAATGATACAGTAAGTCTGGACTATCAGTCTGTGAGGTTCCCGAGACCAGGACTTTCTCCTTTGCTGCCCCTGGTGACTGGAGCTGCTGCAGTCAGAGCCTGACCCAAAATAGACTGAGCAGAACCAGGAGATAGATAAAAATATACAGATTCTGGTAGGTTTAATATCAGCTTCTCATCAAGCTTCTCCAAGGATGATCTATTCTAGGCTTTTCAATTATGTGAACTTATAAATTCATTTACTGATGAATCAATTCACCACGTTAAATGCAATTTTCAATCTTGGTGAAAACCTGTCCAGCTCTTTTCAGATATAAACTGATGAACATGAATAGGTGAGAGGCAGAAAGTATACTTTGGTCACGTAGATTAGAAGAAATAGTGGTTAGGTACTGAGACAAGATGTGCTTTAATCAGTCACTTGTTTATACTTAAAATGTGCTTTGCAAGATTCAAAAGATGGTAAACATATCAAAATATAGACTGTCCAAAAAGTTGACAAACAGGTGAATATAATAGATTGTTAGTTGATATTACTACATAATAGAGTAATTACAGATACCTTTATTTAGCTTAAAACCCTCTTAAAATCTAGTTTGGTGTTTTAACACTAATTAATATGGTAAAATCAACTATAATTAAATAAAAATACTAAATAAGACTTTCAAAAAGTCTATTAATAATAAACCATAATATTAACAATATATGTGTCTTAGTTCTTTCATGATGCTATTACAAACATACCATAGACTGGGTGGCTTAAACAACATTTCTCATAGTTCTGAGGGCTGGAAGTTCAAGTTCAAGGTACCTGCAGATTCAGTATCTGGCTTCCTGCTTCATATACAGCTGTCTTCTTATCTTCATAAGTTTTCATGTGATGGAAAGGGTAAGGGAGGTCTTTGGGGTCCCTTTTTCTTGTAGTTAATTTACAATGTTGTGTTAGTTTTAGGTGTACAGCAAGGTGAATCTGTTAAGTTTCAGATTATTTTCCATTGTAAGTTATTATAAGATTTTAATATAGTTCCCTGTGTTATATATTATAGGCCCTTGTTGATCTATTTTATGTATAGTAATGTGTATTTGTTAATCCCAATCTCCTAATTTATATCCTCCTACCCCCACTATTCCTTTTGGTAAGTTTGTTTTATATGTCTGTGAGTCTTTTTCTGTTTTGTAAATAAGTTCATTAACATCATTTTTTAAATTCCACATGTAAGTGATGTTTGTTTTTTTCTCCCCAACTTCTTCACTTAATACAACCTATCTCTAGGGCCATTCATGTTGCTGCAAATGGCATTATTTCATTCTTTTTCATGGCTAAGTAATGTTCTATTGCATATATGTATACCACATTGTTATTATCTATTCATCAATCAAAATGAACACTTAGGTTGCTTTCATGTATTGACTATTATAGATAGTGCTGCTATGAATATAGGGGTGCATATATCCCTTCGATTTAGAGTTTTCTCTGGATATATGCCAGGAGTGGGATTGCAGAATCATATGACAACTATTTTAGTTCTTTAAGGAACCTCCATACTGGTCTCCATCATAGCTGCACCAGTTTATATTCCCACTAACACTGTATGGAGGTTCCTTTTCCTCCACACCCTGCCCAGCATTTATTATTTGTAGACATTTTAATGATGACCATTCTTACTGGTGTGAGGTGATATCTCATTATAGTTTTAATTTGCATTTCTCTAATAATTAGCAATAATGAGCATTTTTTCTCATGTGACTGTTGGCCATCTGTCTGGGATCTCTTTTATAAGGGCACTCATTCCATTTCATGGGCATCCCTGGTGGATCAGATGGTAAAGAATCCACGTTCAATGCAGGAGACCTAGGTTTAGTCCCTAAGTCAGGAAGATCCCCTGGAGAAGAAAATGGCTCCAGTATTCTTGCCTGGAGAATTCCATGGGCAGAGGAGCCTACAGGGTTACAGTCCATGGGGTCGCAAAGAATTAGACAGTACTGAGCAACTAACGCTTTATTCCATTTAATGAGTGCTCCACCTTCACGATCTAATCACCTTCCAAAGGCCTCAACTTCCAATACCATCACACTGCGAGTTAGATTTTAACATGTGAACTGGGGCAGGGGAAAGACATAATCATTCAGTCTATAGCAGCATGTATATGTGTTTGTTAAGAAAATACCTACTACATACAAAATAGTTAGATGATTTAAAAAGGAAAAAGACAAAGAAAGAGAAATAGCCAGCGAGAGCTAGAGAGAGAGAGAAGGAAGTGGGAAGGAAGCATTTATCAATTATGAAACTAGTATTTCCATCTCATCTGTCCAAATATGTCTGTCTCTCAATTGAATCCAGACTTAGGGATTGAAAAGGAAGCGTTGTTTCTTATCTCCCTAAACTCCCAATAGGAGGATTTTACATAGAGAAGTGACATAAGGAAGGTTGTTTTTAAAAGGTAACTCTGGCGGCTGAGTGAAGACATGTCTTAGATAGTCAAGGGGGAAGGTGGGAGAGTCTGGAGAGAGCTTACTACAGTGGTTTTAAATAGGGTGGTAGTTTCAGGCCGACAGCAAAGAGACTCAGCCACACATATAGATATACCCTTCTCCCCCCAATTCCCCTTGTATCCAGATTGCCACATAACATTGAGTAGAGTTTCCTCTGCTATATAGTAGGTCCTTGTTGGCTATTCACTTTAAATATAGCACTGTGTACATGTGTTTCCCATGTACTCCCAAACTTCCTAACTATCCCTTCCCCCCATCCTTCCCACCTGGAATTATCACATCATTGTTAACTGACTATATTCCAATATAAAACAAAAAGTGAAAAATAACTAAATAGGGTCAAGAGTAAAGAGTATCAGGAAGATCCCCTGCAGAAGAGAATGGCTACCCACTCCACTATGCTTGCCTGGAGAATTCCACGGACAGTGGAACCTAGCAGGCTACAGTTTGTGGGGTTGCAAAGAGTCAGACATGACTGAGCAACTAACACTTTCACTTTTTTCAAAGGGTATGGTGATGAATGGGTATAATAAGGATACATTTTTGAGGGAGCTGATGGACTGATGTAACAGAAAGAATGAAACAGAAGTCATGGGTGATTCTAAGGTTTTGGCATAACTAAAAGGGTAAGGTGATATTTACTTAAGATAAAAAGGCATCAGAAGCAGGCTTGGAAGAGGAAGGAAGTTAAGAGTTTTGTGTCAGACATGCCAAGTTTGACATTTATATCAGATATGTAAGTGGAGTTATCAGTTACAGAGTTAGATGTGTGAGTGTGGAGTTTAGATGAAGACTAGAGATATAAGCTGGGAAATTATTGGCATATGAAGGGTATGCCTTTAGAAGGACAACTTATAAATCGAATTCTTGGAATGCTGCAATAATGAACACATTTCATGCTTGAAGTTATATCATGTGAAGCAACACAAATAAAAAGATATGTTGGGCCGCTTTTTAAAAAGAAATAAGAATGTTATCTTTCAACTTGCTATTCAGGGAGGTTTTTTTGACAATATAATGACACCAGGAGGAATACTTGAGCACTGTAATTTAGGAGGAAGTGAAAGATAAGAGTATATAATAATTTTGACAGGAATAAACACATACACATATGTGTATGATCTGAACAATGGCACTGTCTTGCACATTCAGTGATACTCATCTCTCCCTAGTCCAGAGAGTACACATGTCCCCAGACCATGAGCTGAGATAGCATTTCTTCATGAAAATGAAATGTCTTCACATCTTATACATGGCTATCACATCAGCTGTGCTATCTGTGCTCCAGTTTCTAATTTAGGATTTAAACCCCTGTAGCTAAATGCTGATACTACTGAGGGTGATTTCTATTGTTGACCTAAAACAAATAGATTGCTAGCTGTTTTCCTGGCAAACTAGTGTTTTGCAAAAATAAACAAACAGGATCTAATTAAACTTAAAAGCCTTTTCACAATGAAGGACATTATAAGTGAGGTGAAAAGACAACCCTCAGAATGGGAGAAAATAATAGCCAAGGGAACAACTAAGAATTAATCTCCAAAATACACAAGCAGTTCATGCAGCTCAATACCAGAAAAGCAGACAACTCAAGCAAAAAGTGGGCAGAAGACCAAAACAGACATTTATCCAAAGACATACAGATGGCTAATAAACACATGGAAAGATGCTCAACATTGCTCATTATTAGAGAAATGCAAATCAAAAGTCCAATGAGATATCATCTCATGCTGGTCCAAATGGCCATAATCAAAAAGTCTACGAAACGATAAATACCGGAGAGGGTGTGGAGGAAAGGAAACCCTCTTCCACTGTTGGTGGGAATGTAAATTGATACAACCACCATGGAGAAATGTATGGAGATTCCTTTAAAAACTAGGAATAAAACTACCATACAACCCAGCAATCTGGGTATGTGCCACTACTGGACATATACCCTGAGGAAACCATACTTTAAAAAGACACGTGTACCTCAATGTTCATTGAAGCACTGTTTACAATAGCCAGGACATGGAAGCAAGCAGATGTCCATTGGCAGATGAATGGATCAGGAAGTGTGGTACATATACACAATGGAATATTATTTAGTGATAAAAAGGAATGCATTTGAGTCCATTCTAATGAGGTGGATGAACCTAGAGCCTATTACACAGAGTGAAGTAAGTCAGGAAGAGAAAGACAAATATCATATATTAGCACATATCTGTTCAGTTCCGTTATATGGAATCAAAAGATAGTACCAATGATCCTGCATGCAGGGCAGCAAAGGAGACACAGACATAAAGAACAGACTTTTGGACTCAGTGGGAGAAGGAGAGGGTGGGATGATTTGAGAGAATAGCATTGAAACGTATACAATATCATATGTACAACAGCCAGTGGGAGTTTGATGTATAATGCAGGGAACCCAAAGCTGGTACTCTGTGACAACCTGGAGGGATGACGTAGGGAGGGATGTGGGAGGGGGATTCAGGAGGGAGGGGTTCATATGTATGCCTATGGCTGATTCATGTTGATGTATGGCAGAAGCTATCACAATATTATGAAGTTAACTATCCTCCAATTAAAATACTTTTGAATTGGTTTGCACATGGCAAACCACATGCAAGTCCTTGCACAGCAAGGGAAGGAGAACTGTTTTATAGGGCGGGAAAGGAAGTTGGGAGGACAATAATAAATAAAGAGCCCATGGCTTGTCAGTGGTTGAATTATTGTCAGGAAAGACAAGGAGATCTCAGGGTGTGAGAGCTCCCCTCTGGTCTCCCAGTTTTAATTAATTGAAGTTTCTGTTGATTAACTTCTTACATATTTAAGAAAGAAATAAAAATGATTTGCTGAAATTCATGCTGTCTAAATGTCTTCTAATCTAATGAACCTATGGGTACAAAAAATGTAACATTAGCAATGACAGTCTAGAGTCTGTCAACTCATTTCCTGGTGCTTGAATCAGGACCTTTGGCAGGCCCTGCTTCTGTGTCTCATCAGTTAAAATATCTTCTAGTTATTTCTTGAAGCATTTCTAGGAAGCTTCTCAGATGTGCTCAGGAGCACATGTCCTTTGAGACTAATGCCCAAGATTCACTTGTGGGAGACATTTCCCATGACCACTTTTGCCAATCCTCCATGTGAGAACAGTGCCCCCTGCCTTGGGTCCTATCTCCTGCTGCTCCCAAAACTGCAAAACTTGAGGGATATTAAACCAACTGCTGTACCCTTCAGGTTCACGATCCATAGTTCCTCTTAGCTACATTTCTACAAGAGGTGCCTGCAGAAACAGGTATGTATTCCAAACATTTCTGACTGGAACTTCCAAGGATATAATGATTTCACAGCTCAGGATCTAACTATAGAGGCATCTATATGTCTTGCAGCATGGTTTTATTTTTCTCTGACACAGAGGGGAATGAAGAACAGAGTGTTTATATTTATGACACAGGAGGAAACCAGAGTAGAAATATTCAAGCCCAGATCCAGTTTCCCATTTTTTCCCTTGCCCCTGTTCCATCCCCTCTTCTTTCCCTCATGACTCAAAAGGATGCTCCTTCTTTTTTTGTGCCTCACTCCTTGTCTCCATTATCCAGGACTTCACACCACTCATTATTTCTTCTCCTGAATTTTGTATCAGTCTCTCTACTGGCTTCTTTTCCTCATGTTAAGTCTGCCTATAAGACTATAAATGTCAGTGATGTCAGAACATCATGGCATAGATATCCTCTTTTCTTTTCTACCTTTTAAACAACCAAATAGGCATCCATCCCCAAACAAAAGCACCTCTGTGGAAGTTGTGGATCCAATATCATGTTCCAAGAGCCCGAGGAAGAGTCTCTCCCACCGGGGCATTTGGTAATAAGCAGATAAACATCAGTAGAGTCTGCAGAATTAGCAGGAGCCTGCAAAGCTACACCAACCCCTCTTGGCCATGAACAGGGAAAACCTGGAGAGTGCCGATTGGCAGACACTCATGGACAACAAGGAGTCTGTGGAACTCCAGCCTTCCCAAGGGAAAATTACAGCATGCCATTGGAGCAAAAGAATGCACTGGCTAGGGTAAAAGAAACATTGCTAAACGCCATCCCTTCCCCAAGGCTACACAGCACAGGACTAAACTAGCTGCTGGAGACTTCACTGAGGGGAAAAGGAAGAGGGTGAGGGAGTGTGTGGCTATCCCAGCTGTGGGACACTGCAGAAGGAACCCTTTTCTCTCAAGCAGCGCCCAAAGTACTGAGGTGGGACATCCATGACTACAGCAAAGGGTAGACTGGGAAAGAGAGAGAGAAGAATATAAGAGGGCATTAAAGGATATGGTTCCTCCTGACTGTGCTCAGAACTTCAGCAGGAAATCTACCTATGAGCTTCTGGGAGCACTTCACTCTAGGATTTCACCCCCAGGCCTATGGACACCCCAAATGTCCCAAGTGCCAAATCCAAACTTCTGCTATTCTGTGGCCAGCTCTTCTGCAGGCTACTGAGTGTGGGGACAAACGTGAACTCCAATAAACAGAGTGCTCTCAGAAAATCAGATCAGGATCTGTGATAAAGGAGAAATCACAAACTTGAATTGTAGCACTACTTCCTGGAAAATAAAAGAGTTTTTAGCTGCCAACATTTTGAGATGTAAGAACAAGAGATATAAACACTTAAGAATTCTGCCTTGAGAGAGAGAAAGAAGTGTGAAATAGGTGTCTTCATACAGGTCAGAGAAATTATCATCTATACCAGGACCAACTGTACATCCCACCCAAAGGCAATCAATAAAGCTTTGAGGGGGTGGCTGCTATTTCAAATGTGAAATCAGTAATGAAAAACTCCAAGAAACATGAAGAACTAAGAAAATATGTCATCATCAAAAGATAACAATAATTCTCCAATAACTGAATTCAATGATACGGAATTTTGCCAACTAGCTGATAAAGAGTTCAAAATAGCTTTTAAGGAGAAAACTTAGCAATCTATAAGAAGATACCAAAAGATAATCCAACAAAATTAGGAAAACAATATGTGAACAAAATGAGAAATTTAACAAAGAGATAACAGTCATAAAAATGAACTAAAAGGAAATTCAGAACTGAAGAGTTCGAGTAAAGTAAAAAATGTACCAGAGAGTATCTATAGGAGAGTAGATAAATGGAAGATAGAAACAATGATCTAGAGGATAACAGCTTTGAAATAACCCAGAGGAGAGCAAAAGAAAAAATTTTAAAAAGTAAAGAAAGTGTATGCGATTTATAGAACTCCATCAAGCATGCAAGTATTAGAATAATTTGGACTCCAAAAGGAGGAGAGGAGAGGAAATTTTATTTAAAGAAAATATCTGAGAACTTTCCAAACCTAGGGAGAGACTTGGGCATTCTAGTTCATAAAATTATAGATCATTTTTTAGCTCAATGCTAAAGATCTTCTCCAAAACAGTATCATGAAACTGTTAAAAATAGAAGACAAAGACAAATCCTAAAAGCAGTCAGAGAAAAAAATATTGTAACCCACAAAAGAACTCCTTTCAAGCTATCAGCAGTTTTCTTAGCAGAAACCCTTTAGGCCAGAAAAGTGGAATGCATATTCAAAGTGAAGAAAGGAAAAAACTGCCACAACAAGAATATTCTATCCAACAAAGTTATCATTCCAACATGAAGGGGAAATAAAGACTTTCCCAGAAGAACTGAGGGGGTTCATCACCACTAAACCTGCCTTGCAAGAAATGCCAAAAAGAGTTTTTCAAGCTAAAATAAAAAAGTGATAATTAGTGACATGAAAATGTACAAAAACATACAACACATGGGTAAAGTTAAATACACAGTCAGATTTAGAAAATTCTAATTATTAGAACGGTGTGGTAACCACCTAACTGTAGTCTAAAGGTTAAAGAAAAAGAGTATTTAAAATAATTGAAGCTAATTTAATTGGTTAATAAACATATAATATGGAAAAAGGTAAATTGTTACATCAGAAAAATAAAAGGGGGAAGGAAGTACAAGGGTGGAGCTTTTGTATGCCTTCAAAGTTAAAATGGACTGTTTTATCTATTAGATGTTTTATGTCAGCCTCATGGTAATCACAAAGCACAAATCTAGATTGGAACTACAAAAGAGTCACAGAACAATTAATAAGACAGGATTAGCAAGTCTTGTGAACAGTGGTGTTGGAGAAGACTCTTGAGAGTCCCTTGGACTTCAGGGAGATCCAACCAGTCCATCCTAAAGGAAATCAGTCCTGAATATTCATTGGAAGAACTGACGCTGAAGCTGAAACTCCAATACTTTGGCCACCTGATGTGAAAAGCTGACTCATTTGAAAAAGACCCTGATGCTGGGAAAGGTTGAAGGCAGGAGGAGAAGGGGACGACAGAGGATGAGATGGTTGGATGGCATCACTGACGCGATGGACATGAGTTTGAGTGAACTCCAGGAGTTGGTGATGGACATGGAGGCCTGGTGTGCTGCAGTCCATGGGGTCACAAAGAGTCGGACACAACTGAGTGACTGAACAGATTAGCAAGTCCTAACATATCAGTAATTACTCTAAGTGAAAGTGAATTGAATACACTAACCAAAAGGCATAGAGTGGCTACATGGATTAAAAAAAAAAAAAGACTCAATATATGAGAAACGCTGGGCTGGAAGAAGCAAAAGCTGGAATCAAGATTGCCAGGAGAAATATCAATAACCTCAGATATGCAGATGACATCACCCTTGTGGCAGAAAGTGAAGAGGAACTAAAAAGCCTCTTGATGAAAGTGAAAGAGGAGAAAGAAAAAGTTGGCTTAAAGCTCAACATTCAGAAAATGAAGTTCATGGCATCTGGTCCCATCACTTCATGGGAAATAGATGGGGAAACAGTAGAAAGTGTCAGACTTTATTTTGGGGGGCTCCAAAATCACTGCAGATGGTGACTGCAGCCATGAAATTAAAAGATGCTTACTCCTTGGAAGGAAAGTTATGACCAACCTAGATAGCATATTGAAAAGCAGAGATATTACTTTGCCAAGAAAGGTCCGTCTAGTCAAGGCTATGGTTTTTCCTGTGGTCATGTATGGATGTGAGAGTTGGACTATGAAGAAGGCTGAGCGCCGAAGAATTGATGCTTTTGAACTGTGGTGTTGGGGAAGACTCTTGAGAGTCCCTTGGAGTGCAAGGAGATCCAACCAGTTCATCCTAAAGGAGATCAGTTCTGGGTGTTCGTTGGAAGGACTGGTGCTGAAGCTGAAACTCCAATACTTTGGCCACCTGATGCAAAGAGTTGACGCACTGGAAAAGACCCTGATGCTGGGAGGGATTGAGGGCAGGAGAAGAAGACGACAGAGGATGAGATGGCTGGATGGCATAACCGACTTGATGGACATGAGTTTGAGTGAACTCTGGGGGTTGGTGATGGACAGGGAGGCCTGGCATGCTGTGATTCGTGGGGTTGCAAGGAGTCAGACATGACTGAGTGACTGACCTGAACTGAACTGATATGCTGTCTACAAGAGATTCACTTCAGATTTAAGGACACTTACAGACTGAAAGTAAAGAAATGGGAAAAGCTATTCCATTCAAATGGAAATTAAAAGAAACTAGACTAAAAGCTGGTTATTTGAAGATAAGAAAAATTGATAAACCTATAGCCAGACTAATCAACAAAAAATGAAAGAGGACTCAAATCAATAAAATTAGAAAAGAAAAAGGAAAAGGTACAACAGACACCACACAAATACAAAGAATCATAAGTGACTATACAAGTAACTATATATCAATAAAATGGACAACCTGGAAAATACAGACAAATTCTTAGAAAAGCACAATCTCCCAAGAATGAAACAGGAAGAAATAGAAAATAAGAACAGACCAGTCATAATTACCTAAATTGAAAGTGATTAGGAAACCTCCAACAAAAAGTCCAGGACTAGATCATTTCACAGGTGCATTCTATCAAATATTTAGATAAGAGTTAACATCTATCCTTCTGAAACTGCTCCAAAAAAAAAAAAAAAATTGCAGAAGAAGGAACACTCCAAACTCATTCTATGAGGCTATCATCACCCTGACACCAAAACCAGACAAAGATACCACAAAAAAAGAAAATTAGAGGCTAATATCACTGATGAACATAGATACAAAAATACCCAACAAAATACTTGCAATCTGAATCCAACAATACATTAAAAGCATTATTATGCACCATGATCATGGGCTTCTCAAGTGGCTCAGCATTAAAGAATCCACCTACCAATGCAAGAGAGGTGGGTTCAGTCCCTGGGTCTGGAAGATCCTCTAGAGGAGGAAATGGCAACCTACTCCAGCATTCTTGCCTGGAGAATTCCATAGACAGAGGAGCCTGGTGGGCTACAGTCCATAGGGCTGCAAAGAGTCAGATGTGTTTGAGCATGCATGCACCATGATCAAGTGAGATTTGTCCCAGAGATGCAAGGATTTTTCAATATCCACAAATCAGTGTGATACACCACATCAACAAATTGAAGAATAAAAACCATATGATTATCTCAATAAATGGAGAAAAAACTTTTTAAAAATTAATTTTATTTATTTTAATTGGAGACTAATTACAATATCGTGGTTGTTTTTGCCATACATTGACATGAATCAGCCATGGGTGTACATGTGTCCCCCCATCCCAAATCCCCCACCCACTTCCCTACCCATCCCATCCCTTTGGGTTTTTCCAGTGCTTTTGATGTAATTCAACACCCATTTATCTTAAAAGGGCACATACCTCAACATAATAAAGACCATATACAACAAACCTACTGGTAACATACTTAATGATGAAAAATCAAAAGCATTTCCTCTAAGAACAGAATAAGACAAGGATGTCCACTGTCACCGCTTTTATTCAACATAGTTCTAGAAGTACTAGCTATGGCAATCAGAGAAGAAAAAGAAATAAATGAAATCAAAATTGGAAAAGATGTTAAACAGTCACTGTTTGCAGATGACATGATAATATACATAGAAAATCCTAAGAGTGCTATCAGCCAACTACTAGAGCTGATCAATGAATTTGGTAAGGTTGCAGGTTACAAAATTAATACACATAAATCTATTGCATTTCTATATATTAACAATGAAAGATCAAGAAGAGAAATTAAAGAATCCCATTTATCATCATATCAAAAACAATAAAATACCAGGAATAAACTTACCTTGTTTCAAATCCTGAAAGATGATGCTGTGAAAGTGCTGCATTCAATATGCCAACAAATTTGGAGAACTCGGTAGTGGCCACAGGACTGGAAAAGGTCAGTTTTCATTCCAGTCCCAAAGAAAGGCAAAGCCAAAGAATGCTCAAACTACCGCACAATTGCACTCATCTCACATGCTAGTAAAGTAATGCTCAAAATTCTCCAAGCCAGGCTTCAGCAATACGTGAACTGTGAACTTCCAGACGTTGAAGCTGGTTTTAGAAAAGGCAGAGGAACCAGAGATCAAATTGCCAACATCTGCTGGATCATGGAAAAAGCAAGAGAGTTCCAGAAAAACATCTATTTCTGCTTTATTGACTATGCCTAAGCCTTTGACTGTGTGGATCACAATAAACTGTGGAAAATTCTGCAAGAGATGGGAATACCAGACCACCTGACCTATCTCTTGAGAAATCTGTATGCAGGTCAGGAAGCAGCAGTTAGAACTGGACATGGAACAACAGACTGGTTCCAAATAGGAAAAGGAGTACATCAAGGCTGTATATTGTCACCCTGCTTATTTAACTTCTATGCAGAGTACATCATGAGAAATGCTGGACTGGAAGAAACACAAGTTGGAATCAAGATTGCCAGGAGACATATCAGTAACCTCAGATATGCAGATGACACCACCCTTATGGCAGAAAGTGAAGAGGAACTAAAAAGCCTCTTGAAAGTGAAAGAGGAGAGTGAAAAATTTGGCCTAAAGCTCAACATTCAGAAAATGAAGATCATGGCATCCGGGCCCATCACTTCACGGGAAATAGATGGGGAAACAGTGAAAACAGGGTCAGACTTTATTTTTGGGGGCTCCAAAATCACTGCAGATGGTGATTGTAGCCATGAAATTAAAAGATGCTTAGTCCTTGGAAGAAAAATTATGACCAACCTAGATAGTATATTCCAAAGCAGAGACATTACTTTGCCGACTAAGGTCCGTCTAGTCAAGGCTATAGTTTTTCCTGTGGTCATGCATGGATGTGAGAGTTGGACTGTGAAGAAGGCTGAGTGCTGAAGAATTGATGCGTTTGAACTGTGGTGTTGGAAAGGACTCTTGAGAATCCCTTGGACTGCAAGGAGATCCAACCAGTCCATTCTGAAGGAGATCAGCCCTGGGATTTCTTTGGAAGGATTGATGCTAAAGCTGAAACTCCAGTACTTTGGCCACCTCATGCGAAGAGTTGACTCATTGGAAAAGACTCTGATGCTGGGAGGGATTGGGGGCAGGAGGAGAAGGGGATGACCAAGGATGCGATGGCTGGATGGCATCACTGACTCGATGGACATGAGTCTGAGTGAACTCCGGGAGTTGGTGATGGACAGGGAGGCCTGGCTTGCTGCGATTCATGGGGTCGCAAAGAGTTGGACACGACTGAGCGACTGAACTGAAGGAAATAAAAGACCTCTGCTGTATTCTGAAAACTATAAATACTGATGGAAGAAACAGAAAATGGCAAAGAAGGTGGAAAGAGATACCATGTTCTTGAATTGGAAGAATCAATGAGGGCAAAATGACTATACTACCCCAGGCAATCTACAGATTCAGTGCAATCCCTACCAAATTATCAATGGCATTTTTTTCACAGAACTAGAACAAAAAAATCTTAAAATTAGTGTGGAGACAAACAAATGACTCCAAATAGCCAAAGTAATCTTGAGAATGAAAAATGGAGCTGGAGGAATCAGGTTCCCTGACTTCAGACTACCATATGCTACAAAGCTATAGGCATCAAAACAGTATGTTACTGGCACAAAATGGAAGAATAGATAATGAGATAGGACAGAAAGCCCAGAAATAAACCCATGCACCTATAAACCCAATAAAACTACAAAAAAGGAGTCAAGACTACACAATGAAAAAAAAGACAGTCTTTTCGATAATGGTGCTGAAAAAACTGGACAGCTACATGTTAAAATATGAAATTAGAACACACTTTAATACTACACACAAAATAAACTCTAGATGGATTAAAGACCTAAATGTAAGAACGGATAAATCGCTTCAGTCGTGTCCAACTCTGTGCGACCGCAAAGGTGGCAGCCCACCAGGCTCCACCATCCCTGGGATTCTTCAGGCAAGAACACTGGAGTAGGTTGCCATTTCCTTCTCCAATGCATGAAAGTGAAAAGTGAAAGTGAAGTTGCTCAGTAAGTGTCCAACTCTTCGTGACCCCATGGATTACAGCCTACCAGGCTCCTCCATCCATGGGATTTTCCAGGCAAGAGTACTGGAGTGGGTTGCCACTGCCTTCTCCAAAATGTAAGAACAGACAGTATAAAACTCTTAAAGGAAAACAGAACACTCTTTGACATAAATCACAGCAGTATCTTTTTCTATTATGTCTTCCAGAATAATGGAAATAAAAACAAAAATTAACAAATGGGGCTTAACTCAACTCAAAAGCTTTTGCACAGCAAAGGAAACCATAAACAAAATGAAAAGATAAACCATAGAATATATTTGCAAATGATGTGACCAACAAGGGATTAAGTGTATGTGTGCTCAGCCATGTCTGACTCTTTATGACCTCATGGACTGTAGCCTTCCAGGCTGCTCTATCAATCGGATCTCCTAGGCAAGAATACTGGAGTGGGTTTCATTTCCCTCTCCAGGGGATCATCCCAATCCAAGGACTGAACCCACATCTCTTGCATCTCATGCACTGGCAGGTGGATTCTTTACCACTAGCATCACCAGGGAAGCCCAACAAGAGATTAGTCTCTGAAATTTACAAATAGTAAAATTCACATGGCTTAATATCATAAAAACAAACAACCCAAGCAAAAAATGAGCAGAAGACCCAAATAGACATTTCTCCAAAAAAGACATACAGATTGTCAAGAGGCACATGAATGTTAACATTGCTTCTTATCAGAAAAATACAAATCAAAACTACAGTAGGACATCACCTCACATTAGTCAGAGTGGCTATCATGGAAAAATCCACAAAAAATAAATGCTGGAGAGGTTGTGGACCAAAGGGAACCCTCCAACACTGTTGGTGAGAATGTAAATTGGTATAGCCACTGTGGAGAACAGTACGGAGGTTCCTTAGAAAACTAAAAATGGAGCTACCATATGATCCAGGAATCCTACTCCAAGGCATATATCTGGAGAAAAAATATATATATACATGTCTGCAAGGATACGTGCACCTCCATGTTCATCACAGCACTGTTTACAATAGCCAAGACTTGGAAACAACCTAAAGGTCCACTGATAGATGAATAGATAAAAAAGATGTGGTACATATATCCAATGGAATGTTACTCAGCCATTAAAAAGCATGAAATAATGCTACTTGCAACTATGCAGACAGATCTAGAGATTGTCATAGAGTGAAGTAAGTCAGAGAGAGAGAGAAATACTGTGTGATATCACTTATATGTGGAATCTAAAAAAAAAATACAAATAAACTTATTTACAAAATAGAAACAAACTCATTGACTTAGAAAACAAGTTTATGGTTACCAGAGAGGAACAGTGGGAGCAGGGGAGAGATAGTGAAGGAGTTTGGGATTTACATGTACACACTGCTATATTTAAAGTGGATAAGCAACAAGAACCTACTGCATAGCACAGGGAACTCTGCTCAATGTTATGTAACAACTTAAATGAGAAAATAATTTGAAAAAATATATAGACATGTATATGCATAACTGAATCACTTTACTGCATATCTGAAACTAACTCAACATTGTTAATCTATGTTGCTGTTGCTGTTCCCTCGCTAAGTTGTGTCTGACTCTTTGTGACCCATGAACTATGGTACGCAAGGCTTCCCGGTCCTCCATTATTTCCTGGAGTTTGCACAAGTTCATGTCTACTGAGTTGGTGATGCTATCTAACCATCCTATCCTCTGCTGTCTTCTTCTCATTTTGCCTTCAATCTTTCCCCTAATCAAGTATGCTCCAATATAAAATGAAAAGTTTTGTTTAAAGTGTTAAGATTAGAAATGGTTCCAACACACTTGGTATACCATTTCTAAATGAGTGAAAAAACTGACATAAGTGGATAGTCATGGAAACTTGATTGAACTGAGAAGAATTTTTATTCCATTTAGTAATATTTTCCCTTGACACCTGGGACCGGTAGTCAAGGGCGTAACATACTAATAATCAAAACAATTTCCACAGGAAATTTTAAATAAGAGAAAAAGTTTTCATTCAGTAACAAAGCAACATTTTGAAGAGACTGGATCATGAAGTACATATAATCAGATATATATGTAAAAACACCCACAAAAAATCTAAAATTGCTTTATGTATTATACTTGATTTTGTTCATTTTCCTATTTCTTTTCTCTCACTCTAAAATTGAGGGAATTTGGTTTTTAACTTTTTAATAAAAGTCTACTGACTATCTGCCCTAGACTGGTGTATTTCAGGGCTAAGAAAGTATGTTTATAGCTTCATATAGAAATGGCATACTTGATTTGTCACCAAAGACTTGTGCCCATCTGTTGCTTTCCAGAGTATGCTCTTATACCAGTCCCCTCTAAGTCTCAGATTAGCCACCTATAAGAAGGAGATCAGAATTCCTATCTACATGATTGTTACAATAATTCAATGAGAATATGCACAGAAAAACACAACCAGTAGATACTACAGATAATCGGTTTCCATGCATTGTCAGTGTGGTCTTTGTGTAGGAACACAAACACAGACACATGGACAGTAAAGAGAAAATTACTTAGATCTAATCTACAAGATTCCTTGAGACCATTTGTCTTGTAAATGGCCTGCTATATACAATGAAGAATAATGGACCCACTCAATTATATTGACTCAAAATCTGCAACTATCTTTTAAGAATCTACTGTGGTAGAAACTAGAAATATTGAGATGAAAGAGAAGTGGTTCCTGCCCCCAAAGGACCCTCATCATGGACCTCCTTGGAGCTCTATATATTCACTTGATTTATTTCTCCAACAAAAGTTTGTTGAACTTGTTGAGCTGACAAAATGTGTGCTAAGTCCTGTGACAACAATAGAGAATAAGGCATTTTTCATCCTTGACATTCTTGTGGTGTACACCAAAACAAAACACTTTTCTCAGCCTCCTCTAGTATAAAGAATAAACACTGATGGTCTGAACTTCACCAGTTACTTGCTCTTCAGTTGCTCACAATTGGACTTTCAGACTAATCACTGACTTTAAAAGACTATTTCTCTACCACAAAATTGTAAATCAGTTATATTCAAATAAAAATTTTTTAAAGGCTACTTATTTCCGATGCAAAATGTTTTGGAGGCAAATATAAAAATTCTCCTTACCAAACATTCAAATGGTATTCCAAATGTCTCTGAAATAAAAATGGTGGATGGAATAAAAATTAGATAAGAAAGCTGATGGCCCTAAGAGACAACAATTGCTCATTATTTACAAGGATCTTAAAAAGATCCCATGATTCCAATAACAAAGTGGCTGGTAGAGAGTGCTGAGGTGGATTGCTTACTATTAGAGAAAGCAAAAGCAATACCCAGCTATGGATGTGACTGGAGAGCCGATGCTGTAAAGAGCAATATTGCATAGGAACCTGGAATGCCAGGTCCATTAATCAAGGCAAATTGGAAGTGGTCAAACAAGAGATGGTAAGAGTGAACATCGACATTCTAGGAACCAGCGAACTAAAATGGACTGGAATGGATGAATTTAACTCAGATGACCATTATATCTACTACTGTGGGCAGGAATCCCTCAGAAGAAATGGAGTAACCATCATGGTCAAGAAAAGAGTCCGAAATGCAGTACTTGGATGCAATCTCAAAAATGACAGAATGATCTCTTTTCGTCTCCAAGGCAAACCATTCAATATCTCAGTTATCCAAGTCTATGTCCCAACCAGTAACACTGAAGAAGCTGAAGTTGAACGGTTCTATGAAGACCTATATGACCTTTTAAAACTAACACCCCCAAAAGATGTCCTTTTCATTATAGGGGACTGGAATGCAAAAGTAGGAAGTCAAGAAACACCTGGAGTAACAGGCAAATTTGGCCTTGGAATGCAGAATGAAGCAGAGCAAAAACTAATAGAGTTTTGCCAAGAAAATGCACTGGTCATAGCAAACACCCTCTTCCAACAACACAAGAGAAGACTCTACACATGGACATCCCAAGATGGTCAACACTGGAATCAGATTGATTATAACTTTGCAGCCAAAGATGGAGAAGCTCTATATAGTCAATAAAAACAAGACCAGGAGCTGACTGTGGCTCAGATCATGAACTCCTTATTGCCAAATTCAGACTTAAATTGAAGAAAGTAGGGAAAACCACTAGACCATTCAGGCATGACCTAAATCAAATCCCGTATGATTATACAGTGGAAGTAAGAAATAGATTTAAGGGCCTAGATCTGATAGATAGAGTGCCAGATGAACTATGGAATGAGGTTCGTGACATTGTACAGGAGAAAGGGATCAAGACCATCTCCATGGAAAAGGAATGCAAAAAAGCAAAATGGCAGTCTGGGGAGGCCTTACAAATAGCTGTGAAAAGAAGAGAGGTGATAAGCAAAGGAGAAAAGGATAGATACAAGCATCTGAATGCAGAGTTCCAAAGAATAGCAAGAAGAGATAAGAAAGCCTTCCTCAGCAATTAATGCAAAGAAATAGAGGAAAACAATAGAATGGGAAAGACTAGAGATCTCTTCAAGAAAATTGGAGACATCGAGGGAACATTTCATGCAAAGATGGGCTTGATAAAGGACAGAAATGGTATGGACCTAACAGAAGCAGAGAATATTAAGAAGATGTGGCAAGAATACACAGAAGAACTATACAAAAAAGATCTTCACAACCCAGATAATCACGATGGTGTGATCACTCATCTAGAGCCAGGCATCTTGGAATGTGAAGTCAAGTGGGCCTTAGAAAGCATCACTATGAACAAAGCTAGTGGAGGTGATGGAATTCCAGTGGAGCTGTTTCAAATCCTGAAAGATGATGCTGTGAAAGTGCTGCACTCAATATGCCAGCAAATTTGGAAAACTCAGCAGTGGCCACAGGACTGGAAAAGGTCAGTTTTCATTCCAATCCCAAAGAAACGCAATGCCAAATAATGCTCAAACTACCGCAAAATTGCTCTCACCTCACACACTAGTGAAGTAATGCTCAAAATTCTCCAAGCCAGGCTTCAGCAATACATGAACAGAGAACTTCCTGATATTCAAGCTGGTTTTAGAAAAGGCAGAGGAACCAGAGACCAAATTGCCAACATCTGCTGGATCATGGAAAAAGCAAGAGAGTTCCAGAAAAAAACATCTATTTCTGATTTATTGACTATGCCAAGCCTTTCACAATAAACTGTGGAAAATTCTGCAAGAGATGGGAATACCAGACCACCTGACCTGCCTCTTGAGAAATCTGTATGCAGGTCAGGAAGCAGCAGTTAGAACTGGACATGGAACAACAGACTGGTTCCAAATAGGAAAAGGAGTACATCAAGGCTGTATATTGTCACCCTGCTTATTTAACTTCTATGCAGTGTACATCATGAGAAATGCTGGACTGGAAGAAACACAAGTTGGAATCAAGATTGCCGGGAGAAATATCAATAACCTCAGATATGCAGATGACACCACCCTTATGGCAGAAAGTGAAGAGGAACTAAAAAGCCTCTTAATGAAAGTGAAAGTGGAGAGTGAAAAAGTTGGCTTAAAGCTCAACATTCAGAAAACGAAGATCATGGCATCCGGTCCCATCACTGCATGGGAAATAGATGGGGAAACAGTGGAAACAGTGTCAGACTTTATTTTTTGGGGCTCCAAAATCACTGCAGATGGTGACTGCAGCCATGAAATTAAAAGATGCTTAGTCCTTGGAAGAAAAGTTATGACCAACCTAGATAGCATATTCAAAAGCAGAGACATTACTTTGCCGACTAAGGTCCATCTAGTCAAGGCTATGGTTTTTCCAGTAGTCATGTATGGATGTGAGTTGGACTGTGAAGAATGCAGAGCGCCAAAGAATGGATGCTTTTGAACTGTGGTGTGGAGAAGACTCTTGAGAGTCCCTTGGACTGCAAGGAGATCCAACCAGTCCATTCTGAAGGAGATCAGCCCTGGAGTGTCTTTGGAAGGAATGATGCTAAAGCTGAAGCTCCAGTACTTTGGCCACCTCGTGCGAAGAGTTGACTCATTGGAAAAGACTCTGATGCTGGAAGGGATTGCGGGCAGGAGGATAAGGGGACGACAGAGGATGAGATGGCTGGATGGCATCACGGACTCGATGGACGTGAGTCTGAGTGAACTCCGGGAGTTGGTGATGGACAGGGAGGCCTGGCATGCTGCGATTCACAGGGTCGCAAAGAGTCGGACACGACTGAGTGACTGAACTGAACTGAGAGAAATCACCCTAATGCCCTTCTTTCTTATTAAGTTCCAACATAATCTAGCTGAATGATTAAGTTTCCCCAATAAAAGGAAGACATTAAAATGAATACACCTTTGCTTTTATTTCCATTACTCTAGGAGGTGAAACATAGAGGATCTCATTGAAATTTATTGGACATTTCTTTAAAAAAAAAAAACACTAAGAATAAAACTTCCATATGACCCAGCAATCCCACTACTGGGCATATACCCTGAGAAAACCATAATTCAAAAGACATTCAGTTCAGTTCATTTCAGTCGCCCAGTCGTGTCCGACTCTTTGCGATCTCATGAATCGCAGCACACAAGGCCTCCCTGTCCATCACCATCTCCCGGAGTTCACTTAGACTCACGTCCATTGAGTCCATGATACCACCCAGCCATCTCATCCTCTGTCGTCCCCTTCTCCTCCTGCCCGCAATCCCTCCCAGCATCAGAGTCTTTTCCAATGAGTCAACTCTTCGCATGAGGTGGCCAAAGTACTGGAGCTTCAGCTTTAGCATCATTCCTTCCAAAGAAATCCCAGGGCTGATCTTCTTTAGAATGGACTGGTTGGATCTCCTTGCAGTCCAAAGGACTCTCAAGAGTCTTCTCCAACACCACAGTTCAAAAGACATATGTACCCCCAAATTTATTGCAACACTATTTACAATAGCTAGAACGTGGAACCAACCTAGATGTCCACCGATAAATGAATGGATAAAGAGGTTATGGTACACATATACAATGGAATATTACTCAGCCATAGAAGGAATGAAATTGAGTCAGTTCTAGTGATGTGGATGAACCTGGAGCCTGTTAAAAATAGAGTGAGAGAAAGAGTAAGTCAGAAAGAGAAAAATAAATATCATATAATAACACATATATGAAATCTAGAACAATGGTACTAATGAATCTATTTTCAGGGCAGGAATAGAGAACAGATTTGTGGACACAGCAGGGGAAGCAGAGGGTGGGATGAACTGAAAGACTAGCATTGACACATATATTACTACATGTAAAATAGATAACTAGTGGGAAGTTGCTGTGTGACACGGGGAACTTAACCTGGTGCTCCGTAACTACCTAGTGGGGTGGGAGGAAGTTTCAAGAAAGGGGGAACATACGTATGCTGCTGCTAAGTCACTTCAGTTGTGTCCGACTCTGTGCAACGCCATAGACAGCAGCCCACCAGGCTCCCCCGTCCCTGGGGTTCTCCAGGCAAGAACACTGGAGTGGGTTGCCATTTCCTTCTCCAATGCATGAAAGTGAAAGTGAAGTCGCTCAGTCGTGTGTGACCCTCAGCGACCCCATGGGCTGCAGCCTTCCAGGCTCCTCCGTCCATGGGATTTTCCAGGCAAGAGTACTGGAGTGGGGTGCTGTTGCCTGCTCTGGAACATATGTATACTTGTGGCTGATTCATGTTGTTGTATGGCAGAAACCAACGCAACAAAGTAAAGCAATTATCTTCCAATTAAAAATTAAATATATATTTAATATAAAACTACTAGAACTGCTAAACAGATTCAGTGAGGTAGCAGGAAACAAGATTATCATATAGAAATCCATTGCATTATTAGTGTTAACAATGAAATATTGAAAAAGGAAAGTTAAAAAGAATCTCTTTTAAAACAAAATATTTGAGGGCATTTTTTTTCCAATATACTATATTCTAGCTAATGAATAAAGAAGAAGTGACAAAACCAAACTGTCTCTACTTCTCGTTCCATAATGGATCTAGGCAAAGATCATCAATGGCTGCTAACACACACAACCAGGCATGCCCCTTGTAGAATAACAAGAGTATAATATAATCTGTCAGCTCTCCTTCTCCCATCAAGTCTGAATCCAATCAAATCTCTACATCCAGCTATCAATTAATGAAACTGCAGATGTTAGAAAAACATGTTAAATTATGTCAAAAGAATGCGATCAGTAAAATTCAGATTTTGTAAAACTGTACAGGACAAATGACTCAGTTTCTTCAACAAATTTGAAAAAGTTGTAGAGGAGACGCCATAGAGACTTAAAAGATTTCTCAACTAACCACATTTATGGGCTTTATTTGGTACCAGTTCAAACAAACAAAATATGGCTCCACACAAACACTTGTAGGTAAGTTTTTATGGCAACATTATTCATAATAGCCAAAAAATTAAAAGGATAAATAAATGTAGTATAATATATCCATATAATGGATTATTCAGCCACAAAAAGAATGAAGTGCTTTTCCATGATCCGACATATGTCAGTAGTAAAGAATCCACCTGCTAATGCCAGAGACTGAAAAATTCTATGAACAGAGGAATCTGGCAGGCTACAATACAGTCCACAGGGTCGCAAAGAATCAGACATGACTTAGCAATTAAGCACAGCAAGCACAACATATATCAATCTGGAAAACTTTATGCTAAGTGGAGGTATCATTCACCGGGTTTGTTTTGCCCAGTGTGCCTACAGCAGGCCAAAATGATCAGTCACTGATGTGAGCAGTGAAGTGAGGAAAACAGGTCTCATCTGCTCCGAGAAGGCAAGATACTCATTTTTCTACACAGGCATCTAAGTGACGGGCCCCCCAGGTGGTGCAGGTGGGCCTCTTGCCAATGCAGGAGACATGGGTTGATTCATGCGTGGGGAAGATCCTCTGGAGGAAATGGCAACCCACTCCAGCATTCTTACCTGAGAAATTCCATGGAGAGAGGACTCTAGTCCAGGGGGTCACAAAGAGTTGGACACAACTGAGCACAGCACATAACAAAGCTACAGGCTTCTGCACATCTAAAGGTCACGGATGTGCTTGCCTGCACATGCATGCCCAGTTCAAGAGTCAATGGTTCTTTCTAGTCCTGATGAGCTCAACTTCAACTAGACACAGCTGACTTCGCTCTGCTTGAACTAGATGCAGCCGACTCCAAGTTCTTGGAAAACAACTCAGGCAAAATCGTGTTGTTCAGGCTACCAGGTCTTTGGAGGACATGAAAGTCTTAAAACCTCCATTAGCAAAAGCAGGTGAAATGGATTTCACCCATGGGTTCAAAAGAAGCCAGACACATTGTAACTATTCTACTGATATAAAATATTCAAAATAAGCATATCCCTAGAAAGCTCATTAGTGGCTGCCAGGCACTGAGTAGGAAATAGGAAAAGTGACTGCAAATTGGTACAGAGTTTCTTCTTGGGGTGATGGAAATAGTGGTGATAGCAGTGGTGATGAGTGTACAACTTTGTGAAAATACTAGAAACCACTGAACTGCCCATTTTTAAATGGTGAATATTATGGCTTGTGAATTGTACCTCATTCTTGAGGGAAAAAATGAATACATCTTTCACTCACTGGTCTGGATTGAACCTAACTGAAGCTATAACAACTTAGGGTAACATACTTGGAATAAAATCTGCTTTTTAATAAAAAATGGACTGGAAAATGGATGAATACTTAAAGACTAGACTTTTCTATATTTATATCTCCTGCTTTTTGCTTTCTCCTAGATGTACAATATGGTAGAACTAAAAAAGTTTTTTCTTGACAAAGTGAAAGGTGCTCATTCGTGTCCCACTCTTTGCGACCCCATGGACTATACAGTCCATGGAACTCTCCAGGCGGAATACTGGAACTGGTAGCCTTTCCTTCTCCAGGGGATCTTCCCAACCCAAGGATTGAACCCTGGTCTCCCGCATTGCAGGCGGATTCTTTACCACCTAACCCACAAGGGAAGCTTCCTTGACAAACTAGACTTTAAATTCTACAAGGGCAAAGATTGTACTCACCGCCTGGCACATACACAGAGACTCAGGCTGCTCAGTCATGTCTGACTTTTTGAGATGTCATGAACTGTAGCCTACCAGGCTCCTCTGTCCATGGATTCTTCCAGGCAAGAATACAGTATTGGGTTGCCATTCCCTTCTCCAGGGGATCGTTCCAAACCAGGGATCAAACCCAGACCCTCCCACATTGCAGGCAGATTCTTTACCATTTGAGCCACCAGGGAAGCCCTACACACAGGCTAGCACAGGAGAAAGTGTGTTGAATAAATGAGAAAGCAAATAATTCATTTAACTTTCTTAGAAGAGCAAGAGTCTTTCGACTTTAATTTTTCTTTTTAATTTTTTAACTGAAATATAATTGATTTATAATAGCATATTTCAGGTGTATATATATATACATATATGTGTTATTTTTCCCTTGTAGATTATTATATAATATTAAGTATAGTTACCAACAACATATCTTTAATCAACTGTACTCCAATACAAACTAAATTTTTTTTTTTTTAATTTAAAAAACATTGAGTATAGTTTCCTGTGCTATACAGTAGGTCCTTTTTGGTTACCTGTTTACACAGAGCAGGGTAAATATGTTAATATCAATCTCCTAATTTATCCCCCCCTCCACACACTCCCTTTCTGCTTTGGTAATGATGAGTTTGTTTTCTGAGTCTATGAATCTCTTTCTGTTTTGTAAATAAGTTCATTTTCATTCATTTTATTCTTTTTTTTTGGATTCCACATATAAGCAATATCATTTATTTGCTTTTTCTGGGTTGCTTCCCTTAGCATAATAATCACTAGGTCCATTCATGTTGCTGCAAATGACATTATTTCATTCTTTTTTTGGCTAATATTCCGTATTATATATATATACAAAATGGAATATATATACGTGTATATACTGCATCTTCTTTATCCATTCATCTGTTGGTGGACACTTAGGCTGCTTCCATGTCTTGGCTATCCTAAATAGTGCTGCAATTAACATTACATTGCATGGATTGTTAATGTAGTACTACACAGTCTCAGTTTGTTGAATCCACAGACATGCAACCTAAGGAAAGTGAGGGGAAACAGTAATTTATGAACTTGAAAAAGATGTTACTTGAAGAAAGAAAAGGGGGAAACACCACCATCATTAAAGACCGAAGGTTTATGCCTTGGTGACCTATTTTAAGTCTTTTAAGTTTTATTTTTGTAAGGATCATTTTCATTATATATTATTAGATTTACAATTAATTTTCTTTTTTTCCAGTGTTTTTTAGATACAATTGACATAACATTGAGCACGTTTAAGGTGTACAGTGTGATGATTTGGCATATGTTTATCTTGTGTGTGAAATGATTACCATAGCAAGGTTAGTTAACACCTCCGTCACATCATATAATTAAAATTTCTTTTTTGTGGTGAGAACATTAGGAATTTTCAAGTATAAAATATAGCTTTGTTAACTATAATCCCCATGGTGTATATTAGGTTGTCAGAACTTATTCATCTTATAACTGGAAGTTTAATAAACTTTATTTTCAAATTAGCTTCTTAAAAAAAAGACTAAAATATGTACATATGTAAGCACCTATGTACACATATATGCATAGACTACATTCACACTTGTTGATCACTATTTTGTTTCTAAATGCAAAACAGACCATCTGTCAAAAGAATTATTTCAGGGCTTTGCCAAAGGTCCACGCTTTCATGTGTGCTTTGGGTCCCTGCCCTCTTCATTATAAGTTGTTTTCCCCTTCTTTCTCTTGCCTTTGCCAAAGAATGTGATACTCTTTCCACTCCATGCTTGGTTTTTTGTGTATTGATTAGCATAAACTGCTACTAGCGATTCTTCGAATTCCAAACTTTCACAACATATGCTATTTCTAAGATAACTGAAAAGAAACATGGTCTGGATTTATCAATCGTATTACATCCTTCAGGTAGTATCAGTAGATTTCAGCATTTTCAAAGCTCTATTGTTGAATATGAATTGAGTTTGGTACCTTTGGGATAAAAGCTATAAACTCTGGAAAACTTTTCGTAAATGTTCAGATAAATATATGCATATATCTACGTAAATGATATAATCCGTATAGTGCACACACACACACATATATTTTTTTATCTTTCTGGGGATAAATTGGGGTGGGGTACACTTATTCCTTGGAAGGCAAGTTATGACCAACCTAGATAGCATATTCGAAAGCAGAGACATTACTTTGCCAACTAAGGTCCATCTAGCCAAGGCTATGGTTTTTCCAGTGGTCACGTATGGATGTGAGAGTTGGACTGTGAAGAAGGCTGAGCGCCAAAGAATTGATGCTTTTGAACTGTGGTGTTGGAGAAGACTCTTGAGAGTCCCTTGGACTGCAAGGAGATCCAACCAGTCCATTCTGAAGGAGATCAGCCCTGGGATTTCTTCGGAAGGAATGATGCTAAAGCTGAAGCTCCAGTACTTTGGCCACCTCGTGCGAAGAGTTGACTCATTGGAAAAGACTCTCTCTGATGCTGGGAGGGATTGGGGCAGGAGGAGAAGGGGAAGACAGGGGTTGAGATGGCTGGATGGCATCACGGACTCGATGGACATGAGTTTGTGTGAACTCCGGGAGTTGGTGATGAACAGAGAGGCCTGGCGTGCTGCGATTCATGGGGTCGCAAAGAGTCGGACGAAACTGAGCAACTGAACTGACTGACACGTGTATAGTGATAGTCTAAAAATGGTTCCTGAAATTATCAAATATTCATCCCTGCTGCTGCTGCTGCTGCTAAGCCACTTCATTCATCCCTAGAACCTATAAATATTATATTTGGAAAAATTATCTTTATTGCTTTGTTTGAAAAAATAATCTTTGTGCAGGTGATTAAGGATCTTGAAATGTGGTTATATTCTGGATTATCCAGGTAGACCCTAAATGCAATCCCACATATCCTTGTAAGATGGAGGCAAGAGGAGATTTGACACCTACAGAAGAGTAAGAGACAAGCTAAACCATGGGAGTTGAAACTGAAGTGATATAGCCACAAGCTGAGAATTGCTGGGAGCCAACAGAATCTGGAAGAAGCAGGAACCAAATTGCCCCTGGAGCTTCCAGAGGAATCACATCTTTTCCAATATCTTGATATTGATCCGCTAAAATTGATTTCCAGATGTAAGAGAATAAATTTCTATTGTTTTAAGTTGCCAAGTTTGTGGTTATTTACTATAGCAGAAATGGGAAACATATAAATACACATGCAAAAAACGCACATACAGTATAGAAGTGTGACTAAAACCATCACTGCACTTGAAAAGAAGAAAAAGGCACCCTCTCTAAGGAATTGGGAGGAATCTCTGAAAGACAAAAATTATACAGGCTGGACTGATTAAAAGCCACAATCCCAAACCTATGCTTAATTAAACTACTGAAAAGATGGAACTTGGTATCAAAAAACTGCACACTGGGAAAAAGATGGATGTCAGAGGCAATAAACATGGTGGCTAGTAGGAGCAGGCGAGTGAACAACCCTGCCCTGTGACTCATCAGGTGATGGGAGTTGCTTATAGTAGGAGTGAGACGGTTTGGTAAGAGAGAAAGGATGATAAACAGTGTGCACATGACTGCGGACCTGGGAGGAAATGATGAACACCCACACTCGGAAAGAATAGGCACTGAGGTTCCATTCTGTCAGCATGCCATGTATTCCCCACACTTGCAGTGAAACAATGTTCTGGCAGGCTGCATGAACACTTACAACTAGATAATCAAAAATAAAACTTCACTACAAAGAAGTGTAAACAATCCAGAATAATAAGTTAGTTCAGGAAGCCAAAACCTAAGAGGGAGAGAGAGTAAACTCAATGAATGGAAGAAACTAAAACGGAGACACAGAGTTGAGTAAGCTAAATGAGTTTTTAAAAAATATAATTATTTTAAAAAGCAGAGACATTACTTTGCCAACAACAGTCAGTCTAGTCAAAGCTATGGTTTTTTCAGTAGTCATGTATGGATGTGAGAGTTGGACTATAAAGAAAGCTGAGCACCGAAGAATTGATGCTTTTGAACTGTGGTGTTGGAGAAGACTCTTGAGAGTCCCTTGGACTGCAAGGAGATCCAACCTAAAGGAAATCAGTCCTGAATATTCATTGGAAGGACTGATGCTAAAGCTGAAACTCGAATACTTTGGCCACCTGATGCAAAGAACTGACTCATTTTAAAAGACCCTGACGCTGGGAAAGAATGAAGGCTGGAGGACAAGGGGATGACAGAGGATGAGATGGTTGGATGGCATCACTGACTAAATGGACATGAGTTTGAGTAGGCTCCGGGAGTTGGTGATGGTCAAGGAGGCCTGGCAGTCCATGGGGTGGCAAAGAGTCGGACACGACTGAGCGACTGAATTGAACTGAACTGAATACCCTTAATGAAGATTAGAAGAAGCTGATGCAGTCATTAAAAGAGTCAGCTTCTCTCATAGTGCCCAGACCTGCCCCTCCACAAGGAGTAGAAGAGCAGATTCGAATGAGGCTATCTGCAGCCAGGCAGAGCCACAGTGAGAGCAAACGTAGTTCAATTTCATCTCACAAATCCAGCAGGTGGATATATCACCCCTCTTCTTGTAGGAAGGTCTGAGGAAGAGGTAGAGAATTGCAAGTGTTTTAGATAAGGCTCCCTGTTGAATGGAGTCAAAATTCATTTCCATTTTCATAAATATAAGAACCAGAGATTATCTTCCCATTGATAATCAGCATATCCAAAATGATTTCTTACAACACTGTGCATGTTCATGACATTTTACAGTTTACAAAAAAAGGATTTTTCTCATAATTATCTCATTTGGCCCTTGTAGAGTTCTGGAAAGCAGCAAGTTGAGGACTTGAAACAAGAATTCCATAAGTAACTATGGGCCTTGTAATTCTAAAATCTAAACACAGATTCCCATGACACAACTATTAAAAGATTTAGGATTCAATAAATGTCACAATTGTCATAACATTCCAGAGCCATTTCACTTTTGGACAGTATGGTTCAAAAAATAAAGACACATGAAAAGTAGATGATGAACAATAAGTGGAACTGGGTAGACACAATTAACGAAATGAATCCTCTCTATCCTTGACATTCACCTCTTGCCTTAGCATCAGTCCTCACCCTGGTCAGATCCTGGGAGTCATTTATCTTGCTTCCTAATCTCTCCTATCCAGTGATTGAGTGCTGACATGTATACCATTTTATCTCTCATATAGTGCCTCCTTCTCAGGGCCTAAATCACTAGTTTAGTGTCAGCCTTCATCCCCTCTATTTTCTCAATATCCTAATTTTTCTAGCTCCAGAGCCCTGCCCTTTTTGCCCAGATTCTACTCTATAGGTATAATGACATTTCAAAAATATAAATCTGGTCACCACCCTATCAATCCTGGTGGAACACACTGTTAATGGGGCAAACCCACAGCCATTTTCAACTCCCTTTTTCCTTAACACTCTAAAGACAGAGTTGAATTCCCTCAACTCTGTTGCTTATTTGTGGCACCAGCTATTAGAAATTGTGTTGAGTGGCTTCCAGGAAATTTTTTCCTTTTTTAATAAAATAGATCTATGCAGGAATTTATCCTCCCAGCACCAGCCAGGGCTAGCAGCAATGGGAGAGATAGCTGGAGAGATAGCTAAGAATATTATTTTATTGCTCTGAAAGGTTATAATAGAAACGACATGATTGCACTCTCCCCTGGTAATTGTATACTTTGATTTTTGTCATTCTTTTTTTTTTTATTTAGTTGCTAACTCATGTCTGATATTTTGCAACCCCATGGACTGTAGCCCACCAGGTTCCTCTGTCCATGAGATTTCCCAGGCAAGAATTCTGGAATGGGCTGCCATTTCCTTCTCCAGGACATCTTCCCAACTCAGGGATCGAATTCACATCTCCTGCTTGGCAGGCAGATTCTTTACTACCAAGCCACCTTGACTATCTTCACTCATTTCCCCAATCCTGCCCTCTTGCCCGTGGCAGCCATCAATCTGCCCTGGATTTCTATGAGTTTGTTTTTGTTAGGTTCCACACGTAAGTAAGACCATACAGCATTATCTTTCTTTGTCTGACATTTCACTTCACATTTGCTGTTTCAAACATATCACCATAAATGGCAAGATTTCCATCTTTTATGGCTATGTCACTTTCCACTGTATATGTAAACTACATTTTCTTTATCCATTCACCCATTGGTGAAAAATTAGGCTGTTTCCTTAGGTATCTTGGCTACTATGAATAATACTGCATTGAAGATGGGGTTGCAGACATCTCTTTGATATACTGATTTGGTTGCCTTCCATTATATATCCAGAAGTTAAATTGTTGGATCATATGTTATTTATATTTTTAAAAAACATTTTGATCAGCCTCCATACTGTTTTTCATAGCGAAAGCACCAATTTTCATTCCCACCAACAGTTCACATGGGTTCCCTTTTCTCTGCACTAATGTCAACACCTGTTACTCTTGTCTTTTTCTGACAAGTGTAAGGAGTATCTGATTGTGGTTTTGATTTGCATTTCTCTGATGACAAATGACACTGAGCACATTTTTGTGTACTTGGCTGTTTCTATGTCTTTGGGAAAAAATGTCTATTCAGGTCCTTTGCCCGCTTAAAAAATCTGATTATTTGGTTGTTTTGCTATTAAGTTGTATGAGTTTCTTATCAATTTTAGGTACAGCGATCACTGCTCAGGCTCCCTCATTATGCAGAGCCAGTGGCTGGGCTTAATAGTTGGGCAGTACTGTTGGCCTGGCTTCCTGCCTGAGCATAGCTGTAGGATGGACTCTGCAGCTGCCCAGATTCTCTAGTCAGGCTTCCTGATTAAGTGGGACTAGAGGCTACACTCAGCAGGTGGTAGGGCTGCAAATTTTCTTATCTGCCTGGGAAGAACCATATAAAAGGCTCCACTGCCCTTGTGGCTTTTTGGCTGGTTGCTGTTGTTCAGTTGCTCTGTTGTGTCTGACTCTGCGACCCCATGGACTGCAGCACACCAGGCTTCCCTGTCCTTCACCGTCTTCTAGAGCTTTCTCAAACTCATATCCATTGAGTTAGTGATGCCATCCAACCATCTCATCCTCTGTCATCTCCTTCTCCTCCTGCCTTCAGTCTTTCCCAGCATCAGAGTCTTTTCCAATGAGTCAGTTCTTTGCATCAGGTGGCCAAAATATTGGAGTTTCAGCTTTAGCACCAGTCCTTCCAAAGAACAGTCAGGGCTGATTTCCTTTAGGATGGACTGGTTTGATCTCCTTGCAGTCCAAGGGACTCTCAAGAGTCTTCTCCAACACCACAGTTCAGAAGCTGGGGACCTAAATTAGATAGAACTGCCTACCAAGCTCCCTGGCTAGACAGGATCTCTGGCTCAGCTCTGCAGATGGGCAGAGCCACTGGCTGGTATCTCTGCTTGGGCACCACCACAGGTAAGAATGTTGTCCCCTAAGATCTGAGCACTGGTTACTATAAGCCTTGTCCTCCTTCTTTGTGTCTATCTGATTCCCAGTGACCAAGTTCCATAGATTCCCTCAGTGGTGTCTGAGATGAGACTTTAGGGAGTTGTAGGACTCCCAGGACATGTCCTACAACATTGGAGGAGCAATGCAAACTTGGGTTTTCTTTTTCCCACTGCAGGGACTGTAGGCTCAGACGGGGCCAGAGATTCAGTGCCAGCCACCGGGAGAAGAGATGTAGCCACTTCCCTTGCCCTTCTAATGTGGGCCTTCTAGGTTCCTATGATTCAGGGAGATGCTTCAGTCTCATCTCCATGTGCTGGAATTTTCTCTTGATATCTTGTCTGTGGATAGCAGCTAGTTGGTCTTCTTGCGAGGGGGACTGAAGTCAGGAACAACCTATGAAACCACTTTTTAACATCTGTTTCCTACTTCATAGTATTTAAGGGGTAAGATAATATGCCCTGTTGATTAGAAATGAATCATATTTACAGTTAGCCACAATTTTGTTATATGGGGTGAAGTTATGACCTCCCCAAAAGTACTGTCAAATTTAATAGCATAGATATTGTATCTTGTTCATTTATATCACCTTTCTTGGGCACATGTATATTTAAACCCAAGCCTGGTACCACTAGATAAACAAAATGGAAAAATGTAAGAGGGGAAATTTATAAAGTACTATAATTATATTCTCCCCCACCCACTATTCCCATCTCCAAATTATAGAGAGAGTTCCAATGGAGTCCTCACTTTAGTTTCCCTCATATTCAATCATTTGAATAATCCTACCCTTGGGACTTCCCTGGTGATCCATTGGTTAAGACTTTCCCTTCTTCCAATGCAGGGGAGTATAGGTTCAATCTCTGGTCAGGCTGCTAAGAGTCCACATCCCTCAGGGCCAAAAAAACAAACAAACATAAAACAGAAACAATACTGTAAATTTGATAACATGGTCCACATCAAAAAAAAAAAAAAAATCCACCCCTTAAACATTTTTTCAGCAGTTTTTGAGAAACAACGATTTCAGATTACATCACAATTTTCCCTCTATTTCTTTGGATTGATCACTGAGGAAGGCTTTGTTATCTCTCCTTGCTATTCTTTGGTACTCTGCATTCAAATGGGTATATATCTTTCCTTTTCTCCTTTGCAAGGAGATAAAGTCTTCCTCAGCTATCAATGCAAAGAAATAGAAGAAAACAATAGAATGGGAAAGACTAGAGATCTCTTCAAGAAAATTAGAGATACCAAGGGAACATTTCATGCAAAGACGGGCTCAATAAAGGACAGAAATGGTATGGACCTAACAGAAGCAGAAGATATTAAGAAGAGGTGGCAAGAATACACAGAACTATACAAAAAAGATCTTCATGACCCAGATAATCACAATGGTATGATCACTCACCTAGAGCCAGACATCCTGGAATGCAAAGTCAAGTGGGCCTTAGGTAGCATCACTATGAACAAAGCTAGTGGAGGTGATGGAATTCCAGTGGAGCTATTTCAAATCCTAAAAGATGATGCTGTGAAAGTGCTGCACTCAATATGCCAGCAAATTTGGAAGACTTAGCAATGGCCACAGGACTGGAAAAGGTCAGTTTTCATTCCAATCCCAATGAAAGGCAATGGCAAAGAAGGCTCAAACTACTGCACAATTGCACTCATCTCACATACTAGCAAAGTAATGCTCAAAATTCTCCAAGCCAGGCTTCAACAGTACATGAACCGTGAACTTCCAGATGTTCAAGCTAAATTTAGAAGAGGCAGAGGAACCAGAGATGAAATTGCCAACATCCGCTGGATCTTTGAAAAAGCAAGAGAGTTCCAGAAATACATCTACTTCTGCTTTATTGACTATGCCAAAGCCTTGGACTGTGTGCATCACAACAAACTGTGGAAAACTCTTAAAGAGATGGGAACACCTGGTCACCTGACCTGCTTTTTGATAAATCTGTATGCAGGTCAGGAAGCAACAGTTAGAATTAAACTTGGAACAACAGACAGTTCCAAATCAGGAAAGGAGTATGTCAAGGCTGTATATTGTCACCCTGTTTATTTAACTTATATGCAGAGTACATCATGAGAAACTCTGGGCTGGATGAGGCACAAACTGGAATCAAGTTTGATGGGAGAAATATCAATAACCTCAGATATGCAGATGACACCACCCTTATGGCAGAAAGCAAAGAAGAACTAATGAGCCTCTTGATGAACATGAAAGAGGAAAGTGAAAATGTTGGCTTAAAACTCAACATTCAGAAAACTAAGATCATGGCATCTGGTCCCATCTTTTCATGGCAAAGAGATGGGAAAACTGTCAGACTTTAATTTTGGAGCTCCAAAATCACTGCAGATGGTAACTGCAGCCATGAAATTAAAAGACTTTTACCCCTTGGAAGAAAAGTTATGGCCAACCTAGATAGCATATTCAAAAGCAGAGACATTACTTTGTCAACAAAGGTCTGTCTAGTCAAGGCTATGGTTTTTCCTGTGGTCATGTATGGATGTGAGAGTTGGACTGTGAAGAAGGCTGAGTGCCGAAGAATTGATGCGTTTGAACTGTGGTGTTGGAGAAGACTCTTGAGAGTCCCTTGGACTGCAAAGAGATCCAACCAGTCCATTCTGAAGGAGATCAGCCCTGGGATTTTTTTGGAAGGAATGATGCTAAAGCTGAAACTCCAGTACTTTGGCCACCTGATGTGAAGAGTTGACTCATTGGAAAAGACTCTGATGCTGGGAGGGATTGCGGGCAGGAGGAGAAGGGGACGACAGAGGATGAGATGGCTGGATGGCATCACTGACTCAATGGACATGAATCTGAGTGAACTCCGGGAGTTGGTGATGGACAGGGAGGCCTGGCGTGCTGCAATTCATGGGGCCGCAAAGAGTTGGACACGACTGAGCGACTGAACTGAACTGAACAAGATAAGCAAACCTATTATAGTATAGTCTGAATCCCATTTAAAACCCACTTGTAGCTCCCCAGGACTACCAGTAATAGTAGAATGCAATCCACACGTCTGCTATGTAGAGGTCCTTGACCTTAATCTTACTTGAGCCATTTCAAGGAATTTCTTTTTTTGTAGACAAAGATATACTTTCTTACCACATTAGTCAGCAGGTACAAAGGAAATCCTTAAGCCCATTAACACATGACCTGAGTTCATTCACACCTATTCATTTCAAGGCATTAATAACTTCTAGCTAGTGATATGATTAAGGCAACCACCTTAGTCTTCCAATCCCCTTGTGAGCAAGCAACTGGGGTTTTTTGTTGGGCATAGTGAGTCACTTTAACTTTTCATCCAAGTTTCTACAGGGAATTAAAAAACCAAGTTCCTCATACAGGGATTTTCCTTATGTTCATCTATGTTTCATCTGCCTTGACCACATAGTAAGGCTACTAACTGCAGCCACACAGTAAGTATCCAAACAACTGCCTGTGCTGTGCTTAGCTGCTCAGTCATGTCCAACTCTCTGCCACCCTATGGACTGTAGTCCACCAGGCTCCTCTGTCCATGGGATTCTCCAGGCAAGAATATTGGAGTGGGTTTCAATGATCTTCTCCAGGGGATCTTCCTGATCCTGGGATTGAACCAGCATCACCTGGGTCCCCTCCACTACAGGTGGATTCTTCATCCATTGAACCACCTGGTAAGCCCCATGGTGGTCCAACTTGCTCTTGCTGCTGCTGCTGCTAAGTCACTTCAGTCATGTCCGACTCTGTGCTACCCCATAGACAGCAACCTGCCAGCCTCCCCCGTCCCTGGGATTCCCCAGGCAAGAACACTGGAGTGGGTTGCCATTTCCTTCTCCAATTCATGAAAGGGAAAGTGAAGGTGCTCAGTGGTGTCGACTCTTCACGATCCCATGGGCTGCAGCCTACCAGGCTTTTCCATCCATGGGATTTTCCAGGCAAGAGTACTGGAGTGGGTTGCCATTGCCCTCTCCAAACTTGCTCTTAATGGTTACCAAATCTAATCTCATTTTATTAGACTGACGATATGTAAGCAAATTCAAATATTTTTGTGTCAAAAATAGTAAAGGCATTCTGGATTTCATTCCATGAGAATGCCACTGTGTTTGGCTGGACTCAGAAATTTACTGAAAAGAAATCATTAACAAGGCCTAAAATGGCACAACAATCTCTTTTAGCCTTTATACATAGCCTTTACCACATCAGATATTGCTAAAGCTATCAGAAAAACCATTTTTTTAATTTTCCGTAGTCTACTATCAACCTTCAAAAACCATCTGCCTTATGCTGTGAAGCTAGACAGGACTCTTAAGTGAGTTAATAGAAATCAAAACTGCCTCCTCAATTGTTTTCTTTATCAGTTATCTCTTGCTTCTTGCAATTCTGTGTTACTTAATATTTACTAGGAAGGACAGCTAAGAGAATTCCAGTGGTATCATGCATTGAGGCACTCAGGTTGGGGTGATAAGCACCAAATAATCTCTCCAGTCACTGTGCAACTTCCCCCCCGCGCTGGTTCCCTCCATCCGTGGCCCTTTTATACCCTTCCAATTTTATCTTCAGGACCTTTAGTGCACCTTTTCTGTCTCCTGTGACTGTCAGAGGATTTGTTGTGCCTACCATCTTTCTTAGGGGTCCACTAGTAAAAAGAGAATATGGGTTATAGCTCCACTGCTTAATCATTTCCTTCCTAAACTGAATCATGAGCTGCTCTCCACTCCCTCCCTCCCGCCCACTCCCACAGGCTGCTACTGTATAAGAGAAAACATAGCCACCCATTATGAGATTAACAAGGTTAGGTTAGATTTCCTAATACTGGGCCTAAGAAAGGGATTCTTATGCCCAGGTTTTATTGAGGGAGTGCTCTTCAGGATGAATTCTCTAAGAGGAGTGTGAAGCAGAAGAGGAAAGTGGAAAGAAGTGAACAGGATCTCAGGCGGTTGGATCTCTCGGGATGGCGGTGCACAGGAACATAAATGCACCCCAGAGCTGTTCCCTGTTGACATAAGGGGCGGTTCTATCATACCCAATGTTGACTAGTCAGTGCGTCATTGGCTGTGGGCAGTGGTGAAGTTGGTTATCTCCCCAACAGGTGACAGGCGTTCATCTGAGGGCAGTTGTCCAAGGAAGTGGGCGGGTAGGCAGCTGTGAGCCATTAACAGGCCATGCTTAAAACAGCCTGGGATGAAACTGCTGGCAGAGGCAATTTGGGAGGGGTGGCAACACCGTCTCTATTCTGATAATTTCTCACGTATAATTGGCTTGAGAATCCTAAAAATGTATTAAAAACAAAACTGAAAATAGTCTATAAATGTCGTTGAGGTGATGGGTATATAACATGAGGAAAGTTGATGGCGTACTTTGTAAAATGAAATAGACTACAGTCTGAGTCTTTTCAGATGAGTGAGTCACACAGATTTAGTAAGGGTAAGTATGGGTGCTCACCAGTTAGAGCAGAATTTTTAAAGTTCTAGTGGCAAAAAAAGTCACAGGAAACATATTATTTGAGTTTTTTAGCAGCAATTCCTTTTGAATAATCATTCAGTTCAGTTCAGTTCAGTTCAGTCGCTCAGTCGTGTCCAACTCTTTGCGACCCCATGAATCGCAGCACGCCAGGCCTCCCTGTCCATCACCAACTCCCAGAGTTCACTCAGATTCACGTCCATCGAGTCAGTGATGCCATCCAGCCATCTCATCCTCTGTCATCCCCTTCTCCTCCCTGTGCCTGAAGTGAAGTGAAGTGAAGTCGCTTAGTTGTGTCCGACTCTTTGTGACCCCGTGTACTGTAGTCTGCCAGGGTCCTCTGTCCATGGGATTTTCCAGGCAAGAATACTGGAGTGGGTTGCCATTTCCTAAACACAGGTATAAAGGCACAGGCATTAGGCACAGGAATAAAATCTGGGGCCAGCATTTCATTGATCTCCAATATACATATTTATTATATATTACAAATACTTCCATCACTATACCTCTAAGACTCTGTACTAATTTGTCTGCATATCTCTCCTCTCTAGGTCTTTAATCTCCTTAAAGGTAGATGGTGTCTTACACGTCTTCCTACTTTATTCCCAGTTGCCAGGTGAAAGTCAGTATACTTTTGTTGCATAAATGAAGAGATGAATAGAATACTGAGGAAATGTTCTGTGGATCCTTAGTTCCACCGGCAAAGAGTCATCGTTACTATGGGGATGTGTGTGGGATCCCAGGGTACAATAGGGATCAATAGGGTACAATTTCTCAGGGAGTGATTGCTTCTCTTTTAGTAACTATGCATCATTATTCACAGAGGGAGTTTCAGTTTTTGTAATTTATCCTATTTTCACTTCCTCAAGATTATTAGGGCAGGACTTCCCTGGTAGTCCAGTGGCTAAAACTCTCAGTGCAAGGGGCCCAGGTTTGCTCAGGGAACTAAGCGGAGAACTTAGCAGGTTAGGAAACTAAAATTCCACTTGCCACAACTAAGAGTCCAAATGTCACAATGAAAATTGAGGATCTTGAGTGTTGCAACTAAAACCCAGTGCAGCCAAATAAATAATTTTTAAAAATTATTTGGGCAAAGTTGAGTTCTTAGGATGGTTTGATTCTCAAATGCAAAGGGAAAAAGGTAAATCTAGAAATAAGTCAATGAGACTCAGTCCAGGCAAAAATAAATACTTTGAAAATATAAACAGTAATTTATTTATTCTTTAAATAAAAAATAATGAAAAATTATAATTTATATAATTATGACAGAAAAGCTTTTAGGATTATTGACACTGCCTTATAGTTGAGTAGACCTAAAAAAGCAAGGATTTTAATTGTTGAGCAACAGAAATTAAGTAACAATATTGAGTGTTCTTTTTAACAATAAACTATTAATAAGTTTTTCCTTCAGTGAAGCAGAAGCTCTATTACAATGAAAAAGTAATTTATTCTTGGAAACTTGCCTGTATTATTCAGTGTTCACCAGAGAAACAGACCAATAGAAGATATACATATATCTACGCGTGTACGCTCAGTCACTCAGTACTGACTGACACTTTGCAACTGTATGGACTGTAGCCTACTAGGCTCCTCTGGCCATGGGGTTTTCCAGGCAAGAATACTAGAGTGCATTGCCATTTCCTCCTCCAGGGGATTTTCCTGACCCAGGGATCAAACTTGAATCTCCTGCATCTCCTGCATTGGCAGGTGTATTCTTTACCACTGAGCCACCTGGGAAGCCATACATGTATCTATATATATTTATAAATCCATATATCTGTATATCTATATGGAGAAGGCAATGACACCCCACTCCAGTACTATATATAAACACACACACACACACACACGTGTGTGTGTGACATGATTGTGGAGGCTGACAAGTCCAAAATCTTCAGGGTGAGTTGGTAGGCTGCAGACCCAGAATTGATATTGCAATTTTGTCCAAAGGCCATTGGAATCCTTCTTCTAGGGAGGTCAGTCTTTTTGAGTAATGCCTTTAACTGACTTGATGAGACCTATCCTCAAATTATTAGGGCAGTTTGCTTAATGCAAAGTCTATTGACTTAAACATTAATTTCATCTAGGAAAGACCTTCACAGAAACTTCTAAAACAATGTTTGACAAAATATCTGACTACCATGGCCTAGACAAATTGATAAATGAAATTAATTATCACATTGTTCTAATCCTTTATAAATCTGTCAAGTATTCTGCTTCTTTTTTTCTCCCATATTTCGTAGTGTAATTTCTTATTCTGAGCCTTGTACATTTATTCATCAAGTCACCATTTAATTTTTAGTTACTTAGTGCATTTCACATGTCAATCAAATCTTCTCCTGAATAGCTGAAAAGTAAAAATTTCTGCTTTTTGCCCTCTCTATAGTTGACACATAGCTCTTTGAGGTATTGTGTTTCAAGAATTCTGAGGTTAAAGTCATAGCGATAAAAATTAACAATGAATGAGTAGTCATCAACTCATCTGACATTGCAAATAAATGATTCACAGGGTAAAACTCATATCACAGGTTACCACACACCACTAATCAAGAGAACTGGTCAGAAAATTCTTTGGTATATAATTTCAATTTTTTCATTATCCTAAGAGTGTAATTTGAGTGGATTATGTTGGTTTAATGGTTTGGAGGTTTTAAAAAAGATATAATATAAAGAAAATAAATTATTTAGGAAATAAACGTTTCTCTTTCACCAAATAATTCACTTGAACCAGAAAAATGATGCACCGTGAAGATGCTCGAGGCTCTCTTGATCCACAGCTTTGTGTGGTAGGATGCCTATCCAACTGTTTGACTTGGTCAGACTTTGAGTAGTGAGAGTATAGATGACACCACACAAACACAATCATTTATTCCTTAAACATTCTACTATGTGTCAAACACTGAGCCAAGAAATGAAAGAGGAATGCGCATAATCCTCACTCAGAAGAAACATATAGCCTAATGTGGCAGCAAGGATAGTAACATATAAGTTCTATAAATGATAAGATCATTAACAGAATGAGAAGACAAGCCATAGACCAGACCAGGAGAAAATATTTGCAAATGCCATATCTGATAAAGAATTGTTATCCAAACTATACAAAGAACTCTTAAAATTCAACAGTAAAAAAAGAAACAACCCAGTTAAGAAATGGGCCATAGACCTTAGCAGATACCTTACCTAGAAGATACACAGATGACAAATAAGCATAGGAAAAGGTGATCAACATCACATCATCAGATGCAACCAAGCAAACCAAGACAATAAAATGTCACCGCACATCTATTAGAATGGACAAAATCCAGAACACTGAAAACACCAAATGCTGGTGAGGATGTGGAGCAACAGGAACTCTCATTCATTGCTGATGGGCATGCACAATGACATAGCCCCTTTGGAAGGCAGAAGAAAATTTCTTACAAACCTAAACATACTATGCGTGTGCTAAGTCGCTTTAGTCATGTCTGACTCTCTGTGACCCTATGGACTATAGCCTACCAAACTCCTCTGTCCATGGGATTCTCCAGGCAAGAAGACTGGGTTGCCAGGCCCTCCTCCAGGGGATCCTCCCAACCCAGGGATCAAACATGCATCTCTTATGTCTCCTGTATTGGCATGCAGGTTCTTTACCACTAGCACCACCTGGGAAGCCTGAAACAAACTGAATGATGTAGCAATCAAGTTCCTTAGTAATGGCTTAAATGAACTGAAAACTGATTTCTACACAAAAACCCGTATACAGATGATTACAACAACCTTATTAAAAATTGCCAACATTTGGGAACAACCAAGATGTCCTACAGTAGGTGATTAAATAAATAAACTTTGGTACTTCCAGATAATGAAATTTTATTTAGTGCTAAAAAGAACTGAGCTATTAAGACACACACACACACAAAATAAAACCTGGGAGAACATTAAATGCATATGATTAAGTGAAAGAAGCCAGCCTGAAATGGCTACATGCTATATGGTTCCAACTAAGCAACAATTTGGAAAAGGCAAAACTATGGGAAGTGCCAATGGTTGCCAGGAGTTTGGGGAGAGGGAAGGATGAAGCAGTAGAGCACAAGAGATTTTTAGGGCAGTGAAACTATTCTGTGCATTGTTATAATAAAGTATATACATCACTATATATATATATATATATATACATCTATCTATCTATATAGATATAGATATATAAACTCAGCAGTGGCTACAGGACTGGAAAAGGTCAGTTTTCATTCCAATCCCAATGAAAGGCAATGGCAAAGAAGGCTCAAACTACCACACAATTGCACTCATCTCACACGCTAGCAAAGTAATGCTCAAAATTCTCCAAGCCAGGCTTCAACAGTACATGAACCATGAACTTCCAGATGTTCAAGCTGGATTTAGGAAAGGCAGAGGAACCAGAGATGAAATTGCCAACATCTGCTGGATCATTGAAAAAGCAAGAGAGTTCCAGAAAAACATCTACTTCTGTTTTATTGACTAGGCCAAAGCCTTGGACTGTGTGCATCACAACAAACTGTGGAAAACTCTTAAAGAGATGGGAATAGTCTGGCCGTCCTAAGATGGAGGAGGAATAGGATGGGGAGACCACTTTCTCCCCCACAAATTCATCAAAAGAACATTTAAACGCTGAGTAAATTTCACAACACAACTTCTGAATGCAGGCAGAGGACATCAGGCACCCAGAAAAGCAGCCCATTGTCTTCAAAAGGAGGTAGGAAAACATATAAGAGACAAAAGAGGTAGGGGTGGAGCTCCGTCCCAGGAAGGGAGTCTTAAAAAGAGAGAAGTTCCCAAACACCAGGAAACTCTCACTGCCGAGTCTGTGGTTAGCCTTCGAAGCACAGAGGGCAACGTAACAGGGGGGAAAAATAAATAAATAATTAAACCCCACAGGTTACAAGCCCAACAGTAACTCCCCCAGCGGAGAAGCAGCACAGACGCCTGCACCCACCACTAGCAAGCGGGGTCTGGGCAGGGAGGCGTGGGCTGCATTGCTTAGAGTAAGGATCTGGCCTGAATGCCCCGAAGGCAATCTGAGCCAACTAACTTGGGCTAGCAAACCAGACTGTGGAATAGCTACCACACAAAAAGCCCTAAGATACCGCCAGGCCCGCGCACAGAACAAAGGACTGAACAGAACAAGCTGGCTGCAGACCATCCCCCTCCAGTGACAGGCAGCCAGAGCCAGAAGGGGGCAATTGTAGCCCCAGAGAGGCATTATCTACCAAACTGCAAGCAGGCTTCTTTGCTAATTAAGACTTCTTGGGGTCCTGGACAGTTAACATCTGCCTGAGAAGGTGCACTGGTTGTACACCCAGAAAACTGAGCGGCATGGATGGGGGAGGTGATAAGTCGCAGCGACTGCACTCACCAAACACCTCATCACCTGAGCTGCTCAGACCTGGGAAGGGCACAAAACACAGGCCCAACCGAGTCTGCACCTCTGAAGACTACGCGAGCGCCTGAACCTGAGCAGCTTAGACCTGGGAGGTGCATGCAGCCCAGGGCCGGTTTGGATGTTTCCCAGTGGAGCAACCTAGAGCCTGAGCAGTGTGGGCAGGGAGGGCACACGCTGCATGAGCGGGGGCAGGCCCAGTGTGGCTGAGGCACTGCAAGCACACACCAGTGTTATTTGTTTGCAGCGTCCCTCCCTCCCCACAGCTCGACTGAACAAGTGAGCCTAAAAAAAGTGTCCACCACCGCCCCACTTATGTCAAGGTGGAAATCAGACACTGAAGAGACCAGCAAACAGAAGAAGCTAAAACAGAGGGAACCGTCTTGGAAGTGGCAGGTGCAATAGATTAAAACCCTGTCGTTAGTACTGACTACATAGGAAGGGGCCTATAGATCTTGAGAATATAAGCCGGACCAAGGAACTATCTGAAAATGAACTGACCCCACAATACCCACAACAATACCAGAGAAAGTTCTAGATATATTTTTACTATTTTTATGATCATTCTTTTTTAATTAAAAAAATTTAAGCCCTCTATTACTCCTTTAATTTTCACTTTTATAACCTACTATTACTGTGCAAAAAAAAAGACCCTAAAAAAGACCCTATTTTTTAAAAAGTCTACATATATGTATACATTTTTTTTTACAATTTTTGTGACTTCGTTTTTTTTCTCTTTCTTTTTTCTCTTCTTTTCTTTAATATTGTATTTTTGAAATTCCAAGCTCTTCTTTTCTTTAATATTGTATTTTTGAAATTCTGAACTCTACTCTATATTTTTAATCTTTGCTTTTTGGTATTTGTTATCAATTTTGTACCTTTAAGAACCCAATCTTCAGTACCCATTTTTACTTGGGAGCAAGATTACTGGTTTGACTGCTCTCTCCCTCTTTGGACTCTCCTTTTTCTCCACCAGGTTGCCTCTGTCTCCTTCCTACCCCCTCTCTTCTCCACCCAATTCTGTGAATCTCTGTGTGTTGCAGACAGTGGAGAACACTTAGGGAACTAATCACTGGCTGGATCTGTCTTGCTCCTTTTGATTCCCCCCCACCCTTTATCCTCCTGGCCACCTCTGTCTCCTTCCTCCCTCTTCTTTTCTCTGTATAACTCCATGAACATCTCTGAGCAGTCCAGTTGTGGAGTGCACATATTGAAGTGATGACTGGCTAGCTTGCTCTCTCCTCTATTGATTCCACCTTATCTCATTCGGGTACCTCTAACTCTCTCCTCCCTATTCTCTTCTCCATGTAACTCTGTGAACCTCTCTGGGTGTCCCTCACTGTGGAGAAACTTTTCATCTTTAACCTAGATATTTTATCAATGGTGCTGTATAGAAGGAGAAGTCTTGAGACTACTGTAAAATTAAGTGACAACCAGAAGCAGGAGGCTTAAGTCCAAACCCTGAGAACACCAGAGAACTCCTGACTCCAGGGAACATTAATTGACAGGAGCTCCATACCTGCTCCTCCATTGACAAATGCCTCCATACCTACACTGAAACCAAGCACCACCCAAGGGCCAACAAGTTCTAGAACAAGAAATACCACACAAATTCTCCAGCAACACAGGAACATAGCCCTGAGCTCCATTATACAGGCTGCCCAAAGTTATTCCAAAACCATTAACATCTCATAACTCATTACTGGACACTTCATTGCACTCCAGAGAGAAGAAATCCAGCTCCACCCACCAGAACACCGGCACAAGCTACCCTAACAAAGAAACTTTGACAAGCCACCTGTACAACCCCACCCACAGTGAGGAAACTCCACAATAAAGAGAACTCCACAAACTGCCAGAATACAGAAAGGCTAACCCAAACTCATCAATATAAAAAAGATGAAGAGACAGAGGAATACCCAGCAGGTAAAGGAACAGGATTAATGCCCACCAAACCAAACAAAAGACGAAGAGATAGGAAATCTACCCGATAAAGAATTCCAAATAATGATAGTGAAAATGATCCAAAATCTTGAACACAAAATGGAATCACAGATAAATAGCCTGGAGACAAGAACTGAGAAGATGCAAGAAAGGTTTAACAAGGACCTAGTTCAGTTCAGTCGCTCAGCGTGTCCAACCCTTTACAACCCCATGAATCGCAGCATGCCAGGCCTCCCTGTCCATCACCAACTCCCAGAGTTCACTCAAACTCATGTCCATCGAGTCAGTGATGCCATCCAGCCATCGCATCTTCTGTCGTCCCCTTCTGCTCCTGCCCCAAATCTCTCCCAGCATCAGAGTCTTTTCCAATGAGTCAACTCTTCGCATGAGGTGGCCAAAGTACTGGAGTTTCAGCTTTTGCATCATTCCTTCCAAAGTAATCCCAGGGCTGATCTCCTTCAGAATGGACTGGTTGGATCTCCTTGCAGTCCAAGGGACTCTCAAGAGTCTTCTCCAACACCACAGTTCAAACGCATCAGTTCTTCGGCACTCAGCTTCCTTCACAATATAACTCTCACATTCATACATGACCACAGGAAAAACCATAGCCTTGACTAGACGGACCTTAGTTGGCAAAGTAATGTCTCTGTTTGGAATATACTGTCTAGGTTGGTCATAACTTTTCTTCCAAGGAGTAAGCATCTTTTAATTTCATGGCTGCAGTCACCATCTGCAGTGATTTTGGAGCCCCCAAAAATAAAGTCTGATGCTGTTTGCACTGTTTCCCCATCTATTTCCCATGAAGTGATGGGACCGGATGCCATGATCTTCATTTTCTGAATGGTGAGCTTTAGGCCAAATTTTTCACTCTCCACTTTCACTTTCATCAAGAGGCTTTTTAGTTCCTCTTCACTTTCTGCCATAAGGGTGGTGTCATCTGCATATCTGAGGTTATTGATATTTCTCCCGGCAATCTTGATTCCAGCTTGTGTTTCTTTCAGTCCAGTGTTTCTCATGATGTACTCTGCATAGAAGTTAAATAAGCAGGGTGACAATATACAGCCTTGACGTACTCCTTTTCCTATTTGAAACCAGTCTGTTGTTCCATGTCCAGTTCTAACTGCTGCTTCCTGACCTGCATACAGATTTTTCAAGAGGCAGGCAGGTGGTCTGGTATTCCCATCTCTTTCAGAGTTTTCCAGTTTATTGTGATCCACACAGTCAAAGGCTTTGGCATAGTCAATAAAGCAGAAATGGATGTTTTTCTGGAACTCTCTTGCTTTTTCCATGATCCAGCAGATGTGGGCAATTGGGTCTCTGGTTCCTCTGCCTTTTCTAAAACCAGCTTGAACATCTGGAAGTTCACAGTTCTTGTATTGCTGAAGCCTGGCTTGGAGAATTTTGAGCATTACGTTACTAGTGTGTGAGATGAGTGCAATTGTACGGTAGTTTGAGCATTCTTTGGCATTGCCTTTCTTTGGGATTGGAATGAAAACTGACCTTTTCCAGTCCTGTGGCCACTGCTGAGTTTTCCAAATTTGCTGGCATATTGAGTGCAGCACTTTCACAGCATCATCTTTCAGGATTTAAAACAGCTCAACTGGAATTCCATCACCTCCACTAGCTTTTGTCGTAGCAATGCTTTCCAAGGCCCACTTGACTTCACATTCCAGGATGCCTGGCTCTAGATGCGTGATCACACCATCATGATTATCTGGGTCGTGAAGATCCTTTTTGTACAGTTCTTCTGTGTATTCTTGCCACCTCTTCTTGATATCTTCTGCTTCTGTTAGGTCCATACAATTTCTGCCCTTTATGCAGCCCATCTTTGCATGAAATGTTCCCTTGGTATCTCTAACCTTCTTGAAGAGATCTCTAGTCTTTCCCATTCTGTTCTTTTCCTCTATTTCTTTGCATTGATCACTGAAGAAGGCTTTCTTATCTCTTCTTGCTATTCTCTGGAACTCTGCATTCAGATGCTCATATCTTTCCTTTTCTCCTTTGCTTTTCACTTCTCTTCTTTTCACAGCTATTTGTAAGGCCTCCCTAGACTGCCATTTTGCTTTTTTGCATTTCTTTTCCAGGGGGATGGTCTTGATCCCTTTCTCCTATACAATGTCATGAACCTCATTCCACAGTTCATCAGGCACTCTATATATCAGATCTAGGCCCTTAAATCTATTTCTCACTTCCACTGTATAATCATAAGGGATTTGATTTAGGTCATACCTGAATGGTCTAGCAGTTTTCTCTACTTTCTTCACTTTCAGTCTGAAGCTTCTGGTCTTGTTTTGGTTGACTGTATAGAGCTTCTCCATTTGGCTGCAAAGTATATAATCAATCTGATTTTGGTGTGGACCATCTGGTGATGTCCATGTGGAGAGGTCTAACAGAATGTAGTCCACTGGAGAAGGGAATTGCAAACCATTTCAGTATTCTTGCCTTGAGAACCTCATGAACAGTATGAAAAGGCAAAATGATAGGATACTGAAAGTGGAACTCCCTAGGTCAGTAGGTGCCCAATATACTACTGGAAATCAGTGGAGAAATCACTCCAGAAAGAAAGAAGGGATGGAGCCAAAGCAAAAACAATACCAAGATGTGGATGTGACTGGTGATAGAAGCAAGGTCCGATGCTGTAAAGAACAATATTGTGTAGGAACCTGGAATGCCAGGTCCATGAATCAAGGCAAATTGGAAGTGGTCAAACAAGAGATGGCAAGAGTGAACATCGACATTCTAGGAATCAGCGAACCAAAATGGACTGGAATGGGTGAATTTAACTCAGATGACCATTATATCTACTACTGTGGGCAGGAATCTCTCAGAAGAAATGGAGTAGCCATCATGGTCAAGGAAAGAGTCTGAAATACCGTACTTGGATGCAATCTCAAAAATGACAGAATGATCTCTTTTCGTCTCCAAGGCAAACCATTCAACATCACAGTTATCCAAGTCTATGCCCCAACCAGTAATGCTGAAGAAGCTGAAGTTGAACGGTGCTATGAAGACCTACAAGACCTTTTAGAACTAACACCCCCAAAAGATGTCCTTTTCATTATAGGGGACTGGAATGCAAAAGTAGGAAGTCAAGAAACACCCGGAGTAACAGGCAAATTTGGCCTTGGAATGCAGAATGAAGCAGGGCAAAGACTAATAGAGTTTTGCCAAGAAAATGCACTGGTCATAGCAAACACCCTCTTCCAACAACACAAGAGAAGACTCTACACATGGACATCACCAGATGGTCAACAAGGACCTAGAAGAAATAAAAAAGAGTCAATATATAATGAATAATGCAATAAATGAGATAAAAAACACTCTGGAGGCAACAAATAGTAGAATAACAGAGGCAGAAGATAGGATTAGTGAATTAGAAGATAGAATGGTAGAAATAAATGAATCAGAGAGGGAAAAAGAAAAATGATTTAAAAGAAATGAGGACAATCTCAGAGACCTCCAGGACAGTATTAAACGCCCCAATATTTGAATCATAGGAGTCCCAGAAGAAGAAGACAAAAAGAAAGACCATGAGAAAATACTTGAGGAGATAAAAGTTGAAAACTTCCCTAAAATGGGGAAGAAAATAATCACCCAAGTCCAAGAAACCCAGAGAGTCCCAAACAGGATAAACCCAAGGCAAAACACCCCAAGATACATATAATCAAATTAACAAAGATCAAACACAAAGAACAAATATTAAAAGCAGCAAAGAAAAACAACAAATAACACACAAGGGGATTCCCATAAGGATAACAGTTGATCTTTCAATAGAAACTCTCAGGCCAGGAGGGAATGGCAGACATACTTAAAGTGATAAAAGAAAATAACCAATAGCCCAGATTACTGTACCCAGGAAGGATCTCATTCAAATATGAAGGAGAAATCAAAAAACGTTACAGACAAGCAAAAGCTGAGATAATTCAGCACCACAAAACCAGTTCTCCAGCAAATGCTAAAGGATATTCTCTAGACAGGTAACACAAAAAGGGTGTATAAATTTGAACACAAAACAATGAAGTAAATGGCAACGGGATCATACTTATCAATAATTACCTTAAACGTAAATGGGTTGATGCCCCAACCAAAAGACAAAGACTGGCTGAATGGATACAAAAACAAGACCCCTATATATTTGTCTACAAGAGACGCACCTCAAAACAGGGGACACATACAGACTGAAAGCGAAGGGCTGGAAAAAGATATACCACGCAAATAGAGACCAAAAGAAAGCAGGAGTAGCAATACTCATATCACATAAAATAGACTTTAAAACAAAGGCTGTAAAAAGAGACAAAGAAAGACCCTACATAATGATTAAAGGATCAATCCAAGAAGAAGATATAACTATTATAAATATATATGCACCCAACATAGGAGCACCACAATATGTAAGACAAATGCTAACAAGTATGAAAGGGGAAATTAACAATAACACAATAATAGTGGGAGACTTTAATACCCCACTCACACCTATGGATAAATCAACTAAACAGAAAATTAACAAGGAAACACAAGCTTTAAATGATACAATAGACCAGTTAGACCTAATTGATATCTATAGGACATTTCACCCCAAAACAATGAATTTTACCTTTTTCTCAAACGCACATGGAACCTCCAGGATAGATCACATCCTGGGCTATAAATCTAGCCTTGGTAAATTCAAAAAAATTGAAATCATTCCAAGCATCTTTTCTGACCACAATGCAGTAAGATTAGATGTCAATTATAGAAGAAAACCTATTAAAAATTCCAACATATAGAGGCTGAACAACACGCTGCTGAATAACCAACAAATCACAGAAGAAATCAAAAAAGAAATCAAAATATGCATATAAATGAATGAAAATGAAAACACAACAACCCAAAACCTGTGGGACATTGTAAAAGCAGTGCTAAGGGGAAAGTTCATAGCAATACAGGCATACCTCAAGAAACAAGAAAAAAGTCAAATAAATAACCTAACTCTACACCTAAAGCAACTAGAAAAGGAAGAAATGAAGAACCCCAGGGTTAGTAGAAGGAAAGAAATCTTAAAACTTAGAGCAGAAATAAATGCAAAAGAAACAAAAGAGACCATAGCAAAAATCAACAAAGCCAAAAGCTGGTTCTTTGAAAGGATAAACAAAATTGACAAACCATTAACCAGACTCATCAAGAAACAAAGGGAGAAAAATCAAATCAATAAAATTAGAAATGAAAATGGAGAGATCACAACAGACAACACAGAAATACATAAGGATCATAAGGGACTAATATCAGCAATTATATGCCAATAAAATGGACAACGTGGAAGAAATGGACAAATTCTTAGAAAAGTACAACTTTCCAAAACTGAACCAGAAAGAAATAGAAAATCTTAACAGACCCATCACAAGCACGGAAATTGAAACTGTAATCAGAAATCTTCCAGCAAACAAAAGCCCAGGTCCAGATGGCTTCACAGCTAAATTCTACCAAATATTTAGAAAAAAGCTAACACCTATCCTACTCAGACTCTTCCAGAAAATTGCAGAGGAAGGTAAACTTCCAAACTCATTCTAATCACCATCACCCTAATACCAAAACCTGACAAAGATACCACACAAAAAAAGAAAACTACAGGCCAATATCACTGATGAACATGGATGCAAAAATCCTTAGCAAAATTCTAGCAGTCAGAATCCAACAACACATTAAAAAGACCATACACCATGACCAAGTGGGCTTTATCCCAGGGATGCAAGGATTCTTCAATATCCGCAAATCAATCAAGGTAATACATCACATTAACAAATTGAAAAATAAAAGCCATATGATTATCTCAATAGATGCAGAGAAGGCCTTTGACAAAATTCAACATCCATTTATGATAAAAACTCTCCAGAAAGCAGGAATAGAAGGAACATACCTCAACATAATAAAAGCTATATATGACAAACCCACAGCAAACATTATGGTGAAAAATTGACAGCATTTCCCCTAAAGTCAGGAACAAGACAAGGGTGCCCACTTTCACGACTGCTATTCAACATAGTTCTGGAAGTTTTTGCCACAGCAATCAGAGCAGAAAAAGAAATAAAAGGAATCTAAATTTGAAAAGAAGAAGTAAAACTCTCACTGTTTGCAGATGACATGATCCTCTACATAGAAAACCCTAAAGACTCCACCAGAATATTACTAGAGCTAATCAATGAATATAGTAAAATTGCAGGGTATAAAATCAACACTCAGAAATCCCTTGCATTCCTATACACTAATAATGAGAACATAGAAAGAGAAATTAAGGAAAAATTCCATTCACCATTGCAATGAAAAGAATAAAATACTTAGGAATATATCTACCTAAAGAAACTAAAGACCTATATATAGAAAACTATAAAACACTGGTGAAAGAAATCAAAGAGGACACTAATGGAGAAATATACCATGTTCATGGATTGGAAGAATCAATATAGTGAAAATGAGTATGCTACCCAAAGCAATCTATAGATTCAATGCAATCCCTATCAAGCTACCAATGATATTTTTCACAGAGCTAGAACAAATAATTTCACAATTTATATGGAAATACAAAAAAACTCAAATAGCCAAAGCAATCTTGAGTAAGAAGAATGGAACTGGAGGAATCAACCTGCCTGACTTCAGGCTCTACTACAAAGCCACAGTCATCAAGACAGTACGGTACTGGCACAAAGACAGAAATATAGATCAATGGAACAAAATAGAAAGCCCAGAGATAAATCCATGCACCTATGGACACCTTATCTTTGACAAAGGAGGCAAGAATATACAATGGATTAAAGACAATCTCTTTAACAAGTGGTGCTGCGACAACTGGTCAACCACTTTTAAAAAAATGAAACTAGAACACTTTCTAACACCATACACAAAAATAAACTCAAAATGGATTAAAGATCTAAACATAAGGCCAGAAACTATAAAACTTCTAGAGGAGAACATAGGCAAAACACTCTCCGACATACATCACAGCAGGATCCTCTATGACCCACCTCCCAGAGTAATGGAAATAAAAACAAAAATAAACAAATGGGACCTAATTAAACTTAAAACTTCTGCACAAAAGGAAAGTATAAGCAAAGTGAAAAGACAGCCTGCAGAATGGGAGAAAATAATAGCAAATGAAGCAACTGACAAACAACTAATCTCAAAAATATACAAGCAACTTATGCAGCTCAATTCCAGAAAAATAAACGACCCAATCAAAAAATGGGCCAAAGAACTAAACAGACATTTCTCCAAAGAAGACATACAGATGGCTAACAAACACATGAAAAGATGCTCAACATCACTCATTATTAGAGAAATGCAAATCAAAACCACAATGAGGTACCATCTCACGCCTATGGCTGCTATCCAAAAGTCTACAAGCAATAAATGTTGGAGAAGCTGTGGAGTAAAGGGAACCCGCTTACACTGTTGGTGGGAATGCAAACTAGTATAGCCACTATGGAGAAGTGTGGAGATTCCTTAAAAAATTGGAAATAGAACTGCCTTTCTGCTGCTGCTAAGTCACTTCAGTCGTGTCCGACTCTGTGCAACCCCATAAACAGCAGTCCACCAGGCTCCCCGTCCCTGGGATTCTCCAGGCAAGAACACTGGAGTGGGTTGCCATTTCCTTCTCCAATGCATGAAAGTGGAAAGTGAAAGTGAAGTCTTATGACCCAGCAATCCCACTGCTGAGCATACACACCGAGGAAACCGGAATTGAAAGAAACAGGTGTACCCCAATGTTCATCACAGCACGGTTTATAATAGCCAGGACATGGGAGCAACCTAGATGT